>NC_041007.1:35943696-36628465 GCF_004193775.1 Glycine soja | reverse complement strand
TGTGTTTTGAATGACATCAAGCTTGTGTATTGCTGCATTCTACTAATATATGGAATTGCCCACTGCTTTGCCTGAGAATAACAATTGCTTGACCACAACAGCGCTGGAGGCGGCAAGGGACAATGGTCTTTCAAATAAACCTGTTGTACATGAACAAACATTATATCATGCGCTGACCGTGCCAAACGAACCAGCGAAGTCATTGCATAATTGTTATGCTAACTATATTCAATGTACCTGAACAAAATGATTTCCAAACACGTGACCGACACATATGATGCGGTGGCCAGAAGAGTCAGGTGGTGGTTGACTTCTAAGAGGGAAAAATGTCATGCTTTGTTGTTGGGACAACGATACAAGGATTACGTTATACCGTGAAGCAATCACATATCCCATGTCCGTTATATCCATCCACTTGTCCACACTAACCTGAATGAACCAAACATACACATGTAAGTAATTTAAACATTGTTATTAAAAAAAATTAACCTAAAAACATACCTTTGAAAAGCCATCAACAAGTAGGGACAACTTTAATTGTTCAAATCTCTCTGTGCCACCAAAGAGGTTCATGTACTCATGCGACCACCTGCCAAGTTCTTTAATCAATTCATTACGGCCACGAATCTTCCCCCACACCTAATAAAGCGGCAATGGACCAATATCCACAGTTACCGTCTGCTTTCACATCCACAACGTCACGAATGAAACCTTAAAAGAATGACGCAAATTGATCCAACATCGGGATGATCCTTGTTGGCTGAGGCGGTTGAGAACATGATGCACTTCGTTTCACTGGAGAGTTGCTGCTTTGAACAGAATGAAAAGCATCAACATACTCCCAGTAAGACGAATCACGCTTTGTGGATGTTTGACTTCTTTTCATCGGTTTCTTCGGTGCACCTTTAGTGTTGACCTTTGACGGAGGAGGGCACATAGAGTTATGATCAGGGTATGCAATTTCTCGAAGTTTACTCTTCAGAGTTACTTTGCCAGCCACATCAAGTTCATCAAACCTTTTAGATATGACCTCTATCTCTTCCTTGATGGTGACTTCCGTCTCACATAACCCTTGGTCTGAAAAGCAAAGTCTCCTCCAAAAAAGATGGACTAACTCCAATGGGATGCTGCCAGCAGTATACCTAGAAAGCTCACATGCACAAGGAAGACCGTGCGTGCTTCTCATCACACAACCACAAGAAGAGAGATTCTTGCCGAGATAACGTAGACGGTCAACCTCAGAAGCAATCTGATTTAAAGCATCCCTTGAAACCATCCCAAGAAGCCTCTTGTATAAGGTTTTTTTATATACATGGCCAACCACATGCGTACTGGTTTCAAAGGATGCTTTAATTTCGACGTGTTGCAGCGTGATCATGTTGTTCATGGCATCCCAAACACTACATAGGTCTCCAACGCTATTTTGTAGTACTCTTTTGAGAGCCCAATGAGCTGATCCAACCCTACATTTAAAATACACAACAAACATGAAAATATACAATAATTAAATACCATTTAATACTAATCGTTTCTAACAAATAAAATCAGTTCTTAATACCTGTTTGTTGTTGTGTTACCTAGGTGCATGACCTTATTCGTCCATGCTGTAATAAATTTTTCCTTGTGGGGGATAATCCATGTGTCGTTAACATAGTTAATGAACATCGGCCAAGGCGAACAAGCAACTTGAAACTTCTAATGTGACTCATGGAACTCGTGTTCGGACGGACAATCAACCAAAGTACCCCAGCTATCCAATACATAGTCCCACGCACTTTTTTCCCCAATTAAAGATTTGCACTTCGCCTTCACATTCTTATCAATATGAAACCTACACAACAAATTAGTAGACTCGGGAAACACAGTTTTCACTGCATTCATCAGTGCTAGGTCTCTGTCAGTGACAATAACAAGAGGGAGGCGATCGCGTCTTAAAAATAGGCCTCGAAATCGTTCCAAAGCCCATACAATATTATTAACACGCTCAGCCTCCAGATATGTAAACCCAGCAGAGAATGTCATCGCCGTTGGTGTCACTCCAACAAAGTCAAGTAGTGGGAGTCTGTACCTGTTTGTTTTGTAGGTACTGTCTATAAAAAACACCAGATGACATACATTGCATAACTTTACTGCATCTGGGTGACACCAAAATAGATCACGCACCACAACTTCATCCTTCAATCTATGCCAATGAATGTATTGATCACGTTCGAGAAGCTTCATCAGATGCTGCATTTCGGTATCAGCTCCTCTTATTGAAGAACGATATGCACTTCTTGCATTGTAAATTTGCTTTATCGTGGTGCAACTGTCGGCATTGGGTTCCTTCAACGTTAGCAAGATGTTTTTCGGTTTCACCATCGACTTTGTCATATCAACAATAATTTTCTTTTCTTCCTTAGTCAATCGCCCGACGTATGGATGTCCAACTAAGGACTTCGCCAATTCATGATTGTGAATCCTACAGATCAACTTCACCATCCAACCTTCCCCTCCATGCACTGGTTTCCCACGAAGCCTGAAGGAACAACCACATTTCTTACTCCCGGTATCTTTTCTAACGAATTCTTTATTTCTACACTTGTACGTACCACTCCTTTCACACCCAATTAAGACAAATGAACTTCTTCCTCTGCTACCGGTCTTTGTGTCATACCTCATAATCACTGCAACAAATCCATTTTCATGGGCAACTGTTCGAGCCCATTGCAAAACATCATCTCAAGTAGCGAATACCTACAACGCAACCCTAACATATTAATTTTCATACAAACCATCAATTCAACCAAATGACTGAAATTATCTATGATTACCTGAGACGTATTAAAAGCATTTGAACAATCCACATGTGGTTCATTCACCCCACATTCTTCTTGATTATCATAATCATAATCCATATGAACTTCTTGTGACATCGCAAAGTCATACCTCCATTGATCTTCGTCCATCTTAAGGACATATGCATCATACACAAGTACATTCAAATTATCATATAACCACATCCAAAAATTTACTACACCTTAAATAACAAACATATTAACAGCACATATGCATCATACACAACTATATTCAAATTATCATATAACCACATCCATAAATTGACTACTTATTAACTAACAACTAATACAAATATATTCTAAATTTATAACTACATTATTTACTTAAACTAAACTTATCACTATAATAAACAACTAATAAAACATTTTTGTACCATTATACATTTAAGTTACCTAAATCATTTAATATTATACCATTATACCTAATTAAACCAATAATCCACAACATATATAAAACAGAAATAAAAAATTATAAAACAGAAATATATATATATATATATATATAAATTATAAAACAGAAATAAAAAAAAATTGCTAATAATTTAACATTTCGGAAGACCTTCTTCCGGAAGTTACTAAGGCCCATTCCGGAAGAAGTGCTTCCGGAAAACACTTCCGGAAGACCTTCTTCCGGGATAGGCCTTAGTAACTTCCGGAAGAAGGTCTTCCGGAAGTGGTCATTCCGGACCTTCCTCCTGCTATGCCAAAAATTTCTTCCGGATATAGTTTTTACAGTTTTTCT
The DNA here is from genome assembly GCF_004193775.1 of Glycine soja. Taxonomy (NCBI): domain Eukaryota; kingdom Viridiplantae; phylum Streptophyta; class Magnoliopsida; order Fabales; family Fabaceae; genus Glycine; species Glycine soja. Next base: position 36,624,886 of record NC_041007.1, on the reverse strand, counting down.
TCTCTAAAAACTAGCCGGAAAACGAAAAAAAAATACTCATAAATGCGTACCTCCGACGAAATAGGAAGAACAACCACTAACAAAACTTCAAATACGAAACACGGGACCACCAAATCTTCAAATACTTCACGGGACCACCAATGGAAACTGCAAAAGGGACCACCACCGAAACAACAACAAGCAACCAAAATGGAAGAAACAAAGCAGAGAAGAAAGTGCAGTAAAAAGAAGCGTGAACGCGTTAATTTAAAGAAAATTACACAAGCGTGAACACGTTATTTTATTTTTACTTATTATTATAAAATGAAAATTCTTTTTTCTTCATTTTGTTATAAAATAATAATCAATTTTTTATTATATATTAACTTTTGTAATAGAAATTAAATGTTATCATAATAAATAATTTATATTTTTAATAAAATTTACGAATTAATTACTTTTTATGGTTTAAATTATACTAAATTGTCACACAAATTAATATTTGACATGCGCGTAAAAAACAAATTATAAATATTAGTCATAATTACGTTCACTAATTATTTAATTATTTATGTATAATAATATTAATTATTTTATAATTTAGTTTATCCATTAAAAGTAAATTATTACAAAATAAAATATTATTTTAAAAAAAACTAACTTCCGGAAGAACCTTCTTCCTAAAGAAAATGAAAATCTTCCGGAAGAAGCTTCTTCCGGAAACATTCCGGATGACGTTCTTCCAGAAGTAGTTTCTGAGTACTTCTGGAAGTCACAAATTCTTCTTCCGGAAGAAGGTTCTTCCGGAAAAGTTCCGGAAAGAGATTTTCCAAAAAGTTTTCGGAAAAAATCTTCTTTCGGAAGAAGAATTGCTGAAGGGCAGTTTCGCCACTTCACTATTTGCTGGGTGCCCCAGCAATAATGCCGGGTGCACGTAGCAACTCCCACAAGTTAACTACAATGAATATAGAAAGCTTATTTTATACATTAATTGCTTTGAAAGTGATTTTCTATGTCGATTATGAAAACAATTAATATAGAAAGTCTATTTTATACTGAGAGATAACAATACAGCTACATTGCAATATTCCTTATCATATATAATATTTCAATTTAAGAATTACACAAATATAGTAATAAAAACGGATTAAAAAAACAGAAATTTTCATTTCATTATACGTGTGTGTGATACATTTTGTATATCAAAATACAAGTGCAATTTTCCTATTACAATGCCTAATGAAAAACATCCCAACAATTTCCCTATTACAAAGTGACCATGACGTTCTCCTTTCTAGTTACATATATATTAATTACAAGAAATTTGATTGTTAGGGGACGTTTGCTTCACAAATAATTTTTTTAAGTCTCAGGGAATATTTTTTTCTGGAAATATAACATGAAAATATTATTTCAAGGCATTATTAAAAATGTGTTTGATTAATTATCAGAATTGGGTGGTATTGTTTTTTATATTTTTTGGAATGATTAAAATATGTATTTGGTTGAATTATTTTTACTGAGAATATATATTATAATAATTAAAATATCTTTATTACAAAAACTCTTATTACAATTCTTGTCTCCTCCCCCATGTGTTTGACGATTACAATAATTGAAAGAGGAACAATAATTGTCTATTAAAAGGGAGCATTGGAGGAAAAGAAAAAAATTATCATATAAAATGTACGAATGAAATTGACAGCAAATCAAATTACGAATATATTAATTGGGCAAGAACAAGATTTACAGAATTAGGAACAAAATTTAAACACGTATCATAAAGGAACAATGAGAGAATAATAGAGTAGTGATTAGTAAAATGATATATATGAATTTTTACTCATTTAGAGGTATTCTTGTCCTATGAAAATAATTTTTCCTTACCTCATCTGTTGGGATTAAATGGGCTGGTTTGTTTAAACTTGAAAAATCAATTTTAAAATAAGCAAATATGCAAAATCAATTTTAACAAAATCATATTTGAATAAGCAAATATGATTTGTTTATCAAAATAAGCAAAAAATAACTTATTTCAAACAAACTTTTCCAATATTGATATAACGTGAAATTATATCTTTTTCAAGAATAAAATACACCCATAATTAATTTTTTTATGACCTCAACAAATTTGAAATAATTTTATTCAATTATATATTTTCTAAAATAAAAAATAGTCCCTGAAATAAACACCCTTAAGTTCCACATTCTTTTTACTATAAATCCCCTATTTGAGAGATATTCACCAATCATTGTTAAAGCTTCCACCTATCCTTTGAAAGGAAACTTGATCAAAGATGGATCTATGTTAAGGATTAGGGGGCCTTAACCCTCCATCCCTATGTTGGTATAATTGTCATTATATTTATTTGGGGCTAATAACATAAGGATATTTAAGGATAATTTAACTTTTTTATAATGTAAAGATGATAACATTGTTTTATATTTTTAGATAAATAATTTATTTCTCCTTTTATAGTCTTATGACAATTACGGTCTTTTTTCTTTTTAATAAAATATTTGAATGCCATTTAATTATTTTTAATAGTATTTTTCTTTTCGTTATAACTATTTTTAATCTATAAACATTTGCATTTTTCCCTGTAAATATTTTATATAAAACTTGACGTGTATATATTTATTAAATAAATTTTATTTTATGTAAAGAATGTCATTAGTTCATCTAAAATATGTGAAATCCAAAATTAGTCCTTTTAAATTTTTTTGTCCCTTTTCAATCTCTCTAAAATTTTAACATATTATTGGTCACCTAGGATGTTAACTCTATTAGTAAATCCAATATCTTCATCAAATATTGTAATATGTACCATCATCATTTTTTAAAATTGTTGTAAAAATGTGTTTAGCCTCATTTATCTCGTAAGTGAATTTTACTAATGGAGTTAACTTGTGGGATAAATAATAGGATAAATAGTTACTTTTGGTCCTGAATGTATAATTTGTTGATAAATGTGTCCTTGAAAGATGAAAATATAAAATTTAGTTCCCAAAAGTGTAAAAAGTGCGATAAATGTATTCGGTCGTTAACTTCTATCCATCATCGTTAATAAAATAACCTACGTGGCACAAAGAGATCAATTTGTCACTGAAATAGTTGCCAACGTGACCATGCTGACTAGATTGGATGAAAATGTCAGTAAGATATTATTTTTGGACGTAAATGTCAGTAGTCTTTTATTGAAAAAAATGTCAATACTTTTTTTGGACTTTAATGTCAGTCTATTCCATTGGACCAAAATGTCAATAAGTTATCATTATTGGATGAAAATGTCAATAATTTTTTATTGAATCTAAATATTAGTATTTTTCTATTGGACTAATTTGTTAGACCCAAAATTTCATTTCATTTAAGGATAAAATATGATTTTAGGATAAATTTTTGTCATTTTTTTATTGTTACAAACATAAGATTACAATAATCACTTAAAAAATATATTGACAAACATAATTTAAAACAAATATAATAATAACAATAATATTGATTATCAACCATAATTTGTCTGTCACAATAGAAATTATCCGAAATAAATATTGTACTAATTTGCCAAAATAAGCATTGCAACAGTATATCAATCATTACAAAATTTTCTAAATTATAATAATTAGTCACAATCTGTTGTAAATAAAAGATAAATATATTCCATATTTCATTTATTTGAATCTTGATTATTTTATTAATGGTAACAGACGAAAGTTAACGGCCAGGTATATTTGTCGCACTTATTACACTTTTGGGGATTAAATTTTGTATTTTCATTTTTCAGGGATGCATTTGTTAGCGAATTACACATTTAGAGACAAAAGTCAATAAAATATTATATGACAAATATGTCCCCTCCTTTTTTTTTTTCATCCTTTCCTTTTCTTCACCTACAACACACAAGTGGTTTTGAGGGCCAAGTGTGAGAGAGAGACTTGGAGAGAAGTGAGGTTTGAGAGTATGAGAGTTGGAGGAAGATAGTGGTGACGGCGAGACTGTTGGTGCCAGTGATGGCCAATGGCTGGGTTCGTGGTGATCCTTGAGAAGGGAGAACAAGATGAAACAAAATATGTCTCTATGTTGACAATTAGAGATGGTCAAATGACAATTATTTCAGTGCCAAATTCGTCCCTTCGTGCCATGTAGACTATTTTATTAACGATGACGAATGAAAGTTAACGGCCGGATATATTTGTCTCATTTTTTACACTTTAGGGGACTAAATTTTGTATTTTCATTTTCTAGGGATGCATTTGTCAGTGAATTATACATTCAAGAACAAAAGTGACTATTTAACCTAAATAGTAACATGTTAAATTTTTAAAGGGGCTGAAATGGTATAAAAACTTTTGGAAGGATCAATTTTTAATTTCACATAATTTAGAGGGATCAAAAACACACTTTATCTTTTTATTTTTTTTAATTTTAACCTTACCTCACAAGTTTATGTCTCCATATCTGGAGATGAGTGAAAAAATATGGAACGAAAGAGAGAAGAGGAGATGACTTGTAGGAAGGAGTTGACATTCCTATTAGATCAAATGAAAACAAAAATATTTAGTACCCAAATTTTTCGAATGTGACCTATGTAATTAGAAAAGATAAGGTTTATGGCTTCTTTGTTGATGTCTACGGAAAAACAATTCCTTAAGTGAGTGAGTTAGCACCAATGTTTGTTTCCCCTTTGAATACATTATTTTGAGTCTTCAAACACACCGTTTGAACCCTTCAAACATTACTCACACACATCTAACTACAAGAGAAAGTGATAACTAGATTAGGGTGTGGAAACATTTCAAAATGAAAGATAACAAGAGAGTGATAGAGAACTTAACTCAAAGAGGAGCAAATGAAGTGCATTTCACGATGCTAGATTTTGAATGAAATTAACATGAAGGTGATAAAGAATATACACATTATAAAAAATGAGAGATGTATAATGGAAAAACTTAGACTGGAGTCATACTTATATAAAAGGAAGATCGATATTGTCCAAGGATACCTTAACTAAATTGATTATCCTTTCCTTAGTGTATTTTAGAAACAAAGAACAAGGTTTGAAAATTTACATGATTCAAGGGAATCAAAAGTTTAAAAAAATAGGTAAAATTGCTAGAAAATTTTATTTATATATATGTAACACTATTAATATTATTATATTAATATAAAGTTTAAAAATATATAAAATGTTAATTTTTTTAATAATATATTATTCAATATACATTAATTATTCATTAAACTTACATGATTTTATTTAACTTAAAAAATTGTATAAAATTGGGTCAATAGTTTAGAAGTACACTTTGTTATAATTTTTTTGTTTAACTATGTTTTCTATACCTATAAAATACCTTAGATTATTACCCAAATTATTTTTTTTTTTTTGCTTTCGGTACTTGTATTATTATTATTATTATTTTTGTTTTCATACCTATTGTTAATGTTTTTTCTTTAGGTGATAATGTGATATCATATGCTACATCAGTCATGTTAGATTTTAACAAATTTTATTTATTTATTTATTTATCATTGTTTCCAGAGTTAATTAAGCGGATGTAAATTGCTTTTACTTTCTACACCCCCTTATTTGCTCACTGCATCCCAATAAAAAAATATTTACGGCACCACCCGCATCACCTACCGCCTAGAGCCCCCACCATCAGCGCTGATAGTGCTGCATCTTCTGCTTCTAGCTGATCCTCCTCACCTTCACCTTGCTCTTGCGCATGAAAACCCTCTTCGCATAGGCCCACTCATGTAGGCTTCCATGCTGCTACTGTCCCTTGTACCATCAACTTCTCTCTTGGATTCCCCTCTCCCTGTGCCATAAGCACCTCCAGTGGGTTCATAAACATTTTTGTCCATTGGAAGTGCCAGAAGCAAATAAGGAAGTGCAGAAATTGAAATCCATTAGTATCATAGCTGCTGTAATAAAACTAAATAAAATTTGTAAAAAAATAACATGAAAATGATGTAACAGTAATAACATGACATTTTACGACAGACACTAACAGTATCTATGAAAACAAAAAATGTTATAGGTATCAAAAGGAAAACAAAGTTTAAATAGTAATTTAAAAAAGAAGTATTTTACATTTATGAAAAGCATATTTAATCTTAGATTTTTTTATATGAAAGGTTATTGCAGTAGGAGTAGCTACGTTAGAGGAATATCTACCCAACCAGATTCGGTGTAGCTGCTTTTTTCTAAAATGCATTCTCAATTCTCAGTCATATCTATACACGTTTAAAGTCCGATTTATTGAAATAAAATACGAAGCATCTGATCTTTATCCAAAAATTCTGAATTAATAATTAGGTAAATGTATAAAAAGTAACTACAATAAATTCAGATTCAATATTCATACACGCTGATGGACATATGAGTAATGAGTGGGTGTGAAATTTACGAAAGAGTAAATTAATGTTATAATTTCTTATAATTAATATTTTTCAGTAATTTAATATTTTATAAAAATATTTACAAATGTATTCAATATCTTTAAAATATAAAAGCAACAGTCAATATTTTTTTTTCGTTTAACAAGATGATTAATAAAAAAATGTTTTACTATGATTAATTTTTTAAGAATTAATTTCAATTATTAAACGAAAGGGAAATGTATAATTCTTTTTTCTTACCTATGGATCTATGGCCTAAAATTTCAAGACAATGATTGAGGAAGTTTTACTATATAGTGATTTATTACACTAGAAGGATTTTTATATCATGTTTCCTTACAATCTTTGAGTGATTCAAGTTCATTCTAAAAAAAAGAGTATTGCGTGGGAGCTTTTGCCACATCAGTAGCATGAAGCCAACGTTGTGTGCGTCTTTGTGTTGTGTTTATGTTGGTGCTAACAAATTAAAATATCTTTATCTTGTGGGGCACATTAAATCTTGCAATATGCATCCGATTTTCAATTTCTCATCACAATTTTTCCTCTCTACAATTCGCTTATTAAACGTTTTACTTTATTTTTAATTATGGTTTCTATGGTCGATGCAAAGCATTGTCGACCTTCTTTGAGAACACTTCAATAAATGAAAAATTTAAGATGAAAACGAAAACACATGGAAAACTAACCAATAAAGGAGGGAAGAAAATGAAGAGAAATTAATGGCAGCCACGCCTATGAAAAGTCAAATTTTTTGGATGCATGTTTAGGTCGTACTACTAACCGACCCAATTTGTGTAGTGAACGAAAGGTTTAGGATAAACAAAACAATAAATTGGTATAAGAACATGCAGGTGCATTTATGCCTACATACATGAAATTGACTGACTAAGACTTGTTACCAATTAAAGAAAAACAACAAACGGTTGAGTTTCAGACTTTGTGGTTCAAATCAAAACATGGAGGCCCTATATATATTGCCATACAAAATCTAAGGTGTACCATTGAGATACAACTTGTTTCAAACAGTGTTACTATCTTGTCCCTCTCTTATCCTTCATTAAATACCATTAACTACAGTATTAAAGTACATGCTTGGCAAAAATATCGATAAACTCCATCTTGAAATGTATAAAACTCACTGATAGAAGAGTTTTAGCAACACATTTTTTTAACAATTTTTTTATTGTTAAATTCCGTTAAAATTTATTAAATAATATAAAATTATAGGAGGTGTTTATTAAAAAAGTGAGAACAAAATTTTGTAATATTCAATAAAATTTAATCAACAAAAAGATAACGTATTCAAAATAATACTATTTCTCAAACTTTGGATCACATATATTATTGGTATGAAATATTTAATGATTTTTTTAATAGTTAATCTTCATTAAAGAATTAAATTGGCTATCTTTACAACAAAGTTTCTCCTCTTAAGTATATCATATGTAATAAAAAATTGAACCCAATTAATTCCACTCAAACAAATTAATGACATGTTGATCCATTTCTCAAACTTAGTATTCCCTCCGTCCATTATAACTTTAGTATTAGGTTTTTTTAACACAAACAAAAAAATTAATAACTAGACGAGAGAAAATAACAATTTTATAAAATTAACCTTAATAATAATAATAATAATCTTTTTGGCAACCATGCAACACAAAAATAATTATTAAGGGTATAAATGAAAAGAGTAATTAATACTATATTAAAAAACTAAAATGATAATTATTTTAAGATAAATTTTTTCTCCTTACACGATATTATTTTAGAATGGAAAAAATATAATACTTCAATTAGTTTTAATATCGTTTTAATTCAAAATTATAATTTTATCTCAATAATCTATACTACCATTTAGTGTTAACTTTTATTATGCGAGTTATTAAGACAGACTTTAATTTTGATTAAAAACAACATTCAAATATTTAAGACATTATATCTAAATTTCAGTATATAAAAAACGCATTATATCTAAATTTCATTCTTATGAAATAAGTATCAAGTTTTTTTTTTTTCCCACAGAAAGTATCAAGTCATTAGAGTAATGCACAAAGATTAAAGAAATTTTTAATTCTAGGAAAAAAATAATTAATCATAATGAAAGTTTAGATCAAGAAAGACAAACATAGGGAAAAAAGTATTAAATATTTTATCGACAATATTAAAAATATATTATTAAAAATATTTTATTAAAACAACACTTATTCAAATTAGAGATGATGGTATATATTTAAAATTAAATTAAATAAGCTACAAAACTATAGGTCAAAACTATGCATGTATATTTGAAAAACCCATATAGACATACATTATTTATATAAGCATAAAAATGTACATTAATATATATATATATATATATATATATATATATATATATATATATATATATATATATACTCATTATTAGTGTGTTTAATTTCTATCCATTATCAATGTAATTACACAAATATTTAATAAAAGTTGACCAAATTATCACGTAATCTTATTAATTAATATGATTAATTAATGATAAAATAAAATAGATATTTATGTAAAAGTATTATGCACTGAGATTATTTATAAATTAAACTATATTTAAAAATGAGATAAAATAATAATATCTTGTGGTCCTCTTGCATCTTAGTATACTTTTGTTGATATATATATATATCTTTGGCCTCTAATTGTTTGATATGAAGTTCTAAGAAGAACTTTAACTCTCTCCATACTTATCTTAAATTGACTTTATATAAGGACAAAAAAAATTTTGTATAAAGATTCATTAGTAGCTTTAAAAATAATACCACCAATATAAATTTGAATGATAATAAAAAATTTGTCAACTTTTTTTCTTCTAAAGAAAGTTATGTCTATTTTGTCTTTCATAAAATCATTTTCTAAAAGAAAGAGCTCAGTCTATCATTCCAAGCACGTTGTGCTTGTGTTAGATCATACAATGTCTTTTTATGTTTGAAAACATGATTTGTAAGAGTGAGATATTCAAAATTAGGAGGTTATTTAACATGAACTTTCTCTTCTATGAAACCATTTAGAAAATCACTTGTAACATGCATTTGAAAATGTTTAATGTCTTTATGAGCAATAAAGGCAAGGATATTCTTATAGCTTACAATCTAGTAATATGAGCACAAGTTTTAGTGAAATTAATACATTCCTACTGATTATAGTCTTGAGCTACTAACCTTGCTTTGTTCCTTATCACTTTTCCTTGTTCATCCAACTTGTTTCGAAATACCCATCATGTTCCAATGATGCTTTTGTTTCTAGGTTGGGAAAAAGAGTACAAACATTGTTTATATTGAACTAATGAAGTTCTTCTTCCATAACTATGATCTAGTCACAAACATCATTTTTGGTGAATGGGTGAAGTTTGTTTATGCTTTGCTTATGGTCTTGGGCTCAACTTTTTAGAAGAATACATAAGAAGTTTGACCTTTGAAAGATAATATGATTTTGACCCCTTATGTATGATTTCCTATGGTCTAATCTTGAGGATGATACATAAAAAACTTCTAGTCTCTAGTATGACACTACTAGAAAATAGACTTTTAACATTGGTTTTTTTTTTACTTTTAACATCAATTTTTATCTGATGTTGAAACCATCAATGTTAACGAAGTCAATGTTAACATCAGTTTTCAAAAAATTAATGTTAATATACACTATGCAACATTGATTTTTTCGAAAAATTGATGTCGTATAATAAGCAATAAAACAAACAAATATAAAACATGCAAAAAAACAACATCGATTTTTCTAAAAACCGATGTTGTGATACATAAATCAACATCGATTTTAGAAAAGCTGTTGTTGTTGTACACCTGACAACATCATTTTTTCTAAAAACCGATGTTGATTTATGTATCACAACATCGGTTTTTCTAGAAAATTGATGTTGATTTATGTACCACAACATTAATTTTTAGAAAAAAAAATTGATGTTTTTTTTTTTGTAATTTTTTCAATATCCTATCTCTTTTTTTAATATTACCCAAACTTGCAAATTAAAAATTAGACTAATCCAGCCAGTTTCACAATACAAATTTTTATATTATTAATGAATAATTACTATCAATTATAAGAAATACTTAAAGAAACAATAATGCCAATACATAAAATCATCTTTTGTAAACCAAATCTAATTAAACTATGTATACAATTGTAAAATTCCTTAAATATCTACTATTTCATTTTTAACTTTGAGATAACATCTTGTCCATTGAATGCAAATTTTCTTTAATCTCTCTAGTTCCAATGGCCTTGGATTAGTAAATTACTGCATGATATAATAAAACATAACTTAATCAATATAAATAATAACAAGTACAACAAATTAAATTAGTTTTGAAGTAAATAATTACCATTTCTCAATTATCCTTAAAACCTCCTAAGACTATCATTGACTTCCAATGCATCACATAATAGCCACACTCATGCTTCCTCTTTTCTTATTACACTAATTCAATAAGATATCAAAAGTTAACTGAAAATCTATTAACATGGTAATAAAATGTAATTTTTAAGACATCAACCATTGTTTAAATGACTTAGTTTAACTCAAATCCATTTAGTAGTAGCCTTAGATTTAGTTCCTTGAATATCATTGAATCCCTTCCTAGCATCAATTAAGAGAAACATGCATGCATATTGAACAATTAAAATATTGATGTCTTACGAATGATAAAGTAAATGTCCTACAAATTTCAATTGACCTGTTAATAATTCCTTTCAAGTAGTTGTTGAACTTATTCTGTAGGGAACAAAACTAGACAACAACATTGCCATTAGGACATATAACGACCAGTTATCAATGTGCACTACATTGGAGAACATTAAGTTATTATATTGCATATATTATTTAAATTGATTTGTTCAGTTTTACTTACCCATTCAAGTAGCCTCCTAGGTAGACATCTCTTTATGAATTCTGCATCCATTTCTTAATATAATCTTCATATTCAAATTGTGATTGCCTAAATCTCTGTATGGACTATGGCTCAAGGAATCCATACACATATGCATTATCCGATTGCAGACTTAACTCATTCATATGCCTATTGTTGTTAAAATAAAGTAAATTATGCATCAATTTAAAACAATCAATTATGTAATGTATTGCGATGTAAATTGACTTACAGAATCCATATTTGTATAACAAAGATATTGAGACATTGACCAACGTGTGCTATTTCAGAAATATCTCCATGCTTTATGTACAAGGGAATTTCATCATTATACACCCCAAACACAGTTGAATCCCACGACACCTGCATAGGCTTGAGGAAAAGCTTTGGGAACGTCAATGCCATTTGGTATAAGGGATCATCATCAGGTTCTGACCTATGTACAGGTTTTGCTGGTCCCTTAACTCCCTGTTTATCCTACACAGTTGATAAACACTTGTCAATGACAATCAACACTTTATTGTAACAAATCATTTTTTAATAATAACAAACACAACAAAAGGAAATACTATAGAAGCAAAGCTTCATGGTGAATCAAAGGTGATTCAAAGGTGTTTTGATGATAACAATGATGATGACAAAAGATGATGACAAAGGTGATGACAAAAAGCTCAAAGATCAATCAAAGAACAACTCAAGAGAATCCAAAATCAATAAAGAACAATTCAAGAGTTCAAGATAAGAATCAAGAAAAATTCAAGACTCAAGAAGAAAGTCTAGAGACAAGAATCAAGATTCAAGGACCAAGATCAATATTCAAGAATGAAGAGAAGACTCAATCAAGATAAGTATTAAAAAGTTTTTCAAAACTTTGAATAGCACATGAGTTTTTGACAAAACCTTTTACCAAAGAGTTTTTACTCTCTGGTAATCGATTACTAGATTGTTGTAATCGATTACCAGTAGCAAAATTGTTTTGAAAAAGTTTTCAAATTGAATTTACAACGTTCCAATTATTTTCAAAAAGCTGTAATCGATTACAATGTTTTGGTAATCGATTACCAGTGCCTTTGAATGTTGAAATTCAAATTCAAATGTGAAGAGTCACATCCTTTCACACAAAAGCTTTGTGTAATCGATTACACCAATTTGGTAATCGATTACCAGTGTTGTTTCTGAATAAATCAAAAGATGTAACTCTTCAAAAGGTTTTTGACTTTTTCAAATTGGTTTTAAGTTTTTCGAAAAGTTATAACTCTTCTAAATGGTCTTCTTGGACAGACATGAAGAGTTTATAAAAGCAAGGCTTTGATTTGCTTTTCAAGACACTTTTTACACTTATTCATACAATCCTTTACAAGCCTTGAATCTCTTTGAACTTCTTCTTCTTCTTTGTACCAAAAGCTTTCTGAAGTTTTCTGGTTTTCCAAACCTTGAAAACTAGTGCTATTCATCTTTTCATTCTCTTCTCCCTTTGCCAAAAAGAATTCGCCAAGGACTAACCGCCTGAATTCTTTTTGTGTATCTTTTCTCCCTTTTCCAAAAGAACAAAGGACTAGCCGCCTGAATTCTTTTGTGTCTCCCTTCTCCCTTGTCAAAGAATTCAAAATGACACAGTCTGAGAATTCTTTTGATTCTTCCCTTTCCCTAATACAAAAGTGTTCAAAGGACTAACCGCCTGAGAATTCTTTTGTATCCCCATTCACAAAGTATCAAAGGTTTAACAGCCTAAGATCTTTGTCTTAACACATTAGAGGGTACATCCTTTGTGGTATAAGTAGAGGGTACATCTACTTGGGTTTGACTGAGAACAAGAGAGGGTACATCTCTTGTGGATCAGTTCTAGTCGAGGGTACATCCACTAGGTTCAAAGAGAACAAGGGAGGGTACATCCCTTGTGGATCTTTGCTTGTAAAATGATTTTTACAAGGTTGAAAGAAATCTCAAGGACTGCAGGTCGTTTGGGGACTGGATGTAGGCACGGGTTGTTGCCGAACCAGTATAAAAACTCTTGTGTATTTGTTTCCTTCTTCCCTACTCTTTTACTTTCCGCTGTGCATTTTAATTTCCGCTTTTACTTTCCGTTAAGTTTCTCTTCTACTCCTCATTCTCTTAACAATTTAGTAAAATCCTTAAAAGAGTAATTTTTTTAATTAGTAAAGGTTTAAGAATAATTAATTCAACCCCCCCTTCTTAATTATTCTGCGGCCACTCGATCCAACAAGTGGTATCAGAGCATGTTTCTTGGCCTCTTTAGATTCTTTGTCTTTCAAAAGTATTTTCAGGAACAGGTTATTCCAAGATCATAATGAAGACCAAGTCAACTTTTGTCTCATGACAAAATCTCATGAAAACAACAAAGAAGAATCTGTAAGGAAGAAGTGATACATTGACAGTGGATGTTCCAAGCATATGACGGGAGATGTATCCAAGTTTACAACCATTTCCCCCAAAAGTGAACATGTTACATACGACGACAACAATATCAGTAAAATCTCAAAAGAGGTAACATCTAAGCCATCTCTATGAATTACGGTATGATTAGTATTTATAGTTAAGTTATTTTTGTGACAAATAGAAAATAATTGTTAAAATTGTTTGATTGTGTTTACAATGATTAAATAACTATATTTAGTATTATGATTAATTGAATTTTGTTTGAATTGATTAATGCTTGAATTGCTTATGTTTTGTTTCTAAGATGATTAGATTATGTTAAAAAAATTAAAAAAATGTTTTGACATGTTAAGATAATTGAATAATTACCATGATATGTGTTGATGATTGTTATTTGATGATGTTAAAATTTATTATGATTAATTAACTATATTTAGTTTAAAGAATTTCTATATACATTATTGATCTTTTGTCTTTGGTAGTTCAACTTTTTAGAAGATTGAAAATTAAAATTTGGAAGTTATTGGAAGTTTGAAAATTAAAATTTGGAAGTTATTGGAAGTTAAAAGTTGAAAATAGAAGTTGAAAGTTGAAAATGGAAGTTACTAGAAATTAAAAGTTGAAAATGGAAGTTGAAAATTAGAAGTGGAAGTTATTGGAAGTTGGAAGTTAAAATTTGAAATTTAAAATTTAATATTTGAAATTTGAAATTTAAAATTTGAAATTTGAATTTTTTTTTTAAAGTATTATGCATAGTTAGTTGATTGTTAATTAAATTTAATTAATTTGAAATGATTGATGATTGATTGTTCTTGAAAGCTATTATTTTTATATTTAAAAGTTATGTTGATTATTTTAATAATATATATTTTAAAAATAATTATGCATGATTTTTTATGTAATATGTGATTGGTCATTTATGAATGGTTATGTATGATTTTATATCTCTTGTATGATTCTTGCATATTTTTTTAATATGACATGAGAATTACTTGCTTAAGGTTCATTCATAAAGTTTTTCAAAATCCATTATATTATATTTATTTATTTTTATATATAAGAATTTTCATATATAAATTTTTGATTCTGAAAAATGTGTTATCAAGCATGAGCATGATAAAGATATTGAGCATGTAAGGTTTTAGAGAAAATAATGATTACATGATTGATTGAGTTCTTTGAACTTTCTAAATTTTTAAATTATCTATAACAAATCTGAATGTTTGATAATGCCTGTGATCTATATCCTTCAATCCTTGTATAATTCTTGTTTGATATGTTTGAATTACTTGATTGATTGTTCAAAATATTTTTCATGTTTTTCAAAATTATTATATTTTATTTCAAATAAAATCATTTTGATGTGATGAAACAATCTATATTAATAAGAACTCATCTTGGTAAGTGTTGATAGTCAATTAGCACTTAGTCTTAGGAAAAAGGTGACTGTATTTTTAAAATTTGTAGATACTAAAAACCAACTTGCAACCAAAGATTCTTTCTACACCATTATAAGAGAATTATGACTTCTAGATGCAAGTGACTTAGACAAATGATTTATGTTTTGATGACTTATGACTTATTTGTTATTTATGCACATATGCTTCTATTATAATGTGAGGATGATTTATTATCTTGTTTGATTTTTATAAGTTTTTTCTCTCTTGTATGAATACATTTATTGTATGTTTATCCATTTTTATATAATTTGACATGATTAGATTTTTGTCAAAATTATATTAATATGCTAAAATAATTGAGATAAGTAATGAGTTACCATGTATGTGTTCATAACTGTTTTTTGTTACTTAGAATTAAGTTTTGATTCAAACCTTGTATTTGGCTATGTTTTTATGACATTTGAACACTTAATATTTCTTTTAATATTTTCTTAGTATGACTGAACATGATGATTATATTGACTTGCTCTTGGTTGTTTATGATTGTGTGTTTTAAACTTAATTACTTTAATAATATATGACTAGTGGTATGTACTTACATTTGATATTGTGTTTTATATTTTTTTTAATTATTCATATATGTTTTATTTGAATATTATGAATGACTTTCTGGATTATATGACATTCTATGAAGTATTATCTTTCTGAGTGTGATGAATGGTTATGATATCTAGTTTGATTGTTTTCTATTCTTATGTATTTTGGCTATATTATTATGGTATTTGAACAATTTACTATTTCCTTATTTGCATGGTATGGTTGAACAAGTATGTTATTTGACTATGTGGATTTCATAGTTAATCTATTTATGATTGTTGCTTCATGGTTCTTACTTCATAATTTGATTGATGGTTTTTCATGAATGCTATATGAATGTTTAGTTATATTTGCATACTTAAATTTTGATACACACTTTGGCTTTTTGTTGATGCCAAAGGGGGAGAGAAATGAGATTAAATCAAGAACTTACATGAGTAATTAATTTAATTTTAAGATAAGCATAAATTCAAAAACAAAGGGGGAGAATTTATGAGAGTGATCGACTAGGAAAAAGTGTGTGTGTGTTTCTTGATTTCAGAAGTTGTCATCATCAAAAAGGGGGAGATTGTAGAAGCAAAGCTTCATGGTGAATCAAAGGTGATTCAAAGGTGTTTTGATGATAACAATGATAATGACAAAAGATGATGACAAAGGTGATGACAAAAAGCTCAAAGATCAATCAAAGAACAACTCAAGAGAATCCAAGATCAATCAAGAACAATTCAAGAGTTCAAGACAAGACTCAAGAAGAATTCAAGACTCAAGAAGAAAGTCTAGAGACAAGAATCAAGATTCAAGGATCAAGATCAAGATTCAAGAATGAAGAGAAGATCCAATCAAGATAAGTATTAAAAAGTTTTTCAAAACTTTGAATAGCACATGAGTTTTTGACAAAACCTTTTACCAAAGAGTTTTTACTCTCTGGTAATCGATTACTAGATTGTTGTAATCGATTACCAGTAGCAAAATTGTTTTGAAAAAGTTCTCAAATTGAATTTACAACGTTCCAATTATTTTCAAAAAGCTGTAATCGATTACAATGTTTTGGTAATCGATTACCAGTGCCTTTGAATGTTGAAATTCAAATTCAAATGTGAAGAGTCACATCCTTTCACACAAAAGCTTTGTGTAATCGATTACACCAATTTGGTAATCGATTACCAGTGTTGTTTCTGAATAAATCAAAAGATGTAACTCTTCAAAAGGTTTTTGACTTTTTCGAATTGGTTTTAAGTTTTTCTAAAAGTTATAACTCTTCTAAATAGTCTTCTTGGCCAGACATGAAGAGTCTATAAAAGCAAGGCTTTGATTTTCTTTTCAAGACACTTTATACACTTATTCATACAATCCTTTACAAGCCTTGAATATCTTTGAACTTCTTCTTCTTCTTTGTACCAAGAGCTTTCTGAAGTTTTCTGGTTTTCCAAACCTTGAAAACTTGTGCTATTCATCTTTTCATTCTCTTCTCCCTTTGCCAAAAAGATTTCGCCAAGGACTAACCGCCTGAATTCTTTTTGTGTCTCTCTTCTCCCTTTTCCAAAAGAACAAAGGACTAACCACCTGAATTCTTTTGTGTCTCCCTTCTCCCTTGTCAAAGAATTCAAAACGACATAGTCTGAGAATTCGTTGGATTCTTCTCTTTCCCTAATACAAAAATGTTCAAAGGACTAACCGCCTGAGAATTCTTTTGTATCCCCATTCACAAAGTATCAAAGGTTTAACAGCCTGAGATCTTTGTCTTAACACATTGGAGGGTACATCTGTGACATCCTGGAAATTTCTACCCGGAATTTTGTAAGCGATATATTTTAAATAATTATATATATAAGTATTATTCAGTGTATATATATATATATATATATATATATATATATATATATTCTTGGAAGAAGTATGTACATTGGGGGAAAGATACGCGGGTTAGGCTAATTAACGAAGAGTACTCTATAACTGGACAGTTATAGATTAATTCTCAATTAATTAGTCTAAAAATTATCGTTTTGAATGTAACTTAAAATTTAACAAAACCAACCTCTGAACCACGCTCAGGGTTTCATTCTGAACATTTTGATATATATATATATTGCCTACTTTCGAAAACGGGCCCCGGCGGGTGCAGAGAAACTCGAGGGACTAGAACCAGAGAAGCGGCATGCAAATCGAGGCAGGATTTTAGCATTCAAAAGGTCAATTTTTTTCCCCTTGTGGCTGAGTATGAAGTCACATCAAGAGAAAAAGTGGGCCCCTTTAGCTCCACTCAAAATGAGACATGTGGCATTGCTTTTAGAAAAAAAAAAAGAGAAAATCATTTTTTTATAAAAGCCAAATTCTCTCTCTTACTTCAGCAAAAATTCAGAAGCTTTTCCTCATCTTCCACGTTGCTTTTTTTCTTCCTTTCTCCTCCACCATTGTTGCCCTTTGAAACTCCAAAATTCCTCCCCATTTCTACTCCAAATTGCAAGGAGAAGCCATTTTCGGAGTCGTGAAGCACACCTCTACGTTGTGGGACTTCGAATTTCAGGTATGGGTGGACTTCTTCTCACATGAAATTCGTGGGTATTGGGTTTTTGGGAGCTATGATGGGTAGTTCTACTAGGTTAATGCCTTATGGTAGTTATTTGTGAAGGAATTTGTTGAAATCATGTTAAACTTGACATGTTTGATGTGAGTAAAGCTACCCATTCTGTTTTAGGGTTTTATGATGATGATTTGTGATATTTGTATGCTGAAATTGTTGGTAGAAAACTGGTAGAGATGATGGGGAGAGTTAACCTAGGGTTAAATGTGAGAATGGTAGTGATGTGAGTGGAAAAGTGTGAGATTTTGAGGGTTTGAAAAGCTAAATTTGGGGTTAGTGGTAATTGGAGTCTAAAGTGAGTTGATTATAGTTTAGAATGTCAATTAGGACTTGTAGGTAAGCTTGGGCAGAGCAAATGAGGAAGATGAGTGACTAAGGTGAAAGAAAAGAGCCTTTTCTAGGCTAAATTGGGTGTTGAGAGGTCAAATTTTGAATGGATGGGGTTTTCAACTTAAAACCAGTTTGAGCAAGTCTAAATCAATGTTATAGACTTGATTGAGATGAGAGTTTACCCCAAAATTACCCAATTCTCATTTTCACTTCTCAAACCTTGAAAATCCACTAAATTGATGGGTTTTGGATACCTAGATTTTGATTTACCTTGATCTGAAGTTTGTTTTTGGTTTAAATATGATTTATACATGATTTAGGACTTGTAGGATCCAATTTGAGCAAAATTGGATGTGGGCAAGATGGATTTCGAAATCTGCCCTATTATGCAGAAAAATGTTGTTGAATTGTGCAGCAGATTTTTGATGTGTGCAGAAAAATGCTTGTGCATTGCTGGTTATGGGAAAGGTAGTACATATTGGGTTCTAGACATTTTCTAGTAGATCCCAACGGTCAAAATGTAGATTTATGTACTAGGAACCTCCAGTAAAATTTTCAAGTCGATCCAATGGTTAATGAATCGGAACAAAGAGAATGTTACTGGGATATATGATTAAGGAAAGCTGTGATATGTGAATGTGTTTTGGGCAGAGTTTTCTGCCTCTGCCTTGTTTTCTTGGTTTAGGGTAGTTTCATGGTATTTGGAATTGAATTGCTTGGATATTGTGGAAGCTTGGAGGGGTTGATGGGGACTCGGTGCTGAGAGGAACGAGGATAAGGGCTACGTAGGAGTGCGTGAGATCAGTTGAAAGGTGGGCAATTGGGGATGGTATGTTTATGTTTGACTTGTGAAAGTGGGAGAGTTGATTTGTGCCATCGCCCGATCGCCACCTAGTACCACATATGACGGGTGCCCCATAATCCACTAAGCTTGATGTGAGAAAGCATGGAAGAGTCAGTCTTCCTACTTTTGTTTGTTGACCACAGAGTGGTACCTGGAGATATGTCGCGGGGGTCAGGAGACCTTGGGGACGTCAGGTGGGGTGCTATTGCCCAAAACCAAGCTTGACCAATCCCGACCCAACTCGGACATAGTCAGTCAGTGAGAACATGTGACGTACCTAAACAGGCGAGCTCCTGACAGTCAACCAATAAAAGAACAAAGTCCATGAAGCAAGAAGGCTTGTGTGGCGGCTGGCCAGCTATGAATCTTGAGTGGTATTTGGAAATTGGCCTCTGTTAATCGATTAACAAGGGTGTGTAATCGATTACAAGGCTTAAAAATGGAGACAGGAAGTTAAAATGGCCTCTGGTAATCGATTACCAATGGGGTGTAATCAATTACACAGGGTGATAGGGCATTGGTAATCGATTACCAGTTAGGTGTAATCGATTACACAGTGCTACCTGCCACTGGTAATCGATTACCATTTTGGTGTAATCGATTACACAGTGTAATTTGTAGATTTCCATGTGTAAAAGCTGTGTAATTCGTGTTTGGGCACTGGTAATCGATTACATACTTTGGTAATCGATTACCAGAGAGGAAATCCCTTGAGAGAGACCTTTTGACTACACATAGTGGTTATGGGACGCATTGTATTGTTACCTGTAGTTAGATTTCTTGTGAAAGAGTCTACCCTCTTTCTTTTATTTCTTGTAGATCGCAATGACAGCACAGTTAATCCATGATCGCGTGGTGATGGAGTGCCTAGAGGGAGTTTGGGAGACCCTCGAAGGCAATGAGAGGTGCCGATTCTGTGGCACAATTCGACTCACTGCTACTTCATTAGTACATCCGGAGGAACCCGCACGCACACTTCAGTAGCCTATGGAGTGGATACTACCTACACCTACTCCATATCGACTAGTGGAGCCAGTTCAAGTGATAGAGGTGTCATCCTCTGAAGAGGATCCTGAAGAGGACCCAGAGGCGTTACCTCCTGAACCTGTTGTGGATGCCCTTGACTTACCTGAGGATGATGAAGACCCACTCCTTGATGTTGATTTTCAAGAGGATATCATGTCTGCATCTGAGGCAGACTCCATAGAAGAGAGCGACCCTGGAGGGACAGCGAATAGTGACGACTCTTCATTGTAGAAGACGACTCTTTAGACTAGGTGTACATACTTTTTGTGGGTGGGTGTATCCAGTTCAGACTACTAGGTTTACTCTTTTGATTTTTGGGTGGGTAGACCTATTGTATAGAAATTTTGATGATTGTATATAATGTGGTTGAAAGAGCAAAATAGTTTGGAGGTTATGAGTGATCAGAAAGAAATGAATCCGAATAGAGTTGTGAACTGGCCATTTAGGACTCTATAGTGATAATTTTCCTTCTGAATTTAATTACCGTGAAAAAGAGAGAGAAAAGAAAAAGAAAAAAAAAAGAAAAAAAATTTCCCATGGTTTTCTTCTATTTAATTTATTACTATTAAACCAGTCATTATTTAGGGACGCCACAACATCCTTTGTGGTACAAGTAGAGGGTACATCTACTTGGGTTTGACTGAGAACAAGAGAGGGTACATCTCTTGTGGATTAGTTCTAGTGGAGGGTACATCCACTAGGTTCAAAGAGAACAAGGGAGGGTACATCCCTTGTGGATCTTTGCTTGTAAAATGATTTTTACAAGGTTGAAAGAAATCTCAAGGACTGCAGGTCGTTTGGGGACTGGATGTAGGCACGGGTTGTTGCCGAACCAGTATAAAAACTCTTGTGTGTTTGTTTCCTTCTTCCCTACTCTTTTACTTTCCGCTGTGCATTTTAATTTCCGCTTTTACTTTCCGTTAAGTTTCTCTTCTACTCCTCATTCTCTTAACAATTTAGTAAAAGCCTTAAAAGAGTAATTTTTTTAATTAGTAAAGGTTTAGGAATAATTAATTCAACCCCCCCGCCTTCTTAATTATTCTGAGGCCACTCGATCCAACAAATACTTGTTCTGAAAAAAGGTTGTACAAGATGTGTCAGCCAAGCAAGGAAGGTGTTAAGGGCCTGCCCCACTAACTGAACCTCTTGAGTGGGTTTAGGGATGCGTCATCAGCATCTCAAACTTCCTCAACACCGACCTTCACTTGATGATTGCCCAAAGGGATGTTGTGGATGATTGTCGACCCCTCATAAACTTTTCCAAGGGCAACTAGGCGAGGATGAATGCCATCAACATAAAACCCACATTTGTCTGATTCATCTGTGTATGGGTCTTGCCCCGAGGGATCGATAGAGCTTCCCTTTGTGTTGACAGGAGCAACAAAAGGACCAACCTTAGGCTTAGGAGGCAGTACGAGTCCCTAGAATTGCATTTGCGACTGCATTTGGGACCATATCTGGCCGAAGGACAACATTATTTTCCTAGTCACTTTTTTAGTGAGCGACAGCTCCAGTTGGTCCTTGATTTTTTGTGTCAGATGTTCTAGGTCTTTAGAAGTCATGGACGTAGACGTGCAAGGTTTTTTCAGAGTCGGTCCAAAGTATTGTTTGATTGTGACACCGGCTCCAATAGCACGGACACGACCAGAGTTCTTTGGTCGCTCAATGGCAATAGTTAGCACATCCTAACGTCCATGGGCGACAAAGCTACGTGTTAGTCGGTGAAAATGACTAATTTTTGTGTATAAAACTTGTATAAATTGTATCAAACTCTCCCAATTTATGGTTATTTTGTAATGTTATAAGTATAGGTAATAAATACTTAGTATTTTCATTTTGTGTGTTTAATAATCATTTTCTCCCAATTTCAGGTTAATTAGGAAAGCTTTGGAAAAGACTGTTTTCACCTTCTCGCTAAGCCAATCTGCTGACTTAGTGAGCATCCGCTAAGCGCAACACTCCTGGGCTAAGCGCGAGGAAGAATCTAGAAGAAGATGAGTTGTACAGGTTCGCTAAGCGCATCGCTTCATCTCTCTAAGCGCACCGCTTCAGTTTATCCGTGAAGCGAGAAAGGCGCGCTAAGCCAAAAATCACTAACGTGCGCTAAGCGGTCCATACGTGCGCTAAGCGCACGAGCATGAACATGGC
Source organism: Glycine soja (assembly GCF_004193775.1). Taxonomy (NCBI): domain Eukaryota; kingdom Viridiplantae; phylum Streptophyta; class Magnoliopsida; order Fabales; family Fabaceae; genus Glycine; species Glycine soja. The sequence goes on along the minus strand of NC_041007.1, from coordinate 36,602,274 downwards.
CACCTATTTAAGCCTGAAATCAGATTTTGTGAAGGGAGTTTGGACTGGGATTCAGAGCTTTGCATGTCTAGGGTTTCTAGAGAGAGAAAGGTCCAAGTTCCAGAGAGTTTTGAGAGATTTTGCTGTGTGAAGATCTACAGAGACCAGAGCTTGAAGCAGGAGCCGGCTTGAGAGCTTGAGATGAGTTTATGAGTGATTGTGAGATCCTAGAGGTGAAGGAGACATCCTCACCACTTTTATTTTTGCAATCTTTCATCTTGTTCTTCTCTTTGTTGTTAAGAAGGCTTCCTGGTATGGAAAGCTAAATCCTCTGTTGGATCTTCCCTGTAAGTACCTGATGTAAATATATTTCTATCTATTTAATGATGTTTTGTGTGTTCTCTGTGCTATCTGCTTTTCATTCCAGTATGCCTTTACCTTGATCACGTAGATGCATGCTTTGTTAGGGTCATTCAACAGTGGAAATTGGTCTGACTCTAAGGTCCTTGATAGTGTAGGGCTGAGTTGTCGTGCTATCATGAGGAATTGGGGTGCGATAAGTTAGTTGAGTATGTGTGTCCTAATGCGATCCTGGTTGAGTTTAGTCTTACAAGAGGAATCTACGGACGATGCTTGATCATGATTAGGCTAAACTATCATGAGGAATTGGGGTTTAGTATCTCAGGAGACACCATAAGAACACATGAGCATTGTTAGATAGAGAATATCTTTTTAGCATCAGGAACCTATTAGGAAGACCAACATGTTCTCTACTTGTTTTACACATAATTTCTCTCGCGTGATTTTCTTTCTTTTTGCACAGATAGTTTATACACTTGTTCATATTCACACTTACTTTTACACAATAGACGCCTATTTGCTGAAATAGCTTACCAAATAACACAAGTTCCCCGAGTGTTCGATACTCGGTTCTTACCGTTTTATACTACTTGTGCGATCTGGTGCACTTGTTGGAAGCCGAAGACTACCCTGTACTGACTTCTCTTTAAGGGAATCATGCAGTCAACAAAATACTACATGAGATTATGGACTACTATTGTTATTATAAAAATTGACCATTGAAAGAAAAAAAATAACTTACAATCCCATTTGCAATTTCGCGTGCTGCCTTAGATTTTTTGGTGCAAGCCATTTTCCACTTCTCGTGTCGTATAATGGGAGATGGAGGATCAAAGATTATTTTTGTGGTCCCGGATTGGGCTGCTTGCTCCAATCGTTTCTTTTTGTTTTTCCTCCATTAATTTTTCTTCTAGTAAAACATAATCCCCATGAGATAACATGTGAGGGGTAGTGTTTAGTTTCTGGATAGCCTGAGCCTTCTTTCTAACATCCTGTCACAATTAGACAAAAACTTGTCAACAAAATGCGCTTGAAAATAATGCATAACTATGAAATTCATAAACAATGCAAGTCAACTAACGTCCCTTGAGGGGTCTCTACAACTAATTATAATGTTTTTTTGTTTCCTCTTTATTAAAGTTAATAAATTTAATCACAGTCATTGTTAATTAAAAATTTCAAAATGCCTTCAATTGTGACCCTTTCTATTATTAAAGAGAATGTGATCAAGATTTAAAGGGACATGGACAAAGAAATTATATAGAGATTATGATGCTGATAAAATGAATTATGACAAGAACCTAAAATGATTCGAAACAGCCCCACTTTTGACGACAACCTACCAAAAATGAATAATAAAAATACTTCAACACCCAAGAGCAACAAAATATGTCATCAGCAAACAAAATATTCACGATACAACTTTTCATACGAATATGAGTCAGTTAATATGCCAAACTATGGATATGATATGATAGAGATACAAATTTGTGATTAAGATTAAAGAACCATGAGCTTCACCTTCTTCAACTAGCTTAGCTTAAAACCTTTTTAGTAAATGTTTCATGTTAGGAACAGAGAACACATTTTTAGCACAAATATGAGCCAGTTAAAATGCGAATGCAACCACCCAACTATATAGCTCAAACACAAAGAAAATGCATTGCTCAGAGAGCATATTGTCAGGTACTAACATGGGGAGGAAGTGTCACCATAGAAACAGACCACAAAACCAAAGAGGGTTTCAAGTCGCGAGGTTGCAAGAAGATGAAATGGTGATGATGTCGTAGTAGAACACGGGGGAGGTGGTGACGACATCGCAATAGAACGTAGGGAGCACCTTCGCGAGTGACGACGTAAGACTAAGGGTGAGGACCGTCATGAGGGAGAGGATCGTCGCAAGGGTGAGAGTGAGAGCTCTGGTAAAGGGTTTGGGAGGAACGGTACAAACTGAATGCAAAAAGAGAACGCAGTGATGATTGGGATTTTAATTTAGGTTAAAACACAACATTGCTTTTTTTTCTGTATTTATAAAAATGGATGTTAAGAATTAATCAAATAACATATAAAAATTGATGTCATTTTATCAGTTGTTAACATCAATTTTTTTAAAAACCAATGTGTAACGAACTCATGTTAACATCATTTTTTGAAAAATAAATGTTAACGAACTCACGTTATTTACAAATATGCCACCGCATTTTTGTTAACATCGATTTTATAGAAAACCAATGTTAATGTAACAATGTTAAAACCATTATTTCTAGTAGTGTGAGTTTTTTTATCAGATGGTCCTTCAGTCCGAGGCTTGACCGCATCATATGGTTTGACCTTATATGTTCATGGGAGATCAGACGAACCAATTTTCATATTTTTAAAATCTCCTTTAAGATTTGATAGTCTGATATCAAACATTAGTTAATCATTGAACTTGACATTAGGGGTGAATCTGAATCGATCCAAATTGGAAAATCCAGATTGGTTTAGATCATTTGTTTGAAATGGATTGAAAAATTGCAATTTTAATGAGTTTGAGTCAAATATCAAATTTCACTTGTGAAAATCTAACTTGATCTGATCCACATGATTACTTAGTATATTTTTATTTTATTTTATTTTATTTTATAATATATTTTTTAACCTTTAGATTTGGGCTTTTTAGCCTAACCCAATTTATTGTATTTTTTTTTCATTTTAAGGTTAGTGATCTATTATTACTATAATTATAAAATAGGACATGGTTTAATTTAACTTGGAATGAAAGATGTTTCATATTAGACTAGTGATTAAAAAATAGTTTTTGATTTAAATTTATTAAACTACATACTATTAGAATCACTTTTAAAAATGATTTTTTTATTTTAATAATAAATTCGATAATCCAATCTGATTATAATCATATTGGTTCCAACCAAATTGCAGACTTACGTCTTAAACTATGCAAAATCCAATCCAATCCAAAGCAGTTACAATTGATAAGATCAGATAAAAAGATGGCATGAATACGATCAAACCGACTTGTGTCTGCCCCTACTTGACATTGATAAATTCTTCAACAGGTAAAGTTTTAGAGTTGAAAACTCTACAAGCCTTTGAAATATCAGAATATCAAAGGAAAATTCCTTTGTTCACTTTTAAATCAAACATTGTAAGCTGATCTTTGGTATTAAGGATAAAACACTCACATTCAAAAGGATGAAGTATGAAATATTGAATCTTCTTCCTTTCCATAATTCATAAGGAGTCTTATCAAGCATAGGTCTGATTAATATTTTTTTAAAAACAAAGCTTCCTCCTGTACGGTTCCCCTGGCATAAAAAAATCAAGCTTTATTGTAGCCATGGCTAGTTTCCTCTTCTAAACAATGTCGAGTTGGGATGTTAAATCAATTATCACTGTCTTGCAAATGAATAGTGGCAGTAAGGGGTGTGGCTTGTGTAATAATTTTGGTCTTAACATTTTGGAAAATGAAAGGCTCATCAGTTTTGGAATTGAGAAGCCAAATTGAATGGCTACTAATGGGTTGTAATGACCAATAATGAGTGGTAATGACTACTAAATGCATTCTTGATATGACTCATAGGACGCTCTAGTATGTGTAGACCACTAAATCAAACATTGTAAGCTGATCTTTGGTATTAAGGATAAAACACTCACATTCAAAAGGATGAAGTATGAAATATTGAATCTTCTTCCTTTCCATAATTCATAAGGAGTCTTATCAAGCATAGGTCTGATTAATATTTTTTTAAAAACAAAGCTTCCTCCTGTACGGTTCCCCTGGCATAAAAAAATCAAGCTTTATTGTAGCCATGGCTAGTTTCCTCTTCTAAACAATGTCGAGTTGGGATGTTAAATCAATTATCACTGTCTTGCAAATGAATAGTGGCAGTAAGGGGTGTGGCTTGTGTAATAATTTTGGTCTTAACATTTTGGAAAATGAAAGGCTCATCAGTTTTGGAATTGAGAAGCCAAATTGAATGGCTACTAATGGGTTGTAATGACCAATAATGAGTGGTAATGACTACTAAATGCATTCTTGATATGACTCATAGGACGCTCTAGTATGTGTAGACCACTAAATCAGTAAAGGTTTTTTGATATGTATTTGTTTTTCATATGTTATATCCTGATTCTGCTTTACAATTTATGGAATTCTGATTTAATTTATGCATGAATATATTCTGGAAAATTTTATTCTATGCATATATACATGAAATCAAATGCATAATATTATGTTTCAATTATGAAATTATATGAGAATCTTATTCATAATTATATTATATCTTGATCTTGAAATGCATAATATGATTTATTCTCATATAATTAAGTTTTATGTCTAAGCGATCTTTATAATTTTGATTAATTATGGATTAGTCACAACATCTATATTTTGATTAAAATTATATATTAAGTTGGTTATAGATCATATAAGGAATTAGACATAATATTGTAATTAATTGTACTTATATAATAAATTTTATCCCACAAGATTTTTTATTATATTTCTATAATTAATTGGAATAAAATGACATATTATTTTTCATGGTTTACCCACAGGCATCATGAGGTATGTATAATTTGTCGATTTTATCATAAAGTAAATATTTGCGACAAAAATTAAATTATTTTCATGTCGTACCCGTAAGACATGAATTTGAGCATGTAATTTGATTATTCTATCATAAGGTTTAATTGTTTTTTATTGAATTAAAAATTTAGCCCACAGGAAATTTTTATGTCACAAGATTCAATTTTATGGTATGTTTACATTGATAAAGCATACAATTAAGATTAGTATGCCTCAAATTTTGACATATGCCTTTGAATTTTGCAGCTTCTCAAACTATTAGTTTTTCTCTGATATACAATGTGATGTTTCCGAACTCAAAGGAGATAACTATAAGATATGGAAGGAGAGAATTCTTCTGCAATTGGGGTGGATGGACATAAACTATGCTATAAGGAAAGATGGACCACCTGCAATCACTGATGAAAGTAGCCCAGCTGATGTTGCGCTATATAAGCGGTGGGAGCGATCCAACCGGCTCAGCGTGATGTTCATTAAGACCAAAATCTCAGCTGGAATACGTGGTTCTGTTGACCGGCATGAAAAGGTCTGAGACTTGCTTAAGGCCATTGATGATCAGTTCATCACTTCAGATAAGACTTTAGCAAGCACCCTGGTTATGAAGTTCTCCTCTCTTTGGCTCACCAGTGTGAAAGGTGTGCGTGAGTACATAATGAAAATGCGAGATATTTTAGCTCAACTTAAGAAACTAGAGGTTGATATGTTTGAGTCCTTCCTAGTGCACTTCATTTTGGACACCTTTCTGCATGAATATGGGCCGTTTAAGATTTCCTACAACACACATAAGGATAAATGGTCTATCAATGAATTAATGACCATGTGTGTTTAGGAAGAAGAAAGGCTTGTAATGGAGATGGGTGAGAGTGCATTGCTGACAACTGCTTATGGGAAGAACAAAGCAACTAAGTCTCAAGCTAAGCAGAAGGGGAATGGTAAAATACCATCTCAAGCTGATATTAAGAAGGTGGCAAAGTGTTTCTTTTGCAAGAAGAAGGGACACATGAAGAAGAATTGCCCCAGATTCCAGAAATGGCTTGAGAAGAAAGGTAAATCAATCTCATTAGTATGTTATGAATCTAATATGGTTAGTGTTAATATTAACACCTAGTGGATTGATTCTGGATCTACTATTCATATTGCAAATTCTATACAGGGTATGCAAAACCTAAGGAAACCAGTGGGAATTGAGCAAAGCATTTTATCAGGCAATAAGCTAGGCTCACATGTGGAGGCCATTGGAACTTTCATTTCAACTTTAAGTAGTGACTTTATTTTAAAATTAGAAAGGACCTTTTATGTACCAAGTTTTTCTTGAAACTTGATTTTTGTTTCTAGACTTGTACCTTTTGGATATTCCTTTAATTTCAAAGACACATCATTTGAGTTATTTTATAATCCTGAATGTGTTGGGAATGGTATCTTGTCTGATGGTCTTTATCTTCTTGGTTTACAAAATTATGCCACTTATAGTTCAATGCATGTTCAAACTGGTATTAAAAGGTGTAATATTAATGAGAATTCCTCTATGTTATGGCACCAAAGATTAGGACATATCTCCATTGAGAGGATTAAAAGGTTAGTGAAAGATGGGGTACTCAATACTCTAGATTTTGCTGACTTTAAGACTTGTGTGAACTGCATTAAGGGTAAGTAGACCAACATGTCTAAGAAAGGTGCTAACAGGAGTTTAAGCATATTAGAAATAATTCATACTGATATTTGTTGTCCAGATATGGATGCACATGGTCAGAAATATTTTATCACCTTTATAGATGATTATTCACGATATATGAATGTTTATTTGCTTCATAACATATATGAAGCATTGGATGCCTTCAAAGTCTTTAAGGCTGCAGTTGAGAACCAATGTGGCAAGCAAATAAAAATAGTGAGATCTGATAGAGGTGGAGAATACTATGGCAGTAGATATACTGAGAATGGACAAGCACCTGGTCCCTTTGCAAAGTTTCTTCAAGAACATGAGATTGTTGCCCAATACACTATGCCTGGTTCTCCAAATCAGAATGGTGTGAAAAAAAGAAGGAACCGAACATTATTGGACATTGTGCGGAGTATGCCTAGCAACTCCAATCTTCCTAAATCCTTGTGGGCTGAAGCACTAAAGATGGCAGTGTATATATTAAATCATGTTCCAACCAAGATTGTCCCAAAGACATATTTTGAGTTGTTTAAAGGTTGGAAACCGAGTTTGAAGCATATGCACGTTTGGGGTTGTCCGTCTGAGGTGAGAATATATAACCCACAAGAGAAGAAACTTGACCCAAGGACTATTAGTGGGTATTTCATTGGATATGCCAAAGGTCTAAAGGTTATAGGTTTTATTGTCCATATCATATTACTAGGATTGTGGAATCAAGAAATGTCAAGTTTCTTGAAAATGACTTGATCAGTGGGAGTGATCAATTGAGGGACTTAGGTTCTGAAATTGATTATATAGAGTCTCAACCTTCCGCGTCAAGTGAAAGATTGGTTGTAATTCATACCCCTCAAGTTCAAAGGGATGATGAACAACATATGATTGACATTCCACAAACTGTGGTTGATAATCCAGTAGATCAAGTTAATCATCAAATTCATGAAAATGATGAACAACCAGTTGAACAACATGATCCCCAAGAAAATGTTGATGCAACATTAAGGAGGTCTACTAGAGTAAGAAAATCAACTATTCCTAGTGATTATATTGTATATTTGCAAAAATTTGACTATAATATAGGAGCTGAAAATGATCCTGAAACTTTTGATCAAGCCATGAGTTGTAAAGAGTCAAATTTATGGTATGATGCCATGAAGGATGAGATGAATTCCATGCAGACTAACACAGTTTGGAACCTTGTAGAGTTGCCTAATGGGACAAAGGCCATTGGATGTAAATGGGTCTTTAAGACCAAAAGGGATTCATTAGGAAACATTGAGAGATACAAGGCAAGACTTGTTGCTAAGGGATTTACTCAAAAAGAAGGAATCGACTACACAGAGACTTTTTCTCCAGTATCTAAGAAAGATTCTCTTCGTATTATCTTGGCATTAGTTGCTCGTTTTGACCTTGAGTTGCAACAAATGGATGTGAAAACAACTTTTCTTAATGGTGATTTAGAGGAGGAGGTTTATATGAAACAACCTGAAGGCTTCTCCTCTAGTAGTGGTGAGCATTTGGTTTGCAAGCTTAATAAATCTATATATGGTTTAAAACAAGCCTCCTGTCAGTGGTACCTTAAGTTTCATGGGATAATTTCTTCATTTGGTTTTGATGAAAAGCCATGGATCAATGCATATACCACAAGGTCAATGGGAGTAAAATATGTGTTCTTGTTTTATAGGTAGATGATATTTTACTTGCAACTAATCATCGAGGTTTGCTACATGAGGTGAAACAATTTCTCTCTAAGAATTTTGACATGAAAGATATGGGTGATGCATCTTATGTCATCGACATTAAGATTCATAGAGATAGACCTCGAGGTATTTTGGGTCTATCACAGGAAACCTATATTTACAAAATTCTAGAGAGATTTCGGATGAAAGATTGTTCACCAAGTGTTGCTCCCATTGTGAAGGGTGATAGGTTTAATTTGAACCAATGTCCAAAGAATGACTTTGAGAGGGAATAGATGAAAAACATTCCTAATGCTTTAGTTGTTGGAAGCCTTATGTATGCTCAAGTATGCACAAGGTCTGACATTGCTTTTGCAGTTGGAATGTTAGGAAGATATTAGAGTAATCCAGGTATTGACCATTGGAGAGTTGCTAAGTGATGTAGCTCTATGTGGAGCTTGTAGGCCTTGGATCTTCTTCATCAATGGAGTCCTTTGCTTCTTGAAGATCATGGCAGCAAAATGGAGAAGGAAGAAAGATGATTGGAGACGCCACTTCAAGGAGAAGATGAGTCAAGAAGAAGCTCACCACCACAGGAAGCCATGGATAAGAGCTCGAAGGAAGGAGAAGATGAGTGGAGGGAGAAGGAGAGAAGGAGCACGAAATTTTGTGCCTCAAATGAGGTCTGAACTTTGAAGTATAATTCTCAAATGATCAAAGTTGAAAAATGCACACACATGGCCTCTATTTATAGCCTGTGTCACACAAAATTGGAGGGAAATTTGAATTTCTATTCAAATTTTACTTGAATTTGAAATTGAATTTGTGGAACCAAATTTTGTAGCCAAAATTTCACTAATTATGATTAGTGAATTTTAGATATGGTTCAGCCTACTAATCCAAGATCAAGTTCAAGATTTTCCACTAGGTGTGCTTAGGTGTCATGAGGCATGTAAAACATGAAGGACATGCACAAAGTGTGACTATATGATGTGGCAATGGGGTGTAGCAAGCAAATGCTCACCTCCTCCTCTAAAATTTCATTGGATCGGGCTTCTCCCAATTCAATTCAATTTATTTCCCACCACACACATCAAATATTCACTTAATGCATGTGAAATTACAAAACTACCCCTAATACAAAAACTAGTCTAGGTGCCCTAAATACAAGGCCCAAAAATAATGAAACCTTAATCTAATATGTACAAAGATAAGTGGGCTCATACTTAGCCCATGGGCCCAAAATCTACCCTAAGGCTCATGAGAATCCTAGGGCCGTCTCTTGCATTTCTGGCCCAATCTTCTTGGAGTCTTCTATCCAATGCCCTTACGGGGTAGGATTGCATCACTAAGAAAGTGGTGAGGTACCTTTAGGGGACCAAAGATTACATGCTTATGTATAGACAGATAGACAATCTAGATGTGATTGGTTATTCAGACTCAGACTTTGCTAGTTGTGTTGACTTTCGTAAATCAACATCTGGGTACATTTTCATGATGGCTAGTGGAGCTATTTCATGGAGGAGTGTTAAGCAGACTTTGACTTCTACTTCTACCATGGAAGCTGAGTTTGTATCTTGTTTTGATGCTACATCACATGGTGTATGGCTTAAGAGTTTCATTTCTAGGCTGAAGATAGTTAATACTATTTCAAGGCCTTTGAGAATTTTCTACGATAACTTAGCTGTTGTCTTTATGGCTAAGAATAATAAAAGTGGAAGTTGAAGTAAGCACATCAACATTAAGTACTTAGCCATTAAAGAAAGAGTAAAAGACAAGAAAGTGGTCATTGAGCATATAAACACTGAATTGATGATCGCTGATCCTTTAACTAAGGGCATGCCACCATTTAAATTTAAGGATCATGTAGAAATAATGAGACTTGGTTCCACTTTATGATTGTATACTTACATGTTAAAATTAAAACTTTTATATTGTGATATTTTCTCATATTTAGGTGCGCATTGATTTATTTGAGAAAAATTATGTTTTGGACCAAGAATAAACATTGGGTTTATTCATTAAGTTTTATTACCACTTTGAATATACTGCTTGGGAAATTGAGCATATTGTAATACATGGATGATATTACTCGTTATAAGAGGAACTATCACTATGATTCGTATATTCATTTCTTAAGAAGATTGAGCATTGAGTCAAAATGTTTGGACCAAGTGGGAGAATGTAATAATTTTGGTCTTAACATTTTGGAAAATGAAAGCCTCATCAATTTTGGAATTGAGAAGCCAAATTGAATGGCTACTAATGGGTTTTAATGACCAATAATGAGTGGTAATGACTACTAAATGAATTCTTGATGGTAGAATGCCTATATATAACATATGTATTTGGTCCCTAAGCTCATTTCTTCTAATTCATCTGATACACCATCTAGAGAGAGAAAGAGAGAGAGCTTGAAAGAACCAAAACAAGACAACTATTTCATGGAAATGGCTAGAGGTATAATTTTATTTTTGTTTTTCTGTATTTTGTTAATGACTTGTGTTTCTTTTTGTAGTTTGTAACATCACAGGTTAAAAAATTTAGTCTAACAACTTGATTAGACGATCACTACTAGAAAATATGCTTTTGACATCGGTTATTAAGGACTTTGGACATTGGTTATTAACTAATGTTAAAAGTTTCAACGTTAACATCGGTTTTCTAAAATTGATGTTAACTAAACTACACAACATCGATTTTCTACAAAACCAATGTCGTATAATAAAAATTAACAAAAAATGTAAAATATGTACCAAACCACATCGGTTTTTCATGAAAATCGAGTTGTTTCTCAAAAACAACATCGGTTTTTATTACAACCGATGTTGTTGTTGACTGACAACATTGATTTTTCTAAAATTTGATGTAGTTTTGTGCTTGCCAACATCGGTTTTTAGAAAATAATGATGTTGCCAATCAACGACAACATGAGTTTTACTAAAAACTGATGTTGTTTTTGAGAAACGACATCGACATCAGTTTTTCTAGAAACTGATGTTTTTTGAGAAACAACATCAATTTTTAGAAGAACCGATGTCGTTTTTTGTACTTTTAATATCCTGTCTGTTTTTTTTAATTACCCCAAATTAACTTGTAAACTAAAAATCAGAACCAGTCTTGATAGTTTTTATCATGTAGTTTAAAATTTATTGATAATATATAATTGAATATTTACTATCAATTAAAAGAAATATTTCAAGTAATGAAAGTGAATACATAAAATCATTTGCAACCTAATCTAAATTAAAGTAACTCCACAGTTCTAAAATTACTTAAACTCCTAGTGTTTGATTTTTAACTTTTAGATAATATTTTGTTCACTGAATGCAAATTGCCTTAATTCTCTCTGATTCCAATGGTCTTTGATAAGTAAAATACTGCATGATATAATAAAACATAAGTTAATATATAAGTCTAAATAATAACAATTATAACAAATTGAATTAGTTTTCAAGTAATCAATTATCGTTTCCTAGTTATCCTTGAAACCTCCTAGGACTATCGTTGACATTCAATGCATTATGTAGTACCCACACTCAATGCTTCCTTTTTTGCTTATTACACTAAGTTGAATAAGATATTTAGATATTCAAAGTTAACTGAAAATTAGTGTAAAGAGTAATAAAATTTAATTTTTAAGACATCAAACATTATTTAAATGACTTACTTTAACTAGAATCCATTTAACAGCCTTGAATTTACTTCCTTGATTGATATTGAATCCCTTCAAAACACTGATTAAGAGCACATGCATGCGTATTGTACAATTAAAATATTGATGTCAAATTGTAATTATAAAGTAAATGCATTACAAAATACAACAGGTTTGTTAATAATTCCTTTCAAGTAGATGTCGGGCCTATTGTGCAAGGAACAAAACCAGATGACAACATTGTCCTTAGGCAAAATAACGGCCATTTGCCAATGTGCACAACATTGAAGAACATTAAGTTATTAAAAGCATACATGATTTAAATTGATTTGTTTAGTTTAACTTACCCATTCAAGTAGGCCTCTAGGCATACATCTCTCTATGAATTCTGCATCCATTTCTTAATATAATCTTTTGATTCAAATTGCGATTACCCAGATTTTTGTATGGACTGTGGCTCGAGGAATCCATACACATCGACATTCCCCGCTCGCATACTTGTCTTAGTCATATGCCTATTGTTGTTAAAATAAATTAAATAATGTATGAATTTAAAACAATCAGTTAGGTAATATACAATAATGTAAAGTGACTTATAGAATCCACAATTGTATAACAAAGATGCTCAGACATTAACCATTCTTTGCTAATTCAGAAAGATCTACATGCTTTATGTACAATGGGAAGTTATCATTATGCACCCCAAACACGGTAGCATCCCACGACACTTGTAACGGCTTGAGGATAAGCTGTAGGATGGTCAATGTCATCAGGTATAGGGGATCGACACAAGGATCCGACCTATCTATAGGTTTCGTTGGTCCTTCAGCTCCCTGTTTATTCTACACAGTTAATAAACATAAGCAAATGACAGTGAAAACTTGATTTGTAACAAATCCTTTTTTAAAAATTCTTAAAAAAATAAAATGAAATACTTGTTTTGGATAAGGCTTTACAAGATGTGTCGACCAAGCAAGAAAGGTATTAAGTGTTTGTCTCACTAACTAAACCCCTTGAGTGGGTACAAGAACACGAGCATCAACATCTCAAACTTCCTTAACACCAACCTTCACTTGATCATTACCCAAAGGAATGTTGTGGATGGTTGTCGACCCCTCATAAACTCTTCCAAGAGCAACTAGTTGAGGAGGATTGTCATCGACATACAACCTACATTTGTCTAAGTCACCTATTTCTGGGTCCTGCCCGAAGGGATCGACACAACTTTATTTTGTGCTGACACGAGTAGCAAAATAACCAACCTCAACACTTGGAGGCAATGAGAGTCCCTATGATTGCATCTGTGACTGCATTTGGCTGAAGGACAACATTAATTGTTGAGTCACTTTTTCTGTGATCGGCTCCTCCAGCTGGTATATGATCTTTTATATCAGTTGCTCTAGGTCTTCAGGAGCCATGGACGAAGAGGTGTGGGAGCCCTTGAAGCCGGTCCAAAGTAGTGTTTGATCGTGACACTGGCTCTAGCAACACGAACATGAGCATGATGTTCTGGTCGTCCTATGGCAGTAGTCAGTGCATCCTGCAGTCCATGGGTGACAAAGCTTCCCTGTGAGACCTGATATTCCAGGGAATCCTATAGTCAATAGATTAAACAAATTTGGTTTACTCATTCAACAATTATTATAAAAAATGACCACTAACAAATGAGAGTTACTTACAATCCTATATGCAATTTCCTTTGTTGCCTTATATGTCATTTGACTTAATTTTTTCGTGCAGACCATCTTCCACTTCATGTGTCGTTTAATGGGAGATGGAGGATCAATGATTGTGTCAATGCTCTCGGATTGGGCTGCTTCCTTTAATCATTTCTTTTTCTTCTCATCCATCAACTTATGTTCTAGGAATTCATAACCCTCATGAGACAACACGTGAGTGACATTGTTTTGTTTCTGAATGGCCTACGCCTTCTTTTGAACATCTTGTGACAATTACACATAAGGCTAACTTAATACGGTTGACAATAATACATAAATATGAAGTTTAAAAAACAATGAAAATCAACTAACCTCCTATGAAGGGTCTCTACAACTCTGACAAAACTGGTTCCACTTCTCTTTGCTTATGTCGTACTTCTCACACACTTTTTCCTTGCTGTGTGCCAGAGCCCATTTGGAGGTTAAATCTGACTTAAACTGCCTCCACCACTCTCCTACGGTCTGAAGTATTTTTTTTCTTTGTCCTCAAATCAGTTGCTTCAGGAATGTCAAATTCAGACTGCGATACAATAAATACATTTTCTAGTTAGTTAATAACAAATCAAGAGTTGTAGTACAACCAATTACAACAACATTCAACATTCAATTGAGATACCTGAATAAATTTACTATTGACATAAATTCAATCGACTGCTTCAGGGTGATTAATTTGTACACTGTGAGTCTCGTCAAAAAACATTTGTACACTATGAGATGAATTTACTGTTGACATAAATTCCCATCTTTTTTAGAACAACTCAAACAATTCAATTGAAGAATTTTAAATGGTGAGTAAATAAATCTGACTGAATAAATTTATTTTAAGACATAAAATAAGACATTGAAAATAACTAATTAAATATATTATTTTATCAAGTATGATGGGTATATCAAATGCTAATGTTAAAGAAGTTTCAGAGTACAAAATTTGTATTTATTTTTATGTTAAATGTTAAAAAAAATATTTTTTTGTTGATACAAATAATATTTAATACAAATTAAACCTACAAATACACAAACATTTTTTTAAAATTTTATATTACTTTAATCAAAGTCATTTATAGTCTCTTAAAAATTTTAGAATTTATCTTCCTAGATCAATTTTTTGCACGTACAACTATATGCGACAATATCAATGTTAGAATATGTGAAGGATTAAAGATTTTTATATGTATTGAAGATGAAAATTATTCAAATATCATTTCAAATGTTGTTTATAGAGAAGTCTTTCAAAATATAAATCATGTATTGTTAGTACATGCTATTTCCTATCATATATTTCTTATTTAATACAATATTCCAATTTTTATTATCATTTTATTTCTGTATTTTTAATTTGTGTAACCTTCACATTAATTTTTGGTTTGAAATTGATAGGAAAATACAACATAATATTTAAACTTAAACATCTTTCTTATTAGAAACATATGAACAATAATGTTTTCATTTTGTTAAAATTCAAAATATAGTTCATCAAATATTCCTGCATATAAAATCATATATTAATTGTACATTATGTTATATATTGTCAATATTATTCACTGCATTTTATTTGTGTACTTCTAATTTAATAAATTACATGTATATTTCTAAAATAGTATTATTTTATTAATATTTTACTAATTATATATGCCAAAACAAATGACTCAATAAAAAATTGAATAATTTTTTTGTTATACAATTATATTCACTATTAGAAAATATATTTTTTACATCGGTTATTTATAACTTTCGACATTGGTTTTAACCGATGTTGAAAGTATTATCGTTAACATCAATTTTCCAAAACCGATGTTAACGTAAAATTGACAACATTGGTTCTTTAAATAACCGATATTATATACTAAGAATTACACCAAGAAAAGGTATGAATGTTGACAGTTCACATCTGTTTTTGTACAAAACCGATGTTAGCTTATACGTTAACATCAGTTTTGTACAAACCTGATGTTAACTTCCAAACGTTAACATCAGTTTTTGAGTGAAACTGATGTAGAAAACCAATGTTAACATTGGTTATGTTAACATGAGCTTCACTCAAAAATTGATGTTAACGTATAAGTTAACATCGGTTTTTAAACAAAACCGATATTGGATATTAACATTGGTTTTTTTTAAAAAACCGATGTTTTTATTAGGATTTTTTTAAATACAATTTCTATTTTTACAAAAAACCCAAAATTTAACCTATAAATTTCAAATCAGACCACACAACACAACATATATCATTTGCATTCTGTTTTGATACAGTTTTTAGCAGAAAGCTAGCTAGTAAACTATCAATTATAAAAAATCCATTGATGACTATGAATAAATAATTTATTAATAACTATCAATAAAGACTATTCAATGTTAAAATGAAACAACAATTGTAAAAAATGTAAAGCAAGCTAGTAAACTAATTAAGTAACCTAAAATTACATAGTTCCCTAACATCCTAACTTTGATTTCTAACTTTGAGATAATACTGTGCCCACTGGATGCGAAGCGCCTTCAATCTCTCTGCTTCCAATGGTCTAACATCATTAAAATACTGCATGATCAAATAAAACATAAGTTAATAATTGATGTGTCTTCATTTTCTCCTATTTCTTAACCCTTTTTGTCACCATTTTAATTACTGATTAGCCTTAATTGTCAAATTAATTATGCAGTTTTATCATTTGGGCCTACTGGACTAATTTTGTGTTTTTAATTTAATTTCACGAGAATTGTAAGCAATTGGGCTTGAATCCGGAATTGGGCATTGACTTGAAGAAAACAAACAATTTTACCAAATCTTATCTTATCCAGATTTTACCTCATCTAGATATTATTTCATCTAGATTTTATCTTATCTTATCTAGATTTTATTTCATCTAGATTTTATTTTATCAAATCTTATCTTATCTTGCCCAGATTTTATTTTATTTATGAGCTTGGACTTAAAACAGATTTGTAAGCTTTGGGGCTGAGAACCTATATAACAGCACTAAGGTTTTAGTTTTAGGGCTCTCTTTTAGTTTTGGGAAGAAAGAATAATTTTAGGTTTTGCAATTCCAGTTTTTACTATTCACGTAGCAATAAAATCTCGTTTTCTGCTTCAATCTGCAATTTTGTTTTCTACTAATTAATGGAAGGCTAAGTCTCCAGTGTTGTTTTCTCTTGAGGATCAAGCACAACTCTCTTTGATGTTTTATTATTACTATTGAATTCTGATCATTTTTTCCTCTTCACCAATTACTTTGTATTTGTTGCTATTAATCCATGCATGCTTAGTGCTTGATTAATTGTCTTTGCGCTTAATTTACGTTCATTCTTAATGATTAGTTCGTTCATGATTAATTGGTGTATGTGTTGCTTAATCACATAATGACTGCCTTATGTTAAATTTCGCTTAGTAATTTAATTTAGGGTTGGATTAAGTGGTTGAACTGATAAAGGATAAATTCTCGTAACCTAGGATAAGAGACTTGCTTGTGAATCAAGGGCAAACAACGTATTTTTAATTCTGATATTTTCTAATTACAATTTGCTCGGTGTTTAATTTACAAAAATAAACAACCCCCTCCCCCTTTCGTTACTGTTTTATTATTATCTGTTATGAATGTTTGGTTGACTATTGCTCGTTGGGAGATGACCTAGGATCACTTCCTAGATATTGCATTTTTAATGTTTATTTGATTCGGGTACGGCCTCGATCAATAATGTAATACCAATGATAAGAAAATTAACTTTGTTTGAAATAAACAATTACTGTTTCCCAGTTATTCATGAAACTTCCTAAGATTATAGTGGACATCCAGTGCATCACGTAATAGCCACACTCAGTGCTTCCTTTTTGTCTATTACACTACATACATAATGAAATTTAGATATTAAACATTAACTACAATTAGTGTACACACACATAAAATATATATAAGTAGAAGTTTTCTTTAAATCACTTACTTTAACAACAATCCACCTAACACCAGCCTTGGATTTAGGTTGTGGAGTATCATCAAGTCCTTTCAAAGCATTGTTGAATACAAGGAACATTAAAATATTGATGTTGTTGAGTAATGGTAATGAAAATGTATTGAAAAACAACACTGACCTGTAAATTATTCCTTTAAGGTAGTTATCTGGCCTGTTATGCAAGGAACAAAACCAGACAACAAGATTTTCCTTAGGCAAAATGACGACCATTTGCCAGTGTGCATTGCAGTGGAGACCAATATGGGTTATTGTAGTATTATACACTATTTAAATTCAGTTGTTCAGTTTTACTTACCCATTCAGGTAGGCTCCTAGGTAAACATCGCGTTTTGAATTATGCATCCAATTTTTCATGTAACTTTCTAATTCAAATTCCGATTTCCTAGATCTCTGGATGGACTGTGGCTCGAGGAATCCATACACATCGGAATTCCCCGCTCGCATACTTGTCTCAGTCAGATGCCTATTGTTATTAACGCAAAGTTAATTATGTATGAATTTAAAACAATAACTTAAGTAATTAAAGATAATTAAAATTGACTTACAGAATCCACAACTGTATAACAGATATGTTGAGACATTGACCACCGTGTGCAATTTCAGACAGATCTTCGTGCTTTATGTACAACGGGAAGTCTTGATTAAACACCCCGTGATGGAAGCTTGCTTGTGGGGCTTCTATGGAGGATGAATCTTTGAGCTTCAATGATGTCCTTTAATGGTGATTTTCCACCATGGAGATGCAGCGGAAGACAAAGGAGAAGATGTGAGAGGAGGCCCCATCCACTAGGGAATAAGCCATGGAAGAAGGAGCTTCACCACCAAGATGAGCCTTGGATAAGAAGCTTGGAAGGATGCTTCAATGGAGGAAAAGAAAGAGGGAGAGAAAGAGAGAGGGGGGAGCACGAAATTGAAGGAATAAAAGAGGGAGAGAAGTGGAACTTTGAAGTATGTCTCACAAGACTCTCATTCATCAAAGTTACAACAAGTGTTACACATGCTTCTATTTATAGACTTGGTAGCTTCCTTGAGAAGCTTTCTTGAGAAAACTTCCTTGAGAAGCTTTTTTGAGAAAACTTCCTTGAGAAGCTAGAGCTTAGCTGCACACACCCCTCTAATAACTAAGCTCACCTCTTTGAGAAGCTTCCTTGAGAAGATTCCTAAAGAAGCTAGAGCTTAGCTACACACACCCTCTATAATAGCTAAGCTCACCCCCATGCCAAAATACATGAAAATATAAAAAAAAAGACCCTAATACAAAGACTACTCAAAATGCCCTGAAATACAAGGCTAAAACCCTATACTACTAGAATGGCAAAAATACAAGGCCTAAAAGAAGGAAAAATCTATTCTAATATTTACAAAGAAGAGAGGACCCAACCTTGGTCCATGGGCTCAGAAATCTACCCTGGGATTCATGAGAACCCCAAGGACTTCTTTAGAAGCTCTAGTCCAATCCTCTTGGAGTCTTCTATCCAATACCCTTGCGGGGTAGGATTGCATCATCCCCTCCACCTTGGAAAGGATTTGACCTCAAATCCCGAGGTTCTTCATATTCTGGGCTCCTTCCCTCGACACCTGTAAAAAGAATAAAAACATATGTATTAGTGGTGTTGGGTATGTTAGAGTAGGGTAAGGTCTGAAAACCCCTTTCATGGACATCTTCCCATGAGGGAACATTGTTCCTCACAAACTCAATGAGTGGTGCTACAAGTATAGAAAAATATGGGACAAACCTTTTGTAAAAGTTTGTTAAGTCATGGCAGCCCCAGATTTCCCTTATACTTGGTGGAGTGGGCCAATCAGGAATGACCTTTATTCTCTTAGGGTCTGTGGGAACCCCTTGACCACTATTTAAAAAATTAAGGAAAGTAATGCAATAAAGCGTACCTTTTTCTATATTTTGGTGTTGATTATTCCTACAAAAAAATACGACAAACCTAAGGTGTCCCATATGAGCACCTAAGTTTGTATTAAAACCAAAAATAAGAACAAACTTACCTAATGAGTCCATATGTACATGAATCATGAAGATGTTGTGTGCATGACTAATTTTACAAAAGAAGGTTGCAACACTCAACACATTCATCATATCACTTATTTTAGGGATTTGGTGCCTAATAATACCTATTTTGGGCACCAACAAAGCACAAGGATTTAAGCTCTTACGAACCAAACCCTCATCCAACAACTCCTTTACTTGGGGAATAACCTCAAGCCCAAGAGGTGTGGCAGTGCTAACAAGTGTCTTTTTACAAAGGAGAAGATGTGGAGGTTGTCTAAGAGGGGAAGTTTCTTTAATATTTGTCTTTATTTCAAAATGACTTTCCTTCTTAGCTAACCTCTTGGAGGAGACACTTACCTCCTTACACTCCTCCTTAACCATTAAAGGTTGTCCTTCTTCTTGGGGATAGATTTCTTTCCTAGATTCTTCCCCTATTGCTTCTTCATTTTCATTAGATGAAGGTGAAGTAGTAGCCTCATCTTGGCTACTATAAATGTCTTGGCCCCTCATAATCATGGTTTTCGTGGTGGGGCATTGAGAAGTAATGTGTCCTCTTCCAAGACATTTAAAGCACTTTATAGAGCTAGTCTTCTCTTGCATACTAGCCTTAGGGGCTTGCTTTTCTATTATCTTCCCCTTATCATCTTTGGGCTTAGAAGGTATCACCCCTAAGATTCCTTGACCTTGGTCTTTCTTTGGATAAGAGTGAGAGCCATAAGATTTTGAAGTAGACTTCTCTTTAAGTTGTTGCTCTACCCTTATTTCACAATCTAAGTTAGCCTCTACATTGTCCTTCTCATAGAAGTATGGGAGGTTAATGTTAGCCTCTTGAGGCTTTCTTTCCTTTTCTCTCCTATGGGAGTGAGGTCTAAGATGTGACTTATGCCTTCCTTCATAATAGTCGTGAAGTTCTTCACTTAGGCTCTTGCAAGAGTTATGACTACTATAGGAGGCATGTTTTTCTCTTTTCATTTCTTTCATTATTTTTCTTCTTTCTTCTTCTCTTATTTTCTTTCGTTCATCTTGACTTATTTCTTCCACTCTTTTTTTTCCTTTTTCTTTTCTCTCTTGTTTTTCTTTCCATAACTTGAGGGAACTCAACTCATCTAAGATTCTAGATAAAGGGCCTTTATGACTAGTACCCTCGCCATTAACACTAGATGAATGATGACTCATGTTGATTCCTAAGTTGTGGTTCTTTCTTGTTGGAGGTTTGAAAACAAACGGTAAAAGAAACTATGGTTGAAACTAGCCAAAATAAACAGTAAAAGAGGTGTGAAAGATAAGGGAAAAAACTAATTGGTAAAATGCAAGCTATCTAGGTGGTTAGACAATGGAAGGTAAAGGAAATAAGCTATGAAAGTAAGCAAGAAAAGTAAACTAGATGAATCCTAAGAGTGTTTGGATGACCACATTCAAGGTTTCCAACAAAACACTCACTATCGTAAGGAAAAATTGCCTAAAATTATTACACACAAATGGAAGTTTGGTAACCTATTGGAGGCACCCAACACACTTCCAATGAAAGGCCTTTCTGTTACAAAACTTGAAAGCAATGAAGGTAAGTAAATCGCAAATTAAAAAATTACAAAATGGTCCTCAATTTTGGTGGTTGTTCTCTCTTTGGTGATTCACTCAATTTGGAGTGCTTCTTAGTCCAATAGCTCTTAAGGTGGTTGGCCCCTTTCTTCTTGACTCAAATTCTTCAAGGGATGGCACCAATCCTCCTTCCAATTCCCTATATGGAAACCCACAAACAAGGAAACAAAGAGACAAGCAATAACCAAAGACCAAAAAGAATGAAATGAAAGCTAAACCAATGGAATTTTAACAAGACAATTTTTCAAGGATTACTCAACAATTAAAGCAATGAAAAGGACATAGAAGCAAGCTAGGACTCAAAGTAAAACTTAGAATGGCTCTAGAGTAGAGTAAAAAAACTATAAAAAAACACTCAACAAACCTCTAGCTTTGGCACTTGTTTTCACAGTAATTTTCAATTGAAATTTCAGAACTAAGATTGGTATAACATAGGCACCAATTATAGAATAAATTTTGAGCCAAAACAACAAGCACACTTCCCTTTCACTTTTTTTTCCTGGATACTGATTTTTCTGCCAACTTGTGTGATTTTTATTATTTTTTCCTTTTATCCAAATCACTTGGTTATTTTTTTATAACTTTTTTCCAGATGTCTAGAAAATTCAGTAAAAATTTCAGCTCAAAATTCGAAGTAACCAATTCTCAGTTTACAAGTTTGTATGTCCAAGCTGCCAACACCAACGATTTTTTTTAAGCATGGTATATTGATTGCCTTGGGCTTACTTTCAACCTTCCTATGTATGTTGAACTCACTAGGATTGTTTACCAAAGTTTTAGGAGTTCAATATTCACTTAGGATCAACATTTCAGCCAGCAATTCAATCACCAAAACTCAAATTCACAATAGACACAATCATAAGGAAACCTAAAAGTTCAAGAAAAGGTTCACAATCAAAGACTCTCTAAGAATTTTGCATGAACATGTTAAGGAATAATTAACATGAAAGATTTGACTCAAATCAACTAATAGGCTAAAAGAATTTCATACACTCATTAACAAATGAGTTAGACAAAGAAACAAGAAAAATAAAATTCAGCACAACATAAGAAATCTTATGTGACAAGTTTCATGACTAGACATGACTTCTATGACAAAACTACAATAGGTGAACAAGCCACTCTAGATTTTTGAGGTTTTCTTATACTTTAATATTTTTGTAAGAATTTTATGGTTTAGGTTTAAGCCACAAAAAATAACAAGACAAAACTCAAAGGAACCTAAACTCAACACAATTCATGGTTTAAGAAGAAGAACAAGAAATTTGAACCATAGAAAATCAAATCTAGCTTCTATAGCAAGTTTAATTGGTGGAAAATCTAAAGAATCATGTTAACAACATTTAGCACAAGACATGTGAGGAGATACATGGAGAAAAAATGAAGAAACAACAATGGAAGAGAAGGTAAAGCAAAAAAATTAATGGAAGTTTAAGGAGCACCTATTTGAAGCTCTTGTGCTCTGATACCACTTGATGGAAGCTTGCTTGTGGGGCTTCTATGGAGGATGGATCTTTGAGCTTCAATGATGTCCTTTAATGGTGATTTTCCACCATGGAGATGCAGCGGAAGACAAAGGAGAAGAGGTGAGAGGAGGCGCCATCCACTAGGGAATAAGCCATGGAAGAAGGAGCTTCACCACCAAGATGAGCCTTGGATAAGAAGCTTGGAAGGATGCTTCAATGGAGGAAAAGAAAGAGGGAGAGAAAGAGAGAGGGGGGAGCACGAAATTGAAGGAATAAAAGAGGGAGAGAAGTGGCACTTTGAAGTATGTCTCACAAGACTCTCATTCATCAAAGTTACAACAAGTGTTACACATGCTTCTATTTATAGACTTGGTAGCTTCCTTGAGAAGCTTTCTTGAGAAAACTTCCTTGAGAAGCTTTTTTGAGAAAACTTCCTTGAGAAGCTAGAGCTTAGCTGCACACACCCCTCTAATAACTAAGCTCACCTCTTTGAGAAGCTTCCTTGAGAAGATTCCTAAAGAAGCTAGAGCTTAGCTACACACACCCCCTATAATAGCTAAGCTCACCCCCATGCCAAAATACATGAAAATATATAAAAAAAAGTCCCTAATACAAAGACTACTCAAAATGCCCTGAAATACAAGGCTAAAACCCTATACTACTAGAATGGCCAAAATACAAGGCCTAAAAGAAGGAAAAATCTATTCTAATATTTACAAAGAAGAGAGGACCCAACCTTGGTCCATGGGCTCAGAAATCTACCCTGAGATTCATGAGAACCCCAAGGCCTTCTTTAGAAGCTCTAGCCCAATCCTCTTGGAGTCTTCTATCCAATACCCTTGCGGGGTAGGATTGCATCACCCTGAACACGATAGCATCCCAGATAACCTCACTACAAGGAAAATGACTTTTACCTACAATCAAAATCTATCACTAGAAGTCCAAAATCCGTAGGTAGATGTATAAAGGACTTTGTCCTACAGACGTTTTTTGCATCAACTTTGAAGGGGTATACAGTGACAACTAATAGTCTGTCACTATAGGCTTTACCTACGGATATATTTTTACCTACAGTCAAATTTAACTATCACAATAGGTAACACCTACTATTTCAAATGTGCAGGTAAAAGATATTAATTTATACCTATAATCTCTAACTATAGGTAAAAGTCAATTTACTTGTACCTACAGTCTTCTGTAGGTAAATGTCATATAATAATAATAAAACTAGTTCCTAATTACACTCTTTGTTGATTATAATTTTTAATTAAATATACATGAGCTTATTATTATGCTACACAAAGTTAGAGATCTGCTACAGCATGACCTTTGAAAAGTTACAACAACCTGCTACATACAATTAAATTTTTGTTAGCCTAATTTGTGATTATTGTAACTAGATTGTGTGCTTTTTAACATATTGCAGCCCTTGATCCATTGTCATTGTGAAATGATCTAGCATTAGTAGTGCTATAGAAAATTTTCCAATTCACTTTGCCTTGTTTTTTAGTACCATGTGCATAGTCCTTCCTAAGTATATATTTTTGGTGCACCATGACCCTCTTTCCATGGAGGGAATCATCACTAAAATGTAACAAGTTTCTAAATTTCTAAATGTATAAAAGAGTTAATTCGAGTTGCTGGACAAATAGACAAAGTAAAACCAAACACTTGAACATTTTGTCGCCGGCTCACATCTTCATTACCATCTAAATCATGTTCCTGAAATAACATTTTGTCGTCGGCTCGCATCTTCATTACCATCTAAATTTCAACTCACCTCTAGTTAAGATTGTTTGTAGTTTGATGATCTTTACTGGTAGAACCATTTGTAGGTACCTAAATTAAAAGAATGTTTTTTCTTTGTAAAGTATCATATCATAGTTAAATCGTTGAATAAGTAGAATTATAAATTCATACCTCTTGATCTATAGCTTCTAAGACTTGATTAATTTGTGGATCTTCTGCAAATCATACTTTAAGAACAGCTACAAGGTTTCCAAGCAAATTCTCCAACTTTTGAATTCTATTGTTTGCATAAGAGCTTTGAGATGAACTTGCTTGATGTGGAAGCTTGCCAAGACAACACACACGTCCTCTTTTTTCAGGTCCTTTGACTTTTGAATATATATCATTTGTCCAATTAGTAGAATCTTGGGTGCTTTATAAATTTTGTGAACTCTCTGTTTCAACCATTTTCTTTTTCAGTTCATCCTACATAAATACACCTTATAAATTATTATCATACATCAATATCCTGAATACTTCAATATCACTAAACAAAACTCATCTCCACATTAGTTACTCCCCCTCACCCCATAACCTTCTATTAGAAAATTTAGCAAAACAAAGAAAAAGTATTGAAATAAAAATTAAAATTCTTACAATTACAATGGCAGCCTTTTCAGTAACAATGCTTCCTTCTTTACGAGTTCGAGTGTCGATATAAATTTCCGCCCTAGAAGGTTGCACTCCCTTAGCCTTTGTTGTCTAACATTAGTTAAAAAAATCAATCATCCTATTTGTATTAAACAATTTAATAATAAAAAATATAAAAAAGACAAACCATCTCATGAATCCGTCTTGGAAGATTATTGGTTCCCATGCAATGCAAGTTCTCATATTTTGAGCAGCTCCTTTTGTTGATGTTGCTTATTTTCTATAACCAACAAATATAAAAAGTCAATAATAAAAATAAACATATAATATATAATTGTTATGTTAGCAAAAGGTTGGTGACATTGTCATGTATACCTGTCCTTTCTCAAAACACCAATAATGTACTAAATCACGATATTGAGAAGGATCAACCCTTTGATCTAGGATGTGAGCATCCATTTCCTCCTTAGTTTTGGTCTCATCATATCCTTTTGATTTCAATTCATATTTAAATTGCTTCCATTTCAGACTCATGTCATTAATCAATATTTTCTTTGTTTGTTCAGTTAATTCAGGAACAAATCGAAACTTACTCTATTATGAGTATCATTAACAAACAAAAAAGATCATTTTGTTAGACATTAGAAGACATAAAATTTTACAAGAAGCAAGATGAAACAACACTTATAAAGTTTTATACCAGACCTGAATTGATTCAACCATGTCAGTAATATAGTCCTTAGGCATGTCTTTCCAACTAAGAAAATTGATAGGAGCACATTGGTGTCTCCTTACCAAGCTCCCAATTGCATTCAATATAGTTTTCCCTTCCCAACCCATAGGATTTCCCCAATGATCTACTTCAACAAGTATGAATTCTCCATCTGGCAAGTCCCACACATCTAGCATATGTGTATAACCTCTGGTTCTCTTCTTACCTAAATCATTCATGGATATGACATTTATCAAACACACACACACACAGATTTGAACTATATGGAAAAAAGAAACTCACTAGTAAATTTAATCTTATAATATTCTAAAAGATATTCAACTCAAACATAATTGTACATATAATTCTAACCCAAAAAAGCATATGTGTATAAATACCTTTAGTTGATCTTTCACTTGCACTTTCAAGAGAAGTATGAGACTGAACATGACTATCTTCTTGTATGTGTTGTTCTGTTTGTGATTGTTGATTTAGTTAATAAACAATTGTGTTATAAATAATTTAATATAAAATAAAGAAATTAAGTTAATAAAATCTTTATACCTCCTTCAAATTGTGCATTTTCTTCAAGTATAGAGTTGTTATTTTGGTTCACTTCAGTAGAGCTTTCAATTGATTGCTCTTTTGCTTGTGATTGACCATATACATCTCTGATTTTAGCATGCACAACAACAAGCCAACCATTTTGTGTTTTATTCTCCACATAGAATACTTTCTTAGCTTGAGATGCAAAAAACAAATGGATCCTCACATATATCATTCCCTATATGTTGCAAATAATTGAAAATCACTAATGTCATACCGAAGTTATCAATTTTGCAACCCCTGTTTATATCAACCCAATCACACTTGAAAAGTATAGCCTTGTGAATTTATTGAGATAATTTGGATAAGAGAGAGCGCCACCATGTAGATTTTCATTATTTCTAATAGATTAAACCAAAGACGAGAACAAGAATAACTAAACATGTAGAGTTTCTTAATAACCTCCAAAAACTTGGAACAAAATGATTGAGAAGAAAATGAGTCATAACACTAATTTATAGATTGAGTCATTCACTATTCCACCTATCAGGTCCTAAATTTTCCCATTATGAGAAATTTAGGCCAATAGGAACAGTGTGAACTGAAAAGGTTTTCAAAAAGGCCATTAACTAAAGCTTAGGCCAGTACCAATATATCCTACAACCCAAATTAGAGGTTAAAATCCCCAACTAATTTGGGGAAATCATTCAACTCCATTCTCATAGACATAATCTTTTCAAACTTAAGGATTGAAATCCTAACAAGTTTGTAAATACATGCAGAGGTGACACTGTACAAGAAAGAGATTAGAAAGGGTGAACATCACAAAATCAGCAACACAATGATGGAAAACTGTATAACAGAACAAAGATTAAGTAACATTCCAATTGAAAGTTAAGGTTCTTGTCCCCCTTTTCCCCTCCTAATCTAGAGTAACAATAAAATTATGAAGGGAGATTAAGCAAACATACCAGGTGCGGCGTTCGGTGCAAAAATAAAAATAAAAACTACTGATCAACCAATTAAATAATTAAACTAAACCAAAACCATACCAACCCCATACAATTAATTAAAACATGCACTACAGGAAACAAATAATAGTACTCGTACTATACTACTATCAGCTTCTAAACGATACTAAAAAATATATAAATAAAATAGCCATGAGAGTCCAACTTACATTAACTTGGTCTAAGCCCATTTATTAGAAAAACCAGAGGCTTATGAACCCTACATATGAGGTTCACATGTTTCCATTCATATTTCTTATAAGACTCTTTTATGCACCTTATTCTCATTATCCCACTTCTACCTACAAATTTTATTCACTTCCTCCCACTCAAGTCCTTTCTTTTCAAACATAAAATACAATACCAAAAACACGTAAAATATTGTATGTAGGTTTTATTCTTTTATGCAAAATTAAGCATCAGAAAACATCTCACTACAAAATTAAGCAAAGATCGAAACCTAAACACACAAGATGCAGCTACAAAGTAGATCCACATCAGCAAGAGCAAAGGAGGTCAAAAGAATTTCGATCAAGAAAACACAACATAAGTTTATGGATCCAGTAACCAAAAACAGCATGTAAGCACAAAAATTCATCCAAAATATAAGGTGAAACACACAAATCGCAGAATCGGTGATCGAAACGCATGTTGCGCAAACGAAACCCTTTTTGCAGGGGAAGTGGTTCGGTGGTGGAGCAAAGGCAGAAGCAACAGCAACAACAGCTGCAAAGGGAAGTGATTTTAACAGAATGCCAGGGAAACCATTTTCTATCTCCCAAACCCTGCTCCTTTACTTTTTTCTTATCTTATTTTAACTTGTAAAATTTATTCTCTTGCACGGATAATAAGATTACGTTGAATAAAATATTTCAATTTTTTTAAAAAATTATTAACTAAAAAATTTGCTTAATTTTTTATAAGGAAAACTTTTTTTTTGTAATGAGTGTTTTAAAAATATTACTTGAAATAGTATTTTTTAAAATGTTAACTTATAACTTTTTATGTTTTTTTACTCTTAATAATTTATTAGTTATTCTTATTTAATAAATTATGATTTTATAATTTAATAAATTAAATTTTTAGTTTTTAATTAACTTTTAAGTTAATTTTATCCCACGTAACTTATGTTTAAAGTTCGAAATGTATAACTTTTATATTATTATAATTTTTAAACTATCATTTGAGGTTATACCTACACCAACCAATGGTAGGTATAAGACTTTTTGAGGTTATACCTACACCAATCAATTATAGGCATAAGTTTTATGAAGTTTTATCTACATCACGCAGTTGTAGGTATAAGTTTTTTAGAATTTTGCCTACATTGTTCTTTTGTAGGTAGTAATCCTTGAGTTTTACCTACACTAATCAATCATAGGCACAAGTTTTTTTGGAGTTTTACCTACACAATGTAGTTGTAGGTAGAAGTCTTTTTTTTTTAGTTTTAATGAATTTGCCTACACCAAATAATGGTTGGTACAAACTGTTGAGTTTTACCTACATTAGTCAAGTGTAGGTAGAAATATTTGAGATTTACCTACACTAATTCATGTCTGTGGGAAAAGGCATCCATAGGCATAGGTCATTTTTCTTGTAGTCTGGAAAGGCTTCCAAAAATGTTGTGGGATGGTCAATGTCATCAAATATAAGGGATCATCGACCTCATGATCCGACCTATCTGTAGGTTTTGGGGGTCCCACAGCTCCCTGTTTATCCAACAAAGTGAATTAAAATTAGGAAATTACAGTGAAAAATTGAATTGAAAAAAGAAGAATTTAATGAAAGCAAAATACCTGTTCCGATAAACACTTCACGAGATGTGTCGGCCAAGCAAGGAAGGTGTTAAGTGTTTGTCCCACTAAGTTAACCTCGTCAGTGGGTACAGGAACAGGAGCATCTGCATCTTTAACCTCCTCAACACTGACCTTCACTTGATCATGCAACAAAGGGATGTTGTGAACGGTTATGGATCCCTCATAAACTCTTCCTAGGGGAACCAGCCGGGGAGGATTTTCTTCGATGTACAACCCGCATTTGTCTGAGTCACCCGTGTCTGGATCGTTCCCTGAGGGATCAACACAACTCTCCTTTGTGCTGACACGAGCAGCTAAAGGACCAACCTCAGGCCCCAGAGGCAGTGCATGTACTTGTGATTCCATCTGTGACTGAAAATGGGACTGGATCTGGCTGAAGGATTACATCAGTTGTCGAATGACTTATTTTGTGATTGATTCCTCCAATTGGTCCCTAATTTGTTGAGTCAGCTGCTCTAGTTCTTCGGGAGCCATGAAAGAAGAAGTGAGGAAGGTCCGTGGAGCCGATCCAAAGTATTGCTTGATGGTCACACCGGCTCCAGTGGCACGCACACGACCAGGGTGTTCTGGTCGCCCAATGGCAGCAGTCAGGACATCCTGACATCCATGGGGGACAAAGGAACCCTGTGACGCCTGCTCCTCCAATAAGTCCTATACAGAGAACATTTATTTGTTTAGTCAATCACAAAATAAACATAAATAATTACAATTATTAATTGAAAGTGACTTACAATCTTCTCAGCAATTTCCTTTGTTGACTCAGACGTCATCTGGATAGTTTTCTTTGTGCAGGCCATCTTCCACTTCATGTGCCGTCTGATGGGAGATGGAGGGTCAATCATGGCCCCAGTGCTTCCAGATTGAGCAACTTCCTCTAGTTTTTTCTTTGTCTTCTCAACCATCAGCTCTTGTTCTAAATATTCATAACCCCCACGAGAAAACACGTGAGGGGCAGTGTTTTGCTTCAGGATGGCCTGTGCCTTTTTCCGCACATCCTGCAAAAGTTGAACATTAATGAAACTGATGATTACAATGTATTATAATAAGTGAATTTTAATTTGAAAACAATGAAAATGACAAAGTACATACCTCCCACGAGGGGTATTTGTGACTCTGACAAAACTGAGCCCATTTCTCCTTGTTAATGTCGTATTTTTCGCAAACAGTGTCATCCACACTGCCCTTATCTCTACAAGTGCCCATTTTGACATTAAATCATACTTAAATTTTCTCCACCGCTCCCCCACAGTCTAAAGTATTTTCTTCTTTGTCCTAACGTCAGATGGTTCAGTCAGGGATATCAAATTCAGCCTGACAAACAACAAATTAGGTTTTATTATTAGTAAATTATAAATTTTGCCTAATAAACAAAATGCAAGATGAAAACTAAAATACCTGAATATCCTCCCATATCAAATCCTTTTGAGCAGCATGGACTTGCTTCCAATTCTCATATGTTACATCGACCTTATCGCAAGCGACAATCCCCAAATATGTTCTTAATTTCTTCTTGTGGGGATTGTCGGCCTTCCCAGTCGAAGGGTCGACATGGACCATCGGTCTGTATGCCCTAGCTGGTCTAGTCTCCAATGATCTTAGTCGTGTGGCTTTTCTTGTCCGCTTCAAGGTAGATGACAATTGTGATGCTGCTTCAGTAGGAGGAGGAGGAGAAGGAGGAGGAGGATGAGAGCTGAGTGGAGTAGCCACCAGCCTATAAAGAAACAAACTTTAGTTAATTAACATTATTAAAAAACTGAATTAGTTATGTAAATGAATGTACTTAAATGAAATACATAATAAGAAAATTACATTAGACGATGTTAATTAATTCTCCTTCATCATGATCATTATGATTAGCATGAACGTCGTCAGCTTCTTCTTCTCTGACGATGTTAGGCGACATTTGTGTGGACAAAGGACTAACATAATTATCAATGTATGAATCATCATCTTCTACATTAACACCAATTGTTTTCCCGTTTAGAACCACTAACCACCTTTCATCACAAGGGTCTTGAACATAAAATACCTGTTTAGTTTGTTCTGCCATGATGAAAGAGTCATTTTGGTAAGCTAGTTTCTTTAGATCTACCAACGTAAATCCTACATCATCGGTCCACAGACTAGTATTATTGTCAACCCATTTACATTTGAAAACATAGACAGTAAATTTGACATAATCAAGCTTCCAAATTTCTTCAATGAAACCAAAGTAAGGGATGAAAGCTACATAGGGATTGTCATCATGTATAGTAGCGAAATGTTGAGATTCAGCCCTGAGGGTAACCCCGCTATTTTGCATTGTAATTTTCTCGTCTTGTGCTTTTGTGTAAAAGGAATACTTGTTTGTATCGTATCCTTGACAAGTTATATCATTTCTTTTAGGCCCATCTGCTAGCTTTCTTTATGTTTCAAAAGCATTTTCATCAGCAAAGATTGTATCTTTAAACCAATCAAGGAAAGCCCTGTTATGCTTTTTCAAGACCCAGCTCTTTGACATTTTTGGATTACTTTGTTTCACTAAACCTTCATGCCAAAGTATGTATGGCAAAACTTCATTGTTGTTATTCAACACGTACAAGTGAACTTGTAACAAATCTTCTACTCTTGGAGTGATAACATGCAGCCCTTTTGAACCCTTATCGCCCACTCTGTCGTCATGCCGAGACTTGGGAAGCCCAACAAGTTTAGCCTTTTCAATGTACTCTGAACAAAATTCAATGGCTTCTTCTTCAATGTACATTTCAACAATAGATGCTTCCGGATGATGTAAATTCTTCGTATACCCTTTTAAGATCTTCATGTATCGCTCAACCGGGTACATTCACCGCAAAAAAATTGGACCACAAAATTTGATTTCTCAGACCAGATGAACAATTAAGTGAACCATGATGTCAAAGAAAGTAAGAGGAAAATACATCTCCAACTGGCACAGTATAATAGCAGCCTCATTTTCCAGCTCATCTAACTTCACAGAATCAACGACCTTACTATATACGGCATTGAAGAAAAAACACAGGCGAGTTATGGCTAACCTGACTTTGTTAGGCAAAATGTCTCGTATGGCCACGACTAACAATTGTTGCATCAACACATGACAATTGTGAGACTTTAACCCTACCAACTTAAGATCCTTCAACTACACAAGGCTCTTAATATTTGAAGAGTATCCTTGTGGGACTTTGACTCGGCGTAGACACTGACAAAAACTCATCTGCTCCTTTCTGGACAAAGTATGACAAGCTGGAGGCAAGTATATTTCTTTTACCATCAGACCTTGGATGCAACTACAATCGATACCCATCTCAGCTAGATCTTGACGGGTATTCAGACCATCTTTCGTCTTGCCTTGAATGTTAAGGAGCATCCCAATGACACTATCACATACATTTTTCTCCACATGCATAACATCGATACAATGTCTAATATCAAGATTAGACCAGTACGGAAGATCAAAGAAAATCGACCTCTTCTTCCATATGCAAGTCTTACTTTTTTCCTTCTTTTGGGTCTTTCCAAATACAGTATTCAGGTGGTGAACCCGCTGGAAGACCTGCTCACCAGTCAACGGTATCGGTGCAGTTTCGTGCTCTTGACTTCCATTAAATGCTTTATTCAATCGTCTGAAAGGGTGATGAGGTTTTAGAAAACGCTGATGCCTAGTGTACACTGCTTTTCTACCATGTTTCAATTATATGTAGCTTGTGTCTTCTTCACTGATGGGGCATGCATGATGACCCTTAACACTGTAACCGCTCAGATTCCCATATGCTGGAAAGTCATTAATGGTACAAAAAAGCATTGCATGCATTTGAAAAGTCTTATTCCAAAACCCATCAAACACTAAAATCCCCTCATCCCATAACTTTTCCAGGTCTTCAAACAACGAACTTAGATAAACATCAATGTCATTTCCTGGCTGTCTTGGACTCGATATCATCATAGACAACATCATGTATTTTTGCTTCATGCATAACCAAGGAGGCAAAATGTAAATTACTAGTAGAACTGGCCATGAACTATGTTGAGTGCTTAAAGATATCAACAAGTTGATTCTTTGTATCAACAAATTCTAGA
Source organism: Glycine soja (assembly GCF_004193775.1). Classification (NCBI taxonomy): domain Eukaryota; kingdom Viridiplantae; phylum Streptophyta; class Magnoliopsida; order Fabales; family Fabaceae; genus Glycine; species Glycine soja. The sequence continues at coordinate 36,569,064 of NC_041007.1, read as the reverse complement.
ACATAATCTCCCTTCAGAACATGATCTCTTAAGAAATGGTGCCTAATTTCTAAATGCTTGGTTCTAGAGTGTTGTACTGAATTTTTGGATAGATTGATTGTACTTGTATTATCACACCTAATGGGTATATGATCAAGAAGGATTCCATAGTCAGATAGTTGTTGCTTCATCCATAAAATTTGGGCACGACAATTGCCAGCAGAAATATATTCCGCTTTAGCAGTAGATAAAACAACACTATTTTGTTTGTTACTATGCCATGATACAAGAGCAGATCCAATAAATTGACATGTCCCACTTGTGCTTTTTCTATCTGTTTTAGAACCGGAAAAATCAGAATCTGAGTATCCTACTAAAGTGCATGTGGAATTTCTAGGATACCATAGACCTATATTTATTGTACATAACAAATATCTTATAATCCTTTTAACTGCACTTAGATGTGATTGTTTAGGATTGGACTGAAATCTAGCACACATGCATACACTAAACATGATATTAGGTCTGCTAGCAGACAAATAAAGAAGTGATCCGATAATACCTCAATATTGCTTGATGTCTATAGATTGACCGGTTTCATTTTTGTCTAAATAGCAAGCAGTACTCATGGGTGTAGCCATATGCTTAGCACTTTTCATTCCAAAATCTTTGAATTAATTCCTTACAATATTTCGATTGATTGAAAAAGATTCCTTCTTTGGTTTGCTTTATTTGTAATCCAAGAAAGAAGTTGAGTTCTCCCATCATAGACATTTCAAACTCACTTTGCATGTCATGAGAGAATTCCTTGCACAGTGAATCATTAGTGGATCCAAAAATAATATCATCAACATATATTTGATCTAGTAGAATATCATTTAATTTTCTCTTTATAAAAAGAGTGGTATCCACTTTACCTCTAGAAAAGTTTTTATCTAACAGAAACTTACTCAGACGCTTATACCAAGCCCTTGGGGCTTGTTTCAATCCATATAAAGCCTTTTTCAATTTATAAACATGATTAGGCTTGTCTGAGTTTTCAAATCCTAGGGATTGTTCTACATAAACTTCTTCTTGAATTAAGCCATTTAGAAAATTACTTTTAACATCCATTTGATAAAGCTTAAAATTCATTATGGATGTATAAGCTAAAAGCATTCTAATGGCTTCTAATCATGCAACATGAGCATATGTTTCTTCATAATCTATTCCTTTTTCTTGATTATACCCTTTTTGCAACTAACCTAGCCTTATTCCTAATGATTATGCCATGTTCATCTAACTTATTCCTAAATACCTATTTTGTTCCTATTATGGGGTAGTTTTCAAGTTTCTCTACTAGTTCCCACACATTGTTTCTCTCAAACTGATTTAGTTCTTCTTGCATAGCAACTATCCAATGATCATCTATTATGGCTTCATTTAAATTTAGGTTCAATCATAGACACAAAAGCCATGTTATTGCATAAATCTTTAAGAGAATGTCTAGTTGTTACCCCTTTGGAGATATCACGAATAATGTTGTCAAGGAGATGATCTCTTGAAGCTTTCCATTCTCTCGGAAGTTCATCATTTGATTTGGCTTCTACTGGAGGATCTTCATTGCTTCCTTCTCCTTTTCCTTTAGAATCTTGTCCATAAATATGCATTTGTTCTAAAGATTCTGCAATATCATCTAAAATATCCATTTTGAAGGAATAGCATTAGACTTATCAAAGGAAACATGAATAGATTCTTCAATAGTCATAGTTCTCTTATTATATATTCTATAACATGAATAGACTTATTATATATTCTATGCAAGGAATAACCAAGGAAAATTCCTTCATCTGACTTAGCATCAAACTTTCCTAAGTTTCCTTTTCCATTGTTTAATACAAAGCATTTGCTTTCAAAAACATGAAGGTGTGAGATGTTGGGTTTTCTACCATTAAACTGTTCATATGGAGTTTTCCTTAAAATGGGTCTTATTAAAGCCTTATTCATGATATAACATGCAGTATTAACAGCTTCAGCCCAAAAATATTTTGGAAGAGGAGTGTCATTTAATAAGGTTCTAGCAATTTCTTCCGAGATCTATTTTTCCTTTCAACAACTCCATTTTGTTGAGGGGTTCTGGGTGCAGAAAAGTTATGTTCAATGCCATGCTTATCACAAAATAATTCAAATTCACCCCCATGATCACTCCTAATAGATATAATTTTGAGATTTTTCTTGTTTTGAATCATTTTTGCAAGTTTCCTAAATGCTTGAAATGCATCATTCTTAAGAGTGATAAATAGTGTCCAAGTGTATCTAGAATAATCATCAACTATAACAAGGGCATAACAACTTCCTCCAAAACTCATGATTCTAGAAGGGCCAAACAAATCCGTGTGTAGTAATTGTAAAGGTTGAGTAGTTGAAACAATGTTTTTGGATTTGAATGAAACTCTAGTTTGTTTTCCCTTTTGGCATGCATCACATAGTCTATCTTTTTCAAATTTTAGTTTTGGCAAACCAACAACTAAATCTTTTGAAATTAATTTGTTTAAGTTTTCCATGTTGATGTGAGCAATCCTTTTATGCCATAGCCATGGATCATTATCTTTGCTAAGAAAACATTGATTATCACCTAGCTTTTGACTTAAGTCTATCATGTAAACATTATTGACTCTAAACCCTATATGCTTTATATTTGTATCATGTCCATGTTCAATGACACATTTTTGAGAATCAAATGATACCAGATAGCCTTTATCACATAATTGAATAACACTAAGCAGGTTGTGCTTAAGACCTTCAACAAGTAGAACATTTTCAATGGAGGTTGAAGAATTTGTACCTATTTTTCTAACTCCAATAATTCTATCTTTGTTGTTGTCACCATAAGTTACATGCCCGCTTTTCTTGGGAGAGATATGTGTGAACTTTGATGCATCTCCCATCATATGTTTTGAGCACCCACTATCTATGTACCACTTTTACCTCAAAGATTCCTACAAGATCAACATTGTGACTTAGGTACCCAAACTTTATTGGGTCCTTGAGTGTTAGTGTGAACAACGGATCCTTTTAGGACCTAAATCATTTTAATAATGTTGCAGTTTTTCCTAAAATAGCATGTAGATATGCCATGCCTTTTTCTTCCACGGTAAAAACATGTAATGAAAGGAGAATTATATTTTTGTGTGGAAGAAAATAAATTTTAATAAAACTTTTGTTGTATTTATGGTTTATATCCAATCCCTGCTTTATGAAAAATACATCTTTGTTTTCCTAATATAATATCTAGGTTGTTTTTGCCACTTGAAAATTTGGCAAGTGAGTTTTTCAAATTTTTAATTTCTTCTACATATTTACTACAACATTCACATGAATTTTCTTTTTCAATAGTCATAGTAGAAGCATGAACTTTATCACATGATTTAGAGATTGACACATCAGTCTTAAGATGATCTAACTCTTTATTTAACTTTGAAATCTCTCTCTCTAAATCTGAAATAGTTTTCTTAGATGAAGAAACAATTTTTGCAAGTTTAATAGATTCGTTATGTAATTCAGCAAATGCATCTTGTAACTCATCAAAAGAAATAGATTTGTTAGAAGATGTTACCTCTTCGTCGCTTTCATAGTTTTTGCCCATTAGACATATATTAATAACTTCTTTTTCAGAATCATCAGACGATTCTAAGTCGTTATCATCCCATGTGATGTAGGCCTTCTTTGCCTTCTTTTCTCCAATGTTCTTGTTTTTGAACTTCTCCATTCTTTTCTTTAAGATTGGACAATCAACCCTCAGATGTCTGGGTTGATTTCACTCATAGCATCTTGGAGTTTGGGATGATTCTTCAATCCTTCTTTTAGGTTTGAAGTTTTGTCTTCTTTGAGTTCCTCTCATCCTAAGGAATTTGTTGAATCTTTTGACAAAGAGACTAAGATCTTCATCTTCATCCAAGTCAATTGAATCTTTCATATCACTTTCTTCTTGGATTGAAGATGAGGCTTTAAGAGAAATTCCCTTCTTCTTCTTATCATTTTCTTCATGTTGATTTAGTCTTTGCAACTCCATCTCATGTTCCTGTAATTTTCCAAATAGTGTGGCAAGAGACATAATAGACAAATCTCTAGATTCTGTGATGGCGGTTACCTTTGGTTGCCACTCTCTACTTAGACATCTTAACACTTTATTTATGAGATCCTCGTTTGGAAATATGCTTCCTAATGATGCAAGATGATTAACTACATGTGTGAATCTTTTCTGCATATCTTGTATACTTTCATTTGTCTTCATCCTAAAAAATTCATACTCATGAGTTAAAGTATTTATCCTAGATCGTTTAACATCAGTAGTGCCCTCATGTGTAACTTGTAGAGTGTCTCACATATCCTTAGCATTCTTACAATTTGAAACCCTAAAATATTCATCCATTCCTTGGGTAGAAGTAATGATGTTTTTAGCCTTTAAATTGTACTGCACTAATCTTCTTTCATCTTCAGTCCACTCTTCTCTAGGTTTTTTTATTGTTGCATTTCTAGCCACCATGGTGGGTACATAAGGTCCTACTTCTATGGCTTCCCAAATTTTTAAGTCTATTGCCTCAATGAAGATTTGCATTCAGGTTTTCCAGTAGTGGTAACCCTCTCCATTAAAAATAGGAGGCCTATTTATTGAATTTCCTTCTGGGAATAAGAAGTTTGCTGAGACCATTATTCTTGAAGCTTCTAAACTTTATACAAGAATGAAGCTCTTATACCACTTGTTAGACAAGTGGCCTCAATAACTTAAGTGGGATAGGCTCAAAATGCAGAAGAAGTAGCAATCAATTTAATAATGTTCTTTAAATGGACAAAATTGATTGCAACAAAATAAATGAGATAAGGGAAGAGAGAATGCAAACACAATTTTTATACTGGTTTGGCAAAGTCCGTGCCTACGTCCAGTACTCAAGTAACCCACTTGAGATTTTCCACTCCCTTTGTAAAAATCCGTTTACAAAGTCTGAACCACATAGGGACAACCCATCCCTTGTGTTCAGGAATCATTACAACTTAAGAGACCCTTAGTCCCTTAATCAGTCTCTTTGAATGAGAAGAAAGAAAGAAGAATTCTCTCTTGAAGAGAAGGATATTACAATTGAAGTCCATGGAGAAACTCTTAATAGATTTGCAAGTATTTGCCCAAGAGTTTCTTTTGAGAGAGCATTTGACAATGAAGTTCTCTTGGAATCTCTCTCATTTCCTTTTGAGAGGATAAGACATTTTAAACAAGCAAAACTTTCTCATTAAAATTCGTGCCCAAGTCACCTATTATAGGCCTTTGATGGCCATTCACAAATCCAATCAAAAGATGTGACAGTTGGTAGATTTTTTGAAAACTCTCACTGGTAATCGATTACAATGTTTGTGTAATTGATTACACAATTATAATTTGAAGGGTCATGACTTTAGAATTTGAATTTCAGGAGTTTCGTTGTTGGTAATTGTGGCGTCCCCAAAATAATGACTGGTTTAATAGTAATGATTTAAATAACAAAACCATGGTAATTTTTTTTTTCTTCTTTTTCTTTTTCATTTCTTTCTCTTTTCACAATAATTAGGTTCAGAAGGAAAATCCTCACTATAGAGTCCTGAATGGCCAGTTCACAACTCTATTCGGAGTCATTTCTTTCTTACCACTCGAAATCTCTAAGCTATTTTACTGTTTCAAAAGGAAGAGTATACCAGACATTACTTTAGGTCGTCACGTGAAAATAAAAGAATAAAATACGGTCAATAAACTCTTTTACAAATAAAGTTCGCTAATGCTTTCTTTTCAAATAACAAGATTAAACATAAATACATGCATCGTTTAAAGCTGTCCAAAATATGGGAGTTTTACAAAATATATATATAGCGTCATCCAGAGCAAAGGTGTCCACAGTGGTGGCTTCAGCCACAGGTATACAATCATCAAATTCCTATACAACAGGTCTACCCATACAAAAACAAAAGAGTAAACCTAGCAGTCAGTCCTAGATACACCCACCCTCAAAAAGCATATAAAACTAGTCCATGGAACTGTCCACTATGATGAAGAGCCTCCACTGGTCGCCATCTCTCTCGGGCCACTATCCTCCGTAGAGTCTGCCTCAGATGCCGACATGACTTCCTCGGGAGGATCCACCTCAGGAAGTGGGTCCTCATCACCCTCTAGAAAGTCAAGAGCATCCACAGCAGGCTTAGGAGGTAACTCCTCGGGATCCTCCTCAGGGTCTTCCTCGGATGACGTCACCTCGATCACTTGGACTGGCTCCACTAGACGGTATGGTGTAGGCGTGGGTAGTATCCACTCCACAGTACGCTGAAGCGTGCGCACGGGTTCATCTTGATGCACCAATGAAGTAGCCGTAAATCGAATCGTGCCCCGAAATCGGCACCTCGTGTTGCCTTCGAGGGTCTCCCAAGCTCCCTCTAAGCACTCCATCTCTACTCGATCATGGATTAGCTGCGCCGCCATCACGATCTACAAGAAAGAAAAGAAAGGGGTAGACTCTTTCACAAGAATCTAACTATGCCGCAACACAATGCGTCTCCTAACCACTACATGCAAGTAAAAGGGGTATCTTAAAGCTTTTCATCTCTGGTAATCGATTACACAGCCTTGGTAATCGATTACCAGAGGCCAAACTCGAATCACACAGCTTCAGGACCTGAAAACCTGGAAAGGGCATTGTGTAATCGATTACACATACCTGGTAATCGATTACCAGTGACCCATTCCTCTGTGTAATCGATTACACAGACTAGTAATCGATTACCAGAGGCCTCTACAACCTGCTACCTTCATTTCTAAGCCTGGTAATCGATTACACCCCCTTGGTAATCGATTACCAGAAGCCCTCATGGCTTCCTGATCTCGTTTTCAAGCCTGGTAATCGATTACACCCCTTGGTAATCGATTACCAGAGACCATCTTAGCCTCCTGTCTTCATTTTTAAGCCTTGTAATCGATTACCCACCCTTGGTAATCGATTACCAGAGGCCATATCTCACATATCAATCAAGTTTCACAGCTGGCCAGCCACCACAAGCCTCCTTGCTTTGTGGTCTTTGTTCCTTTTATCTGTTGACTGCCAGGAGCTCGCCTGCTTAGGTACATCACAGGTTCTCACTGACTGACTATGCCCAGGTTAGGTCGGGATTGGTCAAGCTTGGTTTTGGGCAATAGCACCCCACCTGACGTCCCCAAGGTCTCCTGACCCCCTCGACATATCTCCAGGTACCACTTTGTGGTCAACGAATAAAAGCAGGAAGTTTCACCCTTCAACACTTCCTCATCTCAAGCTTGTAGGATTATGGGGTACCCATCACACGTGGTACTAGGTGGCGGTCGGGCGATGGTGCACAACAAGTTTTTCCACATCCACAAATCGCGCATAAACCCACCATCCCCTGTTGCCCACCTCCAACTGAGCTCACGTACTCCCACGTAGCCCATATCCTCGTTTCTCCCAACACCGGGTCCCCATCAATCCTCTCAAGCTTCCCCAACATCCAAGTAAAACAACATTCAAACAGAACAAACTATCACAGCCAAGAAAACAGAGCAAAGGCAGAAAACTCTGCCAAAACACCAACCAAAATCACAGCTTTTCTCACTTAAAAACCCCAATAACAATTCCTTCGTTCCAATTCGTTAACCGTTGGATCGACTCCAAAATTTGACTGGAAGTCTCTAGTACATAAGCCTACATTTTGACCGTTGGGATCTACTAGCAAACATCCAGAACTCATTCTGCACTGCTCTTTCCACAACCAGCAAATGCATAGCATTTTTCTACACTTGTGCAAAATTCTGCTGCACAATTTCACAGCAAAAATCTGCACAAAGTGCAAATTTCGAAAACCACACTTCCCCTCATCCAAACTTGCCCAAATCAAATCCTACAAGTCCCAAATCATGTATCAATCATGTCTAAACCAAAGTCAAGCTTCAAACCACAGCAACACAAAATCTAGGTGTCCAAAACCCCTCAATTTAATGGATTTTCTAGGCTTGAGAAGTGAAATTGAGAATGAGGTAAATTTGAAGCAAACTCTCACCTCACACAAGTCCATAACATCAATCTAAACTTGCTCAAACTGGATTTACACCTAAAATTCTACCGAATCAAAATTTGATTCCTCAACACCCAATTTTGCCCTAGAAATGGCTCTTGGTTCACTTTGGTCATTTGTTTTTCTCTCTAGCACAGTCCAAGCTTTCTCATAAGTCCTAAATGACATTTCAAGCTAGGGTTAACTAACTTTAACCTCCATTTACCACAGAATCCAGTTATAACCTTCCAACTCTCAAGGCCTCACTCTTTTTCCACTCATAACACCACATTCTCACTTTCTAACCCTAGGTTAACTCTACCCTTCATCTCTAATAGTTTTCCATAAGCAATTTCAGCACATAAACATCACAAACATCATCACGAATACCCTAAAACTGAATGGGTAAGCTTAACTCATCCAAACATGGCAAGTTCAACATGCTTTCAACAAATTACTTCACAAATAACTATCATGAAGCAGAAAACTAGCAAAACTACCCATCATATCTCCCAAAACCCCATACCCACGAAAATCAAGAGAGAAAGAAGTCCACCCAAACCTGAAATTCCGAAGTCCCACACGTAGAGACGCGCTTCACGACTCCGAAAATGCCCTCTTTTCGCGATTTGGAGCATAAATGATGGCCAAAGGTTGGAGCTTTGTTTGGAGCTTCAATGGAGAATGAAGGAGGAAAGAATGGCAACGTGAGGGAGAGAGGGAAAAGGCTTCTGAAAAATGTGGGGCTGAGTGGGGAGAGAGAGAGTTGCTTTTTAATTTTAAAAAGGCTTTTTCCTCATTTCTTATTATTTTATTTAAGCTATGCCACATGTCTCCATTTGAGTGGAGCAAAAAGGGCCCACTTTCCCTTTTGATTGTGACCCATACTCAGCCACAAAAATGAGAAAAATCTGACCTTTGAAACGCTAAAATTCTGCCTCGATTTGCATGTCGTTTCTCTGGTTCCAGTTCCTCACGTTTCTCTGCGTCTGTCGGGGCCAGTTTTCGAAAGTAATCAATATATATATCAAAACGCTCAGAATAAAACCCCGAGCGTGGTTCAGAGGTTGGTTTCGTTAAATTTTAAGTCGCACGCAAAACGATGATTTTTAAACTAATTAATTAAGAATTAACCCATAACCTCTCAGTTATGGATTTCTCTTCCTTAATTAGCCTAATCCGCGTATCTTGCCCCCACTATTCCTACTTCTACTAAGAACATATAGGCATATACACTGAATAATACTTATATATATATATATATATAATCATTCAAAATACATCGTTTTCAAAAATTCCGGGTAGAAATTTCTAGGATGTTACAGTAATCGATTACAGACATATGGTAATCGATTACATGTTCAAAATTCAAATTCAAAACCCTTTTCAACAGCTCTTTTTCATTCTTCCCTTCTGGTAATTGATTAAACTTCTTGGTAATCGATTACCAAAGTCTTGCATGACTTTGAAATCCTTTGTTTTGAGGCAAGGCTTGATCTTTAGTGAATCTTGAAACAAGGCTTTGTTTGTTGAAGCAATCTTGAATTAATCTTGAAGCAAATGCTTATCCTTTGAAGCGGCCTTGTTTGATTCTTCTTTGGCATCATCAAAATTCATGTATTCATACATTCACAGATACCACAACACCTTCACTGGGGGGCCCTTCATTGAGTTTTCATCAATACTACACTCCTCATCATCGTTGACTTTGTACCATGATACCCCACACCTAGGGCATTTGGACATTTCTTCAAATTCATGTCTGTACAATATGCAATCATTCGAGCAAGCATGAATCTTCTGATAATTCATACCCATCGAACACAGTATCTTCTTCGTCTGATAGTAACTTTTAGGAAACATGTTTTCCTCTGGAAACATATCGTGCACTACTTGAAGCAGTGAACTAAAGCTTTAGTCACTCCACCCATATCTGGCCTTCACATTAACCAGACTTAAAACCGCCGACAACAGCGTCAGGGAATTCCTGCGCCCTAGATACAAAGGCTTCTTTGAATCACTTTGCAATGTATCATACATAGGGGCATGTGCTTGCTAAAAGGACTCTTGTCCAAGGTCACGAATCATATCCTCCAAGCAATCTCCCATTTCTACATCAAACGGTTCAGATTGGGACCCACTCTACATGTCTGTCAATTCACCATGCCATATCCACGCGGTGTAATTATTCTTAATCCCATCACACAATAGATGCTCCCGTATGTCATCCAGTATTTGTCATTTTCCATTCAAACAATTGATGCAAGGACAATAATATTTTCCGTCCTGATCCAGTCGACTTCTTTCGGAGGCAAATTGCAAGAACTCTTCGACGTCTTCTTTATATGCATGGCTCATGCAACTTTCATTCATCCAACTTTGATCCATCTAAATAATAACTCCGTGATACTTACAAAGTGATTCGATGCATGAAAATCTCACTTTTTTATTATAGGTGTGGCCCTATCCCATTCAGGAAGACCTTTTTGTATGGTAGCTTCATACGTCAAGTACACGACACAAAATCGGTGAAATTAATTTTTCGATAATCAAGTATGCACTCAGAGAACAACCAGAAATGCATTGTACCGAAATTTCATCAAATTCAACAAAATATTGTTAACCTTAACGCATAAATCTACCATAAAAATACGAGTTTCCCCAAACTGTCCAAACGGACATTTCAAGATTGAATACAATGATTAATGAAAACTATCCGCAAGAATCATTGCATTCAATCTCAAACGGGAATCAAAGGTTCACTCATTATGAACAAAAGTTGTATCTAAAGCAAAGTACATTAATGACATACAACAACATACAAAAACAATCATAACAAAATTAAGCATCAAAATTGATTACAAACTTCCGTACATGTGATGATGATCAATATAGTGTCTAGGAATGAATGTCGTGATGACGATGCAAAGAACTGGATAAATAGTGCCTACAATTTAAATATTTCATTGGTATGTACGTATATCATGAAGTAACACCAATGGACTTGCTGCAAGCTACTCATAGTTAAGTTATATTTTTTTTCATTGTATTTGACTGGTCTAGTGCTTTAATTTTCTGAGCAACTTGCTTAAGGTAATGTGTTTCTCATGATTTTTAGTCCTTAAGGTTTTGGGGTGAGGATACACTAATATGCCTTTGTGCATATTAAGATATAGATAATCATGCATATATAGCTTCTGTATGGTGCTGTTTTGGGGGCCTTTTTAGGGAAAACACCTAGGGTTAAGTCCACTTTGAGGGTTTTCATTAGAGGGTAGTTGTCCATGGCTATTACTTTTGCTTTAACAAAGCTTATACTCCTTTATAGACAACTATCCTGCATTACATATATGCTGATATCACTATCCTGGATTATAGACATCTATGCTGCACTTGAAGTAGCTAGATTTGGTTGCACTTTGAGTGAGGTTGACATATTGGATGATGGGTACTACTGGCGTAAGTATGGCCAAAAGGTTGTGAGAGGCAATCCTAACCCAAGGTATGTCCTCACGTTGATGAAACTAGGAATAGAAATTAACTTATAAATTCCAATTTAATGTATGTGCTTTGTCAAATGAACTTTTTTATTAATATTGTCAAATGTCAAGTTTTTTCTGTTGTACTTGCTGTCTAGACAACAGTTAAAGTGAGGAATCAACTCAATATAATAGTTTATTGAAGCCTATATATTCACTTCTCAACCATTTTGCTTTGCAATCTGTTTCTTTTATTATCATGGGTTTTCGTATAGTCTGAGGCTTTGAAACCCCTGTTGCTACTTTGTAGCCAACATGGAATACAAGGAATAACTTTATAGATTTGTTTTCGTAAGGGATACTGAGATGGGCATATGGGTGAAGGCTGATGATATATAGGAAAGTATTGTGGAATAGATGTTGCTCCCAAAGGAAAAGAGTGAATGTTAATTTTGCAAGCCAATATGAAGTTATAAGAAAACTTAGGGTGGGGCGAAGAGGAAGGGCAAGAAGATATTCAGGCATCATTGCAAATCTTATACTCAGATATAAAGATGGTAGGAAAGTAGGATTACCATTCTGCTGGTTTTCATGAATGACTAGTGTAGTCGATCCCAATGTTACAACTAAGCCTGCTTATTGATGTCATTTTATAATGTCATTTGGCACTTGTGAACAATTATTTATAAATAGGGCTATATTCACCTGACTTAGTTTTGTTGTTATAGTTGTCCTGGGAAATGTATGTACTAATGCTTTCTATTTCATGGTGACAGTCATCACTGTGGATGCCATTATTACATACTCAAAAGGTTACTGTGGATTCCAATTATATTAGTGTGTCGCTACTTCTGGAAATGCTTGAAAGCATGGAATTAAAATCAAATGTGTGCTTAGACCTTGATGAATGAGGCTTGTTTCATGTTAATCATCCATGCTTATGATACTAACTCGCTGCAGTGCTAAAATATGCTACTCAACTACATATTTTCTGTTAATCTTATTGTTGGATTTCCCCAGTAGTTACTTTTTCGGTCCAATTTTTCTTTATACAAATATATTCAAGGGAAATACAGTTTGCTAGAAAGCACACTGGATCGTCAAGTATTTAAAATTAAAACGGATGAATCTGAGTATCAAACTCAGGGAACTAGTATTAGACAGGGTTAAATTCAGAAATAAGGCATTTATGAAAGAAACATTGATAATTGATGGGTTAAAATAGAATTAAACTAAGTCAAGGCTAAAAACAATAAAATGCAAGTAAGTAAGATTGACAGCAGTAGGTAAAAATGTTGGGTCTTTCTAACAAACAAGCCGATGTATATAATGATGTTTCTCTAATCAATCATGCTTTGTGTTCTACGCTGTAGCCTAAACTACTAAACCTTGATCCCTAGTTAGGCTGAATCCATCCAAGCTTCGTCCTCAGATCCCTCTTGTTGGACTAGGCTCAATGTAGACAGCCCTCCTAGGTTTAGACTAACTTAAACCAAGCTTCATCATCAGATCCCTCTTGTTGGACTAGACTCAGCTTAATTAGCTTATGAAAGTTTAGACTCATTTAGCCAAAGCTTTGTCCTTAAATCCCTCTTGTTGGGCTAGACATAGACCAAACAACATTATTGTAACAACATATTTAAAACCAAAACTTAATCCGCAAATCCCTTATTTAAGACTAAGTTTCAATCCTGCTTCATTCAAGTTCAAAGGAAACAATACATTTCCCAATGCTAAAGTCACCTAACTATGCACACAAATGGGTGATCAGACCAAGAGCATACAAAATTTAAGTACTCAAAGAAGCATTGAACATAATAAAACACAATCAATTAGATATTAAAGTAATTACATTAGTTGTTCTTTAGAAATCCCCAACAAGGGTGTTTAGCCAGCCATTACAGAAAAACTCTAACAATAATGAGATTAAAAGTAGAGAATAATTACTCCTTACATAAGAAGGGGGATCCCTCCTCCTCTTCTCAGCATCTCACAATCACTTTGCAACTCACTAATCTCTCTCTAATTACAAAACCTAGGTCTCTCTGCAAAAGATGCTCCTCTTGCTGCCTCTAGAGCTCTTTTCCTGAAATAGGCATTGTGATGTGCTCTGGAATGTTGCTAAAATTCTGTTGTAAAAGTTGCATACCCTAATTCTGCACAAGACAGGCTTTAAATAGGCTTTGGATTCGCGACGTTCCGCTTAGCGCCACCCTTATGCTTAGCGCGAGTAAGTGGATTTGAGCTTAGCACCAATCATGCGTTGAGCCTGACTAAAGACAACTACTGCGCTTAGCGCACTGATCTCGTGCTTAGCGCACGACCTTGATATTGATGCTCTGCTAGATTCTTATGTTGCACTAAGCACGCTAAAGCTGAGCGCTTAGCCCACTGTTGAGCTGAGCTCAACTGTCACTTTTAGCACTTCATGACTTAGCCTCTTTTTAACCTGAAATTGCACAGATTTCATCATTAAATCCAATGGAAACATTCTAGAGATAGCTTTAACCATAAAACAAGATTTATTTACAAAATTACTACAAAATTATCCATAAATTGGGGAACTATACAAGTTTTGGAAAATGTTTTCTATACAAAAGTTAGTCGTATAAGACGACTAACACTTATATCCTACCATGCTTTTTATGCAGGAGCTATTACAAATGCACAAATGCTGGTTGCCCTGTCAGAAAACATGTGGAGAGGGCATCTCATGATCCAAAAGCAGTGATAACCACATATGAGGGTAAACACAATCATGATGTACCAGCTGCAAGGAATAGCAGCCATGACATGGCAGTACCAGCAGTTGCAGCAGGTGGACAGACAAGAACTAAGTTAGAAGAAAGTGATACCATTAGCCTTGACCTTGGAATGGGAATTACCTCAGCTGCTGAACATAGGTCAAATGGGCAAGGGAAAATGCTGCATTCAGAGTTTGGGGACACATAAACTCATACTAGCAGTTCCAACTTGAAGTTTGTTCATACTACCTCAACTCCAGTATACTTTGGTGTTCTAAATAACAACTCAAATTCCTATAGTTCTAGAGACAATAGGAGTGATGGTCCATCTTTAAACCGTTCCTCATATCCATGCCCACAGAGCATGGGAAGAATACTAATGGGTCCATGAAGTTGATTACACCACAAATATTAAATAAAAAACTATGAGTAACATCACATTTCAATTTCTATAAGAAAATGCAGATAGTTCTTTTATGTTTATATCACTATCCCATAGTTGTTGTTTATTAGAGTTGGTAGCAGCTCCATCTTGACTTTTAAATCTAATTTTCGTTTGTAATTGTATAATTATAGATTATAATTATATCCAAATTCTTCTATATAAATATGAAGCTGATAACCTCCATAAAACCTTAGTCCCCACTCCACTGGTTTAAAACCGGTTTTAAACTAGTTTAGATCACGGGGATGTTGATGCTGATCCTCTCTTTACAAGAAGGTCTGTGGAATTGATAGGAAGTTTGGAAAGTATTGATAAGCCAGAAAAACTAATGAATATTGTGTTAAATGGGTAGAAAGCATAACAACGAAAACAACTTGACTTATCACTTGCTGCCATCTGTTACTTCCTTTTTATAGCAGTCAAGAATCATTCATAGGGTGATATGGCATACAAAGCTATATGCTAAGTGTCTAACACATGAACCTGCACCTATAGCTTATTTTTCTCTTAGGTAGCTTTGAATGCATCACAACAAAAGTGCGATGAGGAATACGTTGATCATTAGATTTTGAGGCACCAATAGTCTGTGTGGGAATAGGAGATGATGCATATTTTTTGCGATGGAGGTTGCAGGATCAAAGAAAGGAATTGTTGTGTCACAATCAAAGTATATTCTAGATCTTTTGAAAGACACTAGGATGATGGGTTGTAGGCCAGCTAAAACTCCTATAGATCCTAACAAAAAACTTGGAAGTAAGTTTAGTGAGACAATTCATGCACTCATCACATGAAGAACACCTTGAGGCAGTTTATAGGATTTTAAGGTATTTAAAAAGTGCTACAAGTAAAGGATTGTTTTTTTAACAAAACTGGGCAGCAAGGCATCAAAGTATTCACACATGCAGATTGGGCTGGATCCTTTATTAACCAAAAGTCCACTTCCGCCTATTGTACATTTTTTGGGGTAATTTGGTTAGTTGGAGAAGCAAAAAAAAATGTTGTTGCTAGAAGTAGTGCAGACCCTGAATAGATAGGACATTAGCCAGGGAGTTTGCTAAATTTTATAGCTTAAAAGGATTCTACAAGAGTTACAAATAAGGATCCTAGTAGATATGCATAGCTAAAATCCAAATCAGATTATGCAAATCTGATTTGATTCTCCTTTATTTTCCTACCTTGGCAGCATCAACTCAAACTACAAAGATGGAAGCAAATCGATCCCATACAAAATCCAAAAAGGAACAAAATTGATATTTTTCTTCAATAATTTAAATACTTAAAAATTAGATACCTCTTAAGTTTATTGAAAGTAGGCAAGCAGTATATGAAGCAATACCCTGCAGATATTGATAACCAAAAATGGTGTAAGCATAACAATAATATCTAATCCTTCTAATGTACTCAAGTATAGTTTCAATCAATTGTTAATCAATACATACAGGAAGGTCAATCATGCACAAGCAAGCGTATGAACTAGTATCATCATAAAGATATCAACAACATCTTAAAGGAAAAATTTACATACACAGATGACAACACATGCACTCCAACAAAACCAGGGACTAGAATTGTAGTGGCCATCAACAAACTTTAACCAAAAAGCTTTCAAGGCCACAGAGAATGGCTTCTATGTCCAACTCCAACACAAACTCTTAATCTATTTTCTAACTACTTAGTCTTGCTAGGTGTTGACTAATTTTCTTCCATTTTTGGAGTCTCACCAACTTATATAGTTTGCAGAAATTTTCCTATGAATTGCATGGAAATTTTCTATCTAACCTACTCCTCTACCACTTTTCCTTCATTGCTACTTTTATTGCCACGTGGTAGAAAGTGATGTGCACGTGGTGTCTCTTGCCTTAAGTATGTCAACTGTGAGGAACACAAAATATCTTTAGATCATAAGTTTGTCTCATCCATTATTGAGGTAAATTGTAGTCATTGCCGACCTAAAGGTGCTTTGTTGGCTTTAAAGTACAATGTTACAATGGGAATAAGTATGGAGAGAACAGGATATCTTTCCTTAACATGATATCTTTGCAGGATTAGCTATTGGGATTTAGAAAAAAGATTATCTTTTCAATACTGAGGACAAGTTGAGACATGGATAGAAGACATTTATCTACCCCTCCATGTATGTATTGTTAGACAAGTGGCCTTAGATATCTTAAGAAGGGGGGATTGAATTAAGATGTTACAAACTATTTTCCCAATTAAAAATTCTACTTTGATTTTAATGCAAATTCCAAGTTCCTTTAAAGATAAATTTCTAAATGATAATTAAAATTAAACAATCTGAATGTAAATGTTAAGCAACAATAAATAAAATAGTTTAAGGGAAGAGAAAGTGCAAAAACAGTTTCTATACTGGTTCGGCAAAGTCCGTTGCCTACGTCCAGTCCCCAAGAAACTCGCTTGGGAGTTCCACTATCTTACAAATCCTTTACACTTTCTAAAACACATAAGGACAACCCTTCCTTTGTGTTCAGATACTTTACAACAAGAGACTCTCAGTCTCTTAGCCCTTTGATTAGAAAGAGAAGAAGAAGAAGATCTTTCTTGAAAGAGATAGATGTTTAGAATGAAGCACTCAATTCCTTATTGAATAACACAAGTGTTTGACCAAGGAATGTTGGATGATAAGAGATTTTTGTTTGAGAGGATTATGCCTTTTGTGAATAGGGAAAACTCTCAAGAAAATTCGTGCCCAAGTCACCTATTTATAGGCCTTTGATGGCCATTTAAAAATCCAATGAAAAGATGTGACTGTTGACAGATTTTCTGAAAACTCTCCACTGGTAATCAATTACAATGTTAGTGTAATCGATTACACAGTTATTTTTCTTGAATAGTTGTGACTCTTAATTTAAAATTTGAATTTCCAACGTTTAGAGCCACTGGTAATCGATTACATATTTTGCGTAATTGATTACAAGGTTTTTCAAAATATTTTTGAACGTTAGAAGCATTGGTAATCGATTACAATGCCATGGTAATCGATTACACCTTTGAGAAACCTTGTTCAGAAATGTTTGGGCTTCTGGTAATCGATTACTAGAGAGTCAAATGCTTGGAAAATTTTTGTTAAGATAGAAACTCACTTGGCCAATCATTTGTGCTTTTCAAAAACTTTTCTAAGAGTCTATCTTAATTCTTATCTTGAGATCTTTGCTTTTGCTTGACATCTTGCTTTCTTCATCCTTGAAATTCATCTTGAATGATCTTTGAAATTCCTTAGCATCATCAAAATAGTTCTTGAAGCTTTGCTTCTACATGTATGTATGTATGTATGTATATATATATATATATATATATATATATATATATACACATACATACATAGATACACATACATAGATTTACAGATTTTAGATATGTGCATGCCTATAAAAACTACTAACTAAAACTTGCTACAACCTTAAACAGAATATGAACCTTCTCTCAATTAACCCTTTGTTCATTTAATTACTAAAATAGTTTACCATAGAACTATAGATCTGCCGAGAGAACAAGGCTCCCACCCACTATGGTAGATATATGTAGTCTTACCCTCACAAGTGGGAAACTGTTTCCATGATTTAAACCTGTGACCTCCAGGTCACAAGGCAGCAACCTGATTGTTGTGCCAAGACTCACTCTCATACAAGTCCAAATTAAGAAGTCTGAAGTCTGAACATACCATATGATTCATGAAACACAGGAACCAAAAGTACATAAATCCAACGAACAAAGCTTAAGAGTTAAGACTTTTATGCAACTATATAACAATAATCAATTTTAATATGTTTTATCATTAAAATTATAATTATTAATCCAATAAATTACCAATCAATAATTACTTAATTCACAATAGGTCTTAAATATTGTCTTAAGAGTGACGTGATGTTGGACTGCAGGTCTTAAATATTGTCTTAAGAGTGACGTGGGTGGAGACTATCATGCACTTCAAAGTAGGGTCTGTTCATTCACAACTACTACCCTTTTTATTAGTTGCACTTGAGGTTATTCGGAGAGGGCATTGGAATTTCTACGGGTATATTTTATCATATTTTGAAGACATGACCGAATTTTTTATCCTTTAGAATTTCCTTCTTGAAATAGTACACATACTTAAAAATGCCTATCTCATCCAATGTAACACAAACTATTTCACTATTTGTGTTTACCAATAAACAAGTCCTATTAAAACCACTTACTTTTAGGTACTAGCCTGTTAAAACTCAATGTTTTTAATATACTCCTGACATCAAAAAAATGACTTTAGAATTTTGAATTTGCCTAGATATTATACTGTAGAACTACTTTTTTAATTATAATTGTTGGGATACATTTGCAAAACTACAGGGTCCAACTTGGCAATTTATTTTCAAGTATTGTTGACCTTGTTTGAAAAACCAATAGGTCTTATAGTTCTTACTCAAAATCAATTATCTTGGCTGCAAAACCTACTACTGAGTTACTTCCATAGAATTCATTCCTAATACGAATCAATTCTAAACATCTTAACCTAACAACAAATACTGTAAGCATTTATTTTGGACTAACCAGATTGATTTTATATGGCACAAAATCTAAACAAATATGGCATTAATGTCCAACCATAAGCATTGAAAAAGAAGATACATGATTACTATACTCATACTGTAGCTTAATATGAACAAATTAAACTGGCACAATAAATAGAACTAACTCAGTTGCTATTACAGATGAAGGAAACAAGAATGAGTCAAGTATATATAGGGAGATAAATTGGTGAAATGGATTTATCAGTCCTTGCACCAGAGATTTCTTTTTCCTCTTTGTCTGATTCACTTGTTTCTTGGGCAGAAACAACATGGGTAGTGAACATGACATGTTTCGCAGAAGACAAATTTGACATTCTTAAGCACAACAATCTGAATTCTGCCAAAGAAGTAAGGGGACTTTTGGTCATTCAAATTGGGGTCAATGAACAAGTTCTGTACATGCATTGGAGTGGAGTTGCATCCACAATATTGGATAATTATGCACTGTACTATGATAGTATAGGGGAATGCCATGCCATAGAAAATTAGAAGATCAAAGTTGGGCAGGTGATTCAAGAGATGGGGGATGCTGGCCTTAAGCCAATTGCTTTTGCTTATAGACAAAGAGATGGAGAACAACTTCAGCAAAAAGAACTGATCTTGTTAGGATTGATAGGTCCCAAATGCACAGCTAGTGTTCAATCCATAAAATTAGCTTTGGAAAATGTCAGAAATGATGCAAATATATAGATGAAACTGGTCTCAGAGGATGACATCATGGAAGTGAAAGACATAGCTTCTGGACTAGGACTAGAACATGCTATTATGCACGAAGGAAGAAAAATTAAAGATTTGAATGAGGAAGCTATTAAACAAAGTGGATCAGCCCATGTAATGGTTAACTTGCATCCTGAAGACAAACTTCTATGATATAGTGCTTGTAAGACAAAGGTAAGGTAGTGAAATTCATTGAAACAAGGTTGATGACTAATCATACTTTCACTTCTAAAGGTAGCTGATGTAATTTACATTCACTGGTTAGATTATGGAATGGTGCCTGAATTGAACAATAAATATACATGTCTGCCTCACATTAATAATACCATGTTCTGTTAATGGGTTTTGTATACAAGGGGTGTGTGTAGAAGAAGCTTATGTCTGCCTCGCATTGAACAATAAATGTACATGTACATACCAACTTCAATCACACTATGCTCAATTTCTCTAAACGTGATTTGATTCATTACAAAGTATGTACATTTCTTGATCCTTGATTACATACCTTATCCTATAAGCCTAACTACAAATTTCATTGGCACTTACAGGTTATAGTCAGATCATTGCTCAATATTATTCTTAGTTACAAGATAGAAATGCCTACTTAAAATTCAAGTTAGGTTGATATAAACAGGAAGGAAAAAGAAATATGAACATCCACTTAATAAATGAAATAACACTATGCACAAACCAAATAACTTAACATGCCAAAACTTGTGTAGGTGAGTACCTTATGAAGAGGCCAACTACCTTGTTGATGAGGACATGACCAAGAGCAAGGGAAAGGATCCACTAGAAGGACTTGGAGGACCTATGACAAGGACTAGAGCAAGGAAGGCAAAGGAAGCTCTTCAACAAGTGTTGTCCATACTATTTGAATACAAGTCCAAGTTTCAAGGAGAAAAGTCCAAGGATGTGAGTTGTATCATGGCCCAAATGGAGGAGGACTAAATGGCACCACTTCATCTCAATTTTAGAGTGTTTAGTTTGTCTAAATAATGGCCCAATCCATTTAAAGTTGGCTGACCAAAAATATGTTTTGGGTTAATCAACTAAAGGGGCTTTAGTTTGGTTTAGTTTAAGTTGTAATAAGGGCCCAATTGGCAGCTTAGGCATCAGCCTTGGGGTGACTTTTGGTTGCCACAATTTCAGTTACACTCAGCCATTAAGTTCTTTTAATTCCCTAGGTTAGTGGATCATTACTAAATTTAAGTGGATTGTAATTGCCTTTAATGAAGTATATGTAAAATCTGATGGTAAAGCTTCTTTATAAGCTGAACCATTTTATCAATAAACACAAGTTGAGTTTTATTCAGAAAAATTAGAGTTTATCTCTTTTATCTTAGTGAGAGTGATTCTCCTTAGTTCTTGAATGATTCAAGAACACCATGGCTATATCAAAGGTCTTTCACATCCTTTGTGTGTTGCCCTCGCCAGAAAGAGTGATTCTTTCCTTCCACCATTTCATCTTCAACCTTGTTCTTTCAAACCACAATTCCAGAAAATCCAATTTTGCCCAGAATTATCTCGTGACCATAACTCTCATTTTACTCATTCAAATTAAGTGATTCTTGAGCCTAAATTGAAATTCAAAACAAGAGCTTTCACCTCGTTTTGGAATCACATCATTTGGAGCCCTGTAGCTTGAGTTATAGCCATTTCTATATTTCTGTCCAGTCACCACTTAACCTACATTTTTACCATCTCATTCCTCTATTTTATGTCAAGATTCACCTTATTAAGTCCTAGGAAATTAGCCACTGCCAACCATGGAATCTTGCCAATTTCCCATCCTTTTCTTAATCAATTTTTTGAATTTTCCAACAAGGTTTATTCCTAGACAATCCTAAGTCAGCCCTTGTGCCATGAGGGTTCATATCATTTGGTTATCAGAGCTCCGATTCTAGGATCATCAGTTCCTTTGATGGTGTTCCTAGACAAAACCAAATTGATGGTATTAAACTCAACATTCCTCCCTTTAAAGGAAAGAATGATTCGAAGGCCTACTTGGAGTGGGAGATGAAAATAGAGCATGTTTTCTCATGCAACAACTATAAGGAGGACCAAAAGGTGAAGCTTGCCACCACAGAGTTTTCCGACTATGCTCTTGTGTGGTGGAACAAGCTACAAAAGGAGAAAGCAAGAAATGAAGAGCCAATGGTTGATACATGGGCGGAGATGAAAAGGATCAAGAGGAAGCGGTATGTGTTGGCTAGTTACTCAAGGGACTTGAAATTCAAGCTCCAAAAACTAACCCAAGACAACAAAGGGGTTGAGGAGTATTTCAAGGAAATGGATGTGCTCATGATTCAAGCAATGATTGAAGAAGATGAGGAGGTAACTATGGCTCAATTTCTTAATGGTTTGACTAATGATATCCATGATATTGTTGAGTTGTAGGAGTTTGTTGAAATCGATGATTTGCTTCACAAAGCAATCCAAGTAGAGCAACAATTAAAAAGGAAATGAGTGGCTAAGAGGAGTTCTACCAACTTTGGTTCTTCTTGTTGGAAAGACAAAGGAAAGAAAGATGGGGCTGCTACTTCTAGTAGTTTCGTACCTACCCCATTAAAAACTCGTTCAAAGTTCCAAGAAGAACCCTCTAAAAGGAGTAGAGATGTGAAGTGTTTCAAGTGCCAAGGCCTAGGACACTATGCTTATGAGTGCTCTAACTAAAGGTCCATGGTTCTTAGAGATGGAGAATATAAAAGTGAATCCGATGTTGAAGAGGAAGAGGAGAGTGAGTACATAGAGGAAGAGGAGACTCCGGAGGGAGATTTGTTGATGATTAGGTGGTTACTTGGTGGTCAATTGAAGCCTGTGGAGGAGAACCAAAGAGAAAACATCTTTCACACTAGATGTTTAATCAATGGCCAGATGTGCATGGTGATTATTGATGGAGGTAGTTGCACCAACGTGGCTAGTGCTAGATTAGTGTCAAAGCTAAATTTAGCTACTAAACCACATCCTAGGCCATATAAACTTCAATGGCTTAGTAAGGATGGGGAGGTGCAAGTGAGGCAACAAGTTGAAGTGGACATTTCCATTGGGAAATACAATGATAAGGTACTTTGTGATGTTGTTCCTATGTAGGCTAGCCACTTACTTTTGGGGAGACCATGGCAATTTGATAAAAGAGCCAATCATGGCAGTTTCACCAACATGATCTCTTTCATGCACCAAGACAAAAAGATTATGCTCAAACCATTGAGTCCACAAGAAGTGTGTGAGGATCAAAAGAAAATGAGAGAAAAACTTCTGCAAGAGAAGAGAGAAAAAGAAAAAGTGAGCAAAACACTTGAGAGTGAGAAAAAGAGGGAAACACTTGAGAGGAAAAAGAGTGAACAAAAGAAGAGTGAAACACTTGAAGTGAGGGAGAGCTATTTAGCCACAAAAAGTGAGGTCAAGAGGTTGTTTCATGCTAAATAGTCACTATACATCTTGCTTTGCAAAAATCAGATTTTGACCACTAACACTTTTGATGGTTTTGAAGTGCCTTCTAGTGTTAAATCCCTTTTGCAGGATTTTCAAGACATGTTTCCATCAAGTGTGCCAAGTGGACTACCACCTTTGAGGGTAATTGAGCATCAAATTGATCTCATTCCGGGAGCTTCTTTGCCCAATAGGCGAATATAGAAGTAATCCACAAGAAACCAAAGAGATTCAAAGACAAGTGGATGGACTCATTAGCAAAGGTTGGGTAAGAGATATTATGACTCCTTGTGTTGTCCCAGTGATTTTGGTCCCTAAAAAGGATGGGACGTGACGCATGTGTTCCAATTGTAGAGCCCTTAATAACATCACCATTAAATATAGGTATCCTATACCTAGACTTGATGGTTTGCTTGATGAATTGCATGGTGCATGTTACTTCTCTAAAATCAATTTAAAAAGTGGATACAATCAAATTAGGATTAGAGAAGGGGATGAATGGAAAACCGCTTTTAAAACAAAATATGGTTTGTATGAATGGTTGGTTATGCCTTTTGGCCTAACTAACGCTCCTAGCACTTTCATGAGATTAATGAACCATATCTTGAGAGAGTTCATAGGAAAGTTCATTGTGGTGTACTTTAATGATATTCTTATCTATAGCACTTCACTTGATTTGCATATTGATCATTTAAAATTTGTCTTGAATGTTCTTAGAGAAGAACAATTGTATGCCAATCTTGAAAAATGCATCTTTTGTACTAACCATGTTGTGTTTCTTGGTTTTGTTGTGAGTTCAAAAGGAGTGCAAGTTGATGAGGAAAAGGTTAGGGCTATTCAAGAATGGCCTACACCTAAGTCCGTGACCGAGGTGAGGAGTTTTCATGGCTTAGCAAGTTTTTATAGACAATTTGTGAAGGATTTTAGCACATTGGCAGCACCTTTCAATGAAGTGCTCAAGAAAAATGTTGGTTTCAAATGGGGAGAGAAACAAGAAGAAGCTTTCAATGTTCTGAAGCAAAAGCTAACTAATGCTCCCATTCTTGCGTTGCCAAACTTTCAAAAATCTTTTGAAATTGAGTGTGATGCTTCAAATGTTGGGATTGGGGCTATGTTGTTGCAAGAAGGTCATCCAATTGCTTATTTTAGTGAAAAGCTAAGTGGTCCTACCCTTAACTATTCAACTTATGTTAAGAAGTTGTATGCCTTAGTGCGGGCTTTGAAAACATGGCAACACTACCTTTATCCGAAGGAATTTGTCATTCATAGTGACAATGAGTCCCTCAAATATATCAAGGGACAAGGTAAGCTTAACAAAAGGCATGTCAAGTGGCTGAAATTCCTAGAGCAATTCCCTTATGTTATCAAACATAAAAAGGGAAAAGGTAATATTGTAGCTGATGCTCTTTCTCGGCATCATGCACTACTTTCTATGCTTGAAACAAAATTGATTAGTCTTGAATGTTTGAAAAACATGTATTAAAGTGATGAAACTTTTGGTGAAATTTTTAAAAATTGTGAAAAAATTTCAGAAAATGGTTTCTTTAGACATGAAGGCTTTCTTTTCAAAGAAAAAAAAAATTGTGTGTGCCTAAATGTTCTACAAGAAACTTGCTTGTTTGTGAAGCGTATGAAGGAAGTTTAATGGGGCATTTTGGGGTCCAAAAGACTCTAGAAACATTACAAGAACATTTTTATTGGCCTCATATGAAAAAGGATGTGCAGAAATTTTGTGAACATTGCATTGTATGTAAAAAGACAAAGTCAAAGGTAAAGCCTCATGGATTGTATACTCCATTGCCAATTCCGGAGTATCCTTGGATTGATTTATCCATGGATTTTGTTTTGGGGATGCCAAAAACAAGCAGTGGTAGAGACTCCATTTTTGTAGTCGTAGATAGGTTTTCTAAAATGGCTCATTTTATTCCACGTAAAAAAGTTGATGATGCTTCCTATGTGGCTGATTTGTTTTTCAAGGAGATTGTGAGACTCCATGGTTTGCCAAGGAGCATTGTTAGTGATAGGGACTCTAAGTTCCTAAGCCATTTTTGGAGGACTTTGTGGGGCAAGTTGGGCACTAAATTGTTATTTTCAACCACTCACCCACAAACCAATGGGCAAACGGAAGTTGTTAATAGGACATTGGGAACTTTGCTTAGCACAGTTTTGAGGAAGAACTTAAAAACTTGGGAAGCTTGTTTACCCCATGTTGAGTTTGCTTACAATAGAGTTGTTCATAGCACTACTAATAGTTCTCCTTTTGAAGTTGTTTATGGTTTTAACCCACTAACTCCTCTTGATCTTTTGCCAATGCCTAAAGTTCTATTTTTAAGCATAAAGAAGGTCAAGCAAAGGCGGACTATGTGAATAAGCTTCATGAGAAAGTAAAAGATCAAATTGAGAGGAAAAATAAAAGTTATGCTAAACAAGCCAACGAAGGGAGAAAGAAAGTTGTCTTCGAACCCGGAGATTGGGTTTGGGTGCACATGAGAAAAGAAAGGTTTTCGGAACAAAGGAAATCAAAGCTTCAACCAAGGGGAGATGGACCATTTCAAGTGCTTGAAATAATCAATGACAATACTTACAAAGTTGAGCTACCCGGTGAGTATAATGTTAGTTCCACCTTCAATGTATCTGACTTATCCCTTTTTGATGCAGATGGAGAATCCGATTTGAGGACAAATCCTTCTCAAGAGGGAGAGAATGATGAGGACATGACCAAGAGCAAGGGCAAGGATCCACTTGAAGGACTTGGAGGACCTATGACAAGGTCTAGAGCAAGGAAAGCAAAGGAAGCTCTTCAACAAGTGTTGTTCATACTATTTGAATACAAGCCCAAGTTTGAAGGAGAAAAGTCCAAGGTTATGAGTTGTATCATGGCCCAAATGGAGGAGGACTAAATGGCGCCACTTCATCTCAATTTAAGAGTGTTTAGTTTGTCTAAATAATGGCCCAATCCATGTAAAGTTGGTTGACCAAAAATATGTTTTGGGTTAATCAACTAAAGGGGCTTTAGTTTGATTTAATTCAAGTTGTAATAAGGGCCAAATTGGCAGCTTAGGCATCAGCCTTGGGGTGACTTTTGGTTGCCACAATTTCAGTTACACTCAGCCATTAAGTTCTTTTAATTCCCTAGGTTAGTGGATCATTACTAAATTTAAGCTGATGGTAAAGCTTCTTTATAAGCTGAACCATTTTATCAATAAACACAGGTTGAGTTTTATTCAGAAAAATTAGAATTTATCTCTTTTATCTCTTTCAGAAAAATTGGCAATGATTCAAGAACACCCTGGCTATATCAAAGGTCTTTCACATCCTTTGTGTGTTGCCCTCGCCGGAAGGAGTGATTCTTTCCTTCCACCATTTCATCTTCAACCTTGTTCTTTCCAACCACAATTCCAGAAAATCCAATTTTGGCCAGAATTATCTCCTGACCATAACTCTCATTTTACTCGTTCAAATTAAGTGGTTTTTGATCCTAAATTGAAATTCAAAACAAGAGCTTTCACCTCGTTTTGGAATCACATCATTTGGAGCCATGTAACTTGAGTTATAGCCATTTCTATATTTCTGTCCAGTCACCACTTAACCTACGTTTTTACCATCTCATTCCTCCATTTTATGCCAAGATTCACCTTATTAAGTCCCAGGAAATTATCCACTACCAGCCTTGGAATCTTACCAATTTCCCATCCTTTTCTTAATCAATTTTCTGAATTTTCCAACAAGGTTTAATCCTAGACGATCCTAAGTCAGCCCTTGTTGCATGAGGGTTTATATCACTTGTGACAACTAATAAGGAAGATCGAATTGAAGAAGTTTCTGCATATATAATTCAAGATATTTTGTGTCAGCTGTGTATGTTGTGTGAATAAAGCTTCAAATAAGTTAATGAGGTTGACAATGAAGCTTCATAGAGGCAATGTAAAATTTACTCAAACTAACTCAAGCCATTCTAGCTTAAGAGCAGACTGACTATTAAACATGATTCCAATCTAAGCAGTACAAGTTGTAGTAAAATTAATTTTAAAAGGTCAAACACTATTAAAATTGTCCAAATTAATCTCAATCTTAGATATCTTTTCAACTCTTGAAGATCGTTTGTTGCACAGTTATTCCTAAGATCCTTAAGATTTAGATAGCACATACATTACTCTTGCTGAGTAGATTGATATTTAAGTTACTAAATACTGACACACTCAGTGGAAACTTAGTAATGAACTTCACTTGTCTTATTAACTCATTTCTAATTAGCTTTAAGCAACATTCCCCATTATTAAAATCTTAGTACTACATAGTGATAATACAAACTTCCACAGAAGAGCAATGTGGTATAACTAGACTAGTCAAGGATGGTTGAAGTACTTCATAGAAATTATTCTAGCGTCATATTACAAACCAAAAACCTAGCCAAGACTGAATATTTAAACACGGGACGAACATGGGTTCTTACCTTTAACACAAAGTTGATAGATGAAGTGCTCTGCCATTGCTTCACAAACCTTCAAGTGAGAGACGACCCAGGAAAAGCTTGAGTGATAAAGAAAAGGTGAATTCAAGGGTCACAATTGTGAACATAAGCACAAATTCCACAAGGGTCACACTAAGTGGAAGACAAACAGAAAACTAATAAAGGGGCTTTGAGGGAATGTATTGAATACAAACCTTTGAGCGAATGATCTAAAGCTTTCGAAGACTAAGTGGAAGACAATGATGAACTAAAGCTTTCGAAGGAGGATGAAGCTAGGTTAATTAGTGTCATGGAAGAGGGAGAAAGGGTTTGCCAAACTGAGTACGCAGGCGGGGAAGAGAATTTGCTATTTTAATTTATGAATAACACAACATCGATTTTCTTGAAAAAACCGATGTTAACGGTATAAACTTAACATCGGCTTTGATGAAACCGATGTTAAGAGATTAATGTTAATATCGGGTTTCAAAAAAACCAATGTTAACATCAACTACTTCACATCGGTTTTTTCAAAACCGATGTCAATTAACCGAATTTATTACCATCATGCCCTTGTTAACATCGGTTTTTTAAAAAATTGATGATAACCTACTATGTTAACATTGGTTTTTCAAAAAAAGGATGTTAATAAAGTCTCATTATTTACCATTTTGCCACCGCATTTTCATTAACATCAGTTTTTGATAAAATCGATGTTAACTTAACGATGTTAAATCTAGATTTTGTAGTAGTGATTGTTTGATAGAAAATTACCTTACAACTACCCAAACAAATTATTTATCTCGTGCATTGCATGGGACAAAAATTAGTTTATAATAATGAGAAATAACAAAATAATGTAACAAATAAGATGATCAAGACTAGGGTGAACCATTTTGATGATTAGTTATGGATGAATATTTTTAACCATTAGATTCATTTGGTTCACACATACTAGATTCCCCTAACTTCCTCCCACCATCCCTCCAACAATCATTCGCCGCCACTGGAGGTGATTTCTGGCGACGGTGCATCGTTCACAGTTTGCTTCAACTTTATCCTCTTTTCTCATAAATCATAAGAAAAAACTAAACTGCTATTATTCACTTTCCATATGCGATCTATTGGGCCCACAAAGAATGCACCTTTGTGAATGCCCTTTTCAAAAATTGGAATGCCAAATCTTCTTTGTTTGGAAATGCCAAATCCCCCTTTTTGGTTGTTGAAATTTTCTCAATCTCAGGTGAAAAAAATGGAAATACTCTTGAGTTGAGGAATGTGGTCTACGTAGTTGCGGAAAATTGAAAATAATCGCAAACACACTCTCTGTCAAAACATCCAACCAACGTCGAAGTCGGGTCTGAGAGGCAAGGTGCGATGAGTCGTGTGGAAGATCCTGCTGCAACGGAGGGCGAATCATGCTCAGGTGAGGCTTAATGCGCAAACACTGCTTCCGTCGCCGACACTCCCCGTCATGGTTTCTTTGGTGGAGAATGTGTTGGAATAAGTTTGGGTGGGGCCAAAGAGGAGGGACAAGAGGTTCGAAGTGGTGAGCAAAGAAAGGAAAAAAACTTATACGCTGTTGCCATAAATCGTTATCACGGGCGACAAATGGTGGTCGAAGGAATGGTGGGAGGAAGTTGGAGAATCTAATATGTTAATTATATTTATGATAACGGATGAATCCAATATGATTAAAAATATTGGTCCATAATGAAACACCAATCAAGGTGATCCTCCATAGCCTTGACCCAAATCAGATAGTGTAATAGTGTCAAACTTAGAAACCGAACTAACTAGTAGGGGTGGGTAAGCGGGCTAGCCCGCCCCGTGTAAGGTTCGCCCACATAAGCCCACATTGGCAGCGGACCGGGTCAGTCCGCTCCGCTTCTTACACGGACCAAATAAATTGGTCTGCCCCTGTCCCGCGGGTCAAACGGGCTTAATTTTAAAAGAATTTCAATTTTAATAAAAATACAATACAATTAAATTAAAGTTCAATACAAATGTAAATAAAATCTCAATAATTAATGAATTACATCAATAAAATAAATAATGTCTTAACAAAAGAAAATCCAAGCAATAAATCTAAAATATGAAATTTAAACATCTCCAACAACAAGTGATTTCATATTTGAAGTAGCTTGAGCCTTCTCCATCTCCACATCTTCATCTCCTTTTCCTAAAACTCAAAATAATAATAAATATTAGAATAAAGTGTTCTTAGCCTGCTACAATGATTACTACTAAATATGATGTGAGCTATTTTTTATAATAAAAATATATTGAAAAATCTTTAAAAATATTTATTTAATAATTATTTTTGGTTTAAATGATAAGAATTGATATTTTTATTATTTATGGCTTACAGATATGAAAATGATAAATTAAAAGAGAAAAAGATCAAGAAAATATCAAAAAGGATGATTTTTAACATGTTATCACTTATCTTTTTTATCTTAATCTTTTATTTCTGTTATCTTTTATTTTTCTTATCTTATCATTTTTTATCTTTATCATCTTTTAATTTAAATCTTTTATTTTTATCTTTAAATCTTTATCTTATCTAATATATTTCTTTATCTGTTAGTTTAAAATAAAAGTTTAAAGTGAAAAAGAGAAAATCAAACCTAATATAATTGGATCAGGGTCACACAAATCAAATCTAATGCGGGTTGTGGGTAACCCGCGGGCCAAACCCGCATAGTCCATGAGTTAAGCAAGGTGGGTCCAAAAATATGACATAATCATGGACCATTTAAAAAAATTGATCCATAACCCGCACGAATCATGAACCCTGCAGGCCAATTCATGGACCATGCCCCGTTTATCCATCCCTACTCACTGGTTTGTGAGCTCTCGGAGCTCTCGCCAGCCAACAGGTTCAAATAAAAATCCGTTGTTTGATGACATATAATTTAGGATGTCCACAACATTGTTCAAAGCAATTGCATATTGGTTAACAAAGAATCTCCTTACAAGTTTTCCCTCCACGGTCCACACGCCAGTCTTTGACAATTAAATATCTAAATCCTTAATTAATCAATGATTACTCCTGTAATCATGAAACATTTATTACTCCTGTTTTTGGTCACATACCACGAGATCTTAATAAAATATTCTCCAGCAGTACACCTTGGGATAATGCAAGTTAGGATACCACAATATTTTTTGGGTTATTAAATTAATTACCATGGGCATTTACTACTGGTTTTAAAATTCCTTACACCATGTGTCCTAATTGTTTATATCCCTAAACCTTGTTGAGAGGTAAGGCCACGGTAATGCCACGTAGTTTAAAGCGGAAATAAATAACCAATAACATGAAGAGCTCACGCTCGTGGCTAAAGCTAGTGGGTGAGAACTCGGAAAGCAAACACAAAAAAATGCTTGGATAATTATTTTAACAAAAAATTATGAGAGAAAAAATAAAAATAAAATTAAAATGAGTTAAACTTTTTTATAAGTTAATTAATTTATAAAGCCCTCCCATTTGAATTTTTTAAAAGCTGATTTTAAGAGATATATAAGATAATTTTTATTTATTAAAAATACTCATATATTTTATTTTCTATAAATTTATTTACAAATATCCAAATAAAATTATAGGATATTGAAAGAGACTCAATGTGAAAAAGGTCAGAGAATGCGTGAAAAAACTATTTCCCTTTTTTTTCATTTGTTAAGATACAATGTTCTTTTCTTTTTACCCGTTCTATTAAAGGATCTTGATTCTTGAGTAGATAAAATTATTAACAATAAAAGATTTTCTTAGTAATTTTAACACAATTATATTTTTAATATTTCTATTTCACACCACTAATTAAACTAAAAACATGTTACACATTGAGAAAATATAGTAATACGTTTTATTTATTTATTTTTACCCGGGGAATGTCTTTTTTGTTTCTGATTTTTGGTCGTTTCATACTTTAATTTTCTTTTTTATATATATAAAAAATATCTTTTGAAGTGTGTTGCTTTTTAAATGAAGTCATGTGGGTAGGTTCAGTGTTTTGCAAGTACAACTAGAAACTAGAGAGTTTGGTATAGCTTGGTCTAGTAGAAACAGAACATACTTCTATGGTGATAATACCTCTCTCCCTCTTTCTCTCTCCATATATCTCTGGTGAACATTTGGAACCAAATGAGAAAATTTTGATCCTTTTTTGAGGGCCAATGTTGTTTTTCCATATTTTCGAGCTATCTGCGCCATAATGGAGAAAAATCTATATCTAAAATTAAAAAAAAAATAAAATGTATAATTTTTTTTGGTTGGATTCTCATAATATTTTCCAATGTTGCCCCTTAAAAAAGTTTCTTTTTTGACTTCTGTTGAATTGTTTTTTGTTTACCAGGATGAATTGCATGCTGATAAAGTTCATGAATTCACGTTGGTAACTTTGCAGGAAATTTTGTCAATGCGTTCTGTGGCAACAAACTGAGAAATTGGTCTTGATTCTTGAAGTTGGCCTACTGAGTATATCTTTGTGGCACGAGTGTGATACATGTTGGATAATTACCGTACAGTATATACATTGGCATTCATGTAACTCTTAATGGATGAAAATGAATGGTTGTTCTGCTGGGTTTCCTTGGCAGAATATTTTCATTTCTAGAGCCTTAAATTGTTTTGGAGGCTTTGATAGGTACTCACAAAGGCTTTTCAAGATTCTAGCTTCAAAAAACCAAAGAGACAGGGTTGTGTTTGCTCAAGGTGATGAGCATAAAAACCTTGGTGGTTTTTTTGGTGTATTTGAGGATAAAGTAGGGGTTGAACTTGAGACCCTTTTGTTTGTGCTATAGAATGGGTGATATTAGCTTGAGGCTATGGTTGGATAAACCTGAACGATCAGTGAATGTCTTTGAATGCTTGCACATATTCAGGGAAATAGTAGAAATTGTTCATGCGGCTCATTCTCAAGGAATTGTTGTTCATAATGTGAGGCCCTCCTGCTTTGTCATGTCAGCTTTCAACCATGTCTGGCTTATCGAGTCAGCGACTTGTTCACATTCTGGATCAGATACATTAGAAGAGGCTGTTGAGATCAAAACTCCAACACCTACCTCTATCCATGATATGCATCAGCGGAGATGTTTAGGAAGTGAAGATTTTGTGCCTGTCAAGACTTCAACAGCTTCTTTGACAGACTCCAGTTGCATGTTGTCAAGTGTGGTGTTTCTGGCACCTGCATCATCAGTTGATGACACAGAAGAAAATAAAATGAAAAACAGGAGAAAGGATGAGGAAGTTGCAGGAAAGAAGCAATCATTTCCAACAAAACAGGTACTGCAGATGGAGACAAGTTGGTATACTAGTCCTGAAGAGGTTGCTGGTACTTCTTTGCCTTCCTGTGCTTCAGACGTTTACCAGTTGGGAGTTCTTCTTTTTGAGGTTCACAACAGAAATATACAAACCATGTTTATGTTGCTAGATTTTAGTTGGATCTTTTTTATCTGATTTTTCTTCTTTTTCATGTTATTCCAATGGAATTATAAAGTTTTCACAGACCCTTTGTTCTTATTTTCTATTTCAATTTATGCTAACTTGAGTATTGTACTTGTGATCAGCTATTTTGTCCACTCATCTCAAGAGAAGAAAAGAGAAGAACCATGTCCAGCCTAAGACATAGAGTTCTTCCTCCACAGTTACTTTTAAAGTGGCCTAAAGAAGCTTCATTTTGCTTGTGGTTATTACATCCTGAGCCTAATAGTCGTCCAACAATAGGGTAAATTCTCTTCATCACATGCCCTTTACATATGAAATATCCAAATTATTTTCACATGTTCCAATTACCTTCCACTTGTATGCATTGTTTTCTTTTTCCTTTCTGTTATGCATCATGCTTAACTGTTCATTGGAAGGTTGACATTCGGCTAATTGGCTAATAATTTTGAATAAATTAAGATCTTCAAGATGGTTTTTCATAAGGACCAACACTGAATTTAGGTCTTGAGATTATTTATAGTTTAGGGTTTGTGATCTGCATTTCTCCTTGATGGATTCAATATGGAGTTTGTCTTTTAGATGTTCGATCATGGATAAAAGTAGTACAACCAAACACACAGGGAGAAAAGATCGAATGTAGAGATTGAGTGGGAAACAAAACAGGAAAGAGAAACTGATTTTGCATAATTGAAGATGATATGCAATCAATCAAATAGCATGTAGTACAAGTAATCTCAATCAAATGACACTTTTCATCCTTAGTGATGCCATCTGAGTGATGTCTCAACAATGTTCATCTAAATTTCTGTGATTGATTCTACATCATCATCATCATCGTTATCATCATTATTATTTTATTGTGCTGTAGGGAGTTGTTGCAGAGTGAGTTTCTTAATGAACCAAGAGATGATATAGAAAAGTGTGAAGCAGCGGTAGAAATTGGAGAAAGGATAGATGACCAGGAGTTGTTGCTAGAATTCCTTTCGTTAATTCAACAGAAAAAAGGGGAAGCTGCTGAGAAGTTACAACATACTATCTCATTTTTGTGTTCAGATATTGAAGAAGCGACTAAGCAGAAAACTGTATTTAAAGAGATGACAAGCACTGAACTAGGGAGTGATGATTGTTCAACATCAAGTTTCCCATCCATTACTGTTGTTGGGAATGAGGATTCTGCTTGTCTAGGGACCAGAAAACGGGTCAGAACTATTCCGTGTGTTGATGACACTGACACTGAAGGATGTGAATGTGATAGTAACATGGTTGATGATCAGAAAAATGACATGAGTATTCTTTCAAAAACTCCACGGTTTTTGAATAATTTAAAGAAACTAGAGTCAGCATACTTTTTGACACGATGCAAATCTGCCTATTCCTCACGGAAACTTGTGGTTCAAGATTCACCTATTGATATTACTGATGAAAAAGGGTCTGTTGTTGTGGCTGAAAGGAATTATGCCAATAAAGTAGAATTAAAAGAGATGTCCAGGGAGGGCAAAAGTCCTTGGACAAATCCTTTCCTTGAGGGTTTGTGCAAGTACCTATCGTTCAGTAAGTTGAAGGTTAAGGCTGATCTTAAACAAGGGGATCTTTTGCAGTCTTCCAACCTGGTATGCTCACTCAGCTTTGATCGCGATGCAGAATTTTTTGCTACTGCGGGAGTAAATAAGAAGATTAAAGTTTTTGAATGTAACACAACCATAAATGAGTATCGTGATATCCACTATCCAGTAGTGGAGATGGTTAGCCGGTCAACATTGAGTAGTACATGTTGGAAT
Organism: Glycine soja; assembly: GCF_004193775.1. Classification (NCBI taxonomy): domain Eukaryota; kingdom Viridiplantae; phylum Streptophyta; class Magnoliopsida; order Fabales; family Fabaceae; genus Glycine; species Glycine soja. Next base: position 36,533,968 of record NC_041007.1, on the reverse strand, counting down.
ACTTACATCAAGAGTCAAATTGCTTCGAGTAACTTTGAAGGTGTTGTACAGGTAGGCCATCACATGAGAAATTATTACATGATTTTGGACCATTGTGATCCCTATCAATTTCCACATGACACATAGTCGAGCTTTATTAATTCTTTTTTGTAAATTAAAAAATTAGGCTGCTGTCACGTAGAGATTAGCCAAGACCATAGTTATGTGATGGTTCTGACTTCGGAACTATGTAATAATTTCTCGTCAACACATATTTTGTCTATGATTTCCATACCATTAATTGTTCCTTACCATTTATCTTGTTTCAGTTATGGGATGTGACAAGAAGTCAAGTGCAGTCTGAAATGAAGGAGCATGAACGAAGGGTATGGTCTATTGATTTCTCATCAGCAGACCCAACATTGTTAGCAAGTGGGAGTGATGACGGTTCTGTCAAGCTATGGAATATCAATCAGGCAATCAGACCGAACATTCTTTAGCTTGTTTTATGTGTTTAATCTAGATGCATGATGGATTGTTTCCCTCACATGTGCTTTTACTGCAGGGAGTTAGTGTTGGTACCATCAAAACAAAGGCAAATGTGTGTTGTGTTCAGTTTCCCCTTGATTTTGCTCATTTCCTTGCATTTGGTTCAGCAGATCACCAGATATATTACTATGATCTTCGCAACCTGAAAGTGCCTCTTTGTGCAATGGTTGGACATGATAAGACAGTGAGCTACATCAAGTTTGTAGACACCATGAGCCTAGTCTCTGCATCCACAGATAACACATTGAAGCTTTGGGATTTGTCCATGTGTGCTTCTCGAGTTATAGACTCACCAATTCAATCATTCACTGGTCATAAGAATGTTAAGGTACATTTGTTGACAACAGTAATTTGTCTCTTCTCTGGAAAATGAAGAAGCTTTGAAAAAAAATATATTTTAAGGAATGGTATGTTATTACTAGGAATATAGATTATGGCACTTTGTTGGTATGTTAACCAAAACATTGTTTAGAATGACATAAGGTGCCAACCACCCATAAGTGATTGGTGGTATTGGCCAAAGTCACTGTCCACCATTAAGTGCTAATAGGTACATAAGGTGCCAACCACCCATAAACTATAAGTGATGGTGAAATGTATCCAAATTCCTATAGTTATTAGATTCCATCTTAAAACAATCGATATTATTTAACTGAAATTACTAAACAAGTATATAAACCACACCCTAGTAACTGAGGTAGGTGATGTGAGATTTTTTAACATATACCCTCGTTCAAAGATGCTTGCTTGACCAAATGATATGATAGAAACTGTTGAAATGGTGGAGATCCCTACCACAAATCATGGAAGCAATGAAAATATACTATAGGCTTTCATATCGTCATATTAAAAATAGGCCAACTGGCCTAACCCCTAAAAGTTGGCTCAGAGGAGGAGGATTTTCAAATTTTCAAGGAGTAATTTGACCACATTTCTAAACAATGTGGAACATCTTAACACATATCCTTCATGCTTAGGATCAAACATTTGGTATGTGAATTTTGCAAGACTGAACATCAACTAATGGTTCAACATTAAGACTAAATAGGCTTTGATACTATGTTAAGTTTCATCTTAAAGCCAATTGATATTAAGTGAAGTTGTCCAATAAGTATATAATAATATAAACTACACCCAATAACTGAGGAAGGCAACATGGGACTTTCCAACTCCAGTGATTAGCAATGGTGGTTGAAGCCATTTGCCAATGGGAGACATAGCTTGATTATTGATTCAACTTGGAAAGGATACCCTAACATGTTTCCTAAGCTTAGATGGTTCTTTGTTGAAAAATTACAAATGAGAAAGATGAGTAACCTAGAAATGCTTAAAAAGATTAATAAACTATATTGTAGCACATATAGTAGAGAAAAAGGCTAGAGATAGTGTAGAGACCACTTGTTTTAGATTCAACTCTAGTTATCTCTTCCAAGATTTGGTCTTGTATAAGAAAAGAACCAATAGTAAAGGTGTTCCAACCTTGTCTATGAGATTTGTTAAGATAACACATCTGAGGTATTGTTTGATTTGCTGCATGATTGCTCTGTCATGGTTTTTTTCATTAAAAGGTGCCTCAATGCATTAAGGGAGAAGGGTGTTTATAAAATATTCTCGGTCTCAAATCCTAAGCGATGTGGGACTTTTTGACATACCGTAACAAAAGGTTATAAAACAATTTAGAGAATAGTTTGACTAATTAAAATGAATTGAATGGACAATCATATACAAGTTTCAAAATATAAAGGCAATGATGGAGAGGTGAAGCTTATCAATGTCAATAGGGAATACCTTAAAGCCATTGGATGTCAGTGAGAATTGTATGATGTCGTGTTTTGGGGGATAATAATTTCAACAAAAGGGAAGGATTACTAGCTGAATGATTACAAACACCATAATCCAAAATCCAATAGGTGTAGAATGAGACAAACCATAGAATTACCATAGTAAACTACAATGGCTAAGGAAGAAGCTTGTTGGGATGCTTTAAGTTGAAGGTATCCTTTATTGTCCCTATGCTCGTGAATATTTATTTGCATCATTTTAATATTTTTATTTCATAGAATCGTTCATCAAACCTCTTTGTGTCCACATGCCTTGGCATTGTCGAGAAAAAAATTAACACTTGGTTGAAACAACTCATACCCTACTACTTCATTGCAATGTTCTTTGATTTTGGAGTAATACTATTATAGCGTGTTAATTGTCCAATCACATACCTTCCTCCATGCTTTAGAACAAAGTCCTCATTCTTTATTGTTCCCTCACAAAGAACTATACTTTGTTCCTCTCTAATCTTCAGTTGTACATATTTTGTGATATTACATGAGTATTGACAAATATTGTGCTAAATCTCTCAAATGCATTTTTCTTGCCTACTCATGCCTTCATAAAGGTTGTCGTTTCTATTCTTCTACACTTATAGTATGTGTTGATGATATTACCATATAGCTTTTATCATAGAATTTGGGAGCTTTAGGAAAAAGAAGCATTAACGATGACGAGTATTGTTCCACCATGTTTGTAAACTTTCAAACCTGAATTGCCTCTTATATTCCTCCGGTTCCACCAACTTGAGTCATTCTCAATTCTCATTTGACCAATTGCCTCAACTTGTACCTCCTTCCTCTAATCCTATAGACTTATCTTTCCCCAACTGAGCTTCTGAGTATGTCACATTCACTTGGGCTTTTCTCAACTCTTCTTGTTGGGGCTTCTATCGGTCTTTTCCTCATATTCACCAAACCATTATCGGATACATCCATTCTTTGTCTTTGGTCATATATTTGTTTCTCAATATGTGCTACTCCAGCTTTTTCTTGTATATTACATAAAAAAAAACTTTTTCTTGTATATATTCATTCTTGGTCTTTGATCTTATATTTTTGTATTTGTTAATGGTGTAGCTCGTTTTGTTGTGGTGTTTGAGATCCATATATTCAAAATTAATTGTTGACCCTGCAAGTAGGTGACTATGTAGTGAAAGTACAAGCATTATATGCAAATTTTGGGCCATTTGTAATTAATTTCAGCAAATTTTTATGTATTGTATTTAAATTTCTGTGGCAATATGATGATGCACCTTCGCTTTGTTGCAGAACTTCGTGGGGTTGTCTATATCTGATGGTTACATTGCTACTGGTTCAGAGACAAACGAGGCAAATTGCATTTTTCTCTCTCATCGATTTATTAATTATCATTGATATATAATTGTTACTGAGTTCCTTTTATTTGATTTTTAAAAATGTTACACTAGAAGATATTGCTTTTGCATACCTTTTTGATAGATTCTATTATAGATCAAGTTGTTAGAAATATAGGAACTGTTTGCATGAGAAGAGAAAAGACAATATATTTCACTAATTCCACTAGTCAGGACTATGAGTAATACTGATCTTATATGGTTTGAACCACTAACCTTATACTTCTATCTATACTAGGGTTTTGATCTAAAACAACCAAACTTCATGCATTTTTTCTTGAATTGCATTGTATTAATTAAGGTCTTACTCTATGTTAATTAGGTGTTCATATACCATAAGGCTTTTCCCATGCCAGCATTATCTTTCAAATTTTACAGTAGTGACCCTCTTTCTGGGAATGAAGAGGATGATTCGGCACAGTTCATCACTTCTGTTTGTTGGCGCGGTCAGTCATCCACCTTAGTGGCTGCAAATTCCACAGGAAATGTCAAAATTCTGGAGATGACTTAAGTTGGTCTTTAGTTGGGAATAATTTTCTACATTAGGTTACAGAATCATTGTTCATGCATGGTTAGCTTTGTGTTGCTGGAAAAGGCTATAGAGAAGCGTATACAAATTCCATGATTACGGTGTCTAAGGTGTGAAAGTTAAAGAACTTACGCACTATGTGGAAGCTTATGCGAATGGGGCAAGAATCATGTGTACCATCAGATTTAGCAATAAAAAAAGGAATGGACAGGATTTGTTGATGTCTACCAGTTTGGGGGATATTTGTAAAAAATAAGGTTATTGAAAATGTTTTTGTGTAGTGAAAAAATGTTTCTTATTTGTTTGGTAGGCGCTAGCTCGATCCGGCTACAACGCTTTGTTCTGTCTTTATTTTTTTAAGGTTGTTTTTGTTAACAAAAAAGGAAGAGGAAAAAATAATTGAAAATAGAAGTGAGTAGAGGTCGAACTCACATTTCATTGACCATTCAATAACCAATTAAGCAACTATAAATATTTTATAAATTTTACATGTTATGTAATATGTTTAATTGCACTTAAAAAAAATTATACATTATTTCATAAGTTTTAATCATAAGATTATATGTTTAACTTTTATTTGAGCATGCAACATTAAGCTAAATACATTACAATTAAGCTTATATTTTTTTTACTACCTACAAAGTTTGTTATTTTGATTTTGGTATCCAAACAATAATTTTTTTTAGTTTAGTATATCATATACTTTTATTTTTTTATTATATTATTTATCGTTAATTGATAATTTGAGTAACAGTGTTTTGACATCATAGTCCATATCATTCAAAAATCATTGACTTAGGATAACTTTTTCAAAAGAAAAAATTTGTCAAAAATCAAACAAAAATAAAGGTTAAGAGGAGTGTATTCAATTAGGATTTGAAAAGATTTCAAAAGTCTTTTTATTTGATAAAAACTCGTGTAATTCAATCAAGATTTTTTTCAACTTAAAAAAGACTCCTTATCTTTATTTGTTATCTTTTTTCATTGACTCTAATAATTATAAATATTTTCTAAAAATCCCAAGTCTTTTAAAATATTATAAATACATAAAATCTTTTCGAATCATATGAATTCACATTTTATAAATCAATTAAATTATATCTAAACTACAAAATTTTTAAATATGATATTTAATTATTTAACTATTGTTAAGCCAAAAGACATTTGTGTGTTTAAAGATGAATCGTGACTCTTAATTATCTTGATTAGATGCAAAAAATATATATACAAATGATATAAGTTGTATCTAATGCGTTATCAAATCACAGATCATGGTCTGTAATTTAGCATATGAGTTTTCCGACGATACATCAATATAAGAAGATTTGGGATAACATTAAGTAATGCATTCAAGACCTTCATTTAATACTTTCTATCTGAGATTTTTTGTTGTAGAAAATATTCTCCTAGGATCTGTTGAATCCTATGAAGAATAAAGAAAGTCCAAAGTCTGGAAGTGTTGATCTTCATCAAATTAAAAGACACGCTTTTCTGGTGCATACTTTGATGGAAGAAGTGAATTTCCTACTGAAGTATAAGTCAAGACTTCAGATAAAGAACATATATACTGGAGAATCCATCCGTTGAAAGACAACAAATACTTAAAGACAAATGCTATAAATAAAAGAAGTTTTGAAGATACAAAACACGAACAAATTATTAGATTTATTCTTTCATTCTTGTGAAAAACTCTTTGTAAATCTCTGTAAAGATATTAAGCTCTGAAAGCACCTTGTAAATCTTGAGAGAAAAAACTAAAGTGTTGAGTGATATATTTGTCTTTCTTAAACTTCCAAAAAGCATAAGTTATGCATAGACAAGCTCTACCCCAAATATAGTCATTGTGCAAACTTCCAATAAATTTTGTTGATTTGTTTAGCGTCAAGAGTGACTTGGTAGAATAAAGAATATTGGATTAAAGTCAAGCTTGGGATAGAGCTTGTCTTTGTAAAAGGTAAAAGTGACGGTGAAGAAAACATGTAACTTTTGATAAGTTAATGGAAACTTGATGGGTTGTCAATGTAGACAGTATAACTTCCTATGTGTTATTCTTTATTGTTTTGCTTTGTGTTGACTAGCAAAGGGTTTGAATTTGTTTTTAGATCTTATATTTGAGGTAGAACCTGTCTTTGTAAAAGGTAGAAGTGACACTAAAGAATACATGTAGCATTTGATAAGTTAGTGAAAACTTGGTGGCTTGCCAAAAATTGAATGTAGTCTATAGAGAGTATAACTTCCTGTGTGTTATTCTTTTTTGTTTTCCTTTGTGTTGACTAGCAAAGGGTTTGAATTTGTTTTTAGATCTTACATTTGTTTTTGATCGGTTAAGAAAATTGTTTTGCCATTGTCTGATAAAGTCTTTCTTAAATATCTCTTATCTTGTTTTAGCTAAATATACATCACACACATGTTTTTAGTCTAAGAAAATGTTTAAAATTTCTAAAATTACAATTCAACCTTCCTTGTTGGAAAAAAAACTTAAACTCATAGAATGAAGGGAGATGAATACACAAATTTGCACACCATTTTTTATTGAATAATAATCTGTTTAAATAGAGATTTTTTGTAACTGAAAGAAATTATAAAAACAATAAATGAATCCCTAAACAATAGCCACTAACATAACAATTATTGTAATGGAAAGGAATCATAAAAAGCAATAACTGAAAATAAAATAAATAGTCCTAAACACTCATGATACGCAACTGCTGATACACATGTTCAACACTCCTCCTTGTATAAGTGGTTGACAAGTCCAAGTTTCTCTCTCAGTAACTCAAATCTGCTTCTTGGAAGAGCTTTGGTGAAGATATCTGACAGCTAGTCTTCAGTCTTGCAGTACTTCAAGCACACTGCACCTTCCCTCTGCACATCTCTAAGAAAAAATAATTTGATGCTAAAATGCTTTGTTTTTCCATGAAAAACTTGATTTTTGGAGATGGCTATGGCTGCCTGATTGTCCACCATTACTTCAATAGTTGTATCTTGCTCCAAGTACAAATCAGTTAGCATTTTCCTTAGCCATAAGGCTTGATTAACAACTGCTATGGCTGCTATAAATTCTGCTTCAGCGGTTGACTGTGCGACAATTTCTGGTTTTTTGGAACTCCAAGAGAACATCCCTGATCCAAAACTAAAAGAGTAGCCTGTGGTGCTTTTCATGTCATCTAAAGACCCTGCCCAATCACTATCAGAATAGCCTTACAACTTGAAATCTTGTGATTGATTGAACTTCATTCCATAATTTAAAGTCTCATTGACATACCTCAACACTTTTTTTGCTGCTTTAAAATGAGATTCTTTAGCACAATTCATGAATCTTGAAAGTACACTTACAACATACAAGATATTTGGTCTTGTTGCTGTGAGATACATTAAGAAAACAATTAAACTTCTGTAGAGTGCTTCTTCCACTTGTTTTGAACCATCATCCTTGCATAACTTCTCTTTTTGACACATAGGAGTGTTCATGCCTTTACAGTTCTCCATGTTGAATTTCTTCAGGATCTCCTTTGCATACTTTCTCTGGCTAATGAAGATATCACCTTCATTCTGCTTAACCTCCATACCAAGGAAATAGGACATTTCTCCTAGGTCTGTCATCTCAAAGACTTACATCATATCATCCTTGAACTGCTGAATAAGTTCAACATTGCTGCCAGTGACTAAGAGATCATCAACATACAAAGAGATCACAATGAAGTTAGCTTGATCACCTTTGATGTATAAAGTGGATTCACTAAGACTTTTAACAAAGCCTAGTTTTGATAAGTACTTATCAATCTTGTTGTACCAGGCTCTTGGGGCTTGTCCTTATGTCCTTTCACAAGGAAACCTTCAGGTTGCTCAACATAGATTTCTTCCTCCAAAAATCCATTTAAGAAAGCTGACTTGACACCAAGTTGGCAGATTTTCCATCCCTTCTGTGCTGCAATAGCTAGCAACATCCTAATGGTATCTTGCCTTGCAACTAGAGCAAAAGTATCAAAGAAATCTACTCCAAAAATTTGGGCATACCCTTTACTACTAACCTTGCTTTATGTTTGTTGATTGAGCCATCTGCATTCAGCTTTGTTCTAAACACCCACTTCACACCTATGACTTTTCTGTGTTCAAGCCTTTCAACGAATTCCCAAGTCTGATTTTTATCAATCATGACAAGCTCCTTTTGCATTGCAGCACTCCATTTTGGATCCTCCTTTGCATCCCAATATCCTACAAGTTCTAGAACTGCTACATTGCATCTTTCATAAATATCTGAGAGCAATCTAGTGCCTCTCATGGGTGCATCATCAATTAACTCATTTTGATTTTGCAAAGGGTCAGCTATCGGCATCTTTTCAATATCATTCTAACTCCATTTCTCATTCTCCATGAATTACACATCCCTGCTTATCAGAATTTTCCTTGTGTGAGGTTGGAAAACTCTATAAGCTTTAGATACTGAACTATATCCCACAAAGATACCCGGTTCATCTTTCTTGTCTAGCTTGTCTCTCTTAATATGTGGTACATAAATAAAACACTAGCATCCAAATACTTTAAAATATTTCAAGGAAGGTTTATAACCATACCAAGTCTCAATAAGAGTCTTCCCGTTTACTGCTTTGGTGGGAAGTCGATTTAGCAAGAATACTGCAGTGTTTGCAGCTTCTGCCCAATATTCCTTAGGTAACCCTTTCTCATGAAGCATACATTTGACCATTTCCATTATCGTCTGATTCTTTCTTTCACTAACCCCATTTTGTTAAGGGATGTAAGGAGCTGTTAATTGATGCTCAATGCATGCTTCCTCACAAAATATGGTGAATTATGCTGAAGTGTACTCCTTGCCGTTATCAGACCTCAAAACTTGAATCATGCAGCCACTTTGCTTTTCAATCCAGTGCTTAAATCTCCAAAATGCACTTGCAACCTCTGACTTAGACTTGAGAAAATAAATCCAGCACATTCTGGTGAAATCATCTATAAAGATGATGTAATATTTACTCTCTTTAAGCGAAGCAGTCCTTTGAGGTCCGGCCAAATCTGTGTGAATCAACTGCAGCTTCTCTATTGCTCCTCAGGTTGATTGTTTGAAGGGTAATCTTGCTTGCTTACCATATTGACATGCTTCACAACTTGGTAATTTAGAATCTAAGTGAGGTAAGCCATGAACCAACTCCTTTCGTTGCATGTTCAGCACAATTGCATGATGAAAAAGACCTAACCTTTTGTGCCAAGCCTTTGTACTGTTTACAGTAGCTGGATAGGCTGCTTGCTCCTCCTTTAGTGGGTCAAATGAGAAACTTTTGCCTCTGATTTTGATACTGAAAATTTCCTTGTCATTGACATCTTTAATCAAACAGTGCTTATTTTCAAAGATGACTTTAAACCCCTTCTCAACCAATTGTCCCACACTTAGCAAGTTTTGATCAATCTCAGGTACATACAAAACATCATAAATTAATTTTGTACCTATGCAACTTTCAATGGCTACAGTTCTCTTTCCTTCAACAGTGATAAGATCACCATTTTCGATTCTAACTTTTGATACTTGTGATTTGTCCAACTCTCTGAAAAGCTCTTGATCGTGGGTCATGTGGTTGGTACAACCACTATCCACTAGCCAACATTCAATTGAGCTACTGCTTGTAAAACAAGTTGCTACAAACAATTGCTCTTCCTCTTTTTGATCTGCAACTTAAGCCTCATTCTTTTGTTGAAGATTGCTTTTGAAAATTCTCACATGATGCTCCAACTTGTTGCACTTTTCACACTTAACATTGGGTCTTCTCCAACATTTGAAAGGAGGATGACCCATTCTGCCACAGTGTTTGCAAGGAGGAAATCCTTTATTGTTGTCTCCACTTTTGTTCCTAGTGTTAGCCACTGCTTCTTGTGTGTTGAAATTCTTCTTCTTGTATTTCTTACACTTGCTTTTCTCTCCTTGGTTAATTTGCAATTTAGCTTGCAATGCTCCTTCCATAGAATCATCAGCCCTCATTCTTCTTCTTTGCTCTTGGGCTTGCAAAGCATTTACAAGTTCTGCCAAGGTAAGTTTTGACAGATCCTTAGTATTCTCCAAGGATGTAATAGTAGCCTCAAATCTTTCAGGGACAGCCACCAGTATATTTCAACTATTCTTGAATCAGAAAATTCAGAACCAAGCAATCTTACTTTGTTGGCAATGCTAAGAAACTTGTTAGCATATTCTTTAATTGTTTCAGACTCCTTCATTTTTTGCATCTCAAATTCTCTAACAAGATTCAGGGCTTGCATTCCCTTAATCCTTTCATCTCCTGCATATTCATTCTTGAGGAAACTCTAGATTTCATATGCTGATTTGATGGTCATTATTCTAGTGAAAATTTCTTTTGAGACAGCAGCAAATAAAGAAGCTCTTACCTTTGACTTTCTTGCTTTCCTCTCCTTTTGATTTTTTATCTGAGCCATTGTTAGATTGGTTGGTAAAGGAAGAACTTTGTAGTCTTCCTCAACTGCTTCCCAGAGATCATTTGCCTCCAAATGTGCCTCCATTCTTGCTGCCCAGATTTGATAATTATCACCATCAAACACAGGTGGTGCTAGTGTTGTGTACGGTGTTTTAGAATCCATCTATTTGATGAATTAAAGCAAGGTGTTTTGGCTTTTTGTGGTGGGTTTCACTCGGTTCACTCACAGGTCCCTCTTAAGAAGAAGGCTCTTGATACCAATCTGTTGGAAAAAAAAACTTAACTCACAGAATGAAGGGAGATGAATGCATAAATTTGCACACCATTTTTTATTGAATAATAATCTGTTTAAATAGAGATTTTTTGTAACTGAAAGAAATTATAAAAACAATAACTGACTTCCTAAACAATAACCACTAACATAACTACTATTGTAACTGAAAGGAATCATAAAAATCAATAACTGAAAATAAAATAAACAGTCCTAAACACTCATGATAGGCAACTGCTGATACACATGTTCAACACACCATGTTATGTTATTTACTTCTACAACTATTAAGCTAATTGATTTATATTTTAAAAAATATAAAAATTAAATCTATAATATGTATTATGTCACTAAAGAATGTTTTTAATACAGTATCTTTAACATCAGTTTTTGACAAAACCAATGTTAACAAAAACACAGTAACATATTTGTAAATAACACGAGTTTATTAACATTTGTTTTTCAAAAACCGATGTTGGAGTGTCGATGTAAACATCGGTTTTTGAGAAACCAATGTACTTTTGTGAATGTTAACATCAGTTTTTATGAAAACCAATGTTGTGTTTTTTTTGAAAATTATATCTTCCTCCCACGTGTTCAATGTCACAACCATTAGTCTCCCTCCCTTTTGTCTCTCTCTCACATTGACGAAACCCTTTAGTCCCTCTCGCCGCCCATGCGTTCATTGTCATCGTCACCACACTTTCACATGTTCACTGTCCGTCTTTCCTCTTAGTATTGAAGCTACCTCACGACTTCAAATCCTCACCGGTGGCATTTCCCTTTCTCCGCGGCTATGCTTCCTCCCCAGGTTAGTAGCTCTGTTCCTAACTAAATGTTTGTTTTTGAGCAATGCCTTTGCTTTGTCTCTGAATATATTTGGGTGCATGCATTCACATTTTAAAGGTTTTTAAGCTAAGCCAGTTGAAGAAGCTCAAGTAGGATTTGACATGAATAATTGAATGTTCCACAGCTTTCGAGCGCGTCTCCATTTTTGTCGAACCCACTGCCCATGAAACTTGCAGAATGTTGATGTGGTGTGTGTGTGGTTCAATATATCTATCCTTTTCAGCTAAATTGCTACCTTTTTCATGTATTGATTATTACGTTTTTGTAAACAGGCTCTGGCATGAGCAGCGTCTGCAATCACTGCTACACAGATTAGTCTTTTGAAGTTTATTTCCCTAGGACACTTTTTTTTTACACCCAAGGATTCTTTCCATTCAGGCGATGACGCTTATGTAAAGTTTTGGCTTTTATGATCTGTCTTCTATGCACAATGAGTATTAGTCACTTTCGTTCTATTGTGGGATCATTTATCAAATTGGAACTTTCATTCCTACAGATCTGAGTGATAGTGAGTAGTGAACTACAATCCCTTTTGGCATTACACGAGTATTATAAAGAAGGGGAAAGGGAAGATAGAAATGGAGTGTAAGAAAAGGTATTACTTGAGATCTATGATCTGTCTTTTGGTTGTGGCTACGTATTGGTTTAGTCGAGAGAGGGCCTTGTTGTTTGTGTGAGAGTTGTGTTGTGGAAGTGGGGGCCTTTCAACCTCCACTGGGTACTAATGGTTGGTCTTGTTTAGTGTTGACTAAGCTTTATATATATACTATTGAAGATATACTTTTGTAACTGCATACTATTTGATTTTTCAATTTTTAAAATAGGATTTAGTAAATAAGTTGATTCCCTATATTTTAGGAGTAAGGCAGTTTTAATGGATTAGCCTAGTCAAATAAGTGATTCTTATCTTTAAGGAGCAAGTTAGTTTTAATATTTTGTTTTGCTAATATCTTGTTATCTAATTAGTTTATCTTTTGCTATTTATTGTATCGCTGCTGAGAGCAATTTGAATTAGAATAGAATAATTCTATTTCCTCTGCATACGTATTGTCTCTCTTCTCTCCTCTGTTTTTTTATAATTTCCTCCACAAAACCAACAATTGGTATCAGAGCCTTATTCTTACGGGACTTCTACCATGGAAGGTGAAGCAAGTTTTTCCCACATAACTCTTCCAATCTTTGATGGAGAGAATTATGATCTTTGGGAAGTGAAAATGCAATCCTGCATGGAGTCTTTAGATTTATGGGATGCTGTGGAAGAGGATTATGAAATATATCCGCTTCCTGAAAATCCCACCATGGCCCAAATTAAAAATCACAAGGAAAGAAAGATGAAGAAGGCAAAGGCGAGATCATGTTTGTTCACTGGTGTTTCACAAATGATATTCATCAGAATCATGACTCTTAAATCACCCAAAGCAATTTGGGATTATCTGAAAGAGGAATACGCTGGAGATGATAGAATGCGAAGCATGCAAGTGCTAAATTTAAGGAGGGAATTTGAGCTTCAAAGGATGCAAGAGTCAGAGACAATCAAAGAATACTCAAACAAATTGTTGGGTATTGTCAACAAGATAAATTTGTTGGGAAGTGATTTAGCTTATTCGAGAATTGTAGAGAAAATTTTGGTAACGGTACCGGAGAGGTATGAAGCATCTATAGCTTCATTGGAGAACACAAAGGATCTGTCGAAAATCACATTGGCAGAAGTGCTACATGCCCTGCAAGCTCAAGAGCAGCGAAGGTTGATGAGGCAAGATTGTGTTGTCGAAGGTGCTTTGCTCGCCAAACATCATGAAGTTGATGAAAGCAAAAAGGATTTTTTCAAGAAGAATCAACCAGCAAGCAGCGAAAATAGTGCAAACAAACAAAACAAAGATAAGGATAAAAAGAAAAATTATCCACCTTGTCAGCATTGTGGCAAAAAAGGTCATGCACCTTTCAAATGTTGGAGGAGACCAGATGCAAAATGTAACAAGTGCAACCAGATAGGGCATGAAGCGGTGATCTGCGCCAACAAAAATCACCATGATGAGGGAGCTCAGATTGCTAATCAAGAAGAAGAGGACCAACTGTTTGTGGCCACATGCTTCTTGAGTAGTGAATCAAGGGAAAGTTGGTTGATTGATAGTGGTTGTACGAACCACATGACATATGATAAGACTTTATTCAAGGATTTGAAGCCAACTAATGTCTCAAAGGTCAGAATTGGGAATGGTGGCTATATTCCAGTAAAAGGAAAAGGAACTATTGCAATTTCAACGTGTTCAGGTATCAAATTAATATCAGATGTTCTTTATGTACCTAACATTGACCAAAACTTGCTAAGCGTAGGTCAGTTGATTAAAAAGGGATTTAAAGTGTCCTTTGAACATCAACATTGCTTAATCTATGACATTTTTGGCCGGGAAGTTCTAAGGGTTAAAATGAAAGGTAAAAACTTTTCATTTGATCCAACAGAGGAGAAGCATACAACCTATTTCACTCAAGTCACACCCACGGAATTCAAGCACAAGAGACTTGATCATTGCCATCTTGAAAGAATGCTAAACATGAAAAAAAGGAAATATGCAAAAGAAAATTTGAAGAAGTTTCAAATGGAGGAATGCAAATCTGCTAGCACACTAATGAATCAAAAGGAGAAGTTCAGAAAAGAAGAAGGTGTTGATAACATTGATGAAGGATATTATGAGAGCTTGATTGGATGTCTAATGTATCTCACTTCAACAAGGTCAAACATTCTATTTTCTCAAAAGAACAAAACTGGAATTTTTGTTAACAATCAAGAAGCCATTGCTATTGCAAACAATCCCGTATGTCATGGGAAGACTAAACATTTCAACATCAAGGCCTATTATTTGATAAAGATGCAACAAAATGGAGAAGTGAACTTAATTTACTGCAAGTCTAAAGATCAACTAGCTAATATGTTTACAAAGTCACTACCTATCAACAAATTTGAACTCAAAAAATTGGAGTTTGCAGTTCCAAAAGCAAGGAGGAGTGTTGAAGATATACTTTTGTAACTGCATACTATTTTATTTTTCATTTTTTAAAATAGGATTTAGTAAATAAGTTGATTCCCTATATTTTAGGAGTAAGACAGTTTTAATGGATTAGCCTAGTCAAATAAGTGATTCTTATCTTTAAGGAGCAAGTTAGTTTTAATATTCTGTTTTGCTAATATCTTGTTATCTAATTAGTTTATCTTTTGCTATTTATTGTATCGCTGCTGAGAACAATTTGAATTAGAATAGAATAATTCTATTTTCTCTGCATACGTATTGTCTCTCTTCTCTCCTCTGTTTTTTTATAATTTCTTCCACAAAACCAACAAAATATATATATATATATATATATATATATATAAGGTTTGACTAGTTTCGATTGGATTATGGTATTTGCAATATTGCAATATCAAGGTTTCATGAGTGATGCAAAGCACATCAGAGAGAGAGAGAGACAGACAGAGGTTTGTGGCAAGTTTTGGTTTGTGGCTTTCCTATTTGTTTTTGCAAAGGATAGATTCCAAGCTCTGGGGATCTCTCTCTAATATAGCCAACAGTGCAAAGCGTATCAATTTTCAGATTTTTTTTGTTTCTTGTAGCTAGCTGCTACTATTGGTAATTAATAAATGAAAATGAAAACGAAAGTGATTACACCAGGATTTGGGTGATAATGGTGCCAACCATCGCGATCCTAATCAATTTTCTCGTTTGCCATTACTGGTCTTATTATATATTTGATTGGATATCCTTCTTTTCTTTATTTCTTGATCATTTTTAATCCAGCTTTTTGGAGTGTATGTTACTCTGTTTGGCATAACATGGGCTCGATCAGTTTGTAATCATAGTCATTTTATTTAAGTTTTTGAATAATTCAAACATTATTCATGCCAATATATTATTAAGTTTGTACTATTAATAAATAAAAACTACATACTTGGAATACTATATATATATATATTTGATTACAATGTCTAGATAATATGGAAATTTATTATTATAATCTTTGTGATATATAATTAGATTTTCAAAACAATTACTTAAAAGTTATATTTGAAATGATTTTTAATTAATTAATATTTTAAAAAAATAAATAAATTTATGCATCGTGTGTGTGTATGCGCACACATATTTTGGTACACATGTGGTAGACATTTTTTTCCTGATTCATTTCAATATTAAATATGAACGGATAGTCTGGAACAGTATGTTCATTGTATAGTTGGGGTAAATTGGCTGAATTTGACTTTGAAAAAATATATATTAATAAGAACATCATTAAATATAAAATTTCCCTGTCGAAACCATTACTTTCTTGCTAAATCCTACATAGGAGGCGAATATGTGGAATTGCTTCAGCAATAATATTGATTAACATGGCTGTTCTAACTTGCCTAGTTGGCTGCAGCAAAATTCATTCATAAGAATAAAGGATATTTAGAGTTGAGTGTTTGATTAGTTTGCCTCCCTTTGTTTTTTAGTTTTATGTGATACAATTTCTTTTATTAATAGGAAATTAAAAGACACACACAGAAGAGACTAATGTCTTGTATGGTAACACCCATCATTAGCCTAATACATGCCAAAAAGAAAGGATGGACAAGAGTCCATAATCTGCATTTCTTCATGAGATGAGGATCCATACTTTGTAATAAGCCCATCAACACACGCATGTTACCCTGTCATAGACATGCTTGAAGGAAAGCTCCTTGTTTTTACGCTCTATGTAATTTATTGTATTTATCACCGCTATTCTTACAGTGATTCTACGGAACTCAATTAAAATAAGATCGCACTGTATCATGAAAAATACAAGAGATATCAGTGATACATAAAAACTGCAATTCTTGCATGCCCATATTTCTTGAATCTTGACCTTACAGCCCGAGTCCAGAGTCATAAATGGGAGACTGTAAAATGTAAATAAAATAGGACACTATTGAATCAAGTTGGAACTTTTTAGATGAAGTAGGTATTATGGATTTAGAGTGCCCACTGCTCATTGATGATCCATATAGGAAACAAGGATACGACTATTGATTACATAATTATTTACATGACAGTAGGTGATGCAATATTAATTCAAATATTACTTCCTTTGTCCCATAATAATTGTTGTGTAAGAAAACAATTATCTTAACATAATTATTATTTTAAGTTTTTAATATAATATTATTTTTTTTCACTTATATTTCTTATAATATTAATGATATGAGAAATAAAAATTTTAAAAAATTAAAATGATAGGATTAATTTTGTAAAATTGATCTTTTTTTTCATCCATTTGTAATTGTCTTTGTGAATTTTTCTTTGTCTGAACATTGTACTAACATTGTAATTGAAATTGTAATTTGTAGGCACTTTTTGTTTCCTTTTTGCTTCTACATCATGACACTCATTGTTAGAGATTATTAGTGATCATCTTGACAGATACGAATGTCTTTGATACTGGTTTGAAACTTTTGTGTTACAAATATTTTTATAATTTATTTTATGTGATTAATGACTATTGTTTTATATACAAGTTATGTTCATCATGAATGAACCTTAGTTAACCGTTTGAGATTTAATACAATGATTCTTCCGGACAGTTTGGATTAATTGTTGTATTGAATCTTGAATTGTTCACTTGGAAAGTTTGGGAACACTTATATTTTAGAGTAAATTCATACGTATAGGTTAACTTTCTTTTCTTAAATTTCATGAAATTTCGATATAATGCATTTTACTTTGTTCTCCATGTGAGTACTTGATTTTGGTAGAATTCATGTCGTCGTTTTCATGTTGTGTACTAGAAGATTAATGCAAAATGCTATCGAAGAAAAGAAAGTTAACCTTTATCTATGCATCTATTATAAAGAAATGTCTTTCTGAATAAGATAAGACTACACCTTTAATGAAAAAGTGAGATTTTCATGCATCCAATAGACTTTGTGACTATAACAAAGTTATTAGTTGAATCAAAGTTTGATGAATGCAAGTAGCATGAACTCTGCATATGAGGAAGGAGTTGAACAGTTCTTGGATTTTTCTTTGGAAAAAAGACGACCGGATGAGGATGAAAAATAGTTTTGTCCTTGTATAAATTTATGAATGGGAGACAACAAGTAGCAGATGACATATGAGAACATCTTCTATGTGATAGGATTAAGAAGAATTATCATTACTAAAAAAAGCATTTTTTACATCGATTAATTTGCATATTCTATGTCGGTTATTAACTGTCGTCGTAGCCAACGTCATAGGAAGTCTGCACTTATTACGATGATTCCATAGAGAACCATCTTAGAGAAAGATATCATTCTAAGATGGTTCTTAGTTAAAAATCATCTTATAATAATACATTTTCTAAGACAGTTTTTCAGAGAACCGCCTTATAATGTTTTTTTCTAAAAAAAAAATTAAAATATATTGAGGATTGTAAGACGATTTTTTGAGAAAATCATCTTAAAATGTAAACATTTTAAGATGATTTTTTAGAGAATCGTCTTAGCATGTACTTTTAAAAAAAATAAAAAATTCATATACATTATTGTTCGAGCTGAAATTCTGTAATTGAGCAAACCATATATCAATACTATACAAAATATTAGTTTGTGGCACCACCAAACATACCAACTCTATTCCAAGTCAACAATAGATAGCAAAACATAAATAAAAACCTAATTGATAAATGAGTAATGTAGAAAACTATATATAACAAAAGAAAAAAGATTATGTTAATGATAATGATAATGTACCAAGTAGGGAGAAAATGCTACAAAATCAATCAGTAAAGAAAAAAATGAATATTCTAAAGAAAAGGATAAACACCTTGTTACCAATATAGCCCATAACACCAACACCTACAGATGATCTCCTTTTACGCTTCATTAATACCTCAACTGCTAATTCTCCACTTGCCTAGCATGTATTATTTTCTACTAAAATAGCCTCCTTTAGTTAATTTGAGTTACATCCATTTTTTATATGCAAAAATTGAATATAATATAATTTTTTTTACAATAAATCACGTTCTTTACTTAATCAATTAAGCTATTTAAACTCCTTAATAGCTTCATTTTTTAAAATATTCTAATCGATTATTTATTATATATTTATTTTTCTTCTATTTCTTCGTTAACTCTTTATTTCTTTTATTACATTTATCAATTTTTTTCATTGTTTTATCTGTTATCCATTATCTCACCGACTGCCAATGCCACGAGGGATGTGTGTGTAGCAGTGAAGGTTGATCTATTACGATATATGGCACACATGACTGGTGCTGTTAATTAGTTTTGTAAGGGCTTCTAGAAGCTTGCTTTATTTTTACACTTACTCAAATTAAAAAATAATTTAGTAATTTACACTTACTCTATACTCAATAGTTAATATTTGTCATTTATAAAAAAACATTTATAGTAAGAGTTTTGATAAAAGCATTAAATGCATTAAGTTTTTTTACAAATTAAATGCCTTATGTTAAAACATTGTTTTTAATTTCTATACAGAAAACCTTTTTTTATTTATTTGGAGTTCTTGTTCTCTTAGTATTAAATGCATTAAAAAAAAAATATATGGCTAAGATTTTAAAGTTTTGCCAAGGGTTACGTACCTGCCTACTCCTATTTTATTTAAAGGAAAATGAAGGCATTGAACTCTTGGATCAGCCCATTGATTGTTCCAGAATTGGCAATTTGGTATAGATTCCCACAACTCTATACACTCTGTTATCCAATCCCTGCCAATCCAATTATAAAATTTAATTCGAAGGAAGTCATGTCAGAAATCACACACATAAAAAATTATCCAACCCAAAGAAAAGGAATTAAAAAGAAAACAAATTAAACCAAAAGCTTAAAGTTGAAAAATAATATAAAAGTCCTAATACAGGTCCAGCATGATTCCACTCACTAGTACAAAACTCACCTAGTAAAATGTGTGCTAACCAGTGTATCATACAGTGGCCTCCATTCAATAGTTAGTGAAATCTTTTTACTATATTTGTTGAGTAGTCTAACTAATAAATTTCTCCATCTAACCTAATAAACAAAAAATGGCACAATCATTTAAGAGCAAGCAGAGACATATAGAGAACAAGAAAACTCAGCATCTCATCTAAGACAAAATGCTGCAGCACCTAAGCATAATGCTTATTACGGGACACATGAAATATCTCAAGGCCCTTCTGAATAAGGTTGTGAACATCCTCCAAAGCTACATCACTTTTTTCCTTTATGAAATTGCACAACACACATAAAAAGTTAGATTTCAACCCAACAACCAACTCCATCTGGATACAAGCCATGAGTGAAAAAAAAAACACTCACATCCACTACTTATATATTATGCAGTTTTGGAAGTAAAAATAGAGCCATTACTTATAACCAAGGTTTTTCAAAAAAGGTTTGTGACAACAATTTCAGACACAACATCAAGGTTTTTGGAATCACTGCAACCACATTTTTCTGGTATTTCCCGCAATGTAAAGGAAAGCAACAAAACTGCAACCGCAACTGCATTTTAAAACCTTGTTTATAACAAAAGTATTCCACTAGATAACATACACCGAAGAAAGCAATAACAGTATTACACAACTTCGGCCAGTTAACATACAATATACGAAATCTCTGACACTGATAAGAGTTAAGTAAGCATACTATATCTTCAGAACACACAGTGAGAGAAATCACTTAATCTTATTATCTTGTTTTGAAAGGAAAAAAATCATCATTTCCTTGTAATTAAGCAGAATAAAACATGTTAAACCAATTTAATCAGCAAAACTATATTTTTCCATTCACATAATCAGCTAAATTGCTCACAAAACCATGAATCTCACACTCCTAAGCCTTTCAGTAACTTCTAACAACACTTCGCAACCTTCAATCTCAAATTCTACATCATTTTCCAAAACCTCGCACCATAGCACCTGCTAAAAAACAAAAGTGGAAAATCAATTGAAATGATATTCCAGAATCTTTCGAATTGAGCCCTGCGGAAGAGAAATACAGCAAAAGCAAAAAGTAAGATAAAATTGAAGAACGAATAAGGAAAAGGAGAATGCGGAGATTGAGAAATTGAGGAGTGGTGAAACTGATAGGTCGAGGACAGAGATGAATTTGAGGGTGGAGTAGACGGAATCGACATCGTTGGAGTAGAAGGAGGAGTTGACGGCGGCGATGATGCAGGTGAAGAAGGTCTCGTTGAGTTTCCTCATGTTCTCGATGGTGCAAGGAACCTTCTTCTTCAGAGGCAACATAAAAACATGAAGAATCGTCACTGATATGTAGCCAATAACCTTCTTCTCTAGAAGGAAGCTTCAATTAGGCCACTGGACACCTTCAACAACGGCGGTGGAAACCTTTGACGGCGGTGCGAGTAAGAAAGGGTGATCGAGGTCATATCCGAATCAAATAAACATTAAAAATGCAGTATCTAGGAAGTCATCCTAGGTCGTCTCCCAACGAGCAATGGTCAACCAAACGTTCATAACAGATAGTAATAAAACAATAACGAATTGGGGGCGGGGCTTGTTTGCTTTTGTAAATTAAACAGCGAGTAAAATTGAATTAGAAAATATCATAATTAAAATACGTTGCTTCCCCTTGATTCACAAGCAAGTCTCTTATCCTAGGTTGCGAGAATTTATCCTTTATCAGTTCAACCACTTAATCCAACCCTAAATTAAATTACTAAGCGAAATTTAACATAAGGCATTCATTATGTGATTAAGCAACACATACACCAATTACTCATCAACGATCATTAAGCATGAACGTAAATTAAGCGCAGAGACAATTAATCAAGCACTAAGCATGCATGAATTAATAGCAACAAATTCAGAATAATTAATGAAGAGGAAAAACTGAACAAAATTTAACAGTAATAATAGAACCTCAAAGAGAACTTTGCTTGATCCTCAAGAGAATACAATGCTGGGGACTTAGCCTTCTATTAATCAATAGAGAACGAAATTATAGATTGAAGAACGAAATTTTATTGATAAAACGAAAAGTCAAAACTGGAATTGCCAAAAACGAAAAAAAGGAGAAAGAGAAGAGAGAGGAGAGGGAGAAGAGAGGAGAGGGTTTAAACTAGAACCTTGGTGCTGTTATATAGTTTTTCAGCCCCAAAGCTTACAAATCTGTTTTAAATCCAAGCCCATAAATAAAATCAAATCAAATGTAGATAAGATAATATAAGATAAGAGATCTAGATTAGATAATATCTAGATGAGATCAAATCTAAATAATATCTAGATAAGATAAAGTCTAGATAAGATAAAATTTTGTAGAATAAAATAGTCTGCCCTCTTCAAGTCCAAGCCCAATTATAGATTCAAGCCCAATGCTTCATTAATTCCTGAAATTAGATTAAAAACATCAAATTAGCTGAATAAGCCCAAATAATAAAACTGCCTAATTAATTTAACAATTAAGACTAATCAGTAATTAAAATGGTGCAAAAAGGGTTAATAAATAGGAGAAAATAATGGCACATCAAAAGCCCCCATACTTCGCCTTTTGCACTCCTGGGCAAAATGAAATAAAGAACAAAATCCAAGGATATCAAAGAGAGACAAACAAAAACATTTACATATTTCTCAATGAACATCAAGGAATGAAAGGAATGGGTAACATCTAACATGAAGAGATCCAAAGATTCAAGACATTCGTGGAAATCATCCAAGCAACCCAATCATGGCAAAATAGTTAATCAGCTCAAGAATGGAAAGTGATAAAGTCTCACAAGATATACACTCTATCTCTCAAGTGTCTAGGCTACTGTTTACTCTCGAAGCACCCATGAAAACAGACACCACATAGTCTTGTCAAAATTCTAAAATTGACAAACAACTTGACAAACACATTCACATGAGGATCAAAAGGTCTTTAAAGGTTGTAATGGGGCCAAGGACAAGATAGGGAAAAAAATATGGAATAAGTAGCTAAATCCCAAAGGAATAGAGGAGCAATGGGGAATAAGTGGAAATTAAGCACAAGTAGTAAACCCAAACCCTCTAATATCAACAAAATCAACCAAGGCTCCCAAATCAAGTCCTTATAACAAGACCTCATTTATTCAACTTCACTTCTTTTCTTCTTCTCTTTTTTTTTTTCATTTTTTTAACAGTACGAATTTGAAGATTAAAGCAAGAACTAGGCATTATATATATATACATCAAGCATGGCCAAAATAAAACATTAAGCATGGCCAAAAATTATATCTTCCAATGAAACATACCCCCCACACTTATTCCCAACTTATTCCCAAAACAATTCCAAAACTCCAAAATTCCTTAAGGGTAAGGTGATATCATGGTTTTTCACTTAAGGCTTGTAATGAGCTTCAAAACAAAGAAAAGGGAACATAGGCTCAAAGGGGCTATCAAAGGAATTAATTCAAGGTAAGTCCATTTGGCTAGAAGCTTATAAGAACAAAATTGCCTAAATCATTTCCAAATATGCATGTGAATTAGGAAGCATCAACAAGAATCAAGCCAAGGCTATTGTGCAAGCAATCAATGGGGCAAAACACACCAAAAGATTATGATGATGGATGGCTCAAATTCTCACAAAGGTAAACTTATCACTTTCAAATTGAGCTTTCAAAATTATCATGACATGTAGAGGAAATCAAGGATTTCAAATCACAAAATGTCAAGAGACTTTTATTTTCAGAACAATTACCCATTTCTTGAACATATCCTATAATTCAAAGAAAAATATGCAAAGTTGTACATGAAACATAATTGTCCTAAAATATTAAACTAGAAACCCAACAAAACTAACAAATTTAACACAAACAAAACTAACAAAACTAGCAAAACCAAAACCAAAGAACACTCCCCCCCCCATACTTAAACAACACATTGTCCTCAATGTAGCACAATTAAAAGATTAAAAGTAATTAAATCATCAAATAGAATCGGACAAATGTAATATAAGTAAAGAAGGAGATAGGAAAAGAAAAACTCCCTAAGTCATGGTGGAGGAAGAGTAGGGTGGAGTAAGGAAGTCTCTTCCACCACTACGTCCAGTAAAGAAGGGTTTGTGAGGAATGGCTTAAGTCGGTGTCCATTGACCTTGAAGCTCTTGTTTGTGGAGTCACTTTTGATCTCAACTGTACCATGAGGAAAAACATTAGTAACAACAAAAGGACCAATCCACTTAGACCTCAACTTACCACTCATGAGTCCGAGCTTAGAATTATACAATAACACTTTTTGCCCAACCATGAAGTCCTTCTTAATTATCATGCTATCATGGAACTTCTTGGTCTTTTCTTTGTAGAACTTGGCATTCTTATACGCTTCTAGGCAGATCTTATCTAACTCACTCAGTTGCAACTTTCTTTCCTCACCAGCTTGATCCATAGAGAAGTTACAGGTCTTCACTGCCCAGTATGCTTTGTGCTCAATCTCAACTGGAAGATGACATGCCTTTCCAATGACAACCCGATAAGGAGACATTCCTATGGGTGCTTTGTAGGCAGTCCTATGTGCCCAAAGAACATCATCTAGCCTAGTACTCCAATCTTTCCTGCTTGGCTGCACAATCTTCTCTAAAATTCTCTTGATCTCCCTGTTAGAAATTTCTGCCTGTCCATTGGTTTGGGGGTGGTATGGTGTGGATACCCTGTGTACAACCCTGTACTTTTTAAGCAAGGCATGCATTGATTTGTTGCAAAAATGGGTTCCTTGATCACTAACGATTGCTTTAGGTACTCCAAACCTGCAAAACAGATTAGATCTGACAAAATCTACAACAACCTTAGCCTCATTATTTCTAGTGGGCTTGGCTTCCACCCATTTTGAAACATAATCAACTACAAGGAGAATGTAAACATAACCAAAAGATACAGGAAAAAGGGCCCATGAAATCTATACCCCAGACATCAAACACCTCACAAAATAGCATAGGTTGCTAAGGCATTTGTTGTCGCCGTGTAAGTGCACTTCCTGCTATCTGACACTGCTCACAAGTGCTTCAAATCTTCCACGCATCTTTAAAGATGGTGGGCCAATAAAAGCCACAGTTAAGCACTTTGCGAGCTGTCCTTTGAACACCCATATGACCTCCCGATGCGGAAGAATGACAGAACCGCAAGACTGAGTCAGTCTCATGATCTGGAATGCATTGTCTAATGACTTGATCACTGCACAATTTCCACAAGTAGGGGTCATCCCAAATAAAATGCTTAGCATCACTTTTAATTTTATCTTTTTGAGCCTTAGATGCTAAGGAAGGAAAAACAGAAGCAACTAAATAATCGACAATGTTAGCAAACCATGGAGTAGAAAGAGAATCAGAAATACTATACAATATATATAAATGATCATCTGGGAAATCATCCCGAATGGGTGAGTCCTCATTAGACACATGTTCGATCCGACTCAAATGATCAGCAACCAAATTTTGTGCTTCGCTCCTATCACGGGTCTCCAAGTCAAATTCTTGGAGCCAGAGCATCCATCGGATCAACCTAGGCTTTGAATCAGCCTTCTTTAACAAGTACTTTAAAGCTGCATGGTCAGTATAAACAATAATGCGAGTACCAACCAAATAAGAACGAAATTTTTCAAGAGCAAAAGCTATGGCTAGTAGCTCTTTCTCAGTAGTAGTATAATTCGCTTGGGCAGTATCTAAAGTCATATAAGCATAATATATCACCCTAGGCAATTTATCAATTTTCTGAGCAAGGACAGCCCCCAATGCATAATTTGATGCATCACACATAAGCTCAAAAGGGGTTGTCCAGTCGGGTGCTTGGATGATGGGGGTGGTAGTTAGTGCTCTTTTGAGGCAATCAAAAGCCTCTTTGCATTTACCATTAAAGTCAAACTCCACCTCCTTTTGCAACAAGTTGGATAGTGGAAGGGCTACTTTACTAAAATCTCTTATAAAGCGCCTGTAGAATCCTGCATGACCAAGAAAAGATCGCACCTCTCGCACGCAAGAGGGGTAAGGCAATTGTGAAATAACTGAAATTTTTGCAGGATCTACTTCAATGCCCTTATTGGAAATAATGTGGCCTAAAACTATACGTTGCTCAACCATAAAATGACATTTTTCAAAATTTAGAACAAGGTTAGTTTCAGTGCATCTATTCAAAACCTTTTCCAGACTATCCAAAAAAACATCAAAAGAGGATCCATATACAGTGAAATCATCCATAAACACCTCTATGCAATTTTCTAAAAAATCACTAAAAATACTAATCATGCACCGCTGGAAGGTACCAGGGGCATTGCACAGGCCGAAAGGCATCCTCCTATAGGCAAAAGTGCCGAAGGGGCAGGTGAATATGGTCTTTTCCTGATCCTCAAGAGCAATAGTGATTTGCATATAACCAGAAAAACCATCAAGGAAACAGTAGTGAGATTTACCTGCCAGGCGTTCAAGCATCTGGTCAATGAATGGCAGGGGAAAATGGTCCTTTTTAGTAACCTGGTTCAGTCTCCTATAATCGATGCAGACTCTCCAACTGTTCAGCACCCGAGTAGGAATCAGCTCCTCCTTCTCATTTTTTATCACGGTGAGGCCGGTTTTCTTCGGGACTACCTGGATGGGACTTACCCATTGACTGTCGGAGATAGGATAAATGATGCCAGCTTGCAAAAGCTTGGTTACCTCCTTCTTCAATACATCAAGAATCATCGGGTTGAGTCTTCTCTGTGGTTGTCTTACTGGTTTAGCCCCATCCTCTAAATTTATCTGATGCATACATGTGGATGGGCTAATACCAGGAATGTCCGCCAGGGTCCAGCCTATAGCCTTCTTATGCTTCTTGAGAACAGATGACAACTTCTCCTCTTACTCATCAGCAAGGGAGGCAGATATAATTACTGGAAAACTTTTGCTTTCATGCAAGTAAGCATATTTTAAATTTGATGGCAGAGGCTTCAATTCTGGTGTGGGCGGCTGGATAATGGTAGAAAGAGATGGTTTCTCAGCCTGTACCTCATAAAGAAAGTCAGAGGTATGTGTACTTCCTGAAATATGGTTAGTTCTATCTGACTCTAGAAAATCAATCTCAAGAGGTAAAACATCACCATACATGTAATTAATATCAATTTCAGATTCACTCTCAACATCAAATTCAGACATATGATCAAGTACAAATTCAGATTCAATGCATGAAGTGTGACAAGCATGCATATTAGAATGAAGATCAGTCATGTATTCATCAACAATATGGTCAATTATTTCAACACGAAATACAGAAAGATCTTCAGATGGGTGTTTCATAGCATCAAGAATATTAAAATGAACAGTTATATCACCAAACTCCATAGATAGTGTGCCTGCAGATACATCTATCTTAGTTCTAGCAGTTTTCATAAAAGGTTTGCCTAGAATGATGGGAACTGATCCTTTAGAAAATCCCTCCTCCATATTCAAAATATAAAAATCAACAGGGAAAATCAATTCACCAACTCTAACTAAGACATCCTCTATGAAACCAACAGGATAGGCAAAACTTCTATTAGCTAAATGAATTACCACATCAGTTAACTGCAAAGGACCTAGAGATAGAGAATTAAAAATAGATAGAGGCATAACACTAACAGAAGCTCCTAAATCTAGCATGGCATTGTCAAACTTATTGTTCCCTATAATACAAGGTATGCTGAATGTACCTGAATCTTTACATTTTTCAGGGATTTGGGGAACAGATTTACCAATCAATGCGGAGACATTTCTGCCCATACTAATTCTTTCACTTCCTTTAAGCTTCTGCTTATGAGTGCACAACTCTTTCAAGAATTTAGCATATCTTGGAATTTGCTTTATTGCATCCAGCAGAGGTATGTTTACCTCTACTTTTCTAAATGTTTCCAATATCTCCTTCTCTGTCTCATCCATTTTTTTGTTTGAAATTGCTCTTGGAGGGAATGGAAGAGGGATATGCTGCTTCTATAAATCAGAATTACCAGTGGAAGATTCACCTGCATAGAAATTGTTAGGTAACTTACTCTTTAAATTTTTGTCATCATCTTTTTCTGGAGTAGAGTGAGGTTGGGCAGGTTCATTTGCGAATGAGGAAGATGTTGCTGGTTGAGGTTCTTGACACTGCTTTCCTGAACTCAATGCAATGGCACTCACATTTTTGGGATTCTGGACAGATTGAGAAGGTAATCTGTCAGAATTCTGGGACTGTTGTTGATTTAACTTTGTAGCCAATTGTCCCATCTGATTAGTTAAGCTCTGAATGGAGGCTCTGATCTCTTGTTGAAACTGCATGTTTTGCATAGTCATTTGCCTCTCAAGTTCTTCAAGGGAAGGTAGCAGAGGAGCCTCAATTGTTTGCTGTTTCTGGGGCTGTTGCTGTTGTTGCTGCTGGATTGGTGGAGGAACGTATGGTCTGCTTGGGCCAGCAGCATTTTGAAAATAAGGTTGTTGATTCTGCTGTTGTGAAGGATTCGACCATCTAAGGTTGGGATGATTCCTCCACCCGGGATTGTACCTGTTGCTGGAGAGGTCATAATTGTTCTGTTGTGGCTGATTTTGTTGCTGAGGTTGAGGAGGTCTGTTGTAGATGTTTGCAGCATAAGCTTCAGGCTGTTCAATTGCTTCAGATTGTAGCACAGAAGGGCAAAGGTCTGTGTGGTGGTCAGAAGAGGAGCATAAACCACAGAGTCTGGCGACAGGTGCAGATTTTTGAATCATGGCCAGTTGGGTTACCAGGTTAACCAAGACATCTAGTTTACCTTCAAGCTTCTTAGTCTCGACTGATGAAGATGAATTCGTGGCTACTTCATGCACTCCTCTAATGACAATAGCATCATTTCCGACACTAAATTGTTGGGAGTTGGAAGCCATCTTCTCAATTAAATTTCTGGCTTCAGCAGCGGTCATGTCTCCAAGGGCTCTACCACTGGTAGCATCTATCATACTTCTCTCCATCTTACTGAGTCCTTCATAAAAATATTGGAAGAGAAGCTGCTCAGAAATCTGGTGGTGAGAACAACTGGCACATAGTTTCTTCAATCTTTCCCAGTATTCATATATGCTCTCTCCACTGAGTTGCCTACTTCCTGAAATATCTTTTTCGATAGCCATGGTCCTGGAAACAGGGAAATTTTTTTTCTAAGAATACTCTCTTGAGGTCATCCCAGCTCGTGATGGACCGTGGAGCAAGGCAATAAAGCCAGTCCTTTGCCAGTCCTTCTAAAGAATGAGGAAAGGCCTTCAGAAATATGTGATCCTCCTGGACATCTGGGGGTTTCATGGTGGAGCAGACAATATGGAATTCCTTCAGATGTTTGTGTGGGTCTTCACCTACAAGGCCATGAAACTTTGGAAGCAAATGGATCAGTCTAGTTTTAAGAACATATGGGACATCCTCATCAGGGTATTGGATGCACAAGCTTTCGTAGGTGAAATCAGGTGCAGCCATTTCCCTTAGAGTGCTCTCACGGGGTGGAGGTTGTGCCATGTTCTCAGAATGTTCAAAATCAAAATGTTCAAAACTATAATGCTCAAAATCACCAATAACAGAATGCTCAGGATGCTCAAAAGGTACTAAATGATGTCTAACTAATCTATGGAATGTCCTATCTATCTCAGGATCAAAGGGTTGTAAGTCAGATGGATTGCCTCTAGTCATACACTATATTCAGCATGCACAACTAGTTGTCTTCTTATGCAAGTAACAGTGAAGGTTTGAACTACAGCTACCATTAAATGATATCCAAATGACTTGAAATTTTGTGAGCAACCTTATAAAATGATGAGAAGATAGCACAAAAAATTTCAAATGAAAATTAAAAGTCTAACTATAGAAACTAAAAATGATAAGTTAAGAAAAGTAAGAGAATAATACTTGGAAAATAAAAAACTTTTGACAGAATTGCAATTTTTGGAAGCAGGAGACCTCAGCCCGCCTATGGCCAGCTGCCACAGCATGGGAAACTTTTTTTCTACCCCAAATACATATATAATAATTGCGATTCTGATAACCGGAGCAAAAGTTATGGCCGTTTGAAGTTTTGACAAAAATCAAATTTGCTACTTTTTTGGAACTTTCAAATCTGACCAAACTAAGGGCTCCAGCTTTAGTGCGCTTAGCACGATAGAAGAATCTGGAAGAGCATAAATATCAAGGATGCGCGCTAAGCGCGAGATCCGCTCACTAAGCACGATAGTTGTCTTTAGCCAAGCTCAGCGCATGATTGGCGCTATGCTCAAATCCACTAATTCGCGCTAAGCGCGAGGGTGGCGCTAAGCGCATCATCGTGGATTCAGAGCCTATTTAAAGCCTATCTTATGCAGAATTAGGGTACACAATTTTTAGCAAGCAGTACAGAATTCCAGAGCAAGTAGAGATTAATGAGCTGTAGAATGATTGTGAGATGCTGAGAAGAGGATGAGGGATCCCCCTACTTGTGTAAGGAACAATTATTCTGTACTCTCAATCTCATTTGTGTTAGGGTTTTTCTGTAATGGCTGGCTAAACACCCTTGTTGGGGATTTATAAGGAACAACTGATGTAATTACTTTAATATCTAATTAATTGTGCTTTATTTGTTCAATGCTTCTTTCAATGCTTAATTCCTGCATGCTCTTGGTCTGATCACCCATTTGTGTGTACAGTTAGGTGACTTTAGCATTGGGAAATGTATTGTTTCCTTAGAACTTGATAGAAGCAGGACTGAATAACCACATTACCAGGGATGGATTATTGGGGTTTTGGTTTTCTGAATATGTTGTTACGATAATGCTGTTTAAGTTAAGCCTATTCTTACAAAAGGGATCTACGGACGAAGCTTAGGTTAAATTAGTCTAAACTTAAGAGGGATTGAGGTTTAGTATTTTAGGCTACAACATAGAACACAAAGACATGGTTGATTAGAGAAATATCTTTATATGCATTAGCTTGTTGGTTAGAAAGACCCAATGCTTTTTACCTATTCCTGTCAAGTTTTACTTACTTGCATTTTCTGTTTTTACCATAGAAGTAGTTTATTTCTGTTTTTAACCATCGTTTATGAATGTTGCTCCAACAATGCTTTACTTCTGAATAAAACTCTGTCTAATAAGTAAGTTCCCTGAGTTCGATACTTGGATCACTCCATTTTAATTTTAAATACTTGACGACCCGGTGTACTTTTCGGTATTTCATTTCCCTTTAATATATTTGTTGAAAATTGGAGAAAAAGGAACAATATGGGAAATTGAACAAAGTATTTATGGCACCGTAGTCGGGGAACTTAATTCATTAGAAGAGTTCAGTTTAGTTTTAAGGCATTGCTTTATATTTTTCTCTTTGATTCATTGATTCTTTTTGTTCATATTTTAGTTATTGTACAAATTCATTGTTCTTTTGAATTGGATAATTGTTGTTTTGTTTTTCTTGTATGCAAAGAAGATCTACTGTAGGTGATTTGATCCCCATCGATTTGGAGATTAACGCTACTTGCAGGAGGCGCAACGCAGAGAGAATTAGAAAAATTTTGCAGGACTTAGAAGTAGCAGCAACTCCAGAAAAAGAACCTTGATCTTCCGAGGCGTCTTCTAGCTTTCCTATTCTAGAGCAATCTCATACAGATTTAATTGAAGAAGTTATCATGGCTAAAGAGTCAAGGAGAGTGACCCTAGAAGATTACTCAAGTTCAAGTATGCCACAATTTTTCACCAGCATTGCACAACCAGAGGTTCAGGCACAAACAATCACATCCTCCTTCTTTGATACAGCTGATTCAAAATAATCTGTTTCATGGTCTACCAAATGAAGACCCATACGCACACCTGGCCACTTACATTGAAATATTCAATACTATTCGATTGGTTGGTGTACCTAAAGATGCAATTCGATTAAGCTTGTTTTCATTCTCATTGTCTGGAGAAGCTAAGAGGTGGCTTCAGTCGTTCAAAGGCAACAGTCTTAAGACTTGGGATGAAGTAGTTGAGAAATTTCTGAAGAAGTATTTCCCAGAGTCTAAGACTGCAGAAGGAAAAGCAGCCATCTCTTCTTTTCACCAATTTCCAGATGAATCCCTTAGTGAGGCCTTAGAAAGATTCCGTGGTCTATTGAGAAAGACACCCTCTCACGGATTCTCAGAACTAATTCATCTCAAAATTTTTATTGATGGGTTAAGGCCACAGTCCAAGCAGCTATTAGACGCTTCTGCTGGGGGAAAGATAAAGTTGAAGACTCCCGAAGAGGCCATGGATCTTATTGAAAATATAGCTGCAAGTGACATTGCTATTCTCAAAGATAGAGCTCACATACCAATAAAGAAAAGTCTTCTGGCATGGAACTTACATCACAAGATGCGTTGTTGGCACAAAACAAGTTGTTGTCCAAGAAATTGGAAGCATTGACTGAAACACTAAGTAAGTTGCCAACTCAAATACATTCTGCGCAATCTTTACCATCTACTATTTTGCAGGTTGCAGGGTGTGCCATCTGTGGTGGAGCTCACAGTTCTTGCTGTTGCATCCCCAATGAAGAACCAACTCATGAAGTCAATTATATGGGGAATCAGCCAAGACAAAATTTCAATACAGGTGGATATTATGGATTTCAGCATGGTCAACCATATAATTCACAGCAGAGACAATGGCAAAATCACCCTGGTAATCAATTCAACAAAGACCAAGGTGGTCCATCTAACAGGCCACAATAGCAAGGGCCTAGTCTCTATGATCGAACAACAAAGCTGGAAGAGACTCTAACTCAATTTATGCAGGTATCTATGTCAAACTAGAAGAGCATAGAGTCCGCCGTTAAGAATCTGGAAGTCCAAGTGGGCCAACTCGCAAAACAATTAGCGGATAGGCCGTCAAGCAGCTTTACTGCAAATACTAAGAAGAATCTAAAGGAAGAATGTAAAGTTGTAATGACAAGGAGCAGAATGGAAATTCAGGCTGATGAAGGTAGAGCTGAAGAGAAGGTGGAGGGATATAAACAACAGCTGGCAGCTGAGCCGGCACTGGAACTAGTTTCTGACTTTGTTGAACTTGAGGAAGTTGTGGAAGATGAAGATGACCAACAGTAGAGAGAGACACCAATAAAAGATAGTCAAGAGGGAATAAAGGTGAAGGAAGAACAAGAAAAAGAAAAAAAAAAGAAAAAAGAAGAAGTAGAAAAAGAAAAAAATTAGAAAAATGAAAAATAAAAAGAGAAGGTTGATGAGGAGAAAAAGAAGAGCAAGAGTGAGGTTTCAAGAGAGAAAAAGAGAGAGATTACTTCAGCTGAAGGCAAGGAAGTACCATATCCATTGGTACCTTCCAAGAAGGAGAAAGAGCGACACTTAGCCAGATTTTTTGACATCTTCAAGAGGCTGGAGATCACTTTGCCTTTTAGAGAAGCTCTCCAATAGATGCCACTCTATGCCTAATTTTTAAAAGACATGCTGACAAAGAAGAACCGGTACATACACAGTGACACAATAGTTGTGGAAGGAAATTGTAGTGCGGTCATTCAGCGCATCCTTCCTCTGAAGCATAAGGATCTCGAAAGTGTCACTATACCGTGTTCTATTGGTGAGGTTGTTTTGGGTAAAGCTCTCATAGACTTGGGAGCTAGTATCAATTTAATGCCCACACACATGACCCTCCAATTGGCTGATCGCTCCATCACAAGACCATATGGAGTGATCGAAGACGTTTTGGTTAGGGTCAAACATTTGATCTTCCCAGCTGATTTCGTAGTGATAGACATTGAAGACGATGTTGACATTACCCTAATTCTTGGAAGACCTTTTATGTCCACCACAAGCTGTGTGGTAGACATGGGGAAGAGGAAACTACAAATGGCCATAGAAGACCAACAAATCAGTTTCGATATGTTTCATGAAGAGAAAGCTTTCCCTGACCAAAATGTTTGTTTGAAGGTGAATATGATGGAGGAAAAGAGACTAGAGAAGAAGGTTGTGGAAGTTGGAACCTTGTTGGACCCAGGATAACAGGATAATGCATCAAGCTAGTGACGTTAAAAGAGCACTTACTAGAAGGCAACCCAACTTTTCTTTCCCTTTTCTCTTTTTAATTCTTATCTCTTGTATGCAATTAGGATAATTTCTTGTGATTGTGATTAATTTTTCAGCTTGTTTAGTAGTGAACAAGAGGGTTTTTAAGCTTATGTGAAGAGATGGACAGAAAAGCATAAAATTTTTTTAGTTGTCCATCCACTAAGCGCAACCCTTATGCTAAGCACCATGTCTTCACGTGCTAAGCCTGAGCTTTCTCGTGCTAACCGCTTAGACCCCTGACTAGTTGGCTGAATAGTTCAGCTAAGCACACATCACTGCGCTAAGCCCATCATCTTCACTGGAAGTAAACTTCAAGCAGTGGGCTTAACGGAGATGATGCACTAAGCGCCACTTCTTTTCTGGAAAAATTTATTTTAGCAGCGCTAAGCGTGTTGTCCTGAGCTAAGCCCCAAATCCATTCTGGAATTGAACTTTCATGAGTTGGGCTTAGCGGTAGGATGCGCTAAGTGCCAATCCCTTACTGTTTTTGAAATGCTTGGAAGTGCGCTTAGCGTGCCTGTTGTGCTCTGCCTGAAGTACTCTCTGTAAGTTGAAGCTTGATTGCGCGCTAAGCCTCACATCTCAGGCGAAGCGCAAATTGCAGATATTTTTGTGTTGCAGAAAGCGCTAAGCGCCACCTGCTACGCTAAGCCCCAGATGCTTACTGGAATCTAAAACTTCAAGTTGGGCTTAGCGCGAAGTTAGGCTAAGCGCTTGGGCTTTAAACTCAAATGTCACGTTGGCACGCTAAGCACAACTATGCGTTAAGCACACCAAATGAAAATGCTAAAATGAATTAGAACTACCTTAGGCATGTGTGCATTTTGTTGTTATGCCTCAAGTACTTTCTGCATCTTCCTTGCTTCTTGCATTCCATCACAATCAAAGTAAGTAGTGCATCATTTTCACTTTCATTTTCATGCTTTGAACCTTAGGATAAACGATTTCTTGCTTTGTTAGCTTGCATTGTTGTTTAGGTTAGGGTTTCTAGCTTTAGGGTTTGTTATTTTAGGATTTTAGGTAACTTAGAAGCCCATTAGGGGCAATGCGGCTGAAAAGAGTGAAGACCCCTGTGTTTATGTTTAGAAATCGCGATGAACGCGCTAAGCGCACCTGCTGCGCTTAGCCTGTTCATCGCAAATGTTAATTTTTTTGGATTTCCAGATGATCCCGCAAAGAGGACCATGTCACACTAAGCGCATTCATCCCTGCTGATGAACAATAGCGATGAACGCGCTACGTGCATTTGTGCGCTAAGCAGGACTAGTGTTTCAGACATTTAGGATTTTTAAAATTTTTGTTCAGCGCTAAGCTTGACCTGTCTAGCTAAGCGCCAATATGCTTCTGTTTTTTGGTCTTTTGAATAAGGCTAAGTGCAACTGCTATGCTAAGCCCTTGTTGTCTGTCAAGGAGGTTGAGCTAAGCGCGCCATGCTGCACTAAGCTCAACTCTCTCACTGTTTTTGATTTTTTGTGCTTAGGCTAAGCGCGCCCTGTGTGCTAAGCCTAAGGGTCATTCTGCTAAGGCTGAGCTAAGCCCAGCATGCTACGCTAAGCCCAAACCCTCTTCTGTTTTGAAAATTGTAGATTTAGGCTAAGCCCAGCATGCTGCGCTAAGCCTAATCTGCAAGAAAATATTTTGTGTCTTTAGGCTAAGCGAGAGTCTGCTGCACTTAGCCCATGAGTTAGGTTTTATAAGGCGTGCTAAGCGCCCAGATTAAGTTTTAGTTTTATTTTTTCTGTTTTGTTGAAAATAACCCTGATTAATCTTGTTGTTTGATCTTATATTTTCAGATGGCATCAAAGAAGAGAAAGGCACCTGCCACAACTTCCCAGGTCCGATATGACCGATCTAGGTTCACTTCTCCTGAGGCCTGGGTAATCGACATCGTACCCAAATCAAATAAACGTTAAAATGCAGTAACTAGGAAGTGATCCTAGGTCGTTTCCTAATGAGCAATGATACACCAAATGTTCATAACAAATAGTAACGAATGGGGGGGGGGTTGTTTGCTTTTGTAAATTAAACAACGAATAGATGTGAGTTAGAAAATATCAGAATTAAAACACGTTGCTTCCCCTTGATTCACAAGCAAGTCTGTTATCCTAGGTTACGAGAGTTTATCCTTATTCAGTTCAACCACTTAATCCAACCCTAAATTAAATTACTAAGTGAAATTTAATATAAGGCATTCATTATGTGATTAAGCAACACATACACCAATTACTCATAAACAATCATTAAGCATGAACATAAATTAAGCGCAGAGATAATTAATCAAGCAATAAGAATGCATGAATTAATAGCAACAAATTCAGAGTAATTAGTGAAGAGGAAAAACTGAACAGAATTTAACAGTAATAATAAAACCTCAAAGAGAACTGTGCTTGATCCTCAAGAGAAAATAACGCTGGGGACTTAGCCTTCCATTAATCAATAGAGAATGAAATTATAGATTGCATAACGAAATTTTATTGCTGAAACGAAAAGTAAAAGATGGAATTTCTAAATGAAAATAATGTCTAAAAGAAGAAAAGCCTAAAACTAAAAACTAAAATAGGAGAGAGAGAAGAGAGACCTAAACTAGAACCTTGATGCTGTTATATAGTTTTCCAACCCCAAAGCTTACAAATCTGTTTTAAATCAAAGCCCATAAATAAAATAAAATCAAATGTAGATAAGATAAGATAAGATAAGATCTTGATGAAATAATATCTAGATGAGATCAAATCTAAATAATATCTAGATAAGATAAAGTCTAGATAAGATAAAATTTTGTAGAATAAAATAGTCTGCCCTCTTCAAGTCCAAGCCCAATTCTGGATTCAAACCCAATGCTTCATTAATTCCTGAAATTAGATTAAAAACATCAAATTAGCTGAATGGGCCCAAATAATAAAACTTCCTAGTTAATTTGATAATTAAGATTAATCAGTACTTAAAATGGTGCAAAAAGGGTTAAGAAATAGGAGAAAATAATGGCACATCACTGGAAAAGGTACATTGACATTGTTGTACCTAGGAAGCTGCTTCCTGAGCGGAATATGGTAATCTACCACACTAAGTTTGATGAGTTCAAGGAAGAATTGGAGAGAAGAAAATGGGACGAGGAGTTGACTAGTTTTGATGAAGGCAGCATTGATGTTGCCATTGTGAAAGAGTTTTATGCTAACCTCTATGATCTCGAGGATAAATCACCTAAGCAGGTGAGGGTGAGAGGCCATTTGGTGAAGTTTGATGAGGACACGCTGAATACCTTCCTGAAGACCCATGTAATCATCGAGGAGGGGGAGACATTATTAGCTTACTCTAGATTTGCACTCTTGGGGCCTGATCCTCAAGAGTTGGCTGCTAAGCTCTGCATCCTAGGGAGGGGATTTGAGCTTAATGTTGATGGTCAGCTTCTAAAGATCCTCGGGAAGAACATGACCATACTCGCTCAGACATAGAGTGTTCTTTCTTACTCCAACTTGATCCCTACCTCCCACACTTCTGACATCACATTGGATCGGTCTAAGTTGATTTATGGCATTATTATGAAGATGGACATGAATCTGGGCTACCTCATCTCACACCAGATTTCTATTATTGCCCAACATGACTCCTCTAGGCTTGGATTTTCAGCCTTAATCACAGCTTTGTGTAAAGCTAGAGGAGTCACATCAGATTCCAGATCTTTGGAGAGCCTTAGCCCTGCCATTAACTTGGCGTATATAAAGAAGAACTGTTGGAATCTAGATGATCCAACAGTGACATTCAAAGGGCCAAGGAAGGCCAAGGGTAAGAGATCTGAGGCTCCCCTTACTTCAACAACACCAGATACTTTTGCTCCTTCTTTACCAGATCCTTCTACAGCTCCTTCCATTACTGTTCCATCTTCTTCTACTACAGCTCCCTTATCAGCTCCATCAGTTCCAGCTCCTCTTACAGGACCCTCCTCATTCACCTTTGAGACATTATTTGCTATGCTACAGAGCCTGCACAGAGGCCATATCATCATCATACATAGGTTGCAGAGCTCTGGCCAACAACCATCTATGAGTATGGAGGAGTTCCTTACACAGGTGGCTTGTCCAGGAGTCCAGCCTTCTTCTGGAGGGGGTGAGGCCTCCGCAACCCAAGAGTTTGTGCCAGATGTAGAGGATGAGCTTGTTCCTCCTAAGCCATTTATCTTTGAGACAAATCCAGTCAGTCAGGAGGAAGCAGCAACTTAGGAGCCTATTTCTCCAATTCATATCTCTCCAGCACCCATTTCTGAGGACACCAGCCATGGAGCCAGGGCAGCCCATTTTTCAGGATGTACCAGCTGCTTCAATGCTGGATTTAAATGAAGATCAGCCACAGGATGAGCAGGATGTTTAAATTCTGTTTTGTTTTAATTTTTGCAAATCATGAACAATTTAGTTGCTTTTTGTTTCAGTCATTTAAATTCCAGTTATTTTAGTGTTGATTGCTTGTACAAAAAGCTTGTTTGAATAATGAACTGATTGATTATGATATTCGGTGGTGTGATTTCTTATGAATGAGTGTTTGTGAATGACTTGAATGAGCAAATGTATGAATTGAGTGGATTGGAATGTTTAGATTTTTCTCTAATCAAGCTTGCAGCCATTAGAAGAGAAGAGAAAGAACATGTGATTAGATGTATGACTGAAAATGTTAGTCAGTTTGTCAGATTTATTGTGAAGGAATGCATTGACCGTATCCCAGTGAGCGTGTGATCCTTAAATTTTAAGAGAAATGACTATCATTTAGTACTGATT
This sequence comes from Glycine soja, assembly GCF_004193775.1. NCBI lineage: Eukaryota > Viridiplantae > Streptophyta > Magnoliopsida > Fabales > Fabaceae > Glycine > Glycine soja. The sequence continues at coordinate 36,495,423 of NC_041007.1, read as the reverse complement.
TTTGCATGAATCTCTGAAGTATGGACTGAATGCATGAATTAAGGATGATGAAGGCCATGTTTGATTGTGATAGCCACTTAGCCAAAAAGCTGACCACGTGCTTGAATGATTTATCCCTTGCACCCAGTTTGAGCTGAATGAATTACTAATTGATTGAACCTTTAGCCTATACAGTGTTATCTCCTGCTACCTTGTTTTAGGTTGTAGGAGAGCATCATCCACTAAAAGCTTGGTTCAAATTAAGTAAATTTGTCCCAAATTTGGGGGAGTAATTGCCAAGGTAAATTTGTTCCAAATTTAGGGGAAATATTGGGTAAAGAAATAAAATGGTTAAAACAGAGCAGCATATACACACTGTTTTCTGTATATAAAAAAACTGTAAGTATAAATAAAAATGTATAAAAGTGTGTGTGCTGCAAATCAAATCAATGAAAGCTAAGTGCCTAAAAAGAGGCAAGTATTGGGGTGAGAATGAATGAAAAGTAGAGGTTTATCTATGGATGAATGTTCTCCTAGAATCTAAGCTTTTGAATCCTAGAAAAACCATGATTTGTTGGCAGCCCAACCTCATTACAAGCCTAGAAAGTCCTTCAGATTCATATTGTGTGTTTATTTCTGTATGTTATGAGATGAAATGCAAAGATTAGGACTTGTGTTAGTTGTTTATGATGGAATGAGCCTAAACATTTGTGTTTGAGTGAAACAATGACTGTGAGGCTTTGGTTGATGATCCCTCCTTGATATTTGTCATTCTTATTAGCTTATTTCAGTTGTGAGCCTAATAAATATGTTCCTATCTTTGAAAATCTGCATGTTTGTGAAGGGAAATTGATTGAAGTATTCCATGATATTCACTTCATATTATTGAATTTCTATGTGAAGCAAACACTATTTGAATTGACCACTATATTTTGTCACTTGAAGACAAGTAAACTGTTCTTTCTTTGCTTGAGGACGAGCAAAACTGTAAATTTGGGGGAGTTTGTTAGTCGTCTTATACGACTAACTTTTGTATAGAAAATATTTTCTAAAACTTGTATAGTTTCCCCAATTTATAGTTATTTTGGGATTTGTAAATAAATCTTGTTTTATTGTTATAGTTGTCTCTAGAGTATCTCCCATGTGATTTAATGATAAAATTTGCACAATTTCAGGTCAAAAGAGGCTAAAATCTTGAGGTGCTAAAGGGAGCAATTACGCTCAGCTCACCATTTGGGCACAACGCACATCCAACACTAAGCGTAGCTTCAGGGCACTTAGCACAATAGAAGAATCTGGAAGAGCATAAATATCAAGGTCGTACGCTAAGCGCGAGATCCGCTCACTAAGCGCGATAGTTGTCTTTAGCCAGGCTTACCGCATGACTGGTGCTAAGCTCAAATCCACTAACTCATGCTACGTACGAGGCTGGCGCTAAGCACAACGTCGCAGATTCAAAGCCTATTTAAAGCATGTCTTGTGCAAAATTAGGGTACACAATTTTTAGCAAGCAGTACAGAATTCTAGAGCAAGTGCACCACAGTGCAAATTTTGTGATAGAAGCTCTGGAGGCAGAAAGAGGAGCAGCTTTGAAGAGAAGCCTAGGGTTCTTCAATTAGAGAGAGATTAGTGAGTTGTAGGGTGATTGTGAGATGCTGAGAAGAGGAGGAGGGATCCCCCTTCTTGTATAAGGAACAATTGTTTTGTACTCTCAATCTCATTTGTGTTAGGGTTTTTCTGTAATGGCTGGCTAAACACCCTTGTTGGGGATTTCTAAGGAACAACTAATGTAATTACTTTAATATCTAATTAATTGTGTTTTATGTGTTCAATGCTTCTTTCAATGCTTAATTCCTACATGCTCTTGGTCTGATCACCCATTTGTGTGTACAATTAGGTGACTTTAGCATTGGGAAATGTATTGTTGCCTTAGAACTTGATAGAAGCAGGACTAAATAACCACATTACCAGGGATGGATTATTGGGGTTTTGGTTTTTTGAATATGTTGTTACGATAATGTTGTTTAAGTTAAGCCTAGTCTTACAAGAGGGATCTGCGAACGAAGCTTAGGTTAAATTAGTCTGAACTGAAGAAGGATCGAGGTTTAGTATTTTAGGCTACAACATAAAACACAAAGGCATGGTTGATTAGAGAAATATCCTCAAATGCATCAGCTTGTTTGTTAGAAAGACCCAACGCTTTTTACCTATTGCTATCAACTTTTACTTACTTGCATTTATTGTTTTTACCATAGAAGTAGTTTATTTCTATTTTTAACCATCGTTTATCAATGTTGCTCCAACAATGCCTTACTTCTGAATAAAACTCTGTCTAATAAGCAAGTTCCCTGAGTTTGATACTCGGATCACTCTGTTTTAATTTTAAATACTTGACGACCCGGTGCCATTTCCGGTATTTCATTTCCCTTGAATATATTTGTTGAAAATTGGAGAAAAAGGAACTATATGGGAAATTGAACACATATAATTCTTCTTAATTTCATTTCACAGAAGATGTTCTCTTATGTCGTCTAATGCTTGTTGTCTTTCATTCAAATAGTTTATACAAGGACAAAAATATTTTCCATCCTTACCCAAATTGACTTCTTTCAAAGGTAAATTGCCAGAACTATTCAACGTTTTCCTTATACACAGGGCTCATGCAACTTTGATCCATCTAATTAATAACTTTATGATACTAACAAAGTTATTCCATTCATGGAAATCTCACATTTTTCATTAAAGGTGTGACCCTATCCCATTCAGGAAGATATTTTTCTATAGTAGATTCATACATAAAGGTTAAGTCTTTTTTCTTTTAGGAAAAATAGATTTTTAACTAACATTCATCACTTAGGATATGGGTAATTCCTTGCACAAGTGTTCAACTCATTTCCTAAACATAATCTATTTGGCCCCAGAATGGGTGACATTCCCTTTGGACAAGTGTTCAACTCATTTTCTAATGAGTTTTGCTTATGAAAAGCCTATTTGCATGGCTCACATGACCATAAAACTCAATTTTAGACATGGACCAGGGTGTTCATTTTATGATAACAATGATGTCCCATCAAACAATTTCACAACCACATCAATTTTGTAGAAGAAATATATTTTGATGTTTTGATGATGCCAAAGGATCAAGTGCTTCTCAAGTTTTATTCAAGACAAGAATTCAAGAATCCAAGAAAATCAAGATATATGATCAAGTTGATCTCTAGAATCTTAGGAAGAAGTTTCCAAATTGAAAAAGCAAAAGGTTTGGCCAAAGAATTTTATCTAAATCATTTTAAATTGAGATTTACTCTCTGGTAATCGATTACCAGGGGATGTAATCGATTACCAGTGGTCAATATGCTTTTTGAAAATGTTTTAAATATTTTAGAAAGCATGTAATCGATTACCAGAGGTTTGGAACATTTTAAAACAGCCATAAGAAATTTGAATTTAAATTTCAAAGTTGTGTAATCGATTACAGTAAGTTGGTAATTGATTACCAGTGTTTAAATATTCAAATTTTAAATGAGAATAGTCATAACTCTTCAGAAGTAACTATGTAATCGATTACACCATTATTGTAATCAATTACCAGTGAGGATTTTCGAATATAACTCCCAACAATTACATATTTTCAAATGTTTTTGAATGGCCATCAAAGGCCTATATATAAGTGACTTGGGATACGAAAATTCTTAAGAGTTTTTATTGCCCAAAAAGTCTTATCCTCTCAAAAGATTAAGAGAGTTTTTCTGTACTGAAATGTCTTATCCTCTCAAAAAGGATTCTTTGGTCAAACACTTTTATATTCAATAAGGAATCTTGATTAATCTTCAATTGTAATATCTTTCTCTTTCAAGATATATTATTTCTTCTCTTCTTCTTACTTCTGAAAAGGGATTGAGAGACCGAGGGTCTCTTGTTGCAAAGGATTCCTGAACACAAGGGAAGGGTTGTCCCTGTGTGGTTTAGACTTTGTAAAAGGAGTTTTATAAAGAGAGTGAAAAATCTCAAGTGGGTTGCTTGAAGACTAGACGTAGGCACGGGAAGTGGCCGAACCAGTATAAATCAAGTTTGCATTTCTCTCTTCCCTTAAACTTCTTTTATTTATTGCTATTTATCTTTGGCTTGAAAGAAGTTTATTTTGAATTGTCTTTTGAGTAATTCATGTTAAGGGTGCATTGTTAATCCAAAAAGAGAGAGTGAAATTTTAATTGGGGGATAGTCTTTGTATCTTAATTCAACCCCCTTTCTTAAGATAACTGAGGCCATTTGTTTAACAAGCGGTATCAGAGCAGGATTCTTGTATAAAGTTTAAAAACTTCAAGAATAGATATGGCCTTATCCAACTTTCCATTTCCTGAGGGAAATTCTATTAATAGGTCTCTTATGTTCAAGGGCGAGAGTTGTCACTATTGGAAAACCCGAATGCAAATCCTTATTGAAGCCATAGATTAAAATATATGGGAAGCCATTGAAGTTGGTCCCTTTATTCCTACAAAGTTTGTGGGAAATGCAACTATAGAAAAACCAAGAGAAGAATGGAATGATGATGAAAGAAGAAAGGTTCAATACAATTTAAAGGCCAAAAATATAATCACTTCTGCATTATGCATGGATGAATATTTTAGAGTCTCAAATTGTAAAAATGCAAAAGAAATGTGGGATACATTGCAAGTAAGCTATGAAGGTACAACTGATGTCAAGAGATCTAGAATAAACACTTTCACACATGAATATGAACTGTTTAGAATGTTTCAATATGAGACCATAGAAGATATGCAGAAGAGATTTACTCGTATAGTTAATCATCTTGCATCATTGGGAAAAATATTTCCTAATGAAGATCTTATTAACAAAGTGTTGAGATGTTTAAGCAGGCAATGGCAACCAAAAGTAACATCAATTACACAATCAAGAGATCTCACTAATATGTCTCTTGCCACTCTCTTTGGAAAACTTCAAGAACATGAAATGGAACTTATGAGACTCCATCAACATGAAGAGAATGATATAAAGAGAAAAGGAATAGCACTCAGAGCCTCATCATCTTTTATTCAAGAAGAAAGTGACAAAGAGGACTTGACTGAAATAGAAGAAGATGATGATGATTTCAGATTCTTTGTGAAAAGGTTCAATAAATTTCTAAGAAACAAAAGAAATAAAAGGGAATCAAACATCAATACAAAGAAGAAAGAATAAGATTCCTCCTTAGCCCCAACATGCTATGAAAGCAATCAAACTGGGCACATGAGATTCGATTGTCTTGTCTTTAAAAGAAGAATAGAAAAATCCGACAAGAGGAATCTCAAAGAAAAGAAAGAAAAGAAAGCATAAATCACTTGGGAAGATCATGACATAAATTCTTCAAGTGATTCAGAAAAATAAAATCATAAATTTGGGTTCCATGTTGAAAGACTATGAAAGCGGAGAAGAGAAAAGTTGATACATTGATAGTAATTTCTCCAAACACATGGTGGGAGATGCATCAGAGTTTATTCATATTTCTCCCAAAGATAGTAAATATGTGATCTATGGAGACAACGAACAAAGGTCACTTGCGTTTGATTAATTACTTTTAATTATTTTTTGCTTATGATTGTTAACTCTTGATTGAATTTTGATGCTTGTTTTCTGCTTAAATGTTGATTGTCTTTGATGATTGTTTTTGAATGAGGTTTTGATTGTGTTTGAGATTGATGTTTGATTGTGTTTAATTGTAAGTATTTGATTGTGTTTTTGATTGATGTGTTATTGTGTTTTGATTTTGCTTGATTAATATTGTATGCTTGTTAGTATAATTGATTGATAGAGTTAAATGATGTTCTTAGATAATAGAAATATGCAATTTTTAGGAGAAAAGCCTTGTTTGGTGTTCTGATAATCGATTACCATTACGTGTAATCGATTACACAAGAATAGGTAGCCTATAATCGATTACAGATCCCTGTAATCGATTACCAGTAAGCAGTATGGTCCTAAAATTGATTACCAGTAGGCAATATGGCCCTGTAATCGATTACCATTCGTCCTCGACTATAAATAACATGTGTTTCAAACATTGCAGTCACGAAACTCATGATTGTGGCACCCTTTTTTTTTTCTTCCCAAACTTAAAATCCTCATATCTTCTTCGTTTCTTAACCAAATCAAGTTCCACAAAGCTCAAACTTCATCATTTTCTATCCTCTTTTGATTACATTGATTGAAATATGAAAAAACTTCCTCAAATGGCTGAATCGATGAAAAAGCAAAAGGGCTCTTCCACCACCACCGCCGCTGCTGGCCATCGACGCCACGGACCATCTGAAGCACCCACAACACCAGTTGCTCCTTCCTTGTCATCTCCATGATCATCTACTCTATTTTCTTTAGATGATCAACGTCTACAATACTCTTCTCAATTTTCTACTAGAATAATATTAGACCCTAAGTACCTAGACACAACTTTCTTTGATGATGAGACATTTGATTGCTATCAAGTATTTCAAAACTCTGGCTTATTTGATTTTATGTCTTTAAAGTTGCCTCATTATCCTGAACTAGTTAGAGTCTTTTACAATAACTTAAGAATTTAGGATAGTACACTTTACTCTAAGGTGCATGGTATTCCTCTTGTCATTGATCATTCTCTGTTTTTCTCATTGACTAAATTACCCATTCAAGGTGTTCCTTTTGAGGGCACTATTGTTGATGACTGGAAGTTTGATTATTCGAGTCATGATGCTCAATGTATGGTCTGTAATGACCAGGCTGATATGACCAGCAGATTACTTGTCGGGTCATTAACCTTTGATTGCTGCATCATGCACTACATCATTGTTAGAATTTTGTTATCCCGTTCGTCTAATCTTGCTCAAGCCTCTGAGAAGGACTTGATTTTGATGTGGGCTTTTCTTACCAATCATCAGATCGACTGGGCCCACTTGGTTAAGTACCGTATGCATAAGGCATTACGAACCAATGCACCTCTTCCGTATCCTCAGTTAGTCACTCTTTTTCTTCGTCACTTTCAAATTCCTCTCGATGATGAACCTTTTGTTCAAGTCAAGAGATCTTTTGCCATTGGTGATGGAGCGGTAACTTCTTTTGGGTACCGTAAGGATATTGATGGACAGTGGATTAGGAAACAAGATTTACCACCACCAATTCCTGATGAGCGTACTCCATCTCCTCTGCCACAGAGAGATGCTTCCTTTACTCTTATGCATGAAGTCATTTCTAAACTACGTGGCCTTCGAGCATTCATAGGTGACCGTTTGGATGCCATGGATGCTCATTTTGAAGGCATGGATACACGGATTACTCAGCTTAAAGACAACATGGGTTTCATTCGCCATTGCTTCGATCCACCGGCTGCCCCATAGTTCTTTCTAGTAGTTCTTTATTTCAGCCATGTATTTGGCTTTTATTGTTTTAATTATGGTTAACTTGCACTTTTATTACTATTTCTAGACTTTAAATTGATTGGTTAAGACTTTGTGTGGTCTGCTTCAGTTTATGACTGACTTTGTTTACTATTGATTGTTTTCCATAGTTTTTTCCCTTATACGTTGTTGGATTTTTTATGTTGCCAAAGGGGGAGAGAACATGGGTTAGAAATCACTAACTTAGGCGTAAATTCCAAAAGATAGGGGGGGTAAGGGTTGTGTGTACGCGCTATCAACTCGTATATAGTTTATCTTGATTTCAGGATATTGTCATCATCAAAAAGGGGGAGATTGTAGAAGCAAGATATTTTGATGTTTTGATGATGCCAAAGGATCAAGTGCTTCTCAAGTTTTATTCAAGACAAAAATCCAAGAAAATCAAGATATATGATCAAGTTGATCTCTAGAATCTTAGGAAGAAGTTTTCAAATTGAAAAAGAAAAAGGTTTGGCCAAAGAATTTTATCTAAATCATTTTAAATTGAGATTTACTCTCTGGTAATCGATTACCAAAGGATGTAATCGATTACCAGTGGTCAATATGCTTTCTGAAAAGGTTTTAAAAGGTTTTAAATATTTTTAAAAAGCATGTAATCGATTACACATGGCTTGTAATCGATTACCAGAGGTTTGGAACATTTTAAAACAGCCATAAGAAATTTGAATTTAAATTTCAAAGTTATGTAATCGATTACAGTAAGTTGGTAATCGATTACCAGTGTTTAAATATTCAAATTTCAAATGAGAATAATTATATCTCTTCAGAAGTAACTGTGTAATCGATTACACCATTATTGTAATCGATTACTAGTGAGGATTGAGAGACCGAGGGTCTCTTGTTGTAAAGGATTCCTGAACACAAGGAAAGGATTGTCCCTGTGTGGTTCAGACTTTGTAAAAGGAGTTTTACAAAGAGAGTGGAAAATCTCAAGTGGGTTGCTTGAGGACTGGATGTAGGCACGGGAAGTGGCTGAACCAGTATAAATCAAGTTTGTATTTCTTTCTTCCCTTAAACTTCTTTTATTTATTCCTATTTATCTTTTGCTTGAAAGAAGTTTATTTTGAATTTAATTGGGGAATAGTCTTTGTATCTTAATTCAACCCCCCCTTCTTAAGATAGCTGAGGCCATTTGTCTAACAAACTTCAGCCTGTGCCTGTTGCATCATGAACATTAGACAGCCAGATAGAAGATATGATCTACATTATATGCTTAAGAACCTGACTTTGCATTAGTTGAAAAGTTAAAACCAACTTCTGAAACTAATTCATTAGCGACAACTAATTCTAATGTTTTTTTATTGACTCTTTATTGAAATTAATAAAGTTAATCACAGGACATTATTAATTAAAATTTTCAAAATGCATTCAATTGTGGCTCTTTCTATTATTAAGTAGCATGTGATGAAGGTTTAAAGGGACATGGACAGAGAAATTATAGAGATTATAATGCTGATAAATTAATTACGATGAAAACCTAAAATGATTCAAAATAGCCCCACTTTTGACCATCACAGCCTACCAAAAATGAATAATGAAAACTACTTCAACACCCTAGAGCAACAAAATATGTCATTGGCAAACAAAATATTCACGATACAACTTTTCATACGAATTAATATGAAAAACTATGGATATGATATGACAAAGATACAAATTTGTGATTAAAATTAAAGGACCATGAGCTTCAGCTTCTGGAACTAGCTTAGCTTAAAACCCTTTTAGCCCATGATTTGTGTTAGAAACAGAGAACACATTTTCAGTACGAATATGAGTAAGTTAATACACCAAGCACTTTAAAATGTGAATGCAACCACCCAAGTATATAGCTCGAACAAGAAGCAAAGGCGTTGCTCAGAGAGCACATTTTCTGGTGCTAACATGAAGAGGAAGTGCCACCATAGAAACAAGCCACGAAACCAAAGAGGGCTTCAAGTCGCGAGGTAGTGAGAAGACAAAATGGTGACAATGTCATAGCAGACCACGTGGGAGGCAGTGATGGGGTCACAACAGTGAGGGAGAGTGAGAGCGGTGAGACTGAGGGTGAGGACCGTTGTGAGTCAAAGTCGTGAGGGAGAGGAGCATCACAAGGGTGAAAGTGAGAGCTTTGGTGAAGGGTTTGGAAGGAACATAACCGACTTTACATGAAAAGAGAACAGAGTGATGATTGGGATTTTAATTTGGGTTAAAACACAATATCGGTTTTTTTTTAATAAAAACCGATGTTAAGAATTAATAAAAAATAACATCAATTTTTATAAAAACCGATGTCATTTTAGCAGTTGTTAACATCAGGTTTTTTTTAAAAACCGATGTTAACGAATTAGTTTTTTAAAAATCGATGTTAGTGAACTCAAATTATTTATGAATATGCCAGTATATGTTTGTTAACATCAGTTTTATAAAAAGCAATGTTAACGTAGTGTTGTTAAAAACATTCTTTCTAGTAGTGTGAGTTTGTTGATTAGATTGTCATTCAGACTCAGGCTTGACTACATCATATGGTTTGACCTCATATGTTCATGGAAGATTAGACAAACCAATTTACATATTTTTTTTATCACCTTTAAGATTTTATAGTCTCGTATCAAACATTAGTTCATCATTGAACTTGACATTAGGGGTGAATCCAAATCGGAAAATCCAGATTGGTTCAGATCATTTGTTCGAAATGGATTGAAAAATTACAAATTTAATGAGTTTGAATCAAATCTCAAATTTCACTTGTGAAAATATAACTCGATTTGATCCACCTGATTACTTAGTAAATTTTTATTTTATTTTATTTTTTAATATATTTTTTAACCTTTAGATTTGGGCTTTTTAGCCTACCCAATTTATCGTATATTTTTCATGTTAAGGCTAGTGATCTAATATTACTATAATTATAATATATGACATGGTTTAATTTTTAACTTGAAATGAAAGATCTTTCATATTAGACCAGTGATTAAAAAATAGTTTTTGATTTAAATATATTAAATTTCTTACTATTAGTATCACTTTTTTTAAAAAAATGTTTTTTTATTTTAATAATAAATTTGATGATGCAATCTGATTATAATATGATTGGTTCGAATCAGATTGCAGACTTAAGTCTTACACTACACAAAATCAATCCGATCCAAAGCAATTACAATTGATCATATTAGATAAAAAGATGACACAAATACAATCAAATCGACCGTGCCCATCCGTACTAGACTTGGATAGATTCTTCAACAACTAAAGTTTTAGAGTTCAAAACTCTACAAGCCTTTGAAATATTAGAATATCAAAGGAGAATTCCTTTGTTCGCTATTAAATCAAACATTGTAAGCTGATCTTTGGTACTAAGGATAAAAATCCGATTATAATATGATTGGTTAGAATCAGATTGCAGACTTAAGCCCTACACTATGCAAAATCCAATCCGATCCCAAGCGATTACAATTGATCAGATTAGATAAAAGATGGCACAAATACGATCAAATCAACCGTGCCCACCCATACTTGACTTGGATAGATTCTTTAACAGCTAAAGTTTTAGAGTTCAAAACTCTACAAGCCTTTGAAATATTAGAATATCAAAGGAAAATTCCTCTATTCGCTTTTAAATCAAACATTGTAACCTGATCTTTGATACTAAGGATAAAAGACTCATATCCAAAAGGATGAAGTATGAAATATTGAGTCTTCTTCCTCTCCATAGTTCGTAAGGAATCTTATCAAGCATAGGTCTGATTAATGTTTTGTTTTGAACAGAGCTTCCTCCTGTACGGTCCCTCCGGCATCCAAAAATCAAGCTTTATCATAGCCATGGCTAGTTTACTCTATGATGTCCACGACTTTGATCTCTACAAAATCCCTAGCGATTCAGATATAAAATTGCTCCTCCTCCAAATGACGTCGAGTTGGGCTGTTAAATCAATTAATACTGCCTTGCAAGCGAACGGTGATAGCAGGGGGTGCGGCTTGATGAGACGATAAACAAAGGATGATGTAATGGATGAACCTGATGGGGTTGTGTGTGGTGAGGGTCTCCATACGTTAAGGATTTGCTGAAACTATACGATTTGGGGGCAAGCTTTTCTTGTTCATAGCCGAATTAGTCCCAACATTTGTTTATTGGATGCAACATTGGATTTAGAACTCATGGAAACTGTTGGTAATTTGTACGGTACTGCAAATCTTTAGATATAGATTGGTATATTGCATTGGCAAAAGAAAATTATCGAGTAGAGTTTGTTTTCCCATTTTGATGATGGTGCCGAATGCAGAAGGATGTGTGAATAGAATGTAAAAGGTCGCATGGTGGAAGGAGGAGGGAGTGGATTGAAGAAAAAAAGTAGGAAGAAAAAGAGAGAAGAAGAAAAGGAGGAAAAACTTATATTTTATGGGAGTTTTCAGCATCAATACTTTTATTCTATTAATGACAGTTATTTTTTTTAGTAAATTTAAATATGTAAATAATATTCCTTAAGTATTATTTGTCATTTTATATTTTAATAAAATTTTCTATTCTTTTATAATATTTATTGTAGAAATAATTGTATTTTTTGTTCTTTTTAGATAAAATATTTGAGTATTATTTTTAAAAGTTATAAATAATTGTAGTTTGTAATTAAATGATTTTATTAGCCTTTGCCAATGGGTCAAACTTTACAAATACTATGTATAATTGATAACTTAAATTTTGAAACACATTAACAAGCATTTTATCTTTCTTTCACCATATTCCTATAATCTCTCATTTTTTTTTGTCTCGTCTTTGTTTTTAATTTTTATCATTTGCGAGGTTTCATTATGCTTTTGATCTTAGTGCACATATTCATACTCTGTGCTATATAAATCTTAGGAAAACAAATTAGATATCAAGTTACACAAAATGTTTGTCATAACTTGTTTCAAAGTTGTAGCCTTTGTCATAATAAATATTTTTCTTCTTCAACTTTCCAACTTTCCCAAAGTAAATTATTCTGCCATGGTTGTTGGTTGGTAACTATTGTCCTAAAAGATAATTTAATGAGTAACATAACTAATTCAAATTTAGTAAGTTTTGGAATATGAGTAATAGGAATTTTCGTAAGAAATATATAGTTAACATAAATTCCAACTTTTATTATAAATTATGAAATTTGTTATTGTAATTTGTAATTTAAGGTCTATAAAAATATATTTAATATCTTATGTGAAAATGTATGTTCTTGTATGTTTTTAATCATTTTAGAAAAATATATAAATATTTTGTATGAATTTTAATGCTTACATATTTATTTGATTAATGGTGTGAAACTTTAGATGGATGAAAAAATCTTTTTGAATCAATTTAAAAAAAATAAAGGATCAAAATAAATTTTTTAAAATATAAATAATCAAATTGAACATAAAAAATAAGATAAAAGATCAAATAAGTCATCTAACCTTTTGAATATAACAAATAATGTTTACAACTTACCAAAAGTGTTTGGGAACTGAATTTTCACTAAGGCATAGTCCTAACTATTTATTGCAGAGTTTTATTTTTCCTTTTAAGCATGACCCAAAAATGTTAAAATATTTTTCATTTTGAAATCTTTGTCAAAATATTTCAAAGTTATATTTCTTTCCTTCAAGATCAATGTTTTGATTGGTCTAAAGAGATCCATTTGCAATAGTTACAATTAAGGTTATCAAACTCGAAAGTTTACGCAGACTCGTGAGAGTTTCATAGACTTGACTCATGACTCAACTCGTAGACTCCTAAGAGTATACTTCATATAAAAATAATAACAAAATATCTATAAATAACATATTAATTAAATATTTTAACAATATAATAAGACAAAATAGTAAATCATAATGTTCAGAATATTTAAGTAACTAAGTCTAGTAATAATGCATCACTACCAGATAATAACTCGCAAAAGTTATAGTAGTGGTAGATCATTCTCATCGAGAGTTTGATGTTATTAGAGAACAAATGTTTGATATTATTAAAGGTGAGAATTTTGTATTTGAGAATAATACACTAAATGAAGGTATGATGAATGCTATAAAGACAAAAACCTAAAATAATGACTTACATTTTGGTCTAATTTTTTTAACTTGCTAACTTGTTGAATCGGTATTAAACTCGAGAGTTTATAGAGTTTGTCTAGAGTCTACTAAAAAAAGAGTTTACTCAAGAGTCAACTAGCAGCTGACAAGTGGACTCGTAAGAGTTAATGAATTAACTCGAAAGTTTGATAACCATGGTTACAATGCTCTCACTACAAGAAAAATACCTATGCCTACGGACAAAAACCATCACTAGATATTAAAAATATTAACTTGTATCTACAACCTCCAACTGTGATAAAAGTGATTAAATTGTGTCTATTATTGAAAGACTGTAGATTCAAACCATTTACTTGTACTTATAGGTTTTAATTGTGGGTAAAAGTCACTTAATAAAAAACTAACATTAGTGGTTATCTATTGAGATGTTTATGTTTTCAAATTATTATTAATATTATTATAAAACAAAATCCTATTTTGATACCTTTGACAAACCAAAGAGACTTCCATTCACTTTTTAAACATTGAATTTCCCACATAATTGTAAATAACAATTTAATTTCCCTCGTTTAACCACATATAAAAGCTGAAGATGACATAATAATTACTTTAATCTGTTGATATTGTGCTTAATTTAATTGTTAGATACCAAATGAGCTTCGGACATTATTTCCGGTGGCACAACTGATTCTGTATGGAACCTGCTACGTACAAGTCGACTCAGCGGCAGATAGTGGCAAGCAATGCCAATGGGGGTGAACTTTTCGCAGGTGGTGGTGGATAGTGATGACCAATCCAAGCCGGATAATTGATCATGACGGAATCTTTCTGTGTTCCCTTCAATTCTCCAATAAGAGGTTTCTATAATGCAAGTTCAGCAGTGTTGTTTGTAGTACGTTGGACCTCCTATAAAATGTAATCATATTTGATATTACATAAACTACAAGTTTAGCTTCAAAATGTCCAACTTTCATCTAAAATTTCTAGTTTACTCAGATCAATTACATAAGATATTAGGAGCAAAAATATCCCAATTAATAATTGCAGCTCAGGAATCAGACTTGAGAAGATGAATCAGGTAAAGTCATGGATCCACTAATACAAGTAATAAAGAAATCATATGTGCATTGCATGATCTATGAAAAAAAGAATGGAGGCTTTATTATCCAAATGAAACCGAAAATGAAACCTAGGTGATTTGGGAAAAGAGAAAATACTTACAGATTCTTGAATTTCTTGTTTGACAACGTAGAATGGATCTTGAGCCAAAGGCATCGTATCTTGTTGTTTCAGCTTAAATATGCTGCTATTATTATTTAAGCTGAAAATTATAAAGTTTGAGGCTCCCACTGTAACTTAGGACTAGAGTAAGAATTTCTCTTTATTAGTTTACATCACACCTCATCCATTTAAGCCAAAACAGCAGTTGTACCAAAAATAAATCTGCATAACAGGTGTTGGAACGTACCTCACAATAATATTCAGCAGATATTCTACAAAACTTGGAAAATTATGGGACCTAGAAGGCTGCAAAGAGAACTTCCAGATCTAAAGTCCCCTAAAATATCAAAGACTAAGTCTTCCATACCTTAACATATGAACTTCCACAAGACAGCCTATCTGCTGTCAAAATTTGGCAGCAACCACTAACCATTTCAATTCTAAGCTTTCTTGAAGTTTTAACCATCTCACTCTTAACTTTTGTCAAACCCATTGTGCTAAGATTGTTAAACCTTAGAGTTGAGCTTATTTAGAAGATTTTACCCTTTTGGTTCAAAACACTCTAATTAAATATAGGTCCAATTAATCCACCGGATGAAGCACAACTTCTTCACAAATAATCCAAAACTCCTCATGAAATAAAAAAAATTACAGCTAAAAATAAACTATTGAAATTGCTTTCACCTTGTTCCAGACAACAAGGCCATTGGATTCACTTCCAATAAATTTTAGTTAAAAGAATGCTTTCTGACTGTGCTGCTTCCTAATCTCTCAAGCCACCAACACTGTTTCAGACCCACCTTGAGCTCCTGTGACAAGCATTTAAAACAACTACAGTCAAACCAAATATGTAAAAGAATCTCGTAGGACAAAGGACCAAAATAAAGAAACTATGGATGGCCAAAACACCTGAAAATATCCACTCTTTACACATACACATGAAAACAATAGAGTTAGTTTGAAAAAGTTTTTCAATAGGCACTTGTAAGAAAATGAAAAATATAAGGACTGGTGCCCAAATATAAGAGAAGTTGTAATGTACACAACATATTGGAGAAAAACATAGAAAATTCATCCTGTGTCAATGAAAGCAACTTTTCCATTGCCTCCATGCATATTAGTTGGCAGCTGGGAGGGGTCAGGAAAGGTCAGTAGTATACACTAAATATTTTAGTGTGAGTGAAAATAAGACTAGCACTGTACGCATACCAAATTCATGAGTGTTTAAGAAGCTACAATATGCATACAATAAATAGAAAAATGTGCTAGACAAAAAGAAAAAAAGTAATATAGTTGTAATTCAACTAAGTTCAACAATTATGAGAGTAAACCCATCCTAAGGATGCAAGATAGAAAAAAAAAACTGAGTGGAAACACAGAGAGTGTGGGCAAGAAAATATGAGAGCACAATTCATTTACAAACACTCATTTATAGTTATTAAGACCTAACATGTCATGATCAAGGATGCAAGATAGAAAAAAACCTGAGTGGAAACGCAGAGAGTGTGAGCAAGCTGTGTTTTCCCAAATCTGAAACATAATAAATCATATCTCATAATGAACTTATGAAATTAAAAATGAGTCGACTCTATCCGAATCCAGATATGAGTTGTGGAAATACATGCGTGCTCAATAATTATTATTTATTTTCTTATTAAAGTTACAACATAATAAAAAATTTATATATGTAGAATAATGATGCATGCACATACTAGATTCACAATTTTTCTTCAAATTTCTATTTTAAAAAAAGTAGAACAAAGTAGACCTACACAATTTAGCTCTAGAAACAAGTCACTAGCTACTGTTAATCAATTCAGCTACCAAAATGCGAACTCGCTCTTCAAAATCCACTCATAGTTTACAAAAACAACACACTAGGTTCACAAATTAAAGTCATATTCCATTTCAAAATTCTTCAAATTAAAATCGAAAAACGCGAAGAAATCACTCACTTAGTGAACATGAAGGGAATCAAGTGTCCCAAATGCAAGGCTTCGGAGGAAGGTCCGTGTTTGGTGTACAAGTAGAACCTATCTCCCCTCTCATATGCATCCAAAATCTCCGTGAAATCATTGTGACACAAAGAAACGACCTAATCAAATTTCCATTTAAGCTGAAAGAAATTGTTTCCTTGAATAATTCATTAAGCACCATTCACTTATATACAAGATTACAGGCTAAAATATATAAGCTAATGATATGGCTAAAGATAAATCTAATAGATATAACAACTATAAAACTGAAGATAAGTCTAATAGCTAAAGATATAATTAAAGATAAATCTAATAGATATAACAACTATATAAAATCAAAATATATTATCATATCTTCTAACACATTGTCGCAACCTACCCTTTTGCAGGTGAGCGAGGCGAGGCTCACAGGTGCGTCTTCCAAAGGAGGAAAATGCGCGAAGTCGCCACCAACGTTTATTAAAAAAAACTCTTTCTCTTTATATCAACATGGTCTATATAAAACCTCTATTCCCTTTTCAAAGATTTCTTTTTCCTTTTTCAACATACACTCGTTGTTTATACAAAAATTTTCTTTATATACAATCATTGCTTACACACAAGAATTTCTTTTCACACATTATTTATATACACAATCTTTTCATACACTTTTTATATACAAAAATTATTTTCTTTTCTTTATATACAGATATGAAATTTGTTCACAACGCCTCTTTCTTTTCCTATTCTTGGTGTTATCATGATGTTTGTTCATTTTATTTTAGGACAACATTCCTAAATGAAAACTCTACACGGTTCCGGAATTTCAACAAACATTATCGACAATAACGAAGTAAGCACTAACGCAATAGTCCAAACAAAATGTATGCACAAAACAAATGACAATCAAAATAACAAAAACAAACGTTAGTCCCTCAAGTCATAGAAATAAAATAACATGTAAATGATAAAGGATGAAACATAAAAAGGAATGAATCTGGGGATCCCATGGTCATGTGGCTCCGCTCCCACCCAAGAAACCGAGCAAATCCATCATCTCCTCATCCATGCGGGCCTCCTCTGCATCGCCGAGAGCCTCTGCAGGCGCCTCTCCTGCCTGGGCCTCGAGCCAATCTCCGGGCCACGCGACCTCAGACCTAAACTGATCAAGAGTAGGGCACGCAAAAGGAACGAAACCCTGCCCTGCTGACTGAGGTTGAGCTGGTAGAGACACTCATGTATCTGCACCTGCCCCCGGTGGTTGGCCGCCTGCTGGCGAACCAAGTGTTGTAGATACCGCTCCATGCCTAATGACCCAGCAGGATCAACCTGATGAGGTGGTGGCGGTGCGTCTGCAGCCTGTGGTGCATCACCATGCGCCTGCCTAGGCGTGCAATACTTCTCAATGAAGGTCAGGGTGATCGGTGGTCAGATCACCTTACTAGGTGTGATGGGAACCCCGAATGACTGGTAGAGGCCTGTGATCAATGTTGGGAACCCCAGGGCCCTATTAGACTTATCCGGGTTTAGAGGGTGTCTGGTGGGTGGCATACCTGCAAATAAATAGATGGCGTCAGCAATCAACTGAGCCACATGGACGCTCATCCGCGTTAGGATGACATACACCAGCTGACACTTTGGCAGAGGAAGGTCGGAATTATGATCACTAGGCAAGACATTGCTGAGCAGCAATGTCATCCACATCTGGGTCAAGGTGGTCATGCTGGTGCGCATGATCCACACCCGCCTCCCTGCAGCGGTCCGAGCGAAATCCTGACCCGGTTTGCATAAGAGCTGAGCAATGGCCTCTTCGTCGAACCCATCGGCCCTGTTCCTCCCTTGACTAAACTCGCACTCCTGGCCTTCCTCTAACACTAGCGGGTCACCCAGGAACTGGCTGAGGGCATCTGCGTCAAAGGGAATCCATTGACCCCTCACCCATGACCGCATGTCCCGCACTCCCTCTTCTGTGGGCCACACATTAGCATAAAACTCCAGGACTATATCTGGGTCAAACTTAGCCATGGGAGTGACTAGCGACGTCCAATGTCGGCGAGCTATCTCCTCCTAAAAATCCGTGTACTCATCGTCCCTGAGCTGGACTCGTCTCTCGTAGTGGAACGACCATCCTTTGATGGCCTCGAAGCGCTGCTGGTGCTCGGCGCTCCTGAAACGGTGGCTATCAAACTCAGGAGCGGCACTGGTCCCTTCAGCCGTGACGTCCCTCCTAGATCTCTTCGCGGAAAGCTTTCTCGGAGCCATTTCCTGCGAGGACAAAGTTTACAAGAAAATACCAATCATTACGAACAAGAGCCAAACAACACTTATATGGTGCGACTGTCAACATGCGCTTTACAAAATAATCATATTGGGACATGTGCTATTTTATGACACATATCTATATACATGCATTTACACATGCACACATAAAATTTTTTGGTGAAAGGCATTTTATGACACACGTCCATGTATGTTTTTGACAAGCCTTTCCATGCTACATCCCACATATATGCACATTTTTTGAAAGGCTCCTTATTCCACCTACTCACAAATTTTGAAAGGCATTTTTTGCGCTACCTATTCAACATATACAAATTTTGAAAGACATTTTTTTGCTACATATTCACACACTTTGCAAGGCATTTTCATGCTATATATTCACACACTTTACAAGGCATTTTCATGCTATATATTTACACACTTTGCAAGGCATTTTATTCACATATATACATACTATTGAGAGGTATTTTTTATGCTACCTAGGTGCAAGGTATTCCTCATGAGGCAGCAAATTCAAATTCTAGTCAAAAACATCTCAAACATGTTCTAATATTCATGCATTTTTTACATTCAAAACCAAAAACTTAGATTCCTAGGCGTAAGTCGTGCTTTTGGCACCTTGGTCTAGCTTCCACAAAACTGCCCACGCACTCACAATGGCAGCTATATGTGCATAATTTCTTTCACAAGTTAAGTCTCACAAAATCATGCGTAAATTCCATTGAGGCATTTCACCGAACACTTGGTGGGCGCATGTTTAAGCATGAAAATCAAAGGAATGGGGGCAATGTGGCATGCCCCATTATCTCAAAATGCACCATAGGCCTAGGGCCATCCCCTACAACCCCTCAATTCATCAAAAACAAGCAACAATCCAAGGATAAATCCCCCACGTTTTTTAGCAAATACATGCAACTTAGAGCACCAAAATACATCAATGGAAAGCTAGAAAGCCCAAGAATGAGGTACTTACTTGTTGGAGATGAATAATAGAGCAAAATGAAATAAAAAATGTGAAAAATGGTGACCTAAGGGCTGCAAAATTCGTGAATCCCGTGAGCTCTTGCTTTTTTGAATGAGGGGGGAGAGTTTTTGGTGCAGAAACCTTCCCCCTCCCCCTTTTTAACCCATTTTGTACAGGGGTTGCTCGCCCAGGCGAGCTAACTTGTAGTTTTTTTTTGGGGGAAGAAATAAGTAAGGCTTCTATAGGTCGGCGTTCGCTTACTCGAACCCCCTCAGGGTATATTAGGCATCCAATATTTACTTTAAAGACATAACAATAATAATTACTGGGAATTTAAAGGATACTGGGTTGCCTTGCAGCGGTGCTTTCCGTTTGTCCAGAGCTGGGCAAGGGACGACGATCCATCGGTCGTGACCCTAGCCTCTACTTGTGTCCGTCCCTAAGTACCTAAAAGTAGGAAATGACATTGCGCGGCAAACTGTGGCCGCGTTACCATTTTACCTTGATTGGTTTCTGCCTTTAGCTTCGTCCCGACATCTGACCACTGCCTAAGACGATTCTGCCCCTATTATCACAAAATATGTGTGCGTATACGTATGCATGAGTGTTTTCAAATGCAACAATCTTCTTAGTGAAAGCTAGTTAGGTTCAGTTTTAATTAAGCGCTTGGGGCACCCTATGAACTGAGCGAAAGGGCTCAGGTTATCATAAACTGCACATGGTTTAAAACCAAAGTGAGGACTGAAGCCTCAAACCCATGTTCTCTTCTTTTAAAGAACTGTGACGAGAAAATTACAGCGGACAGGAATCCCTGGGGGAAACCAAGAAGAACACACAAAAATAAAAGAACATGCAGTGCTTTCCTCAATTGCCCCAGATCTTAAGTGTAGTATCGCTTGACAACATCGGAGTTCACGGGTGAGGGTAGCTCCTCGCCATCCATGTTGGTGAGCACTAGAGCCCCTCCAGAAAAAGCCCTTTCCCCAACGAAAGGCCCTTCATAGTTTGGGGCCTACTTCCCTCGATTATCTTTAACAACGTGGGATATCTTTTTCAGCACAAGGTCCCCCTCGTTGAACTTGCGCGGGCGCACCTTCTTGTCGAATGTGTTCTTTGTCCTTTGTTGATACAGGCGCCCATGGCTCATGGCCGTCAAACACTTACCTTCAATAAGGTTGAGTTGGTCGTAGCGTGTTTGAGCCCACTCTGATTCTTCTAGGCCTGATTCCGCTAGTATCTTCTGGGAAGGGACCTCTACCTCAAATGGGAGTACCGCTTCCATCCCATAAACCAAGGAGTACGGCGTTGCCCCAGTAGAAGTTCGTACCGAGGTTCGATATCCATGCAGGGAAAAAGGCAACATCTCATGTCAATCTTTGTATGACACCGTCATCTTCTGAATAATCTTCTTAATATTTTTATTTGCCGCCTCCAAAGCCCCGTTCATCTTCGGCCGATAGGGGGTGGAGTTATGATGTTGGATCTTGAAATCCTCGCACATTTCCTGCATCATTTTGTTATTCAGATTGGTGCCATTGTCAGTAATGATTTTTCTAGGGAGTCTGTATCGACATATCAGTTCCCTCTTTATGAATCTGACCACCGCACTCCTCGTGACATTGGTATAGGAAGCCGCTTCGACCCATTTGGTGAAATAATCTATCGCCACGAGAATGAAGCGATGGCCGTTCGAAGCCTTGGGTTCGATGGCCCCTATGACATCTATCCCCCACATGGAAAAAGGCCAAGGGGCGGACATGACATTCAGAGGATGTGGCAGAACATTGACATTGTCTGCGTACGCTTGACATTTATGGCATTTCCTTACATGGGTGCAGCAATCGCTTTCCATAGTGAGCCAGTAATAACCTGCTCTAAGGATCTTCCTGGTCATAGCATGCCCATTGGCATGTGTGCCAAATGAACCCCCATGGACTTCCTCAATCATGTAGTTCGCCTCTTTGGCATCTACGCATCGCAGGAGGGTCATGTCATGGTTTCGTTTGTACAGGACGGTACCACTCACAAAGAAACCAGTAGCCAATCTCCTTAACGTTTTTTTGTCATTGTTGGAAATCCCTGGTGGATATTCTTTGTTCTCGACATACTGTTTGATGTCGAAATACCACGGTTTCCCATCTCTTTCTTCCTCTATCGCACAACAATGTGTCGGCTTGCCCCGAGATCTGAATTCAATGTACAGCAGATCCCCGTGTGGAACAACTAGAAACATGGATGCCAAGGTGGCCAATGCATTGGCCATTTGGTTCTCTTCCCGAGGTATATGGTGGAAAGAAATGTCGTCAAAGAATTCGGCTAACTTCAAGATATAAGTTAAATAGAGTATCAATTTTTTATCCCTAGTTTCCCATTCTCCTCTCAACTAACGTATTACCAAAGCCGAGTCTCCATATACTTTGAGTAGTTTTACGTTAAAATCAATGGCAGCTTGAATCCCAAGGGCGCACGCTTCATATTCGGCCATATTGTTGGTACAATCGAAACTGAGCCTGGCCGTGAAAGGGATACATTGATCATCTGGGGATACAAAGACTGCCCCTACTCCATGGCCCAAAGCATTAGATGCCCCATCGAAACAAATGATCCATTTGTCTATATCCTCATGCGTTCGCTTCTCTTCGAATAGGGCCATGATGTCTTCATCCGGAAACTCAGAGTGCATCGGCCGATAATCTTGGAGGGGTTGTTGGGCCAAATAATCTGCCAAGGCGCTTCCCTTTATCGCCTTTTGGGTGACGTACACAATATCGAATTCAGATAGTAGTACCTGCCACCTAGCGATCCGTCCTGTGAGGGCCGGTTTCTCAAAGATGTATTTCACGGGATCTATTTTGGAGATAAGCCAAGTGGTATGACTGAGCATGTACTGCCTAAGACGATGTGACGCCCATACCAAGGCGCAGCATGTACTTCTTGCTTAAATAGTAAATGGCTTGTTCCTTCTTCCCAGAGTCATCGTGCTGACCCAGCACGCACCCCATAGATTCGTCTAACACAGTCATGTACAGGAAAAGAAGTCTTCTTGTTACAGATGGCATGAGCACCGGGCCTCTTGGCAATCGCTATTCCACAGGACCGCCTGGTTTTTATGCAATAGTTTGAAGATGGGCTCACAGGTAGGGGTGAGTTGCAAGATAAATCTCGCGATGTAATTCAACCTGTCCAGGAACCTGCTTCTCCGTGCGTGGCTCTAGCATTTCAAGAATGGCCTTCACTTTCTCGGGATCTATCTCTATCCCTTTCTGGCTCACGATAAAACCCAACAACTTTCCTGACTTTACCCCGGAGGTGCACTTGGTGGGGTTTAGTTTCAGTTGGTATTTCCGCAGCCTTCCAAACAGCTTACGCAGATTGACGAGGTGTTCGTCCTCGGTCTGAGATTTGGCAATCATGTCATCTACATAGACTTCTATCTCTTTATGCATCATGTCGTGGAATAAAGCTACCATGGCACGTTGATAGGTTGCCCCAGAATTTTTTAGCCCGAAGGCCATCACTTTGTAGCAGAACGTCCCCCATAGGGTGACGAAAGTGGTCTTCTCCACATCTTCGGGTGCCATTTTTATCTGGTTATACCCTGAGAAACCATCCATAAATGAGAAAAGGGCGAACTTAGCTGTATTATCTACTAGTATATCATTGTGTGGTAAGGGAAAATTGTCTTTAGGACTGGCTCAGTTTAAATCCCAATAGTCTGCGCACATCTGCACTTTAGTTCGGTTTCCTCTTGGTGAGGCTTCATTTCGCGTTCTTCCTGGGTGATCAATCTCTCCAACTCTGGTGAAAGGACGTCCTCTTCCTCTTCTTCGTTTATTGTTTGACTTACTTCTCGGTCAAAATCGATTATCAAACCCTCAGTGTTAGGATCCTCAAAGGATCGATCCTCACATCTATACCATTCAAGACAAAAAAAAAAACAAAAACATGCAAAATGATATGAGAAAAGGTGGAATCGCAAGAACAGACGAAACAAGATCTCTTTGTTATTTAATAAGGTAGGTTTCACAAAATAAAAGAGAAAGGAATTTATAGCCTCCAATTACATTGAATCAGCGGTATAGACTTCCGACTGGCTCATCACGTGCTAGTTCCCCACTTGGAAATTGGGATGGCACGGTCGCACAAAACTCTGCGGATCTTGTGGAGCCTCTTCTCCTATCGCCACCACCTCTTCCTCAAACATTATCCCGACACTTGTGAAACACTGGTTAGCATGACCGGGCCATGCCCTATCTGCTCGGAGTCTTGATGGTGCATTCCTTCTTCCAGGTTTCCTGGGTACAAACCCCAACCCATATTTGTACGGGTTACCCCTAATGTCAACCACATTGGCATTCTCATGGCTGTCCTTGCCCAAACCCATTCCGGGCTCATAACCGTGCCTGAGCATTACTCGCGCCACCATCAGGGCCGCATTAGAGAGACAAGGTAGCAATGTACCTGTTTCCACAGAGGCACAACTTACCACCTCGAAGGATTGGAAAGTTGTTTCCAATGATTCCTCCACTGCCTCTACATATGGTGTTGAGGAGGGGCAACTTACCAACATATCCTCTTTGCCCGACACTATCACCAAGAGTCCACCAACCGCGAATTTCAATTTCTGGAGAAGCGTCGAAGGGACCACTCCTAGCGCGTGAATCCATGGCCTCCCCAAAAGGGAGCTGTAGGCGGGATTTACGTCCATCACTTGGAAAACCACATTGCAAGTGTGGGTGCCTATCTGAATGGGGATGTCAATTTCCCCCATCACCTCCTGCCGACTACCGTCGAAAGCTCGTACTACCATCGAACTTGGTTTTAGACGTGACACATTAAAAGGAAGTTTCTCCAAGGTGGTTTTTGGCATCACATTTAAACTTGAACCATTGTCGATGAGTACCTTAGCGACGACATGGTCCATGCATCTGACAGACACATGTAGAGCTTTGTTGTGCCCTCTCCCTTCAACTGGAATCTCTTCTTCCGCGAACGCGATATAGTTATTGGTAGTTATGTGATTAACAATGCCTTCGAAACCCTCGACTGAGATGTCATGTGCTACGTGGGCTTCGTTGAGGACCTTTACCAATAGTGCACGATGAGGCTCAGAGTTTATGAGCAGTTCGAGCAAAGAGATCATTGCTGGAGTTTTATTTAATTGCTCAACTACTTTAAACTAACTTTGTTGGATGAGACAAAGGAACTCATAAGCCTCTTCCAAGGTCACCGCCTTTCTTTGGAGACCTTCCTTCTTTTCAGCTCCCTTTACTACTGGAGGATCCACTTCTTTTGAGGGGGTGGCCACGCCCGCGGACTCTTGGGTCATAGGTGCTTTCCCCTTGGAGGGCAATTCCGCTGAGTGAGGGGTAAAGAATACCCAGCCACTGCGGGTCACGCCACTAAGGCCGGTAATGTTGATCACCTTGGCTGACAAGGAGTCAATCTCGGTTGCAACCCCTTCTCCAAAAGCGGGAGGGGGTATATTTCCATGGGACGACCTTATTGCTTTGATAGGAAAATGGCATCGATTTGGGCACTGTCGGGGGGTACTCGGACCTGGGGCCGGTCATATTCCTAGTGAAACATATTACTAGGGCTTTGGGGGTTGGGGGAGCCTTCATTTCTGCCGACTGCTTGCAAATCTGCGGTTCTTCCCTATCTTTCTCGGACACTTCGAGCTGCCCCCTGTCCATGAGCCATTGAAGTAACTCTTCCCTAACTCTGATATGAATGATGCAATGCACATGCATGAAACGAAAAGAAGAAAAACAAGTGGTAATTCACATATACGAGACCGAAAAAGATCCATATTTTTAATACTACGCTCTAGGCATTGCGGCGCCCCAACGTATGCATTTAAAAAGTGACGCGTTACTCTAAAGAGACAAAATATCACTAGATATACAGCAAAACTATAATTTATGAGCTATTCACAGAAGAATGCATGAGAACAAATGGTACATAGCGTGCTTGCTCCATGCCCCTATTTGGGGACCTATAGGATAATATCTAGGGGTCTCTAATAACTACTCCCAACGATCCATATCTTACATGGCTGTTTTCTAGAGGTATCATCACTCAAGATAATAATATTGCGGCGGTATGGAATACCAGCGACAACACATTATAAAGAGAGAAAGCTCTAGACGAGGTTTTACTATTATCAAGCAAGTTGAAGACCTAGCATGACCATAGATTCACCTCCACTCCTTAGATTTCCATGAACCCGGGTATAGGGCCCCTTTTTACTCAAACCCGTGGGTGCTTAGAATGCAGTGTAAAAATGTGGAAAAGACAGCATTTATTATTTTTACACAGTTCAAGAAAAGATGCACACACAGAGTTTCATAATTCCACATTTTCCTAAAATAGGCCTAACTCACAAAACGATCCCCAGTGGAGTCGCCAACTGTTGCAACCTACCCTTTTGCGGGTGAGCAAGGCAAGGCTCACGGGTGCGTCTTCCAAAGGAGGAAAATGCGCGGAGTCGCCACTAACGTTTATTGAAAGGAAAACCTTAGAAAAACCAAAGGAAACCGGTCATGAAGAATATTCCAGATTCAGGAGTTATCTTTACGTTTGAGGAAGGTATTAGCACCTCTCACATTTGTCCCAAAGGACAACAGCCTCAGATTAGAATTGCGTGAAATTATGTATTTAAACCTTTATTTCTTTTATTTTTTATTTTTTTTGAGGTCGACAAAAGCGGAGCTCTTGCTCCTACGTATCCTCCATTGAAGAGGAAATCAGACCTACGTAGTTCTTTCAAAAGGGGCGAATCAAGTGATTATTTTTTACTTGGATGGTGGTCATTTAAGGCGTTGGGCCTTAAAATGATCCATTTTACTTGGTGAGAAAAGCTGAGGCATTGGACCTTAAAACGTTTTTTCAGTGATTTTTGCAGACATTTTGTGAGTTGATTTTAGCCTTAGTTTCACTTTAGTTATTAGTCAATTCAATTAAGAAAGAAAAATCCCAAAGAGAAACGTCCGATTGATTTTTTTGTTTTATTTTACTAAAAGATATTTTTTGATTATTATATTATTATTTTACCTCTTTTTTGGTTTCCAACGTGGTTACGGCATGATCGGTGGAAATTTATTTTATTTTTTTATTAGGCGAGAAAATGACTTAAATAAATGACTAAAGCACGTCAAAAGGGGGTACAGAAAGTAAATGAAATGAAAATAAAAGTACGCGAAACAAGTGGGAACCACCAAGGGTACATAGAATGAATTAAAAAGTTCGATTTCGAGAACTTACCGGTTGAAGACCGAAGAACGACGGAGAACGAATGAAAGATGGCGGAAAATCTTCACGGAATCACCCACGGAAACGTTTCGGCCACGTTACGGAAGCGCCTCAGCGTGGATTTTCTTCACGGAAATGACTTTTTTCACTAATTTCAAGAGATCCCAAGATACCAGGAGGGATGAACGTTTTTCTTCTTCTCTCCTCCCCCTATTTATAGGAAAATGAGGGAGGAGCTTGCCACCCAGCTCGCCCAGGCGAGCTAGGTTGCTTCCTCCAGAAGCAATCGCCTTTTGGAGGAACATCCGGGAAGGCCCAAGTGGGCCCGGTTGCTATTTGCACCCCCCTGTTTACTAAATACACCCCCTGCTTTTTTTTTTTTGCTGATTCTTTTTCCGTAATGTTACGAAAATTTACGAACTTCGTAACGATAGTTGTTTTCCTTCCGTAATGTTACGGAACCTTACGGATTAAGTAATCATCCCTTTTTTGGCTTTCGGAATGTTACAGAACCTCACGGATTGCGTAACAATGTTTCCTTTTGGTTTCTGACATGTTACGGAATTTCACGGATCGTGCAACAATGTTTTCTTTTGACTTCTGGCACATTATGGAACTTTACGTATTGTGCAACAATGGGTGCCAAGTACCTCGAAGCGATCAAGCAAAGGTTGCATGCCATCAAACAATGGTCCCCATACAAAATTAGGGTATGACACACACCCCTACAGTTGAAGCAGGAGGTCGACGGACACTGAGACTGTCTCGAAAATCCTCAAATAACACCAAAGGAAGTCCTCTGGTAAATATGTCTGCAATCTGATAACAAGACGGGACATGTAAAACTCAAACTTGACCACGAGCAACTTTTTCAGGAACAAAATGTATATCCATCTCAATGTGTTTAGTGCATTGATGTTGAACCAGATTACCCGCATGATATATCGCACTCACATTATCACAATAAACCAATGTAGCCTTCTGGATCGGACAATGAAACTCCAAAAGCAGATTTCGCAACCAACATGACTCTGAAACTACATTGGCAACCCCTTGGTATTCAGCCTCTGCACTAGACCTAGACAAAGTAGCT
Organism: Glycine soja; assembly: GCF_004193775.1. Lineage (NCBI taxonomy): Eukaryota > Viridiplantae > Streptophyta > Magnoliopsida > Fabales > Fabaceae > Glycine > Glycine soja. The sequence goes on along the minus strand of NC_041007.1, from coordinate 36,467,235 downwards.
TGTCGTTTAGCTGACCAAGAGATCAAATTATCACCAAGAAATACACAATACCCAGAAGTAGATCGTCTCGTATCCGGTCATCCACCCCAATCAGCATCCGTATAAGAAACATGAGTGGACGTAGATGATGGATAAAGATGAAGATCATGATCTATAGTACCCTGAATGTAGCGCAATATGTGCTTAAGAGCGTGCATGTGCTCATCCTTAGGGTCATGCATGAATAAGCACACCTGTTGCACTGCATATGTAATGTCAGGTCTGGTAAAAGTAAGGTATTGTAGAGCCCCAGCAAGGCTCCTATAGAGAGTCAGATCCTCAAATGGAGTGCTTGATGTAGCACTAAGCTTTGGTTTAGTATCAACAAGGGTAGGTGATGACTTACAAGAAGACATGCCAGCACGATCAATAATCTCCATGGCATATTTCTTTTGAGATAAAAACAAACCACCTGCATGATGAGTTACAACAATGCCCAAAAAATAGCTCAACTGTCCCAAGTCCTTCATAGCAAATTTTTAGCTAAGAACGGTAATAATGGACTTACGAAGCTCATCAAAGGAAGCAGTCAAAATGATGTCATCCACATATAACAAAATATAAGCCATAGAAGTACCTTGTCGATAGATGAAAAGAGAATGATCCGAAGTGCTATGAGAGAACCCGAGTGTATGAACAAAATTAGCAAATCTCTTATACCAAGCCCACGGTGCCTGTTTAAGCCCGTATAGATACTTCTTTAACAAACAAACATGATTAGGTTTTTATGGGTCCCTAAAAACCATAGGCTGATGCATGTAGATAGTCTCATTAAGTTCACCATGTAAGAAGGCATTTTTGACGTCAAGTTGATGAATGGGCCATGCCTTAGACAAAGCCAGACTCAGAACTGTGCGAATAGTTGTTGGTTTGAGCACCAGACTAAATGTGTCACCACAATCTACGCCAACCTATTGAGTTTTGCCATCACCTACAAGACGGGCTTTATGCCTCTTAAAAGAACCATCAGATTTTTCTTTATGAGCAAAAATCCACAATGAACGAATTACATTAACATCAGGTGGACGGGGCACCAACTCCTACGTCTTATTTTTAATAAAAGCATCAAATTCATCATCCATAGCCTTTTTCCAATTCGGGTCATGAAGGGCCGACACGGGGTTACGTGGCAAAGGGGAATTAGCAACAGTGGTATGAAGATTAAAGATCTTCTTTGGCTTAACTATCCCATGTTGGTTGCGTGTAATAGCCCGAGGAGGTGGGTTGGGACGTGAAGAAGGGGCTGGACTAGGAGGAGGGGAAGCAGTCGCTGGACAATTCGTATAATTAACAATATTCTTCTTTGGCTCAATGGTTGGGCCGGTTGCAATATTAGGGGAGTTAGGCCCGAATGGAACTAGACCAGGAGTTTGAGCATTAGGAGTGGTGGATTGAGACACTAAATGGTGGACCACATATGGGTTTGGGCCATAATCTAAGAAATCATAAGTCTGAATATGAGGAGTATGTAATTTAGCAAATGGAAATTGTGTCTCATAAAAAATGACATGACGACTCATAATTATTTTCCTAGAAGATAAGTCATAACATTTATAACCACGATGATTCGAAGGATATCCCAACAAAACACATGGAGTAGAGCGAGGTTGAAGTTTATTTATGGTAGTGGAAGGAAATAGAGGATAACATAAACACCCAAAAACCCAAAGATGAGAATAGGTCGGATCCTTATGATAAAGAACCCTAAGAGGAGATTTATAGTTTAATAACTTATGAGGAAGAATATTGAAAAGGTAAGTTGCCATTTGCAAGGCATGAGGCCAAAAGGAAGGAGGTAATGACGCATGGGCAAGTGAAGTACGAACAATATCGTTAATTGTATGAATTGTCCTTTCGGCTTTCCCATTTTTGAGGAGAAGTATGAGGACAAGACAATCGGAAAGAAATACCATTCACTTTACAAAAATCCCAAAAAGGCTTATTATTAAACTCTTTACCATTATCACATTGTATATTCTTTACTTCCCGTTCGAATTGAGTTCAGATGAAAGTTCTAAAATTTATGAATGTGGAATAAGCATCTGATTTGTTTGAAAAGGAAAAGTCCACAAAAATTTAGAATAATCATCTAACAACAAGATATAATATCGGTGCCCTGAGGAACTCAAAATAGGTGATGTCCAAAGATTAGTGTGAACAATATCAAATGGCATAAGAGTATGAGAATGTGACAAAACAAAAGGTAACTTAATATGTTTTCCAAGAGAACATGAATGAAAAATACGAGAATCTCTAATTTGATTACATTCAATAAATTTATTCTTCCTAAGAGAATGCAAGATAGATACTTCTGAGTGTCCCAACCGCTCATGCCAAAGAGAAGGAGCTAAGGCAACAAAAGTAGAGGAAGAAGTGGCTGGAGTGGTGGACTCGGTGATAGGATAAAGCGCGCCCCGACTCTCACACCTCATTAAAGGCATCCTTGTCTGAAAATCCTACACAGAAAACCAAAAGGGATCAAATTCAACAGTCACAGAGTTATTAGTGGTAAATTTTCTAACCGACACTAAGTTTTTGATTAGTTTAGGAGCATGAAGGACATTTTCAAGGCTAAAGGAGGATGTGGGGAAGGCAAGTTAGTTTGACCATGACCACGAATAGGAATTGATTGACCATTACCAACAGTGATACCACGATGATTGCTCATATTAAAATAAGCCATGCGATTACCTGAGGTGGATGTCATATGAGAGGTGGCATCGGTGTCCATATACCAATTCGGATCCGGAAAAGTAATATCGAGGGTGTGCATTGCAGCCTCGATGTCTGTTGGAGTAGAAGTTGTGGTTGTGTATGCCTGCTAAGGTCTAGACCCAAGAATATCAGGCTGTTGGTGCAGAGGTTGTTGATAATTGGGCCTGGCCGATGGAGCAACTGGGTATGGACAAGGAGGAACGACCCACTGTATCCATGGCCAAGGCCATTACTGACCTGCACGCCAGGGGTTGTTCTGGGGCTGCTGCTGTCCACCCCCGCCATTGCTGCCACCGCCACCAGAGCCTCCCTTGCCAGTGCCTCAGTTATCATGACCACTAGTGTTGTTGCGATTCTTTCTAGAATTGCCACGGTTTGAATACCGTTTTCCACCATTATTTGTGCAGCGTGCTGATGAATGATAAGACATCTCTTGAGATTCATCCGAGTCACGAGCCACCATGGTGGAGGACGAGGTCTAAGCCGCCTTCTTGAGGTCGGATTCTTCGAGAACAAGCATCGACCATGCTTGATAAAACTGAGGCAAGGGATCACTTTGACGGATGAGTGTGGCCACTCCCTTGTAGGGTTCAATGAGACTGGACACCAATTGCAGAACCAACCTACTGTTATCGACCGGAAAGCCGACGTTCTTGAGTTGATCTGACAATGACTTGAGATGTTGACAGTAAGCAGAGACACTTGAAAAGGCCTCCATGGTTGTATGGGTGAAATCATACTCAAGTGTAACGACACGAGAGTGTTTGTTATCTTGGAACATATCACGCAACCTATTCAAAGCCTCCATTGTCGTGGTGTCGGGTTCAAGAATAGTATGTAAAAGATCATGAGAAATGGTGGCAAAAATCCATTGTAGAACGGTGGCGTCTAGTGTCAACTAGAGTTATGTCTCCTCCTCCGTTGGTGGCGCCTTCTGCTTGCCATCCTGCAGAGGAATTATATAATCAATTACCCTATGGGATCGTGCGTGAATTTTGAAAAGTTCAGTCCATGTCGCATATTGGAAATTTTCCATCTCAAGAATGATTGGGACATGATTCTTGATGTTGGATACAGCAAGAGCAGGGTGAAAGGTAGATTTTGAGTCAGACATGGTGATGGAGAAGAAGCGGAGAAGAAGAAGAAAGGGGTTGAACGACACTAGGGTCTATGTGCGGAAGGCTGGGGAAGGTTCAAAAATCTTTCCCTAAGCAATCTGATACCATGAAAGAAATTGTTTCCTTGAATAATTCATTAAGCACCATTCACTTATATACAAGATTACAAGCTAAAGATATGGCTAAAGATAAATCTAATAGATATAACAACTATATAAAATCAGAATATATTATGATATCTTCTAACATAAGCAAATAAGGGGAGGAGTGACGGGCGGAAATGGTTGGAGGTACCGGTGTGCGAAGAAAAATTGTGTAAAATGAATAATTTTAAATGGTGAGTAAATAAATCTGACTAAATAAATTTATTTTAAGACATAAAATAAGACATTAAAATAACTAATTAAATATATTTTTTTATCAAGTATGATGGATATATCAAATGCTGATATTAAAGAAATTTCAGAGTACAAAAAAAGTTATACAAATATAGTCAAATTTGTATTTATTTTTATGTTAAATTTAAAAAATATATTTTTTTGGATATCAAATAATATTTAATAGAAATTAAACCTACGAATACACAAACATTTTTTTAATTTTATATTACTTTAATGAAAGTCATTTATAGTTTCTAAAAAATGTTAGAATTTATCTTCCTTGCATGAACAACTGTATGTGACATTATCAATATTACAACATGTCGAAGGATTAAAGATAACGAAGATGAAGATTATTCAAATAACACACGATCTTAATAATGCAAGTTGGAATACCACAATACTTTTGCGTTATTAAATTAATTACCATGGGCGTTTAGTACTCTTTTTAAAATTCTTTACACCAAGTGTGTTAATTGTTTATATTCCTGAACCTTGTTGAGAGTTAAGGACATGTAGTTTAAAGCGGACATAACCAATAACATGAAGAGCTCATGCTCGTGGCTAGAGTGGGTGAGAAATGGGAAAGCAAACCAAAAAACTGTTGGGATAATTATTCTAACAAAAAATTATGAGAGGAAAAAATAAAAAAAATTAAAATGAGTTAAACTTTTATAGAAGTTAAAATTAATCTACTTATTAATTAATTGATAAAGCCCTCCCATTTGACTTTTTTAAAAGCTGATTTTAACAGATATATAAGATAATTTTAAAAATATCCAAATAAAATTATAGGATGTTGAAAGAGACTCAATGTGAAAAAGGTCAGAAAATGCGTGAAAAAACTATTTTCCTTTTTTTTTCATTTGTTAAGATACAATATTCTTTTCTTTTTACCCGTTCTATTATAGGATCTTGATTGTTGAGTAGATAAAATTATTAACAATAAAATATTTTCTTAGTAATGTTAACACAATTATATTTTTAATAATTCTATTTCACACCACTAATTAAACTAAAACTATATTACACAGTGAGAAAATATAGTAATACGTTTTATTTATTTATTTTTACTCGGGCAATGTCTTTTTTTCTGATTTTTTGTCGTTTCATACTTAATTTTCTTTTTTTATGTATAGAAAATATCTTTTGAAATGTGTTGCTTTTATATAAAGCCATGTGGGTAGGCTTCAGTGTTATGCAAGTACAACTAGAAACTAGAGAGTTTGGTATAGCTTGGTCTAGTAGAAACAGAACATACTTCTATGGTCACAATACCTCTCTCCCTCTTTCTCTCTCCATATATCTGGTGAACATTTGGAACCAAATGAGAAAATTTTGATCTTTTTTGAGGGCCAATATTGTTTTTCCATATTTTGGAGCTATCAGCGCCATAATTGACAAAAATCTATATCGAAAAAAATAAAAAATAAAATGTATTATTTGTTTTGGTTGGGTTTTCCTAATATTTTCCAATGTTGCCCCTTACAAAAGTTTCTTTTTTGACTTCTGTTGAGTTGTTTTTTGTTTACCTGGATGAATTGCATGTTGATAAAGTTCATGAATTCACGTTGGTAACTTTGCAGGAAATTTTCACAATTCGTTCTTTGGCAACAAACTGAGAAATTGGTCTTGATTCTTGAATTTGGCCTATTCAGTATATCTTTGTGGCATTTCTGGGACCACTGGAATGAGATTTTTTGAGTTATAATGGTGGAGTAGGGGCACGAGTGTGATACATGTTGGATAATTATCGTACACTATATACATTGACATTCCTGTAACTCTTAATGGATGAAAATGAATGGTTGATCTTCTGGGTTTCCTTGGCAGAAGATTTTCATCTCTAGAGCCTTAAATTGTTTTGGAGGCTTTGATAGGTACTCAAAAAGGCATCACAAGATTCTAGCTTCAAAAAACCAAAGAGACAGGGTTGTGTTTGCTCAAGGTGATGAGAATAAAAACCTTGGTGGTTTTTTTGGTGTATGTGAGGACAAAGTAGGGGTTGAACTTGAGACCCTTTTATTTGTGCTATAGAATGGGTGATATTAGCTTGAGGCTATGGTTGGATAAACCTGAACGATCAGTGAATATCTTTGAATGCTTGCACATATTCAGGGAAATAATAGAAATTATTCATGCGGCTCATTCTCAAGGAATTGTTCACAATGTGAGGCCCTCCTACTTTGTCATGCGATCTTTCAACCATGTCTGGCTTATCGAGTCAACGACTTGTTCACATTCTGGATCAGATACTTTAGAAGAAGTTGTTGAGATCAAAACTCCAACATACACCTACCTTTATCCATGATATGCATCAGCAGAGATGTTTAGGAAGTGAAGATTTTGTGCCTGTCAAGACTTCAACAGCTTCTTTGACAGACTCCAGTTGCATGTTATCAGGTTTGGTGTTTCTGGAACCTGCTCATTCAACAACTTTTATTTGGGTCCTTTTGATCTGATTTTTCTTCTTTTTCATTCCTGTTGGAGTACAAGTGTGAAGTGAAGTCCCACATCAGGTAGAAGTAGAAAGGTTGAGCACCACATAAGTAAGGAGAAGACCCATAAATCTGAGCCTTAAGGTTTTGGGTTAGAGTGTGGTGTTAGATTTCCTTATGTGGTGGCTTCTGGTCCACAAGTGTACCCCTCGTATCTCCCCAACAATTCCAATGGAACTATAAAGTTTTCGCAGATCCTTTGTTCTTATTTTCGTAGCCTAACACATAGAGTTCTTCCTCCACACTTACTTTTAAAGTGGCCTAAAGAAGCTTCATTTTGTTTATGGTTATTACATCCTGAGCCTAATAGTCGTCCAACAATAGGGTAAATTCTCTTCATCACATGTTCCAATTACCTTCCACTTGTATGCATTGTTTTCTTTTTTGTTTCTGTGATCCATTTGCTTAATTGTTGATTGGAAGTTTGAGATTTGGCTAATTGGCTAATAATTTTTAATAAATTAAGATCCTCAAGATGGTTTTTCATAAGGGCCAACACTGCATTTAGGTCTTGAGATTATTTATTGTTTAGGGTTTGTGATCTGCATTTCTCCTTGATGGACTCAACCTTGAGTTTGTCTTTTAGATGTTTAATCATGGATAAAAGTAGTGCAATCAAACACACATGGAGAAAAGAATGTAGAGATTGAGTGGGAAACAAAAACAGAAAAGAGAAATTGATTTTGCATAATTGATGACATGCAATCAATTGAATAGCATGTAGTACAAGTAATTTCAATCAAATGATAGTTTTCATCCTTAGTAATGCCAACTGAGTGATGTCTCAACAATCTTCATCTAAATTTCTGTGATTGATTCTATATCATCATCATCATCATTATTTTATTGTGTTGTAAGGAGTTGTTGCAGAGTGATTTTATTAATGCACCAAGAGATGATATAGAAAAGTGTGAAGCAGCGGTAAAAATTGGAAAAAGGATAGATGACCTGGAGTTGTTGCTAGAATTCCTTTCGATAATTCAACAGAAAAAAAGGGAAGCTTCTGAGAAGTTACAACAAACTATCTCATTTTTGTGTTCAGATATTGAAGAAGCGACTAAGCAGAAAACTGTATTTAAAGAAATGACTAGCACTGAACTAGGGAGTGATGATTGTTCAACATCAAGTTTCCCATCCATTACTGTTATTGAGAATGAGGATTCTGCTTGTCTAGGGACCAGAAAACGGGTTAGAACAATTCCCTGTGTTGATGACACTGAAGGATGTGAACGTGATAGTAACATGGGTGATGATAAGAAAAATGACATGAGTATTCTTTCAAAAACTCCACGGTTTTTGAATAATTTAAAGAAACTAGTGTCAGCATACTTTTTGACACGATGCAAATCTTCCTATTCCTCAGGGAAACTTGTGGTTCAAGATTCATCTATTGATACTACTAATGAAAGAGGGTCTGTTGTTGCGGCTGAAAGGAGTTGTGCCAAAATAGTAGCATTAAAGGAGAAGAAGTTCAGGGAGGACAAAAGTCCTTGGACAAATCCTTTCCTTGATGGTTTGTGCAAGTACCTATCTTTCAATAAGTTTAAGGTTAAGGTTGATCTTAAACAAGGGGATCTTTTGCAGTCTTCCAACTTGGTATGCTTACTCAGCTTTGATCGCGATGCAGAATTTTTTGCTACTGCAGGAGTAAATAAGAAGATTAAAGTTTTTGAATGTAACACAACCATATATGAGGATCGTGATATCCACTATCCAGTAGTGGAGATGGTTAGCCAATCAACATTGAGTAGTACATGTTGGAATACTTACTTCAAGAGTCAAATTGCTTCAAGTAACTTTGAAGGTGTTGTAGAGGTAGGCCATCACATGAGAAATTATAAAATGATTTTGGACCATTGTGATCCCTATCAATTTCCACATGATGCATAGTCGAGCTTTATTAATTCTTTTTTGTAAATTAAAAAATTCGGCTGTTGTCTCGTAGAGATTAGCTAAGACCATAGTTATGTGATGGTTCTGACTTCGGAACTATGTAATAATTTCTCGTCAACACATAGTTTGTCTATGATTTCCATACCATTAATTGTACATTACCACTTATCATGTTTCAGTTATGGGGTGTGACAAGAAGTCGAGTGTAGTCTGAAATGAGGGAGCATGAGCGAAGGGGATTTCTCATCATCAAACCCAACATTGTTAGTAAGTGATGATGGTTCTGTCAAGCTACGAAATATCAATTAGGCAATCAGACCAAACATTCTTTTGCATGTTTTATGTGTTTAATCTAGATGCATGATGGATTGTTTCCCTCACATGTGCTTTTATTGCAGGGAGTTAGTGTTGGTACCATCAAAACAAAGTCAAATGTGTGTTGTGTTCGGTTTCCCCTTGATTTTGCTCATTTCCTTGCATTTCGTTCAGCAGATCATCAGATATATTACTATGATCTTCGCAATCTGAAAGGGCCTCTTGTATAATGGTTGGACATGATAAGACTGTGAGCTACATCAAGTTTGTAGACACCATGAGCCTAGTCTCTGCATCCATAGATAACACATTGAAGCTTTGGGATATGTCCATGTGTGCTTCTCGAGTTATAGACTCACCAATTCAATCATTCACTGGTCTTATGAATGTTAAGGTATATTTGTTGACAACTATTATTTGTCTCTTCTCTGGAAAATGAAGAAGCTTTGAAAAAAATATATTTTAAGGAATCACTACTAGAAAATAACTTTTAACGCCGGTTATTAAGGACTTTCTACATCAGTTATTAATCGAAGTTAAAACTATCGACGTTAAAAGTACATCGGTTACCATAAAACAACATCGATTTTTATAAAAATTGATGTTTTTTCTCGCGAGCATCGGTTTTAGAAAAGTCAATGTTGTTTTTGCACAACAATGTTTTTTGGATTTTTTTTAGTATCCTATCTCTTTTTTTAATTACCTACTATAATTATACATAACACAACTTATCATTCAAAGTTGTAAAAACTCTAAAAATAAACAAAATTTATAAACAATATATATCACAAAGTTGTAAACAAGAATTTACACAAAATATATTACCAATATACCACCAAGAGTGATAAACAAAAATTTCCCACAAATGTTTTCAGGATGTTTTGAGCATCATTTCCCACAAAATATACCACCAAGAGTTATAAACAAAAATTTACAGATATTAGTATAATAAAATGTACTTAAATTACAAACAAATCTAAAATAAGACAAAGTTAGATGTTGCATCTGGAAACTCAAATTCATCTTACAAATTTTGAGATTGTGCAAAAGTCCTTCCTCCATAGCCAATTTTTGCAGACTTCCTCAAATGATTATAAACAATCATACATTCCGTACTCCCTTCCAAATTCAGATGGATGAATCTTGCAGCTTTTATAAATGAGTACATGGTACTCAGCACATCCTATAATTAACATTAAGTTCATTTTAGATATGTATATGATTTTAAAATTTGATAGACAGAGGAGTGTTTAGTTACTCATCAAACTATTGCAAGTCACTTTGTACTCATTCAATAGGACTTTAAAAGTGACTAAATTAGGAATTTTGTGGTACAAGAAGTGTCATTTAGGATAAGCTTTTGGTTCAGATCTACCTTTGAAGATGGTCGGGAAGAAAACTCTGTCCAAAATGGATCATGGTCACTTGATGATTTCTTGTGAGTCCATAGAAATCTCTGAGTTCTATCCATCCAGTTAGTATAGTTGGATTCACCATATCTTGGTTGTATGTAATAGAGTGAATGTTGTCATTACTGTCTAGTATATGCAGAGTATGCTTTAGTTCATCCTTCCATCTTACATCAAAGGACCTACTCACTTCACCATAAGGCTACATTTAAAGAACACTAATATAAGCAATACTGATGTGTTATATCATGTCATGTTTATTTGAGAATAGTCTTGAAATTCTTAACCCGACCCTTAATATGAACTGTGTCGAACATTTCCTCTAATTTTTGCTAATCTTCATCATTGTCTTAGCCATTTCATTCCAATTCTTTTGATCTTTATTCATTATTTCTAAACTCCATTTACAATATAAAAGTTACTATTAAAAATAAATATGCATGCCTACCTACTAGTAGTAAACCAAGACATATGAGATTGATCTAGTACATGCCACGGAGTTGAAAGACACAGTGCACATACCCATTTTTGAAAACCAAGAATTATATTCCTATTTTGAAAAAAACAACTGGTGGCCTAAGGTTGTGGCAAAATTCTCACACCGGCCAGCACAAAGTCGCATTATAAGAAAGCAAACAAAACATATAATTTAAGATTAAATTCAAATTTGACTGCTTTATCATTTCTGGAAAACAAACAAAACATAGAATTCTCTCACCAGCACAAATCCCATATGAAATAGTATATTCAAAGTTTCAAACAATCAGTATTTGTAGTCATTAAAGCATAATAGAGCCAGAAAATAAAACCTATCTTGCATAAGTTTCAATATTTATATATCCGAAGGGCATTAAAAACCAAGATCTGTGTCAATCACAATGCAGCTTGTATCACAAGGCAAAAGTGTAACATGTTTTCAACAACATACATTAACACCTATCTTGCATAACTTGCATGGAGTATTAATATGTAGAACTTAGGACTTAGATAATCTACACTTAGGTTCTATTTTAACATGACTAGAGGTAAGGTATATCATTCACATAACCAAGTCTAACTCACTTAATTTGCACACAAATACAGTCAAAATCAAGCTCGTAAGATAGTAAGATACACACATTAACAAGAGTGATAGAGTCTCCTAATTCAAAAACAATATGCAAATTAACAAGAATTTTCGTGTTAGTAATGTACTATACATTCAAATAATATAAGGAACTAGCCCTAGCTTATCATCTACCATCACCATCAAAACCAAACACAAAAACAAGCATTTATAGAAGACTAACCTTTTGTGACCGAGAACAAGAACGAGAACGAGAGTGAATAGAGCTGTGAGTGAGAGTGAGAACGAGAGCATGGGAGTCAGAGACGACGGGTCACCATGCCGTCATAGAGTGCGCGAGAGTGATAACGAGAGTATCGTATCCACAGGGACTTTATTTTTATTTAGGTAGATGAATATTTAATTAAGAAAAAGATATGAAAAAGGTAGTAGAAAATAGTAAATTAAATTGCTGAAAATTAAATCAAACAAGAGGATAAATTAAACAAAAATTTAAATTAATTAATTAAAGATAGAAATAATGAGAAAATCCAATACTATTGTAGAAGAAAATTCAGAAGATGAGAATATTAGAAACTTAGCCTATCAGAGCTACTCTTTGATGTAATGTTAATGATTTTTCTCTATTTATAATTAATTCAATTTACACCTGCATCTACTAGTATACTCTAACTTTGGTCCTTGCAAGAAAAATCCAATATTATTGTAGAAGAAAATTCAGAAGATGAGAATATTGAAAACTTAGCCTACCAGAGCTACTCTTTGATGTAATGTTAATGATTTTTCTCTATTTATAATTAATCTAGTTTACACCTGCAGCTACTAGTATACTCTAACTTTGGTCCCTTGCATGGAAAAGCCTAATTTAACTATTTTCTCTCCCAAATCTCTTTGCAGAGCTAAAATAGTAAAATGAATTAAGAATAGAGATGTATAACTAGCTAAACAAATATCAACATGTCCCTAGCGATGACTTTATTTAGATATTCTTTCCTAGTTCTATTAGAAAATAATGTTTTCCAACGTTACACCTAAAACTTACCATGCAAATGGGTAATCAAGCCACAAGCATTAATGTTAAGCACAAGAAAATATAATGCAAATGTAATATTTATAAATAGATAGGAAGACAAAGTACATCAAGAGTAGTTGGTTGTCAAGTTCCTAACAAAGGGAATTTAGTCTCTCATTGTCATGGAAGTTTTCCAATTGCAAGAAGGGAATATTTAGTAAAGGGGGAAAAGATAAGAAAGGAAATGGAGGGAAGGAATGACTCTCAATGCTTGCTTCTCCTTCTTCTAGCCTTTGCCTTCTATAAGGAATTGTATTCTCTTTGAATTTTTGTGTGTCTTTTTCTTCTTCTCTCTGCTTCTTTTATAGGTGCAGATTGGGAATAGAGGGAAGGAATTACTCCCAATGCTTGCTTCTCCTTCTTCTAGCATTTTCCTTCTATAAGGAATTGTGTTCTTTTGTAATTTTTGTATGTCCTTTTTTTCTTCACTCTTCTTCTTTTATAGGCTTCTTGCACTAAACTCGCCTTTACTTTCCTTAATTATTCTTCTTTTTTTAATTAGTCATTCTTTTCTCAATTAATCTCTTTTCCTTAATTAGCCCTATTTTTCTCAATTAGTCTTCTTTCTTTAATTAGTTCTATTTTCCTTAAATAGCTTTGTTTTCCTTAATTAGCTTTATTTTATTCACTAAGCATCATAAATTCATCACTATTAATATTTTCTGCACAAAAACTTAAATGGTATTAATTTAACAATTATTTGCTAAAAAAGGAACAATTATGAGAAAAATTATAAATTCCTATGTAATTTAACTCCAAAATATACTCATTTATTAGCAGTTATCAATAGTACTCCAAAATCCAATAGGTGTAAAGTGAGACAAACTATAGAATTCCATAGTAAACTACAATGGCTAAGGAAGAAGCTTGTTGGGATTCTTTAAGTTGAAGGTATCCTTTATTGTCGTAAATATTTATTTTGCATTATTTTAATTTCTTTATCTCGTAGAATTGTTAATCAAACCTCTTGTGTCCACATGCCTTGGCAAAATGGTGTTGTTGTGAAAAAAATTAACACTTGGTTGAAATAACTCATACCCTACTACTTCATTGCAATGTTATTCTTTGATTATGGAGTAATGCTTTTCTTAGAGTGTTAATTGACTAATCACATGCCTTCCTCCATGCTTTAGAACAAAGTCCTCATTCTTTATTGTTTCCTCACAAAGAACTATACTTTGTTCATCTCTAATCTTCAGTTGTACATATTTTGTCAGTGATATCACGTAAGTATAGACAAATATTTTGCTAAATCTCTCAAATGCATTTTTCTTGGCTACTTATGTCTTCATAAAGGTTATCGTTTCTATTCTTCTACACTTATAGTATGTGTTGATGATATTGCCATATAGCTTTTGTCATAGAATTTGAGAGCTTTAGGTAAAAGAAGCATTAAGGATGATGAGCATTGTTCCACCATGTTCGTAAACCTTCAAACCTCAATTGCCTCTTATATTCCTCCGGTTCCACCAACTTGAGTCATTATCAATTCTCATTTGACCAATTGCCTCAACTTGTAACTCCTTCCTCTAATCCTATAGACTTTTCTTTCCTCAACTGAGCTTCTAAATATTACACTTTCACTTGAGCTTCTTATTGCTCTAAACAAAGGTATTTAGCCCTCCTGCAAATCCAATCTTTTCTATGCTTGTACTTTGAATTATAAAGCTTTATCTCCTCCTATTTCTCTTTCATTTCCTCTTTGGATTTTGTGACTATTTACAAATCTATAGGAGAAGCCATGGCTGATACCAGTGGATGACAAACTATGATGGACAAAATGTTTGCTTTGCATTCTAATGGCACTTGAGATCTTGTTCCCTTGCCTCCTAGCAAGACTATTGTTGGTTGTCAGTAGGTCTATACAGTAAAGATGGGACCAGATGACAACATTGATTGATTGAATGAAGGCTCATTTGGTTTCTAAGGGCTATATGCAAATTTTTAGCTTCAATTATGGGGATTCATTTTCTCCAGTGGTGAAAATCACTTTAGTCAGTCTATTTCTTGCCATGTTCCTCATTCACCATTGGCCTCTCCACCAACTAGACATTAAAAACACTTTCTTGCATGATGAATTATAAGAAGTTTAGATGGACCAACATTCCGATTTCAGTATTTGTAGTTACTCTGCCCTTATTTGCCCACTACGCCACTCTTTCAGTGGTTTCAAACGAACTACTTGGGCTTGGTTTGGTCATCTCAGTTTTACCTTGTTAGAATTTTGAATAATCCAATGTGAAGTCAGCAGGTCATCTAGTCTTCTTCACCTACTCTCCTCTAGTTGTTGCCTTTTGAGAGAAAGGAATTAATTAACTCACAGTTGTTTGATGAGATTATGTTGTCTAAAAAAAACCTGATGACTGGAAAAATACTTTAATGTCTAATTGAAAGAACAAATGAGATGTACAAAATTCTACAAATTACTGGGGGGATTAAGCTCATTGGTTACACTATGAAGCTATGAGAGAGGATTATTGAATAGAGATTAAGACAAGAAATTCACATTACAAGTCAATTTGGTTTTTCACATTAAAAGGTTGGCTATGGAAGTAATTTACTAGCTATTGACAATGACAGATGGAGCGATATGATAAGAATAAAAAAGGCTTACATAACACACGTTCTTCATTGATTTGTTAAAGACATACTATTGGGTGCTAAGAGAGGTATTATGGAATTCCCTATATTCAAGCAATGAAGGATATCTATGAGTAGGCCGGTTACAACTACTGAGAATCCAAGGTGTGTGGAGGCACAGGGGGGTTCACAACATATTTGACTATAATTATAGGATAGCATCAAGAGTTAAGTATGAGCACGCACCTATCTTCGTACTTTGGTCTTGGATGGGATTATTTATCATATACAAGTGTTATTTTTGTTTTTTGAAAGGCAGCATTTACTAGTATCGGTGCCATGATGCATGCATTTTGGTGATAATATAACCCTATTGGTGGAAAGTTAGAGATGTGTAGACAAAACTTGGAAGCACATGACTTTTATTCTAAAGTAGAAGTAAGACAATATGTGGAATGTACCTAACTCAATCTCAAAAACTACCATTGGGAAGAGGCTTGTCCATGTTTTATAAGAAACATTGTTTTAAATTGTGGTTGTGATCGTGGTTACGTTTAAGTGAGTTAAAAAACCTTTATATTACGGGAAAATGCAGCTGATGCGGTCGCAATTACGGTTGCGGTTGCATTGTGATGAGTCAGAATACATTGGTATTGTAGCCACAATTGTGGTTGTGGATGTTATTTAAACCCATGATAAGGAGTATTTTGTCTGAATTCCCAGGCAATGTGGGAGATCTTTATTCTTAACACACCCCTCGTGCCTAAGACAATATCAAGAATGTCAAGTTTGCAGGTCCAGACAATTTTCGATAGGCCTAACATTAAAACTAGATAAGCTTGACTCTACCATATTAGAAATGCACTAGGCCTAATAACAGAACTGATAAGGCCAGGTCAAGGGGGAACAGTACCCAAGTGTTATGTTATAAGCAGTATTCTGGCGAAATTGTTAGCCATGTGAGACTTCTTAGTAAGACATTATGGTTTATTTTAATCCCTGAATTGGACTTACTCGGTGAGAAAAAGCCTTGGTGGTTGTTTGAGTTCCTCAAGTGGTATGGTTTTTTGTTTTTATATGAAAAGTTTCTTTCTTCAGTAATGAAGTAAAAAAAAATCTTGTAACATGAATAATGACAGTATACCTAAGAAGTTCCTTAGAACCTGTTTTGACAATTACAGGAAAAACATGATGATTTAGCTTCCATCTTCCTGAAACATACAGATACCGGAAGTTAGAGCTTTTAGATCATGATCTACTTTAATAATTTTGCATGTCATTTCCTTAGTTCTTCCCTGCAAGTAGGTGACTATGTAGTGAAAGTACAAGCATTATATGCATAATTTGGGCCATTTCTAATTAACTACTGCAAATTTTTATGTATGGAATTTAAATTTCTGCGGCAATATGATGATGCACCTTCCCTTTGTTGCAGAACTTCGTGGGGTTGTCTGTATCTGATGGTTACATTGCTACTGGTTCAGAGACAAACGAGGCTAATTTCATTTTTCCTTTCTCATTGATTTATTAATTATCGTTGATATATAATTGTTACTGAGTTTCTTTTATTTGATTTTTCAAAATGTTACACTAGAAGATATTGCTTTTGCATACCTTTTTGATAGATTCTATTATAGATCAAGTTGTTGAAATATAGGAATTGTTTGCATGAGAAGAGAAAAGACAATATATTTCACTAATTCCACTAATTAGGACTATGAGTAATACTGATCTTATATGGTTTGAACCACTAACCTTATACTTCTATTTATACTGTGGTTTTGATCTAAAATAGCCAAACTTCAGGCATTTTTTCTTGAATTGCATTGTATTAATTAAGGTCTTATTCTATGTTAACTAGGTGTTCATATACCACAAGGCTTTTCCCATGCCAGCATTATCTTTCAAATTTTACAGTAGTGACCCTCTTTCTGGTAATGAAGAGGATGATTCTGCACAGTTCATCACTTCTGTTTGTTGGCGCGGTCAGTCGTCCACCTTAGTTGCTGCAAATTCCACAGGAAATGTCAAAATTCTGGAGATGACTTAAGTTGGTCTTTAGTTGGGAATAGTTTTCTACATTAGTTTACAGAATCATTGTTCATGCATGGTTAGCTTTCTGTTGCCAGATAAGGCTATAGAAAACTGTAAACAAATTCCATGATTACTACTTGTGATAAAATTTTGCATTAGATCACAGAGGAAGCAGTGAGAAAAAATAGTGAAAATGATCTTTTCCAAAAATGTTCTGTAGATAAAATTCTATATTAGAAGAAAAGGAAAGTGAAAATATATATTAGATTATCATACGGTTATGCTCCATATTTATTGACTCTCAGAAGCTCTGATTTCTTGAATTGGCTCCTTGGTCAATCCAGTTTGTTCTTAAGAATTTTTGTTATATCACTTTAATTAAAATAAAGGTTAAACGTTAAATTGTATTTTGCTCCCTGTATTTATTTATGAAATTCAATTATAAATGTTTGATTCGGTTCTTTTTTTTCAAAAAAAAAAAAAAACTTTAACTTTGTCATTTATGTTAAATTGACGGTGATATGCTCTTTTTATGTACAGCAACAAAATCAGATATTTTTCTGACATAATGTCAGTAATACCAAGGAAAAATGTGTTTTCAATCCTTATATTTCATAAAATCTTGTTTTTAGTTTCTTGTAGTTATATATCATTCCATTTTTAGTTCATATATTTTTATGAAATCTGATTTTTAGTCTGGGATAGTTTTATATCATTCAATTTAATTCATAATCTTAAAAAAAAACTTATTTTAGTTAATTCTTACATGTTCAATTTTAAGCCATGTGGGTTAGGCTAAAATAGCCCATATAATAAAGGGGCAATAAGTCTATAAGAAACGCTCCTAAAGAGTAAAAACCTGGTTAGCCATGAGTTAGCACTGAGACATTTTGTTGGCATAGACAAAGTAAAGGCAACACTAGTATTGCAAAACTTGTTGGCATAAAGGCCACAAAAGTGATCAATAGAAGACTGGATACATGCATTACCAAAGTAAGCTAGCTATTGAAAATCTTAGTGTTTCTATTACGGAGTCTAAGGTGTGAAAGTTAAAGAACTTACGCACCATGCAAAGCTTACATGAATGTGCAGAGAATCATGTGTACCATCAGATTTAGCAATAAAAAATAGAAATGGACAGGATTCGTTTATGTCTATCGGTTTGGGGGGTATTTGTAAATAATAATTAAGGTTACTGAAAATGTTTTATTTGTGTAGTGGTGAAATGTTTCTTATTTGTTTCGTAGGCGTGAGCTCGATCAGGCTACAATCCCTTGTTCTCTCTTTATTTTTGTTAAGGTTGTTTTTGTTAACAAAAAAGAAAGAGGAAATATTAATTGAAAATAGAAGTGATTAAGGGTCAAACTCACTACATTTCTGTCGTGGCCATTAACATTAAGTTATCACCATTCAATAACCAGTTAAGCAACTATAAATATTTTATAAATTTTACATGTTATCTAATATGTTTAATTTCACTTAAAAACAAATTATAAATTATTTGATAAGTTTTAATTTGTTATATGTTATGATTTCATGTTTAACATTTATTTGAGCATGCAACATTAAGTTAAATATTTTACATACATTATAATTAAGTTTTTACTACCTACAAAATATGTATTTAGTACCCAAACTTTAAATTTTTTTATTTTAGTATCGCATATATTTTTATTTTTTTATTATATTATATATCGTTAATTGATGATTCAAATAACAATGTGTTTACATCAAAGTCTATATCATTTAAAAATTATTGACTTACGATATCTTTCTCAAAAGTAAAAATTTGTCAAAAATCAAACAAAAATAAAATGTTAGGAGGATCGTTTCAATTAGAATTTGAAAAGATTTTAAAAGTTCCTTTATTTGATAAAAACTCGTATAATTCAATCAAGAATTTTTTTCAACTTAAAAAAAGACTCCTTATCTTTTATTTGTTATCTTTTTCATCCACTCTAATAATTTTAAATTTTATAAAAAATTCATAAAGTCTTTTAAAATCTTATAAATATATAAAGTTCTTTTGAATCATATGAACTTATATTTTATAAATCCATTAAATTATATCTAAGCTACAAAATTTTTCAGTATGATATTTAATTATTTAACTATTGTTAAGTCAAAAAACATGTCTTAAAGACGAATTATGACTCCTAATTATTTTAATTGGATGCAAATAAATACAAATGATAAAAATTGTGTCTGATGTGTTATCGGATTATGGTTTGTATTTCTGGGTTTGAGTTTTTTTATGTTACATCAATATAAGATGATCTTGTCATAACATTAAGTAGTGCATTTAATTAATACCTACATTTAATATTTTATGTATGAGATTCTTTGTTGCGGAAAACATTCTCCTAGAATCTATTAAATCCTATGAATAATAAATAAAGTCCATAGTCTGAAAGTGTTGATCTTCATCAAAAGACGCACTTTGCTGGTGCATACCTGCTATGATGGAAGAAGTGACTTTCTTGTTGAAGTATAAGACATGTCAACCTAGCTATTAGCATAGACTTTGCATGAAGAAGAGACGTGCATTAAATGCTCCAAGAGCTTCAAGACTTTAATGAAGAATATAGTGAAGAACCATCCGTTGAGGGACAACAAATACTTAAAGTTGAAGGCTATAAATAGAAGAAGCTTTGAAGATACAAAACACGAGCAACTTATGCAATTTATTCTTTCATTCTTTCTTGTGAAAAACTTTTTGTAAATCTCTATATAGATACTAAGCAATCAAAACACATTGTAAATCTTGAGAAAAAAGACTAAAGTGTTAAGTGATATATCTGTTAGTAAGACGATCACATCACTACTAAAAACTTTATTTTTTACTACACACATTCTAAGATGATTATGATGAACTGTCTTAGAATGCACGTAGTGACAATTTTGTAAATACGGAATTGTTCACAAAAATGATTTTTAAAATCGTCTTCGAAACTACCATTTTACGACGGTTTTCCAAAAACTGTCTTATAATGGTTGTCATTCCAAGATGATTTTACGAAAACCATCTTAAAAGTTAGTGTTTCTAATTTTTTACTCTTCCTCTCATCTCTTGTTTTTCACTCTCCTTTTCAGATTCTCCCTCTCCCTCTCCTCTCTCATTTCAATGCTGACTCAGAGATTGCAATGAAATTCTCAAAAGAATGGAAGTCATTCTCCCTAACAGGCGCATCCACAATATTCCACCTTCATCGCCACCAGCATACCATTCACATGGAGTACAAGTTGAGAATGTCCAAGGACAAATCCGTCAACATTTCATGCAATATGGTCAAGTTCGGTCGCAGTTTAGGCTACAATGATGTTAAGTTTAGTGCTCAAGATGTTGGAATGTTACTACTACTATTTATCACTTTCACTATGAAATGGTTTTATGAATAAAATGGCGTCACTTTGTACACTGAGTGTTGGTTGTTTTTTTGTTTTTTTATGTTTGTGCTACTTACCAGGTTGGATAGGGAGTTTCTTTATGAAATTCTTGGAGAAGTTATTAAGGCCGGGGCCACCATGCTCAACATACCTATTGGTATAACCATGCCAAATGAATTTGGAAAGTTGATTGCTAATATTAAAGCTAATATCCCTGGAGTTAAAAATTATTTCCACCCACTATCAGAATGATCTAGGACTTTCTACTACAAACACTATAGAGTTATGTTCAAAATTGTGTTTTACTTAAATCATGTAGGCAGGGAGAGTGAATTTTGAGTTTGTGTGCTCTTGGATGCTTTCAAGGTGTGCGTGCTGGTGCAAGGCAATTGGAAGTGACAATTAATGGGCTTGGTGAAAGGGCTGGAAATGCCTCCCTAGAAGAGGTGAGGGTCCATTTTCTTATGCTTTTAAGGTTATGATGGCCTTGAGATGCGAAGCACATGCATGTCAATGGCAATCTCTACACTGGAATTAATACAGAGCACATCTTTCTGAGGTACAGGATGGTCTTATATATGAAACTGATCTTTATGTTATTTCTTCTCCCTTTTAAAGGCTGTTAATGATCGTTCCATTTATCATAACCTTTTCCTATAGATCGAAGAGTACATTGGTTCGTAGGTACAGCCACACAAGGCACTTGTGGGAGCTAATTCCTCGCCCATGAAAGTGGCATAGATCAAGTTGGTTATGTCAAAATACATATATCCTTGTATATCTATGTAATACGACTTTAACATCGTCCTATTAACATCGGTTATTTGAAAACCGATGTCGTTAAGCACTTACAACATCAGTTTTCAAATAATCGATGTTAATATAAACTTTTTTTTAATTATTTACATATTTTTTTAAAAATCATATATTCAGTTATTAATTATATTTTAATTAAAAATAATATAATAATTAATAAACAATAACAAATTCAAAAGGTAAGCATTTAAAAATATTTGAGATCCTATAAATATTTTAACAAGATCGTACTGAAATAATTTTTCATTGACTGACGGTATAAATTTTATTAATTAAAATATTTTATATAAAAAATTCACTAAAAATTAGTTAAATTTTTCAATGTAGAGAAAAACATCATCGGCAACACAATACTAACGAAGTAGATATTTTTATATAGGGTAAAAGGATATATATACTACAGTATTTTTTCAATAAATGCTGCCCCTTCTTTTTAAAAATATTACAGTACCAATGCGTTGCCTCTTCGTTGAACATATATATATTATTTGGGTGTTGCTAGGTGCACCCAACAGTATTGCTGGTGCACCCAGCACTTATTGTGAAAAGTCACAAATACCCTTGTTATTTTTTTAAAAAAAAGTGGTGCACCCAACGACCCTTTCTTCTTCCTAATCCGCGGTTTTTTTCCCTATTCCGTCAGCCTTTCTTCTTCTCATTTCTTCCTCGAGCCTCTTCGTTTCTTTCTTTCGCTGGCGGCCCTTTCTTCCTCCTTCCTCATTCTTCTACGAGCCCCTTTGCTTCTCCAACGCGAGGTGGTTGTTCTTCTTCTGTGCAAGCTGCTGCATCTCCCTCCTTTGAGTGCGCTTCTTCTTCCATTCTCCCGCGAGGTGCTGCTCTTTTGTTCTTCATCGAGGTAAGGTCTATGTGCCTTTTGTTGTTTGTTATTGCTTCCATTGGTGATTGCTTAAGTATTTAGGTCATCCGCAGTAGAGACAAGTTAGGACCTAGGTGATCCGCAAATAGGGTAGATGATTCGTAGGTTGTGTTTATGTTATGTTCTAGGTGATCCGCAAATAGGGCAGATGATTCGTAGGTTGTGTATATGTTGTGTTGAACTTGCGAAACACGTTGATCCGCAAGAAGAAAATGTTGATCCACGTGCTTCATGCGGATCAAGTTGATCCACATGAAGCTTGTTGAACCAGTACAAATCTTGTGTTTGTCTTCTTCCCTACACTCTTTAATTTCCGCTGTGTACTTTTAATTGTCGCTTTTACTTTTGGTTAAGTTATTGTTTTTGTTCTTTACTTTCTCAACTTAATAGTAAAAGCCTAGTTGAATCTAGTAACATTAAGAAGGACAAATTTTTTAATTAGTCAAAACACATTAATAATTAATTCAACTCTCCCTTCTTAATTATTCTGAGGCCACTTGATCCAACAATAATGTATATTAGCATTATATTGAAAAAATTTCAAGAGTTACCTTTCTTTTTTGTGACTCAAGATCATTTATAGTAGCAAACTCATCATGTTTGTTGTGCTCTTAATTTTCACTTGAAGAATTTGATCAAAGTCCCCCTTCATATTCAGGTACATAGTCTTCATCATCATCATCATTTACCTTCTTTTTATCCTTTTGCCTAGCCTTTTGAGTTTTATCCTTGAAAATGGCAGCCAATTTGGACAACCTTAAAGCTTCTATTTTTGCTTGATTCTCTGCAATTCTCAGTATTCTAAGTTCCTTGTACTTGGAACCTTCAACCTTTGACATTATTTTCTCCTTCTCACTAAGAGCGAATGCTTATGGTTCCAATTTGTTCCTTAACTTTTTTCACTCCGCAACAGGACTTACCCCATTCGAAGTTACCTTTGGCAAGAAAGCCCCGAGCATCTCTCAATACCTTACCGAAACCTCTAACATAGATGTTGTGGATGACTTCCTTGTAAATCATGATACAACCTTTGCTATGTTAAAGAAGAAACTGCTTACGACATAAGAGACCATGAAAAAGTTTGCCGGTAGCAACAGACGCGAGGTTCACTTTCAAGAAGGGGATTGGATGCTGGTTAAGTTACGACCTCGCTACCAAATGTCTGTCGCCGGATAGACTACCTCTAAACTAGCCAAGCAATATTACGGTCCATTCCAAGTCTCACATAAAATTGGCCCAGTTGCTTATCATTACTCAAGCAATTCCATCACTCCACCACTTTGGCCTCGCAAGCCATTGACCTTCCCCCTCAATCAGAAGATAATGAACCCATAAGTTACCCCCCTTGTCATTCTTAACACAAAGTGGGTTACGACAGACACTGGGTCAGAATTGATGGTCCTGGTACAATGGCAGGGTCTGTTACTTGAGGACACTTCATGGGAATCATAGGCCAAACTGAAGGAAGCTTATCACATTGAGGAAAAGGTGCTTTCATATGAGCAGAGGGATGTTATGAATCAACCAACACACAACACAAGCAAAATACTACCAGACAAAGAATAGACAAGCACTCACCCGAGAATCAAAAGGCAGAGCACCAGGCCTCAGTACCTAAGGGACTTCATAACGAACTTGGACCATGGACGCTAAGCTGGCGTAGTAGCATTGGCCAAGTAGAATATCCTGTCTGCTAGAATATATCTTTGTGTTAGGATATTTCCAAATTCTGTTATTGCTAGCTATAGCACCTATGTAGGACCTGTAGAAGGAATTAGCCTTACCCTTAGCATTTGGTGCCTATAAAAAAACAATACATGTAATAGAAATGCAAGCAGAAATAAAAATCTCCTTCTCTTATCTTGTTTTCTAGAGGATTCCTAGACCTCAAACTCTAGGAACTTTCGCTGATCATAACATATACCCTTGAGAATCTTTTCGGGAATTTGTCATCAGCCACCGAAATAGGACTTTAAGTGTCACATAACGCCTATGTTTCACTGCAATATGTAGTGCGGTCTCACTTCTGGTAGTCACATCCTCAATGGAATCTGGACAAGCCTTGAGGAACTTATCCAAAAGCTCAGTTTTACTTTGTTGACTTGCAAAATGCAGTGGAGTGAAGCCTTCACTCCCTTTGACTCGGACGAGATCTTTGTTCATTTCTACAAGGCGAAGGACCATTTTATCATGGATGCATTGTAAAGCAAGGTGGATGGGAGTGAAGCCTTCTGGATTTAGTTTCACAGCAAGTTAAGGTTTCAGTGTCATGATCTCAGTAGCAAACTCAAAATGACCAAGAGATGCAGCAACATGCAAAGGAGTTTCAACAAATGGGATTGAATCTATGGACTCCAAAACACGTGGATCTTGCTGAATCTCTTGGTAGAGATCGTCTATGTTATTCCCTTCGGCAGCAACTTTCAACGGGTCAGAAATCATTATGTTGAGGGTACTTCTTGGCTTTGATTGAGAGTGTGGCTTTGTGAACAGTTGCTGCCTATAAATAGAAAGAAAATGATATTTTTAATGGGTAGATATCAAGAAAAGTATAAAACCTTTATTCTAATTAGGATAGGAAATTAGTCATTTAATTTTTATTGGCGAAATACCCCTTGATACGTTAATTCTAATGGGTAGTATTTTTAATGGGTAACCTTTATTCTAATGGGTAGATATTTTTAATGGCTAGATATCAAGAAAAGTATAAAAAAATAAACAATGTAATCTAGTTGAATTAGTTGAACAGGATGTGTAAATTATTATTAATTTTTTACCGGTTGTTCTTCTAAACAAATGTAATTAGTGCATATTCCTCTTAGAAAGGGTGTTTTCATGCCAACCCTTCCTTATCCACTTCCTTCATATTCCCTCTATCCTTTTTTCACATTCATCTTGTTCTCTCTTAGAATGTAAACGTTTTAAGATTATGTTTTTAAAATCATCTTGAATATATACATTTTAACACTATTTTTTGAAACCGATATTGTTTATTTTTAATGTTTATTTACCACGCAAGTAAAAGTTATTAAATTTTATGATAAATATTTTAAAGAATTAAAATAGAATTTAATTAAAATGTTCTACCAATAAATTGTATATAGATTTTTTTATGGTTTGTAAGAGTTGGCATTGTTTTACCTGAATGAAAATGAATGCATCATGTGTTAGGTTATGCATATGATCAATACATAGGCAAGCAAGAAGATAGGAAAAATAAAGCCATAAATTACCATATCTAAGGTCCCACATCTTGATGGTAGTGTCATGAGAACCCGTAACAACTTGGGGATTCTGTAAACAAAATATGAGCATAATAAGGCCTCTGAAGAGCAAGGAAATAAAGGTTTAAAAAAGTAGAACAAATTAAGACATGTTTGAAAGCTGCATTCAAATGACAGTCTGTTTTCACATTTATTATAGTACGACTAAACAAATCTGATAATCTGTGCACCAGTCTTTGCAAGCGGGGCATTAATTACCTGTAATATTGATACTGGGTACGAACGGGTATACGCTCCCAAATTTTCGCAGATATATATATTATTTTGGCAACATTTAACTTGTTTATGGTCACCAGCAGAGAACATGTAAGAATGTCTGTTGCTAACAGCAAGACCTGTTAAAAAAGCACATTGTTATTATTAACCTGGTTCACAATCGCTACCACCATCCATAATACCTTAGCATCTTACCTCTAACTTGTTCAATGTGGACTATTAATGTGAGCTTCAATACTCCACTTGCCAAGTCCCATAACTGTCCAAAGGAACAACTCGAGCAAAAAAACCAACTAATGTTACTGGGATCAACTGCAACCCATCCCAAATGACCGCTGATGACCTACAGAAAACGTATCAAGGTTCAACTCACTCAACTAAAACTATATCATAAGTATTACAATTTAAAAAGGCCTCTGAAAATTATGTAGGTCAGACCTCATTAAAACAAAAGACTACAAGAATCAAGACAATAACATAGAAACCAATTATTTTAATTTAGATATTATGTCAGAGTTTGAATGGCCAAGATTCAAAATTTAAATTTGCTAAGCTGAATAGAATCAAGACAATAGTTTATTTAGACCAAACACTAAAGCAATTCGCCATTTTTTATTAGTCAAATTGGCAAATTTAGTATTGTTTAATTAAAAGATTCTCTTGAGTAACCAACTTTTCCCAACAATACATTTATTTTCTATGAACTAATCTTGAAATTATACATGATCATTAAACATGATCACTCATGTTAAAAGGACTTGAATCCAACACATATTAACATTTAATATATGATAAATTAATTATGATATTAATATTCAAAATATTATTTTTACAATTCATCTTATTATTATACTTAATATTAGTTTCTTAAAAATAATTAATTATTACCTTAGGATTTTTTTTAAATTTCAAATAATGAAAAATATTGAAAAAAGAAGAACTCTTAACTAAGATCTCATTATTAGTATATTACTAATAACGCTATTATAAAATACCATAACAACTCACGTTTTAATAACGTGGTTTTTTTTATTATCATTATCAACGTATCAATTTTGTCTCAAAAAAGAAAAATCAACGTATCAACTAATTAATCATTGTCTTGTACTAAAGAGGGTAACTTCTACAAGTAAACAAATAAGTGTACTCATTAATTTATGTTGAGTCCCATATCATATTACTAATGTCCTAGCCAAGCGTTTACAGTAGGCGCGTGCCTACTCGAGAACTAATATATCACTTTGTATTAACACTCACCTGACTTGTGTTTTTACTTTTCACTCTGATTTCATTTGACTATATAGTTGCCGAACGAAATGGTACTAGTAGGAGTTGAAGACTCTGTATATTATAGACCTGGAAATTGTTTCAAATACATAATAGATAAGTTTTTCTTTGATTTCAATCAAATTACGAAATCCTAACTTGATATTTTGACTATGATTTCATTAGACTATGGTGTAGTCTTTAACTATACTGTTGTTGCTGAATGAAATGTACTAGGAGTTACGAAACTATGTTTCATTGGTTTTTTCCCCCAAATAAATTGTACAACTCTCATTAAAATTGTTGAACTAATCACAATCATAATTGGGTGCTCAGAAAATAGACTCTGCAGATTATTTTCACCACAAGACTTTGAAATTTTTTAAAGATATATTTCTTTAAAACTCTAACTAAATTCAAGTGAGCACATCATCATAGCTATATTCTGTTCAGTAAAAATAAAAATGTTAAATAATCAAAGCAAAGCAGCAATAAAGCTCTAAGATTCCCTCAACATTCTGGTGATTACTATGGTTGGGAGGAGAAAATGAACCTAATGTTGAGCCTGAGCCTCCAAACAAGCCCAAGAAATAGAGGCAAACAATTTTCATCTTTACTGTATTCAACTTCTGAAACTCTTAATATGACTCAAAGAAATGTAACACCAAGGATGGTATCAAATATAATGACCACGAACAAACTTTATGGGCCTAGCTAATATGACTCAAAGTGAAAAATCACATCTAATGACATCACAAGAATTCATTTTGCAAGCAAGAAATTCAAAAGAACAAGTATTTCAGGAACATGTTTATAGTAACTAAGTATGGTGGATAAAGAAACAAGTTCACAATGACAATGCAATAAACTAGCAAAATAATCAGCTCATCCTGAGAAGGGCATAATGCTTTCAGCAAATGGCACACACACAAGCTTGGGGAAACACTTAACTTGAGTAATTGACAAACAAGTTCCACCAAATCATTCATTCCATGTAGCACATTTTTCTTACTTCAGTCACATCTGAAGAAACACTTAACTTTCGGGGTCCTTTGGGAAACAAATAGTGTTGTTAACATCTTACCAAATTTGAAAATCATTACCATTCATTGGTGATGATTGCAGATTTTCTAATAAATAGAATCCTTTTTGCTGATAAAACAATACTGGATATTTGCACTGGCTCAAGGTAGCAAAGGGAAGTCAATAATGCAAAGATATATATCGTATTAATTACCGAAAACTATTTCACATTTTCACATTTCAGAACATGTGACAAATTTCCAAAGGCAGTATACCACAGTAACCGATTTTTTCTTCAGACTAATGTAAGGTAGACTTTACCAAATTGCTCCATCTTTATTACCTTACACTCTTGCAGTCGGATCCACAGCTAAGATCAATGGTAGTTCACTTAGAAAATTAAAGATATCTAAATTAAACTCCAAGATAACATGCATAAAAAGGGTATTCTCTACTTCTACATTATAAGCCATTTCTAGAAATTAAATTCTGTGTTTAAATTGTGTGCTAATTCTTTAAAGAATATGCAGTGAACCAATTTCTAACACAACACAACTCAACTAGAGGTATTAATGTCATGTATCACTACTACAAAAAACGCTTTCTACGTCAGTTTTACGACACAATCAAAGACGTCTTTGAAGTCAACGTGTTTGACATTTTAAGGGTCTTAATAAAATATCAGTAATCACCAAAAACACATTACGTTAGATTATCAAGAGAGGTTGTGAAAAATATTTGGATCCATGATAAGCAGCAAAATTGATGAGTCTGAGAAACTGTTAGTTTTGTGTTCTTCCTCAACCAAATCATTGTTCTTCTTTTGGGACCTTAAGTTTCTCGTCGGATGGGGAGAAGAGAATAAAATTTCTAGTTTGGTGTATTGGGGACCACAACCTTGCTTTAGGTTTTAACCTTTCTCATTATTCTCTAACGGGTCAAACTGGTTTTCGCGCTTATCAAGCCCATATTAATTTTTGATGATAGTCCAATAGGCTCACCAAATTAGATCACTTTTATTGAACTCATAAATGTAAATAACTAATATAAATGATAAATATAATATGTAGCTCACACTCTTTCTTCATGTGTCCAGACTTCTTGCAGAAGTAACAGGTAAATCCCTCATCTTTCTTTGGTTTTTTTTGCTAAGAAGACCCTTTAGCAGCACCCTTATATATATATATATATATAACAAGACATGTGCAAAATAGTTCACATAACAAACCCATCACAAGATACTCAACACAACATTAATTCATAGTATTTAGACAGAGAAATTAATTTGTAATTGATACTCTTAACGCAATGATCAAATATTGACAATAGATTCTATCAAATCATAGTCTTTCTTTAGAACGACTATAATTCACTTGAAAATATCTTAGAATTGTCACACATTTATCATCACAGGTACAAAATTATTTGGCCAAATTGTGTCTTCCTTTGGGCTGAGCACAATTAACATAAATAATTTTATACTATAATATCTATGCAATTTTAATTAAATTAATTTACGCAATAGAGATTGCTTTGACAATATATTGTTTCAATCAACTCAATCAAAATTACCAAACATAAAAAAGGAATAACTTTGAGGGTTTGTAATTTCTGAATTTACACCAAAACATAATGGGAATCACCAATTAATACACATAATTCACAAATAAAAATAAGGAAAACAAAAATAAAATACAAAAGCCAAAATGCATTTAACGATACGCAACAGGGGTTTTCTTATGATGATATAATAAAGCAAAAGATTATGTATCACAGGTTTATCATGTCATGGATTCATGGCATGCATGAGGAAACAAAACCAACAACAAAAAAAAAACAAACACGTGAACGAGAAATAAAAAATGAATGACTATTCTCGAGCGAGAAAAAAAAAGGTTTTTCTCATGGAATCCAAACGCAAAACATGAACGTGCATATGATGGTTACTATATCATGATTGAAAAGAAAAAAATTTCAAACTTACAATCATAATTATAATTGCAAAGATAAAATCTCAAAATAAAATTAGGGTTCATGTAACAAAATAATACAGGTATAACACAAACCAAATAACTTTAATTCTCAATAATCTAACAATAATGGTAGCTCTGATACCACTTGTTTGACATTTTAGGGATCTTAATAAAATATCAATAATCACCAGAAACACATTGCGTTAAATTATCAAGAGGGGTTGTGAAAAAATACTTGGATCCATGATGAGCAGCCGAATTGATGAGTCTGAGGAACTGTTGGTTTTGTGTTCTTCCTAAATCAAATCACCGTTTTTCTTTTGGAACCTTAGTTTTCTCGTCAGATGGGAAGAAGAGAATACAATTTCTAATTTGGTGTATTGAAGACCACAACCTTGCTTTAGATTTTAACCTGTTAGAGTTTTCATTATTCCCTAGCGGGCCAAACTGGTTTTCGCTTATCAAGCTCATATTAATTTTTTATGATAATCCAATAGGCTCACCAAATTAGATCACTTTTATTGAGCCTATAAATGCAAATAACTAATATAAATGATAAATATAATATGTAAGCCCACACTAATTAATTAATTAGGAATTATAAAATTCCTAACACAACGTTATGGAAAGTCAATACTTTCCACAACGGTTCCCATAAAAACGTCTTAGAAAAACTATAATTCTAAAATGATTTTTAGATAAATAACTGTCTTAGTGACATTCTAAGACGATTTTCAGTATCATCTGAAAAAATATTTTTTAAATAAAAAATTAAAAATTCTAAGACGATTTTCTCAAAAATTATCTTAGAATCAAAAATCGTCTTAGAATGTAGACATTAACGATACTAAAGAAGAATTGAGAAAATAAGGCACTTATACTAAAGATGTAACAAAATTGAGTTGAACTAGTTGTATTTTCCTTCTTCAACACCATTCATTTTGATGTCTTGTATTAAGACTATATGAATCACTAGAAAGAAGAAAATGCAACTCTTAAAATTTCAAGGCATAATAAACCTATTTAAGCAGATTTTTTATGACTGAGAAAAGAAAAGGGGGGAGGGATAGTTAGTAGTATACTTTAGAAAAACAAGTAAGGGACACACATGTACATAGGTCACACGCGAGTCTTGTAATATGTTCCCTTGCTTACGCG
The DNA here is from genome assembly GCF_004193775.1 of Glycine soja. Classification (NCBI taxonomy): domain Eukaryota; kingdom Viridiplantae; phylum Streptophyta; class Magnoliopsida; order Fabales; family Fabaceae; genus Glycine; species Glycine soja. The sequence goes on along the minus strand of NC_041007.1, from coordinate 36,436,116 downwards.
TTTGCCATACACCATTTGTACAGAGAATTTTGAGTAAATTTATCACCAACTGCATGCATGATATTTTTACATATTATATAGTGTCTAATTAAACAAATCATGAGATTAATCATATAGGAATAATATCGTCATTGAGTTAGAAAATCTAAGTTGATTATAAAAATTAAACAAAAAGACAATAATTGAGCCTTCATAACTTCTGGTAAAAAGATGATCATGATCAAAAGCATGCATGTCTATACAAGTTCAAGATCACATACAAAACAGTGAGAGAATTTATGATATGTAGATCATTAATAGTATGCCATACCAATGGCTATAATTGCATTACTTTTCCTAGTTGCATCATAAATTCATTTTTCTGAATGTCGTGATTCTCTGTGACTTCAGGTAATCTGGTAGCTCTAGTGATCATAGAAAACATAGGATCCCGACCATAGAGTTTCCCGTCCTGGACCAGCAAAAGCTGATAACAAGTTTTAATGGTGTTAGGACAGATAATCAAAAGTAAAGGTTACAGTGAAGTTTGGTGAACATGTAAGTTGACTAATAGGGATTAAGTTTATGGATAATGAGGGAAGAGGTGAGGATTGGAAAAAGCTATAGCCTATGTGATCAAAAGCACCAAATCCAAGATCCAACAGGGTGTAGATTGGGAGAGACAAACTATGGAATTTCCTCTATAGGCTATAATGGCTTAAGAAACGACTTATTAGGCTTCCTAAGCTGAAGGTACCCCTTGTATTCATGGGTTGAGAACAAACTAAGGTGATTTCCCTCAGACTTAATCTTTTGCTCAATAGCCAAATTTAGAGATTGAGAAATCTTAACAATTTTATATGGAAACCCATGCAAAGAGTAGCAGTTGTCTTGAGCATGCCCATCTTGCTTACAAGACTAATGAAAGTTACCTCTATCACCTCTTCCACAGTCACACATCTCCTCCATGATTACTTGAGTAGGAGAGAAAAGCTAAGGACACAACTACAATCAGAGAATCGATACAAGTCTAGGTGAAAGGATTCAAATTTGGAATAAGATGATCAATTAACCCCTTCACAACTGGGGATATTAGGACTTGTCAAGGTTTGAATTCTAATAGATTCAAAGTCCTCGCAGAGATCATGGAGAATAAAAACCAAAAAATATATTATTTAGCCTTAGCAATTTCACAATCATCGTAGATTAATATTAACTTGATCTCGTCAATTGTTGATTGTGCCTTGTTCTTTAAGGACATATCATGGTTTGTCATCTAGAGTGTAGCTAATCTATGAACAAACTATGCAACCCCTGTTTATCATTGACATAAATATATTGAGCTTTCTTCCAAGCATCATAACAAGTTGATAATCCACCCATTTCCATTCATCTGTCTCTCAATAACAATGATATCCTCTACCATCTTAGTGAGATTCTCAAAAAGACCTTGACTGAGAAACTAGACATCAATAGTAGTCTATCAATCCAAGTAATTTTTGCCATTCACCATAGGGGAATCAACCAAGGTTTTAGCCATTGAAACAAGTCACTCAAAAAACAAAACCAAACTGCAATAGTAGGCTCTAACAGAGATAAGGTAGGAACAACCAAAACCCAACACCCAAACAAGCAAAGCAGAAGAAACAATTAGGCCAGCAATCAAATAGTAAGGGGTCCTACACAGAAAGGGAAACCCACTGAACAGATTTGGCCAAAAAGAAAAAAGAAAACAAGGATGGGCAGCCTGGATAATGGCTAACAAAGACCAAAAATGAATCAGAGGAGCTCTAATGCCAACTTGAATTCAAAATTGAATGCTTCATTGATTTCCTGAAGAAGAGAACCCTCAACTAGGGCTGAATATATATACACATGATACAAGAGATAAAGCAAGAAATAATTATCTCTTAATCTTAGGGATTAATATAAAAATAGTCAGAGATATCTAACTTATCTAAAATAACAGAAAATATTAAAAGAATATTTCATTTGATAATTATACAAAATCAACTATAACTAACAACAACAAATGGAAAAGGGATACCACCAAACAGTCCAAACCCTTGGTGTGTTTATACTCTTCTCTTTCTCTTTTTTTTTTTATTCTCTGGAAAGAGAAAATTCAAAATAGCTATGCTATTTGTATTGTGGTTGAACAAAACCATTAGAGTCATAAGAAAATGGGCTAACCTTTAAGCTTTGATGATGATCCCTTTGAACTACGGGATTTTTGCTAGGAAGATCCTTTCACCCATAAAGAAAATGACAATTCAAAGTGTTTAAGACAACTTGCTTCCTATGTAAAAAAATCAGAAGATCATGCTCATAACTTCATCATTAGCAATCCAAACAAAGAAGGTATGGGTACCTGTTCAAGACATATAAGCGAAGTACTTGAAAGCTCATAAGAGAACCATCATTACGCTCGAGTATCTGAAAGCTTAGACAGATAAGTGCAGAGAAAATCATGTGAAAGCAATGATATTTACAAAGAGAAAAAAATTTAGTGCATATACAAAATATTAACTTACTGTCTTAAACTCATCGCAACATTTAATAGGATCTGCATATTAGCTGCAGAAGGAAACAAGGCCCGTTACAAGGAATTAAATGTGCAAGTGCACGCGTATGGATAACCATTGCACCCCTTTCAAAAGTACATTCCAGTTACAAAAAGAATATTCTTCACCAAAAGTATGTGCAAAACGATTATACAAACATGCACTATATTATATAGAACATAAATATGAAAAAGTACTACTTACTATGTATAGCTTCCATAATGCCTAACAAGGATGTCTCCTTGCAATTGTTTGGTCCGTTTGCTTGATTTAACGCTCTTATTAACACTATTATCATCAACAACCTACAACAAAGTCAATCATTTTTTTTTAAAAAAAAAAAGATAATTTAAACATCAGTTAGTTAACATTAAACAAGGCATTTTTGCCTTTCATGAGGTCATAGAAACTAGCAAGCATGAAAATTGACTTACCTGTGCTGCCCATCATGAGCTACCGTGAAGCTTGACAAATATCACATCTCCCACACTAGCCACGGAATCATTTTCACCTCCTTCACTTATCTCACTTTTCCCTCTGATACTCCTACAAGCCATTATAGTTTGAATCCGGGCTAAGAAAACCCAGAGGTTCTAACCTGTTAGTTTCATCACTAAATAATGCACTAAACACACAAGAATCAGTTGCCTAGAGTAACACAAACAAACACGTCGAAGCATGGATCACACTAATCAAGTTGTCATGTCATTCTCCTTCAGCCATAATTCTATTGTCATAAAGACGAGGAGCAAGAACTAAAAATTGTTGAAAATGTTTTACCTAAACCAAATCTTGAAAGCAAATGGAAGTGTTTCACATTTCTTCTTTCACCAATGACATGCAATTATAAATAAAATAAAATAAAATAAAATAAACAAAAAACGAAGGTGTGTTTGGTAGAGACTTGAAAAGGAATGTGTAAGCAGTAGCGAAGAAGAGAGTAGGAGGGAGAACAAAGTCAGGCTTGAGTTCAGTGTGTAGGAGATAACCCCAAACAGCATCAATTCATAGAAACGTTGATTTCCCAAAAAAGAACAAGTTTCAGATTTTGACACCGAATTGACAAATTGTTTATCATGTGTTTATAAATATGCTAGCTACATTATCCATTTTTTTAAATGCCGGTGCATCAAGTGAGTCATGTGATTTTGAATCTACGGTGAAAAGGAATAAAAATAGGGAAGTAAAACCCTAGAAAAGGGATAGAGGGAATACTTGCGAAGAGTGGAAACCATCTTGTTGGTGAGAGCATTGATGACGATCAGACTGGTGAGGGCTGGGCCTAAAAATGATGTCGAAGCGATCAAGATCATAGCAGGCAGCGTTGGTGTGTGTCATTTTGGTGGTGCAGCATGCGAGGCCGAAGGTCATGGGCCAAATGGAGCTACGACGAGCCTAGTTCATCAGATCGTCAACCTTCAACATCACGAACTTTTCCACCTTCTACACATCAGCAAGAGAGGAAGCACGAGCGAAAGGGAAATTTGAGAGGAGAGAGCTACGCACGAGAGAGTGAGAAAGCACGAGGAAAAAGGAAATAAAAAATGTAAATGGAAAGGGACTTCAAAGACAATTTTATGAAAAACGTCCTCGAACAATTTCAATTAATTACAAAAATATCGCTATGGTTATAAAAACAACGGTCTTCATTCAACTATCTTTAAATTAATGTCGTTGAAGGTAACTTTTGTAGTAGTGTACACTACAACAAATGTGTATTACACTGTGGCATATTTCCAATCACACACACATATGTCTACATGATTTTTCATGCTGGAATTAAATTCTGAACGTAACTCTTCTTGTACTATGTCAATTTATATCCTGACAACTTATAAGTTATAAATCAAATCATGCAAGTTTAGGAAGTTATATATATTCTGATTAGTTTGCTAAATTGATAATGACATGAAAATTCTTCTATACTTTTTGCTCAGCACAGCTTCCATCTATTACTTTCATCCTAATTTCTTTTCCATCATCATGTCTCTAATTTGGGGATTTTTCTCTGGCCATTAGGGACACTGTTTTGACATAATTAGCATATAAAACCCAGACACCGTCTTAGTCCCAATTTGGAAGCATTAATTGGTGTCCCCCCCTAAGTACCTCTAATCTAAGTAAAAACACTGCAACAACCTCCACCACTCATTTCAATATCCCACACCCTGAAGAAAACTAAAACTAGTCTGAAAATAAATGTGGCATGCTCACAATTATTTGAAGGAACGAACTCGAAAGGACCAAAAAGCCCCACACAACTCATCATTCATTGTATTAGTCCTACTCTTATAGAAATGCAATATTAGATCACAGGAATAGATTAAAAAAAAAAACGCTTACTTGAACAGAAGTGCAGAACCTACAAGAGTCTATGAGAGTGGCTGATGCAAGAATCCAAGCAATACATTGAAGGTAAATGCGCTCCATGGATAACTACTGGATCAAAGAAAAAATCCTAACCATAAAAGAAGCTGATATATGGTCTTAAGATTTCAAGATAAAAGAATGCCTTGATTTATGTAGCTTCAGCTTCAAATTTCTTTCCTTTACAAAGAGGCAAAATTTATCCACCCAAGACAAGGTGCTTCTTCAATTTTGATGATATATTTTCACTGACACCACTATTTATTATACACATACTCTACTGTTCAGTCATTGAATCATGTCCTGTGTGATAGCATCTCGTTCGGGTTCAAAGAGCAGGTCATGTAAGAACCCATCGTATAGTCTGCTAGTTTTGTCAGATGAGGAGGCTTCCACATATAATTTTTGAGAAGCAATGGAATCAGCAGTGCCATGGAGAACAAAAAATGGAACACTCAATTTTCTCAAATTTTGCTACACATAGCACTTAATTCTTAGAATCTTTAACCTGTACGTACTCTAAGAGGTCCAGTACATACTAATGAATGAGAATATTTAGCAATTATATTAGTGCCTCTTGGTCTCTAGACACTGGCGACCCCTTCTTATATGTAGAACTACATTGATACGTTGGCAGCAAGAAGGATCCACACCCTCTTCAATCTCGTTGTCGTGTTTGTTATCCACAGCCATTAGATTGCAATACACGTGGTCACGATCCACGCCTTCTAGAGCGAAAGGGACCAAATGAGGTTGTTTGCCTGTAACAGAAGGATGTAATCATTGACAAGTCAGAGCTCCGAGTCAGAGCGGTGGACTCCACTTAAATAAGGGATGTCCATGATTACATCGAGGATTTTTAGAGGCGAGAGTGAGAGGGAGAGAGAATTTAGGGCTGTGAAGTAGGCAATGTTTTAGTAAAAGAAAATCTTCTAAGACAATTTTTACAAAACCATCTTAAAATAATAGTCTTCTAAAACGGTTTGTGTGAAACAATCATGGAATGATAGTTTCTAAGACAATTTTTGGAAAACCGTCATCAAATGGTTGTATTTATTCACAAAATACTGTCGTGTTTTATTCCTCAATGGGTTTTTCTCAAACGACGTTAAATTGACGTCGTAAAAACACATTTTTATAGTAATGAAAGAATGTCATTTGTGTCATTTTATGTCTTTATAACTTTTTGGTGATTGTTCTTATTGAATGGGAAAATATTTGGGATTGAAAATTGATTGGGTTTATAATTCTTATTATTATCATTCATTAAAGAATGCCTTTTGTGTTGTTTTATGTCATTGCACATTGTCTAATGCATGGGTTAAGATTTGGGATTGAAAATTGATTAGGATATAATTCTTATTATTATCATTCATTAAAGAATGTCTTTTGTTTCATTTTATGTCTTGGTAAATTTTAGTTATTGTTCTGATTGAATGTGAAAAAATTTGTGGAACGTGACTACTTATTAATGGCATGTAAAGAAAAACAGAAAGAAGTCTACATTTTTACTTAGTGTAACACTAACCTGGATAATACATAACTTATTTATACATTTAAGTTATATTTGACAAGAAATTTTAATTAACTTTTAACTTTTTTTACTAACTAAAAAACTCATTTGACTATTCAGTAAATCATTTTTTTTTGTGCAGCTTCTCAATAGCTAGCATTTTTTGAAACGCTACTTGTCTTTTATTCCACTTTTATCCTCAATATATTCATTCATTTTTCTTGTTACCTTTTTTTAATAAATCATATATGGTGGTATTATTTTTCTATCATTTTACATTATTCAACTATTTCAATAACTAATTTATCGAATACTTCTAATTTAATAAACTAACTTTTGAGCTTTCAGCTTCCAACTGCCAGCTGACTTTTAATTTTCCAATCAACTTTTCAGCTAGTTTTATCGAACATAACCATACATGCATATGCATAGAAATTAGAATATAGAATAATTAATGAGCTATTGTACGTATCATTGGGCACATTCCAAACAATACAAAAGTAATACATTTAAAAGAGAAATTGGCAAAGTGGAAAAAAGGCTAAAATATAATTTTTGTCATCCTATTTTTTTGAATCCGTAATTTTTGTCCTTCTATTTTTTAATTGAGGCATTTTTTCTTTCAATGTTTGAAAATCAACAATTTTAATCCCCCAATTTCTTAGTTATATATTTTGTCCCCCACTTTCTAAAAAATTTGCAATTTTAATCAACCTTTTCAATTTCATAATTGACAATGCACATTTCTAATTCTTTTTTTAATTAATTAATTAATTTTGTTAACAATTAAATAATTTTTAAAAAATTATTTGTCATGGATAATAAATAAACGCATGTCAGTCAATGTTTATTGAGTACATAAGTCAACATTTGAAATCAGTCACAAGGATTAAAATTACAGATTTTTTAAAAGTGGGAGACAAAATGTCTTAATTTAAAAAATAAAGACTAAAATCGCAAACTTTTTAAAAGTGGAGATGAAATATGTCAATTAAAAAATAGGGAAACTAAAATCACTTATTTAAGGACGAAAAAAACACTTTAGAAAAGAAAAAAATAACATATAGAAATGAAAATAAACGAGGAAGTTCATATTCAAGATGCCTAAGTACACAGATAGCAACAATTGTCCTACTTTGTACTTCCATTTTGCTTTCGCCTTGTGGCTGTCATTTTTTGTTTCTCTCAAAAGTAAAATTGTTATCTGGTATTCGAAGAGGCAAAAATAAAAAAGGGAAAATGCTTATTTGAGAAGTAGAAACATGTATACCCATGGTTTTAAAAGGAGAGAGATGAAATATAAGTTGGAGATGCAAAGTTATAGTTTTTGTGCTTGTACTCTATTTTGTTCTTGACCAGAAAATGACTTGCTAATCTTCAGACCCCAAAGCCTCCTAATTCCAAATATCTTCTATGAAATTTGATTTAAATGCCTCACGTGAAACAGAACCCTATAAATCAGAATGGGATTTTACACTATTAGAAAATATGCTTTCTACATCGGTTATTTATGACTTTCAACATCGGTTTTTTAATCGATGTTGAAAGTATCGACGTTGATAGTATTATCGTTAACATCGGTTTTTGAAAAACCGATGTTAACGTAAAATTACCAACATCGGTTATATAAATAACCGATGTAGCTAATATGAATTACACCCAGAAAATGTATATTAATGCTGAAAGTTAACATCGGTTTTTACAAAAAAACCCATGTTAACGAATGTGTTACTGTTGACAGTTAACATCGCTTTTTTACAGAAAACCGATGTTAACGAATGTGTTACTATTGACAGTTAACATCGGTTTTTTAAAAAAACGATGTTAACCCACGTTAACATCGGTTTTTTATTTTTTTATAAAAAACCGTTGTTAACGAATGTGTTATTATTGACAGTTAACATCGGTTTTTTATAAAAACCCATGTTAACGAATGTGTTACTATTGACAGTTAACATCGGTTTTTTCAAAAAACCGATGTTAACGTGGGTTAACATCGGTTTTTCGATGTTAACGGATGTGTTACTATTGAATTTTAACATCGGTTTTTTATAGAAAACCGATGTTAACGAATGTGTTATTATTGACAGTTAACATCAGTTTTTTCAAAAAACCGATGTTAACGAATGTGTTGCTATTGATAGTTAACATCGGTTTTTTATATTGTTTTCAGGAATTTTTTTTATATAATGTCTTTGTTTTTACAAAAAAACCAAAATTTAACCTGTAAATTTAAAATCAGACCACACAGCACACAACATATATCATTTGCATTCAGTTTTCAAATAGATTTTAGCAAAAAACTAGCTATCAACAAAGGTTGTTCAATGTTAAGATGAAACAACAATTGTAAAAAATGTAATTCAAAGTATGTAAACTAATTAATTAACCTAAAGTTACATAGTTGCCTAACATCCTATGTTTGATTTCTAACTTTTAGATAATACTGTGCCCACTGTATGCGAAGTGCCTTGAATCTCTCTGCTTCCAATGGTCTAACTTCATTAAAATACTGCATGATCAAATAAAAAAAATAAATTAATAATGTAATAACAATTATAAAAAAACCAAATTTATTTGTAATAAACAATTACCGTCTCCCAATTATTCCTGAAAGATCCTAAGATTATCGTGGACATCCAGTGCATCACGTAGTAGCCACATTCAGTGATTCCTTTTTGTCTATTACACTAAATACATAATGAAATTTGGATATTAATTAAACGTTAACTACAATTAGTGTACACACACATAAAATATATATAAGTAGAACTTTTATTTAAATCACGTACCTTAATAACAATCCACCTAGCAGCAGCCTTGGATTTCGGTTGTGGAGTATCATCAAGTCCTTTCAAAGCACTAGTGTTGAATATAAGGAACATTAAAATATTGATGTTGTTGAGTTATGCCAATGAAAATGTATTGAAAACAATACGGACCTGTTAATTATTCCCTTAAGGTAGTTGTCTGGCCTGTTATGCAAAGAACAAAACCAGACAACTAGGTTTTCCTTAGGTAGAATGACGACCATTTGCCAGTGTCCATTGCAGTAGAGACGAATATGGGTTATTGTAGTAGTATAGATTATTTAAATTCAATTATTTTGTTTGACTTACCTATTCAGATAGGCTCCAAGGTAAACATCTCGTTTTGAACTCTGTATCCAACTCTTAATGTAACTTTCGGATTCAAATTGTGATTGCCCAGATCTCTGAATGGACTGTGGCTCGAGGAATCCATACACATCAGAATTCCCCGCTCGCACACTTGTCTCAGTCAGATGGTTGTGTTGTTAAGTCAAAGTTAATTATGTATGAATTTAAAACAATTACTTTGGTAATTAATAATAATCTAAAATGACTTACAGAATCCACAACTGTATAACAGATATGCTGAGACATTGACCACCATGTGCAATTTCAGAGAGATCTTCGTGCTTTATATACAATGGGAAGTTTTGATTAAACACCCCGAATATGGTAGCATCCCACATAACTTGGAGCGGCTTCAAAAACAGTTGTGGGATGGTCAATGTCATCAGGTACAGGGGATCATCAACCTCTTCATCCGGGCTTTCTGGAGGTTTTGCTGGAGACACAGCTGCCTATTGATAAAACATAGTTAATTAGCAAGTTTTGATTACAGTGAACAAATTAATTGAAAACAATAAACATATAATCAAAGTAAAATACCTGTTCTGATAAACGCTTCACAAGATGTGTTGGCCAAGCAAGGAAAGTGTTAAGTGCCTGCCCCACTAAGGTAACCTCGTCAGTGGGTACAGGAATGAGAGCCTCTGTATCTTTAACCTCCTCAACACCAACCTTGACTTGGCCATGCAACAAAGGGAAGTTGTGAACTGTTGTGGATCCCTCGTAAAGTCTTCCTAGGGCAACCAAGCGGGAAGGATTTTCTTCAATATATAGGCCGCATTTGTCTGAGTCACCCATCCCTGGATCGTTCCCTGAGGGAGCAACACAACTCTCCTTTGTGCTGACACGAGGATCTGAGGGACCAACCTCTGGCTCTGGAGGTAGTGCAATTCCCTGTGATTGCATCTGAGACTGAAACTGGGACTGCATCTGGCTGAAACATTCCATCATCTTTCGAGTCACTTTTTCTGTGATTGACTCCTCCAGTTGGTCTCTGATTTGTTGGGTCAACTGTTCTAGGTCTTCAAGAGGCATGGAGGAAGAACTGCGGGATGTTCGTGAAGCTGATCCAAAGTATTGCTTTATGGTGACATCGGCTCCAACAGCACTAACACGGACAGGGTGCTCTGGTCGCCCAATGGCAGCAGTCAGGATATCCTGACGTCCATGGGGGACGAACGATCCCTGTGACGCCTGCTCGTCCAAAGAATCCTGTACCGAACACATATTTGTCCAAGGAATTCACAAAATACACAAAGATAATTACAATTATTAATTAAAAATGACTTACAATCCTGTCAGCTATTTCCTTTGCTACCTCAGACGTCATGTGTCCAGTTTTCTTCGTGCGGACCATCTTCCATTTCACGTGGCGTCTGATGGGAGATGGAGGGTCAATGATGCCCTCAGTGCTTCCAGACTGGGCAGCTTCTTCCAGTCTTTTCTTTGTCTTCTCAGCCATGAGCTTTTCTTCTAAATATTCATAACCCCCACGAGACAATACGTGGGGGGCAGTGTTTTGCTTCTGGGAGGCCTGTGCCTTTTTTCGTACATCCTGGAAAAGTTTAACATTAATGAAAATGATTATTACAATAAATTATAAGAAGTGATTTTGTTGTGGAAAACAACTAAAATGACAAAATACATACCTCCCATGAGGGGTCTCTGCGGGTCTGACAAAACTGAGTCCATTTCTCCTTGCTAATGCCATATTTTTCACAGACAATGTCGTCCACACCGTCCTTGTCGACTGCAAGTGCCCATTTCCTAGTCAAGTCAGATTTAAACTGCCTCCAGCGCTCGCCGACAATCTGAAGAATTTCTTCTTTGTCATACTGTCAGAAGCTTCAGGGATTTGAAATTACGCCTGACAAACAATAAATTAGGTTTTATTGTAAGTAAATAACAAATTTAGACTATTAAAGAAAATCAACAAAGAAAACTCAAATACCTGAATATCCTCCCATATCAAATCCTTCTGAGCAGTAGCAACTTCCTTCCAGGTGTCATATGTCACGTCGACCTTATCACGAGTGACAATCCCCAAATATGTTCTTAATTTCTTCTTGTGGGGACCGTCGACCTTGCCGGTAGTAGGATCGACATTGACCACAGGTCTTTCTGCCCTAGGTGGTCTAGTGGACAATGATCGTAGCCGTGTCGCCTTGCGTGTCCGCTTCAACGTAGATGGAGACGCATCAGCGTCTACAGGAGGAGGAGGAAGAGGAGGAGGAGGCGAGGCAGGTGGAGTAGCCATGGTCCTTTAAAGAGAAAAAGTTGAGTTAGTTAATATTATCAAAAAACACTGTATGAGTTATGTAAATGAATGTACCGAAATGAAATATTATATTAGAAAATTATGTTAGACGATATTAATTAATTCTCCTTCATCATCATCATTACGATTAGCATGAACATCGTCAGCTTCTTCTTCTCCGACGTTGTTAGAAGTCATTTGTGTAGACAAAGGACTAACATAAGTGTCCATGTATGAATCATCATCTTCTACATTAACACCAATTGTTTTCCCGTTTAGAACCACAGACCACCTTTCATCACAAGGGTCTTGCACATAAAATACTTGCTTAACTTGTTCTGCCATGATGAAAGGGTCATTCTGGTAAGCTAGTTTCTTTAAGTCTACCAACGTAAATCCTACATCATCAGTCCGCACACCGGTGTTTCTGTCAACCCACTTACATTTGAAAACACAAACAGTAAATTTGACATAGTTAAGCTCCCATATTTCATCAATGAAGCCAAAGTAAGGGATTGAAGCTACACAGGGATTGTCATCATGTACAGTTGCAAAGTGTTGAGATTCAGCCCTTAGGGTGACCCCGTTGTTTTGCATTGTACTTTTGTCGTCTTGTGCTTTTGTGTAAAAGGAATACTTGTTTATGTCGTATCCTTGCCAAGTTATAACATTTCTTTTAGGCCCATGAGCTAGCTTTCTTAATGTTTCAGAAGCATTTTCGTCAGCAAAGATTGTATCTTTAAACCAATCAGAGAAAGTCTTGTTATGATTTTTCAAGACCCAGTTCTTTGACATTTTTGGATTACTTTGTTTGACTAAATGTTCATGCTGAACTATGTATGGCAAAACTTCATTACTGTTATTCAATACATACAAGTGAGCTTGCAACAAATCTTCTACACTTGGAGTGATAACATGCAGTCCTCTTAATTTTTGAAGAGTATCCTTGTGGTACTTTAATATTTGAAGAGTATCCTTGTGGTACTTTAACCTGGCGCAGACACTGGCACAAACTGATCTTCTCCTTTCTGGATAAAGTATGACAAGCTGGAGGCAAGTATATTTTTTTACCATCAGACCATGGATGCAACTGCGATCGTATGCCCATGTCAGCTAGATCTTGACGGGTATTTAGACCATCTTTCGTCTTGCCCTGAATGTTAAGGAGTGTCCCAATGACACTGTCACATACATTTTTCTCTACATGCATAACATCAATACAATGTCTAACATCTAGATCAGACCAGTACGGAAGATCAAAGAAAATGGACCTTTTCTTCCATATGCAACTCTTACTTTTATCCTTCTTTTGGGTCTTTCCAAATACAGTATTAAGGCGTTCAACCCGCTGGAAGACCTGCTCACCAGTTAACGGTGTCCGCGCAGTTTCGTGCTCTTGACTTCCATTAAAAGCTTTTTTCAATCTTCTGTAAGGGTGATGAGCTTTTAGAAAATGGCGATGTCTAGTGTACACTGTTTTTCTACCATGTTTCAGTTGTATGTAGCTTGTGTCTTCTTCACAGATGGGGCATACAAGATGACCCTTAACACTGTAACCACTGAGATTCCCATATGCTGGAAAGTCATTAATGGTACAAAATAGCATTGCACGCATTTGAAAAGTCTCCTTGCGAAACCCATCAAACACTAAAACCCCCTCATCCCACAACTTTCTCAGGTCTTCAATCAACGGACTTAGATAAACATCAATGTCATTTCCTGGTTGTCTTGGGCCTGATATCATCATAGACAACATCATGTATTTTCGCTTCATGCACAACCAAGGTGGAAAATTGTAAATTACTAGTAGAACTGGCCATGAACTGTGTTGAGTGCTTAAATTGCCATATGGATTCATTCCATCACTGGCTAGTCCAAGTCTAAGATTTCTTGCCTCTTTGCCGAAATTCGGATACAAACTATCAATCTTCCTCCACTGGGAGCAATCAGCTGGATGACGGACCATTCCATCATATTTTCTCCCATTTGCATGCCAGGTAAGATCTTTTGCGTCGTCCTCATTAGCAAATAAACGCTTAAACCTTGGAATGATGGGAAGATACCACAACACCTTTGCTGGAGGGCCCTTCTTTGAGTTTTCATCAGAATTGCAGTCCTTATCATCCTTCACCTTGTACCGTGACGCCCTACACCTAGGGTATTTTGACATTTCTTCAAATTCATGTCTGTACAGTATGCAATCATTAGGGCAAGCATGAATCTTCTGATACTTCATACCCATCGGACACAATATCTTCTTTGTCTGATAGTAGCTTTTAGGCAATGTGTTATCCTGTGGAAGCAGATCGTGCACTATTTGAAGCAATGAAGTAAAGCTTTTATCACTCCATCCATATCTGGCCTTGACATTAACCAGACTTAACACCGCCGACAATAGCGTCAAGGAATTGTTGCACCCCGGATACAAAGGCTTCTTTGAGTCACCCTGCAATCTTTCATACACAGGGGCATGTGCTTGCTGGAAAGACTCTTGTCCAAGGTCACGAATCATATCCTCCAAGCGATCTCCCATTTCTACATCAAACGGTTTGGATTGTTGCCCACTCTGCATGTCTGTCATTTCACCATGCCATATCCACGTCGTATAATTTCTCTTAATTCCATCACACAACAGATGCTCTCGTATGTCATCCAGTATTTGTCGTCTTCCATTCAAACAATTGATGCAAGGACAATAATATTTTCCATCTTCATCTGGTTGACCTCTTTGTGAAGCAAATTGTAAGAATTGCTCGACGCCTTCCTCATATTCTGGGCTGATGCAACTTTCATTCATCCAACTTCGATCCATCTAAGTAATAACTCGGTCATACTCTCAAAGTTATTCGATGCATGAAAATCTCACTTTTTTATTAAAGGTGTGACCCTATCCCATTCAGGAAGACCGTCTTTTATGGTAGCTTCATACATCAGGGTTAATTCTATTTTGTTAAATTTGACAAAATTTTGGCAGCATTTCGCATTGGTCTCCAAGTACACGACATGAAATCGGTGAAATTAACTTCCCGATAATCAAGTATGCACTCAGAGAACAACTAGAAATGCATTACCGAAATTTCATCAAATTAAACAAAATAATTTTAACCTTAACACATGAATCTACTATAAAAATATCAGTCTCCCCAAACTGTCCAAACGGACAATTCAAGATTGAATACAATGATTAATGCAAACTGTCCGCAAGAATCATTGCATCCAATCTCAAACGGGAATCTAAGGTTCACTCATCATGAACACAATTTGTATAGCATATATCAATTGTCATTAATGGCAGTGAACACGTAATAAAAATATTCATTGGTAACAAACATTTGTACCTGTGATGATGAGCAGCACGATCCAAAATGAAAGCAAGAATCAAAGAAATAATTGAATGAACACTTACATAAGACAATCTTGCGTATGATAAAAAAAATAGTAAGATTAAGTATAATAAGCGCTCAGAAGATATGAGAACAATTTATTCTAAATTATATTAAATTTATTCTAGAAAAGAGAGTTCTTAAATTTATCACAATTTGACTCGAGATTCTGAAATTCGCATAACATGGGATATCGTGTTCATTTTGTACTTAATTTTGTTTTTGTTACTCGCAAGTGTCTTATGTTGGGTCAGTGGAAGGATTTCCAGTCTTGGACTGCTCTTCAGAAGTATCATGTATTACACTCATATTTACTTAGTTCTTACTATTAGTTTGTGGTTCAGACTTAATGAATTCTCTTTCATTGGAAGGGAGTCATAAAAAGATATTGGATACCAAGAACTATCTTTGAACTCTTAATTGCATAAAATTAAAAGAATTGTTCTCATCAGAGAAATGTGCTTTACTGTAGACATGTACTGACATTTGTTAAATACTGAAGTGCATATGGCCATGCTGGGTTTTCAAGTGGTATCTTGGGGTGAAAGTTATTGATTGTGTATGGCTCTATTTATTGTGACATTTTCATGAATAATGACGTGAAATTAAAATCATCATATCTTATTCTAATGGAACTTTAAGGCTGATGTGACGTGAACTTCAAATCGATCTACTCATGAATTAATTTTTTTTGTGATGTTTAAGTGCCTGAAGCAAATATAAATGTGCTTGTTTCTTGGTAAATGTTTTGTAATTTGTAAATGTGTAAAATTTATTATGAGCTTGAACCTTTTGATATTCGAAGGGTAACATGGTGTGAATCAACACGTGCCCCCAACATGCAGGGGTGTTGCGGAACAAAATGGTGAGGGATCACTTTTGTAGGTTCAGTGTGAGACATAAAAGGAAGTGCAAACATACAATATTGGTTGCTCTTTAAACATGTCGATTTTATATCCTAGCTAGTAGAGCACCTAACTATTTTACCATTCAAAACAAAGTATCCAAACATGGAATGAGGAAGCATTGGAAACATGTACCAGCCCCTGAAATAACGCACTCAGTTTAACTCTTCATTAAATAAACTCAAAATGCCAAAATGATCACCAAATACAATAGGATTTATACCAAAATCAGATAATAATACCAGAAATCTAGTTCTATAAGTTATAAACTAAGTTCTTTGTTAAACTAAAATACCATAAATATATATATATATATATATATATATATATATATATTCATTAATGTGCGTGAAAAAAAATCAAGCTAGTAATTTGGTGTGAATTAGAAGGAATACCTGGATTCCGTTTCAGTATAGCTGCATGGAGTGGAGAGTTTCCAAAGCACAGTGGAAGCTAGCTTCTCAACAGATAGCCTGTTTAACCAAGTATGATTAATTAATTAATTACTTAATCAATTTCTGTTCGTTGGAATAACTATAAAAAATAAAATAAAAAATTGTTACAGCAATCGTGAGCCACGATCAAAGGCCAACCAAGTCCTTGTATATTTTCAAGCAATCTGATTTATAAATTAGAAATCCAAAATAAGAATAAAATTAGTTTTATAAATTATAAAATGTAAATTTAAAACTCATAGACACAATAAAGAAATAATAAAATTTATTTTTAGAAATTATTTTTTTTATAGATAAATAAAAAAGACACGTATTTTAAAATTACTAAAATTAGTCACAACAATATCTTAATAAATAAATAAAAAAGACAAATAGGACATAGTAAGTAAAATACGAATCAAATACACGTATTTGAAAATATAGAAAAAGAAAAAAGAAAGAGAAAGCAATATTTGTAGGCTTCCTCAATAAGTGCCTTCCACACCACGAATAAGTAAATAAAACTCCTAAAAATAATTCATATAAAAACACAGTAAAATCATCACAACCCAAAAATTATTATAAATTTATTATTGCTCCCCAGTACTGCAGCATTAGTGTCATACAAAACTTAATTGGATAATGTTTTGCAATTGGTCCATGTGTTCCAAACATCAGATAAACCAGAACAATTGGTTATTCCATCCTATCAGGCCTTACTAGGTGTGCCAAGCAAGGCCTAAAGCCTGAAGGTATAGCTTATTTGTAAGTGACAAGTTAGACCCTAACACCTGCAACTTCTGTAACATTAGAGCAGGTCTCATACATTTTCCCCATAAACAACTAATTCCTAATTTGATATTAGACAAATTGCACTTCAATAAGAATATTATATTAGAGGGTGACCATGTATAACAAGATAATCCTAATCCTATGCCTATATTGTGACAATGAAAGTTACGCAAACAGAAAATTACGCAAACTGAAACAACAGGAATTGAAAATTATGCAAACAGAAAATTACTATGATCAATTTTATTTACCCGTCACTCACAAAATTCGAGCTGCTTCCAACACAAAATCAATATAAGAATGGTAGAAAAATGAAACTGCACAGCAAAACAAGGAAGAGATAAAACCGCTATTATTGTTATGATTATTATGTCTTAAAGTCGAACAGGTAGTTAAGTTGGAAATGGAACGCATTTCACTTACCTAGGTTTCACCAAGTTTCAAGGAAGCACCATTTTTGTGGTGGCGAGAGCATGAGAGAGAGACTGCGAGTGCGAGGGTGCGAGGTGCGAGGTCATGGTGGAGTGCGAGGAGAGGAGAATTAGGGATTTAGGTATCTGTTGTGATTGCGTGAAAAGATTTGGGGTTTTAGTTTTGCTAAAACATCAATTTTACTAAATCACAGGTTATTTTATTTTTTTTAAGTAATAAAGGATTTTTTTTTGACAAAATATATAAGGATCCTTTAATTTAATATGAATGTTTCTATAATTATTCAATCAAGCATGGGGAAATGATTCAATCGAGGATACACGACAGTGCTATATATTTTATCACATAAATGATCCATAAAATGCCTTTTTTTTATTTGTGGGGATTTTTTTATGCATTTGAAACTATATGTTTATTTCTGAAAGTTTTGGGGAAAAATATTGTCCTTGGTATATGTTACTTTAAGTAATAAAAGTTATATATTTAAATTTTATTATTCGACATATACTTTATATGATTTTTTTTTCTAAATAATAATAAGAAACATAAATATTTTCGTATATTAAATGTTATAATAATATTTTAAAAAAATTATAAAAAATGAAAAGTCATACATGTAATTAAAGTCCAACAATGAATATATCATTTATCATATTATTTAAGTTGATTATATATTATTTTAATAAATATAATATTTCATATTTTCTTTTTGAAGTATTTTCTTTGGGTAACGTTTTATTTAGTGAACTTGACATATATTTCATATTTGTTAGTAACCCTGCACCTCACACAAGCCACGTCCATGACGCAGTGAACCTTTCTTGACTTGAGTCTTCCTCCTCTCATAATCCACGTCGCATTCGAACAGTCCAAATTTCTATCCAATAATCAAATACCACCAACCATCTCGTGATGTCTCCCTGAACCAGTCTGCCGTGACTATTTACCATAATAACGTTGCTGTAATAATAACCTACTCTTCATTATTAAGAATAACACCAAACAAACACATAACAATTGATAATTGACAGGAGTAATAATCACAATACAATAGTGGCCACTCCTTCCCAACCCAAACAAACAAAACAGACCCATTCCGTGACACCATTTCTCGGTTGACGGCTACGAGACAAAAATCACAGCCACTAGAATCACCACATACTCCACGTAACAACACCAAATATTAGTCACAACAATATCTTAATAAATAAATAAATAAGACAAATAGGACATAGTAAGTAAAATACGAATCAAATACACATATTTGAAAATATAGAAAAAGAAAAAAGAAAGAGAAAGCAATATTTGTAGGCTTCCTCAATAAGTGCCTTCCACACCACAGATCTTACAGCGTGTATGTATGTGTGAGCTGTGCTTAGACGCTCCTCTATTTAAGCAATATTTCTCGACACTGTCTTCCTCGACGCATCACATAAGTCATAAGGCAATGCGTTTTCAAGTGTATTCGAAATAAGTCTTGACATACTATTTTAGTTAATTTTTAAATTTTTCTTTCATCAGCTAAAAAAATATTTTAAAACATTTACTTTTTACTTTTTTAATTTAATTACTCTTTTAAAAATTCATCACTATTTAAATATAATTCTTTTTCTTTGTTTCTTCTTTCCTAAATGATTTTTTTATTAAATTTATTAACAAAAAATTCACATAATTAACAAATGTGGTTCAAAATAATAAAAAAATGAAAAATGTAATAAAAATAAATTACATGTGGATTATAATTAACTCTAAATTTAAAGACTTAAAACATAATTTTCGTGTCTCATGAAAATATTTTTATTTTTGTTCTGAAAATTTTGTTTAGAAATAATGAAAATATCATTTTTTTTAAATCCTACAAATATATGAGATAACTATAATTATTTAAATTAAACCACTGCAACATATATTTTCAATAAATCAAATTAATATATACAAATATTTTAATTTATTTTTAATTTAAAGATAATACGATAACATAAATATAGTAGGATTTCATAGAATTTTTAAACAATATTCTCCATTTACCTTTTTATGAAGATTTTTTTGAATTCATTTTTTAAATTTAGTTTAATTTTTAAATGTTTACCTTTTGAATTTATTATTGTTTATTAATTATTATTTTTTTAATTAAAATATAATTAATAACGCAATATATGTTTTTTAAAAAAATATATAAATAATTAAAAAAAAGTTTATATTAACATCGGTTTTTTCAAAAACCGATGTTAAGAATAATACTTTATTTACAAATATGCCACCGCGTTTAACTTAACATCGGTTTTGTCTAAAATCGATGTTAATAAACCGATGTTAAAACTGCTTTTTGTAGTAGTGATAATATATCCGTTAAAAAGTAAGATCCTCCTATGGTGTGTGTTAAAACCTGTTTTGAATTATCAAGCTTAACTATAACCTCACTAGGGTATATATACATGATGTTTTATGTTTCTACTGGGTATATATATAGGGGATACTTTTTTGGCTAGATACAACACATCTTTTGGTTTTATGGAGGACTTATCCTTTTTTGTTGATGAATCCCTTTGTACCTCTGGTACACTGATGTAAATATATAATTTTATTAATAAAACCTTTATTTTACTTTTAAAAAAAGAAACCTTGGTTCAAACTACCACCTTAGGTGAAAGAACCAAACAACAATATCAGCTCTGGTTTTTACATCAGGATTTGAACCGATATACTAATTTACCAATTTCACCAAGAAGTATATAAATTGATAAAGCCATTCAATTAAATAGCTAGCAAGAGAACAATGTTTAACAACAAAAAATAAATCAAAATGTAGTATCCAGGATCAAACATCCCAAAGCCTAAGCAATCAGGAATTAAAACCAATGGAATGATCATATGATTCAACCAAGCAAACAGTAATCATACCTTCATGTCAAGATGGTACAGTGCATTGTAGGAGTGGAGTTCTTAATGTCTATTCTTTAGTGTAATATATGAAAAGGTGTTGGATATAAACTGAAAATGCTCAAATAGATTGCGTCAAGAGAAAATCATTAAAAATATGTTTTAAGCATAAAATGAAATGCACCGTTTTATTATTTCATGTATATGAAATAATAACTCCCCCCCCCCCAGTCTTATAAAACTCGAGACCCTCCCCCTCCCCTCTCCAAATTCCCTTTTCATATTCAATAACCCACCCCCATCTCTCAAACCCTTCATTTTCTTTCCAATTTTTCATCTCTCAACCTTTCGCTCATCTTTCTCCCAAGCACGGAAAGGTGATTAGAGTAAAAGAGAACATCACTCATTTTCTTAAATTTTCTATTTGATCTCTTTAAGGTAAAATTTAATAACCCTTTATGTTAGATGAGTATTTTATAGCATAGTTTAGTTATGAATTGTGTGAAAAGGGTTAGAAAACTAAGTATCCCAGATCAAGTTCAGAATTTGCATGTTTTTTGTTCTTTTATTCCTTTCATATTCATTTTTGAGATAGTCCCATATTAGCTTTGTTGAACCAAAATTTTTTATTCTTGCAGTAATGGTGTTTGAAACTGCAGAGAATAAACAAGACTTGGCTTTGGCCTTGCTTGTCTTTCTTTCTTTGTGATATTTTGTCTGAGCAACGGTACGTTATAACAACCCAAAGCGTGATAGTTTTCACCATCAAACATGAATATGACAATATATAAACATTTTTTTTTGTTTTCATTCTTGATGGTTTTCAGTTTTCACACACCTCACATGTCCCTCTAGAAAAAAGGATTCGCGCCAATTTGTTGTTATATGGAAGGACAAAACAAGCAAACTGAGAATTAAAATATGGAAAGGCAGAAAATATAAGACTCAAGCACACATTACAAGCATGTCACTGCTCTTTAAATAAAGAGCTAAAACATAACTGAAATTATTCAACACATTATAGTGAATTAGTGCTATTAAAAATAAAACATAACAGAAAAACATTTCAATATACCATCAACTAAAGGCTATGGCCACTGACAATTAATTATATAGTAACTGTTGACGTGTAAATAGAAGTTAAGAAGTTATTGGTAGTTTCTTGTAAATAGGAGTTATGTGCAGTAGTTATATGGAGTAGTTTTAAATATATTGTAACTGCAGTAGTCTATATATTGTAACTTTGTAACTGCAGTAGTTGAATTTGAAGATTAAGAAAAAGAGCATTCTCTCTAAAACTTGTATGTCATTGTTTTTTTTTAACAATTGGTATCAGAGATCCATTGTAGGGGCCTGATATTGAGTGCATGTGAGGAAAACAGTGAGTGTATGAGGAAAACAATGAGTGTGAGTCAAGAAAGAAACTGCAGTTTTTCTTTCTTTCGAGTAGAACGAGTTGAGAAGAATAGCAGAAGGTGGGAGTAGCAGTTTCGTGCAGCCTGCAATTCCAAGGTTTAATGGTCATTATGACCATTGGGCAATGTTGATGGAGAATTTTCTCTACTCCAAAGAATATTGGGATCTCATTGAGAATGGGATATTGATGGTGGTAGATGGAATAGAGCCTACGGAGGCACAATGCAAATTGATCGAGGAGCAGAAGTTGAAGGACTTAAAGGTAAAGAATTACCTTTTCCAGGCAATAGATCATGAAGTCCTTGAAACAATCCTTAAGAGGGACACGGCAAAAAATATATGGGATTCAATGAAGCAAAAATTTCAAGGTTCAACCAGGGTCAAAAGGGCTCAACTGATGCAAGCTTTACGCAAAGATTTTGAGATTCTTCAAATGAAGGAAGAAGACACAGTGAATGCATATTTTTCTCGTACTTTAACCATAGCCAACAAAATGAAGGCTCATGGTGAAAGTATGAGTGAAACAATCACTACTGCAAAGATTTTGAGATCAATGATCTCAAAATTTGATTATGTGGTATGCTCAATTGAAGAATCCAACAACTTAGACATGATGACTATTGATGAGTTGCAAAGTAGTCTTCTTGTTCATGAGCAGAGGATGAGAAGTCATGGAGAAGAAGAGCAGGTTCTGAAGATCTCCCACGAAGACAAAGCAAGTAGAGGAAGAGGTAGAGGTAATGGTTCATTTAGAGGAGGTCGAGGAAGGGGAAGACAATCATTCAATAAAGCTGTTATTGAATGTTTCAAATGTCACAAGTTAGGACACTATCAATATGAATGTCCTGATTGGGAGAAAAATGCCAATTATGTTGAATTAGAGAAGGAAAAAGATGAAGAATTGTTATTAATGTCTTATGTTGAATTGGAGCAAGACAAAATGGAAAAAGTGTGGTTCCTTGACTCCGGTTGCAGCAATCATATGACTGGAAACAAGGAGTGGTTCTCAGAACTGGATGAAAGTTTTAGCCAAACTGTAAAACTTGGCAATAACACCAAAATGACTGTTGCGGGAAAAGGTATCATTCGTATGCAAGTGAATGGATTTACTCAGGAAATTTTTGGTGTCTATTATGTTCCTGAACTTAAGAATAATCTATTGAGCATAGGGCAACTTCAAGAAAAAGGCTTAACTATTTTGATTCAACATAGGAAGTGTAGGGTATATCATTCTGAGAAAGGATTAATTATGCAGTTAGATATGAGTGGAAATAGAATGTTTTCTTTGTTGGCTACCATGATACCAAAAGCTTCTTCGTGTTTCCAAATTGTATCAGAAAATGAATCTCATCTTTGGCATTGCCGGTTTGGTCACTTAGGCTATAACGGATTGAGGACACTTTTTGATAAGAAGATGGTAATTGGGTTGCCTTCGGTCAAGATTCCAAAGAAGATATGCATAGAATGTTTAACTGGAAAGCAACACAGAAACTCTATGCCTAAGAAGAATTTATGGAGAGCATCAAACAAGTTACAACTTGTGCATGCAAACATATGCGGGCCTATTAAACCAGAATCAAATAGCAACAAGAGGTACATCCTAAGTTTTATTGATGAATTCACTCGTAAAACTTGGATTTATTTCTTACATGAAAAATCAGAAGCTTTTTCCATGTTTAGAAATTTTAAAGCTCATGTTGAAAAGGAGATTGGTGCATATATTGCTTCTTTGAGGACAGATAGAGGTGGTGGATTTACCTCAAATGAGTTTGTAGAATTTTGCAAAAATCAAGGCATTAGTAGACAATTGACTACAGCCTATACTCCTCAACAAAACGGAGTTGTAGAGAGGAAAAATAGAACGATAATGAACATGGTGCATTCTATGTTAGCTGAGAAGCAGGTTCCTAAAATGTTTTGGCCCGAAGCTGTAAAATGGAGTGTGCATATCCTCAATAGATGTCCTACTATGGCTGTGTAGAACAAAACTCAAGAAGAGGCATGGAGCAATGTGAAGCCAATTGTTGATTATTTTTTAGTTTTTGAGTGTGTAGCTCATGCACATGTCCCATACCAGAAGAGAAGCAAATTAGATGAAAAAAGCAAGAAGTGTGTTTTCTTGGGAGTAAGTGATGAATCAAAGGCATACAGATTATATGATCCAGTTTCCAAGAAAATCATCATTAGCAAGGATGTGATTTTTCAAGAAGATGAATGCTAGAATTGGGGCAAAAGCAATGAAGAATGCAGATCAGATGTTTTAAAGTGGAACGATGATGGTGATGAGAATAACATGGAAGAAGGAATAGAAAACAATGAAGAAGAAGGTAACATTGAAGGAGAAGGCAGTGATGTTGATACAAGAAACTCAAGTGAAACTGGTGTTTCTTCTAGTCAATCAACTGAAAATGATTCACCAATTTTGAATGAAGGGAGGGTAAGAGGACCACCATCTTGGGCAATAGACTATGTAACAGGTGAAGATTCGTCAGATGAATTGGGATATGAGAAGAAATGTGAAGAAGGTAAAGTTTACAAGCTAAGAAAGGCATTGTATGGCTTGAAGCAAATACCAAGGGGGTGGTATAGCAAGATAGAGGCTTACTTTGTTCGAGAAGGCTTTGAAAGGTGTTTATGTGAACACACACTGTTCACAAAGTCGAAGGAAGTAGGTAAAATTTTAATAGTAAGTCTTTATGTTGATGATTTAATATATACTGGAAATGATAAAAGTATGTATGATGATTTTCAGAATTCCATGATGTTGGAATTTGACATGACTGATTTGGGGAGGATGAGATATTTTCTCGGGATTGAAGTAATACAAAGTTTAGATGGGATTTTTGTGTGTCAAAGAAAGTATGCTCATGAAATTCTAGGAAGGTTTGGAATGGATAAAAGTAATCCAGTGAAGAATCCTATTGTTCCAGGCACGAAATTGTCAAAGGATGAAGCAGGAACCAAAGTTGACGAAACTTTGTTCAAACAGGTAGTTGGCAGTCTAATGTACTTGACTGCAACTCGACCTGATTTGATGTATGGAGTGAGTCTTATTAGTAGATTCATGTCTTGCCCAACTGAATCTCATTGGCTTGCAGCAAAAAGAATATTAAGGTATTTGAAAGGTACAACTGAGCTTGGAATTTTCTACAAAAAGGATGGTCGCACAAATTTGGTGGCTTACACCGACAGTGATTTTGCTGGTGATTTGGATGATCGTAGGAGCACTTCTTACTTTGCATTCTTACTTGGTTCTGGAGTAGTTTCAGGGTCTTCTAAAAAACAACCTGTAGTGACATTGTCTACTACTGAGGCTGAGTACATAGCTACTGCGTTTTGTGCCTGTCAGTGTATTTGGTTGAGAAGAGTTTAGAGAAACTTGGTCATAAGGACGAAAATAGTACTTTGATTCAATGTGACAATAATTCTACTATACAGCTATCAAAGAATTATGTTTTTCATGGCAGAAGCAAACATATTGATATAAGGTTTCATTTTCTTAGAGATTTGACCAGAGACAAAATTGTGGAGTTGAGTTACTGTAACTCTCAAGAACAGGTTGCAGACATAATGACAAAACCTCTCAAGTTAGAACAATTCTTGAAATTACGGAGTATGTTGGAAATGGTTAATGTGTCAGTTATAAACTAAATGTTTGTTTTTCTTTTTGTTTTAAGGGAGGGAATGTTGACGTGTAAATAGAAGTTAATAGAATTTAAGAAGTTAGTGGTAGTTTCTTGT
Organism: Glycine soja; assembly: GCF_004193775.1. NCBI lineage: Eukaryota > Viridiplantae > Streptophyta > Magnoliopsida > Fabales > Fabaceae > Glycine > Glycine soja. The sequence continues at coordinate 36,410,298 of NC_041007.1, read as the reverse complement.
AAATAGGAGTTATGTGGAGTAGTTATATGGAGTAGTTTTAAATATATTGTAACTGCAGTAGTCTATATATTGTAACTTTGTAACTACAGTAGTTGAATTTGAAGATTAAGAAAAAGAGCATTCTCTCTAAAACTTGTATGTCATTGTTTTTTTTAACAGTAACATCCATAACTGAGTAACTAGGGCAGTTCCCAACACAAACACTTAAAAATACCTAGCAATGAATGCATCGATCACTACTATAAAGATAGCATTTTACGACAGGGTCTCTACGACGGTTGTGAAGGAACCGCCTTAGAAAGGTGTGCGGTGGCATTTTTTGTAATTATCATAAGAATTAGAGCATTTTACGACATTGTTCTAAGGTGGTTTTTATAAACCGCCTTAGAATGTTAAATATAATTAAAAACCCGCAACACCTGGTCCCTTCTTCTTTCGCGCTGAACAAAACCTTGTCTTCTTCTAACCCTAGTCATGCAGCACCTCTGTCTCTCTCAATCAACAAACCCTATTTTTTCTATCTCCATAGTCTCTTTGCCTGTCTCTCTCAATCAACGCCATTCCCTTTGTAGAAAACCTAGAAATTTCTACAAGCGATTCTACCCTTTCCATCAACAACGCTGATAAATCCAATAAGGCTCACAAAACTCGTCAATCTGGTGCCAAAACCAACAAGAAGAAGACTAAGAAGAAGCAGAATCCCGATGACGTCAGAGGTGAGGATCCGAGGAAGCAAAACCCTAAGCCATTCGCCTTTTCTTCCTCCAACAAAGCCAAGCGCTTGCAATCACACGCCATCGAGAAAGAGCAGAGCCGCCTCCACGCTCCCGTCATCGACTGCTCCTACGGCGAGGTTGCTCCTTACGTCGTCGTGGTGTAGGGCCCTCCTCAGGTGCATATTATTCTATTCTCTTTTCCTTCTCTCGAATTCAACTCAACACAACACAATTAGTTGCTAATCTTGCTCTGATTTCAGGTTGGGAAGTCACTATTTTGGTTAAGCATTACACGAAGCATTACGTGTCTCAAATCAAAGAAAAACATCAGGAAAGAAAATACATATATATTTATTAAATTACTCATGGGAATATTTAGTAGTTTCCCCAACCCTTTTTGTTGTGCAGCCTATATGTAGGCTATCAGCTTGACAAATATCATTTTGAATGAAAATCATAGTTCACATCATTTTTTACTGCCATAATTCATAATTAATTGTATGGAAAATTTAATTATCGTGTAATTTGGCTATAATGTGAACTTATAGATTAAGTTGTGTTCCGTGCTTAGTGATGTAATACAAGTTTGATAGGAATTGTTTCAGCCAAAGTTGGCTTGTCTTTGAACACTAATTAGTAACTGGAGAGCTTATTTGCTTTTCTCCTTCCAGCTGCCAACAACATATCTCTTTTTAAGTCCTACTTGGCATATTCTATATTGCAGGTCAATGATTATCATCATTTTTAATATTGTTAATTATGTCGAAGTTTCATGCACACCTTTGTTTTGTATGTCAATTTGTTAAACTACAAAAGATTTGATTGTATTCATTCATAATGGACACGAAAGTTCCTATATGTCACTACCCTATTGTTGATTATGATTTATTTTGAGATGTCATTTCTATAGTACTATGATATAATTGATTACAGCCATATGTTCTTTATCATTTTTACAGGTAAGGTGGGATGACATAGAAGCTGCTAGGCGCAATAGGGTTTCCCCATTGGAAATTGAGCCATCTGGTTCTGCTTCAAATTCCAGTAACTTGATGTCAGCTGGTTTGAAGTGGACCAGGATTGGAATGACTTTAGTGAAGCTGGAATTTCCCACTCCCGGTAAGTCACTAAGCCTGTGTTCTCTATATGCTTCATTAAATCCTATTCCTAAGTACTATAAAAAGTCGCATTAGCACAACGGCTTCCCTAGCTCACCAAAGAACCAAACCAAAGCATGCCATCATCCATGGCTTTCCTTTCACATCCTTATTTCTTTGCAGCTTTATCTGCACCTTTGACTCTTTTGGTGGTCCAAATTCTGTCCAGAAAACTGAACAAAAGGCATAATAGAAAGAAGTACCACCCTGTTGCTGCTGACACCATCTTCAATCAGATGCCGAACTTCAACAGGCTGCACCATTATATGACTGATCTTGCTGCCAAGCACAGGGCTTACAGGCTGCTCAACCTTTTCAGATATGAGGTTTACACCACTGAGCCAACTAATGTTGAGTATATACTCAAAACCAATTTTGAGAATTATGGAAAGGTAGGTACTTTAATCATAGCTAGATGAATTGTTATTGGTAAGTTGACTGTATTTTTTTAAGGATGAATAGATTATTATGCACATGAATAATTCTAAATTTTCCTACCAAATCTTTGTACTGATCTTCTTATTTATGGGTATCTTTAAATAAATTTCTCAATAAATAATTGTAGGTGCAGAAAAAAGGCGTAAAATATAATTAAACTTTTATCTTAAGTTAAAATTAGTTTATCTATAAAATACTTTACATAAGTTCTCTTATTGCTTGGGATAATGCTAAGAGGTACAATGAGGTGAATTTTAAATTTATTACATTTAGCTAGAAGTTTAGAATCCTGAAGGTAAGTGATAAGCATTATATTGAATTTCATTGTATATGTTCATGTTTCTATGAAGCTTGCTGGACCTGAAAGGGAGAGGCAACTATCAGATACAGATGTCCAATCAGCTGTGTGGGAGGTCTGTGGTGATTCTGGAGCTTTACAATTGCTTTTTGATCTTCTTCATGTGAAGTGAGTGTCAGGAATTAGGTAACCACAACTGCTGATAGGATCATGTTAATTATAATATGAAATGTTATTTGCCTTATTCCTAATCTGTATACTTGTGATTACAACTTGATTTCTGCAAATGATTTTTTTGAATCTCTTTTATATTCAATGCACCTTATACTAGTTATGAAACCAAATCAAGTTTAGAATCTTTAGATGCAGACCTTAGTTGCCTCAACAAGCTCGACTGGTATGCCACCTATTGTTTGATATCTTCACCTGTTGTTATATATATATATATATATAGCTAGTAGCAGTGTTGCTGTTCTTAATATTCCCAGGTTGTGGCAGGAATAATGTTCTTATTAATATTCTCATGCTTGGATCTGATTCGGATCTTCTTTCTTGATCTGGTTAGTCAAACAATTTATATGTACACTTGCTAATCATAATTTTATAATGAGTTTTTTATGCACCGATTGTAATCTTATGGTATGATTAGGAATATTTTTTTATCTTTATCTTTATAATAATAATAAAAGTAAATAAGTTTGAGAGGGAAAACTTATGTAATTAAATTATTCATATTTAGAGATTTTATTCTTTATTTGTTAATTCATAGAATTATATTAATATAGTAATTAAGGTAATCAAAATCATCTTATAATTTGAAATAATTTAATCAATTGTTAGTAACTCTGGTATATGTTTTAGTTAACGTTATTAAGATGGTTTTAAACTTTTTATATAAATATAGTAATTAAGGTAATTAGAATTAGTATATTTTCTAATTTGAAATAATTAAAGTCATTATTGGAATATGTTTTAACTAAGGTAATTAAGATTATTTTAAATTTCTTGTTATAATAAAATTATAGGGACATTTTATGCACTTGAGCAAGAAAATTTTAGAGAAACTTGTTATATTTTTAATTCATAGAATTATATAAATATAATAATTGAGGTAATTTGAATAATTATATATTCTGATTTGAAATAATGAAATTAATTATTATCCACACATATATATGTCTTAATTAAGATAATTTAGTTATAAAAAAATATTATTTCTTTTTAATTTCTTAATTAAATTATTTTGTTTCCTAGGAATAGACAATGTTGTCTCCATCATCTAAGATGTTTTCACCTTTCCATTATGCAGTAACCATTATATTTATCGGTACTAGCTAGGGTGTGCTCATATCAAACAAAGTCCCCAAGTGATTGGTACTTTTAATTCCAATTTCACTTTTTGGTTTCAATTTAACAGAGTTATGCTGTGTTTTTAACCTCTTCTGCTAGTAATGTAGTTCTAATTAGAATTATCTATTACCTCTACAGAGCCAATAATAATTGTCCTGCAGAACTACAATACATCATCTACAAATGTTTATGATTATGTTTCAATTTTATTGGAACTATCATTCAAATAGTATGTTTGAATGCTGAATTTTGACTCATGAATCCAAATTCCTTTGAATGACCATGATCTAGAACACTTACTAAATTTGCTGTCATTTTGAAAAGAACTTTATCATGTGGTTTCAATGCAGTTATGCTTGACATTTCCCTGCATCACTTCAACCAATTATTATAGCCAATACAGGGCCCCCTTAACCTTCAAATTTAATTAAATTTCCCCCTAGATAAAATTCTTAATAACAGGAAAGAGAACTAACTTTACACACCAGAAAGCCCAAAATGTATAAACTCATTTTAAGAAGCTTATCAAAATAAACTTAAATTAAGGATTTTCCCACCATAAATGCAGAAAAAAAGATGTTACATATAGGTGAACAATTAAACAAATTTATTTCAGTTTCAGTATGTGATAGGGAAAAATCTGTGAAAATAACAGACAGTGCCTAGACACACACAGATGCTGTTCAATCATTAATATCCCTCACTTAGTTATGTTGTAACTTGTAGTATGTTTGGAAGGTTACAGGCATGCATGTGGGTCTCTCAGTAAATTCAACAAACCAAGAAAGAACTCTTAAGTTGGTTCTCTTAGATTATGGATGTTATGTGGGAGACTTATCTATAAAGTTAGAAGGTGGTGCATCTTGGCTTTACCAATTGTAAGCAATCTTCTTCTTACCCACGTTTCTGAAAAATGGGTAATTTTCATATATTCTTTTTTTGATAATGATAATTATTCTTTTCTTATTGGTGTTTTTAAATTACCATGGTGAGTATTTGGTAAACAACTACTAAAACAAACCTATAATTTTAATTCTATTCTCTACTGCTTTGTTCTTTAGTCAAGTGTAACTTGAAACTCAGAGAGCCGAAAACAGCTGCTTCCATTAACTCTGTAACAATTTGTTTTATTGGGAATGCAGAGCTACAGTTTGTAGAATATGTAAACTTATTCTAAAAAGAGAAATAGTAGTCTTTTGCTTACTACGAATATGCTTATATTGGCAAAGTTAGTTGGATTGCATGTCTTCTTTGGCCTTTCTTTTTTTCACATTCCTGAAGTCTTTATCAATACTATGCCTTTAGAGTCAAGACAAAGTTTAGGGACATAATTTTGGGGAGCATAAAACTGTTTTAGATTTAATTACCTATTTAATAAGTAAATTTTTAGTCCCTGAAGTTTACATTTTAATTCCCCAATGGTTCCTACCATTAAAATTTTGGAAATTAAAATGTAAACTTCAAGGATTAAAAAAATCCACTAATTAAATTTTGGAATCGCCTTTGCAGATTAAATTTGGAATCGCCTTTGCTATATACCAAGTAGCAATAGGAATTTGGAATTAGTTATAGCCTTCACTATCCTATGCAAGCATAGATAGTCACGAACAAACCACTACTACCACTTGCAATTTATCATTGTTGAAAGGAGCTCGAGGAATATTTGCTTATAGCTCCTTAACACTTGCTCGCTCAAAAATGCTTTATTCTCACTTTGCTCTCTCATTTTCATCGCCTTATATGTCCTTTAGAATTGAATCCCAATGCAAATTGCAACGCGTTGTGATTTTCCACCATTCAATACTATTTTTTGGGAGTTTGTTTTTATATATTCTTAGTGTTATTATCAACTAATCACAAATCACAATAAATATATTGTAAGATACAACCACCTTTTTATATATGATAAATTTTAATAATAATAATTTAGGTTAATTATATTTTTAGTTCTTAAACTTTTTCATGTTTTGATTTTTAGTCTTTGAACAAAATTTTGATTGATCTTGATTCTTAAATTTTTGTTATATTAATATTTTTAATCCCTACCATTATATATGACGTGGTCATGATTTTATTTTTATTTACGTTTAGTAGGGACTAAAAGCTAAAAAAATGCTTGTTAACTTGTTTAAAAGATATTAAATCATTTGTAATGATTAAAAATCTATACATCTAATTATAATTCTCCTTCAATATAATGTCCCTTCTTTGATTCCACAAATTAAACCTACTTTCCATTCTTTCCACAAATTAAACCTACTTTCCAGGCTTTGTCGTTAAAATTATATATATTATGGCTTAATTGAAAAGCTTATATATAATACATACATTGGCACGCGTTAACATTACCACTTTCTTACTTACACCACAGCACTTCTGCTAACCTTTCGTCTTCAATTTCCCTTTGGATTTCATTCATTAGGTAATACACACAAATGACAAATCTCTCTATTTTTAATTTTAATAATACTTTTTTTATTCTTAATGAAATGAAATCAATTTATATTCTTATTCTAATTATTAATTATTTTGTGGGTTTTTGACGTGTGTGTAATTGATTCAGATGGATTCGAGTTGAGGACATCAAGAATTCGATTATTTGTTTAAGTTGTTGATGATTGGAGACTCTGGGGTTGGCAAGAGTAGTCTTCTTCTCAGTTTCACCTCCGATGCTTTTGAAGATCTCTCCCCCACTATCGGTCCGTTTTTTTATTTATTAATTACTATTGTTTTCTCCTCTGATTTGTATATTATAGCTATGTGTCTTATTTGATTTGATGATGCCTCCTGCAGGTGTTGATTTTAAGGTCAAATATGTGACGATGGGGGGTAAAAAGCTGAAGCTTGCAATTTGGGATACTGGTATTCACTTTGTTGTTATTCCTTTCATGATAACTTTGCTTATGGATACTGCTGAATGGTAGATATGGCTGGCATTCATGGAGGATTTTTACATTGTTATGGGTGGCAGCCAATACTATATGTGATTGATTATGCTTATGCTTTTTGATAATACAACTGGTCAAGAGAGATTCAGAACACTGACAAGTTCTTACTACAGAGGGGCACAAGGAATCATCATGGGCAAGTTTCTGTTCTCCATTTTTTGACTTTCCATCCTTCCCCAATTATACATTTATTGGATTAGGTGAAATGCCTTGAATGACAACCTGGACTAGAATGTATTCAATGGATAGAATACTATTTACTGTTCACAGGCACTGCTTATGGTGAATTCCTGTAAATTGAAATCTTTCCCATTTGTTTCAGTTAAAGAAAAGTAAGATGTAGATTATGCATCACCATAGTGGTCTTCTTTGACATTTTTACTTGCATTGAAATAAAACTTGGAATCAATACTCATTTACTTAAATTTGGATTTTAGCATTTTATTTAGGGACAATAAGCTATTTGGCTTTCTTAATATATTACCTTACTCAGCGGTAATCTAGTTTGTTCCGTTATATGCATTGAGCTAGTTAGTTCCTTGCTAAGAGGAGTTAACAGTAAAACTTTCCTATGTTAGGTTATGGAATTGCATGCTTATTCCATCCATCATTAAATTTTTTTCATTGCCTTGCTTAATCATAGTATGTGGTTACTTGCACCTTAATTCTTATCTTACCTCTAATTTGCTGACCTCTTCTGTGAAACATGTGGTGACCTGATGATTCTGATTCTTAGCATACTGTATCTATATCTACTCTAATCAAATCCAATTTTTATTGCTTTATTGTGAGAGTTGAATACCTTTCATGTTGCTTGGGAAAATTTTGATTTGAGAGTTGGTATGAATATTAGTGTGTAAATCCTGGAATCAGTTGGTTTGTTAGTGATTCTCTGTCATCTAGTTGATATGTGGTAATCCAAACTGGAATTTTCTCTCTTATTGGTTGGATTCACCACAAAATGGCTGCAATATCTGTATTAGGTGCAATGTGTTTAATGGTCTTTGGAAACCAGGAGGTGGCCCTTCCAAGTTAGTGTAGTGGTGAAATTTGACTTTGGATTAGCTGCTAATGTTGTTCCTCTAACTAATGCAGTTTATGATGTAACTCGGCGAGATACATTTACAAATCTTTTTGAAATATGGGCAAAGGAAATAGACCTTTATTCAACTAATCAAGATTACATCAAGATGCTTGTTGGAAACAAACTAGACAAGGTATCTTTGTTTAAGAAGTTTACAATCATATGCTCCCATTATATAGTGTAGGATGTGTTCATTCTTGAGTTGTTCAAAATCTATATAATTCCAGTGTAAGTTTTCTTCCTTGGGACCTTGTATTCCAAATCAATTCAAATATTTAGGAAATTTTTACACATAATATACTAGCAAATATCTTTCAACCAATTTATGTTTCATCTATAAAATATCTTTGAAGCAAATTTTGTTCTTTTCATTTTAGAGGTTTGATGCAAGGGTGGGGGTGACATCCTTTGCTGCTGTGTTATGTTTATTGGAGTTATGGTGGTTTATGATGGGTTGTTAATACTCGAGTTTTAATCAAAATATTCCTCCTTCCATCTGTTATGGAACTCCATTTTGGCTACCATGATTTTGTGACAATGTAGATTCATGTTACCCTTAAATTTGTCAAAGAATAGGATTGTGTTTACCATTACTTGTTGATGTTTTGCTGATGGTTGTTTTAAAGAAATTTCCATTGCTGATATGCAAAGAATTTGGAAAGTTCTTTTTGGCCACGTTGGCTTTCTGTTTTCTTTTTGGGGAAATTATAAATTTCGCAAAAATAAAAAAAAAATCATTATTCTACATCGGTTGAGTGATAAATGATGTAGAAACCCTTCAAATTCTACATCGGTTGACTTATAACCGATGTATAAACTTTGTCATTCCTACCCATTCTACATCGGTTCAGTAATAAACGATGTAGAAATCCTTCAAATTCTACATCGGTTGACTTATAACCAATGTAGAAACCTTGTCATTATTACCCATTCTACATCGGTTGACTAATAACTGATGTAGAAACTCTACCGTTCAACATCGGTTTCAACCTTAGAACCGATGTAGAAAGATCGCCCTTCAAAGGCGGTCCTCCAACCGATGTCGGTATTCAACGACACTGTGTTACCACCACGCGTCATAACCGATGTAGAAAGGCCATTAGAACCGATGTAGAAGACCTTTTTTTTAGTAGTGAATTTACCGAGTAGATTTTCTCCTCTTGTTCGCATTATTCTTTTTGGTAAAAGATAACTTTTTTTTCAGGTATCAGGAACTTCTATTTGATAGCTAACTATTGATCTTCCTTCCCCTAGTGCGGATGAAGTGATTATTCAAACAACGAGCTCATCATACCTACATAATCTGGTAACAACATACTAAAGGATATGACAAAAGAAATGAAAAACCAAATAACAAAGATTCCGGTAACTAGGGTGGGAGATATCACCAACATGGTGAAGAGGTAGCTTAACTGAAAGTAGAGTAATGTTGGTGGATATAGTACGTAGAAACCAGGTAAGATTCGTCTTTGGCATTAGACATAAAATTACGATAGTTGATTCCATAAAACAACTCATATATAGTCATCAACGAAAACAATGTAAACTCAATGCTTGACAAGATTGAGTTTCCTTCAATTCAAGTTGTAGATTTGAAATTTATGGATGAAGAAGAGGCCGCCACATGACTCATCACAGTATTGTTAGTCCCAACATGAGTCTGATAAAGTCCACCATGGGGACTCAGGGCTACTTGATAAGTGGCAGTTGCAATAAGAGTGGTAACTACCAAATATGCATTGCATTCCTCCTGTGTCATATACCGTCTCTTATGAAAACTACGAACCAAATGTGTTCTTGACTTGGTCGCTACCTGCTATGTCAAATGTTGTTTTGCCTTCCAAATTCTACTCTCTAAATCATAAGCGTTCCACCATTTTAGTATTCAGATTTATTGAACTTTTATTTGACTCTTTTACTCTTTTAACTTGTTTATTTATGAAATAAAAATGAAAATAACTAAATTGAATTTCAAAAATTAAAATGGGAATTTTATAAAGTTTAAACCCTATAATTTGCTCGGTAAATATCCATAATTTTTTATATCAAAAGATTTTAATTCTTTGAATTGCTACCAATGCATTATACCTATACCCTATTACTAACATTTTACTCATATCCAGATAATATATATATATATATATATATATATATATATATATATATTAAAAAGGATACTTTTATGCGATTGTAGAGTGCTGCAACGTGCAAAATAGAATTGCCTTTTTCATCCTTCCAGCTCAATGTCGTTGTTCTTATGAACTGTCGATCATCTTCTTTGGAATTCCTCACGAGCCACCGAAATAGGACTTTAAGAGCCCCATAGCGTCCATGTTTCGCTCCATGTTTCGCTGCAATAATATGCAGTGCAGTTTCACTTCTAGTATTCACATCTTCAATGGAATCTGGACAAACCTCTAGGAACTTGTCCAAAAGCTCAGTTTCTCCCATTCGACTTGCCAAATGCAGAGGAGGAGGAATGCCATCCTCAGCTACGTCTGTTCCAACTTTCAAATGCAAATAAGAAAGTTCATCATCAGCTTCTTCTTTTCGACTTGCTAAATGCAGAGGAGTGAAGTCGTCCCTCCCTTTCAGTTGAATGAGATCTTTGTTAATTTGTACAAGGCAAAGGGGCATTCTCTCTTGGTCGTGTTGTAAAGCAAGGTGGATGGGAGTGAAGCCTTTTGGATTTTGTTTCTGAGAAAGTGAAGGTTTCAGTGTCATGATCTCAGTAGTAAACTCCAAATGCCCAAGAGATACAACAACATGCAAAGGAGTCTCAACAAATGGGATTGAATCTATGGACTCCTAAACGTGTGGATCCTGCTGAATCACTTGTAGAGGCCGTCTATGTTATTCTCTTGGGCGGCAACTTTCAACACCTCAGAACTCATTATATGAGTGTAGCTTTGTGAAGAGTAGTTGTGTGTTGTGGACACACCTTGGTTACCAACCACAACAATATTTTTTTGAAGACTTTGTTTGAATCGGTTTGAGCTGTGACCTTATATATCGAGACGTAATGAGTTGATTGTTATTTAAAGAAAAGAAAAATGACATTTTTAATTGTTAGATATTAAGAAAATAATAATAGAGAAAAAGGATTATACACTCAAAGTTTTATACCATCATCCAATCATAACTCACTATATTATATGGTAAGTTGGTTGACTTTAATGATAATCAGTTTAAAAGTCATATATTGATAGCAAATAATTATTGAATGGCATTATAAAAGTATTTTAACCTATTGGTGTACGATAATGAAACTCATACCAAAATTTTTTATTCTACTTTGGAAAGAAGATGAGTCATTTAATTTTATGTTCAATCATTTTTTCCCACTACTAGAAAACATGGATTTAACGTCGACCAACTAGCATTAGTTCTAATGAAAATCGATGTTAACAAAAGCACAGAGACATTTTTGTAAATAAAGTGTCTTTTTTAACATCAGTTATAAAATAACCAATGTTGTGAGTTTCCCTTAACATCGATTATTTTAAAACCAATGTTGTGAGTGCTAAGTTGACATTGATTTTTAATAAAACCAATGTTCTTTTTTCACTTAACATTTGTTTTATTAAAAACCGATGTTGTATGTGGAAGAAACCTTAAAAACCTAACCAAAATTGCCTAGATTTTTTCCAACAAATGAAAGGTGGTGACACTTGTATGCCTCACCCACTTTTTTTAGCTACTCCATTCGATTCATTCGTGTGAAGTTGTACGATCTGAGCAAGGACAAATAGGAGGAAGGTTCATCTTCAACGACAGCGACAATGCTGGCCCTCTCCAGTTCCCACTCCCCATCATCGAAACCCTCCTCCAAACAAAGCCTGAAGGTTCTCACCTCCATCTCTTTTCTTCTCCTCTATTTTGCGCTTTTAGTTGCCACACACACACTCACAAGCATTAATATCTCTCACACGCTTTATTTGCCTTTTCAAGATTTGTGCTTGAACCTTTGTTTCCTTCCTTCTGCTAATGAGTCTCACCTTGCGTCGCTGAGTTTTTGTTTTTTGTGCTTTTACTTCACAGTTGCACGTCGTTGTTTCACTTTCGTTTTTGTGTCAGATTTGTTCTGGTTCCGTTCGTGAGCCCGATCACTCACTTTTAGTGTTTTCAACGTTATTAAAAAACTATTTGCAAGCACACTCCTTCTAATGATTTTGTACATGATTCTTAATGAAATTTTTAAATCATCTCTTGAATCTAAAATGTCACTACTACAAAAAGCATTTTTCACGACGTTGCTTTCACATCGGTCGATAAAAAACCGACTTAGAAAGAATACAGTGGCATTTTTGTAATTAATTTCAACAACTTTACGACGATTTTAAAAAATCGCCTTAGAAACATGTCATTCTAAGCCAGTCTTAGAATATTTTGCACCTATATATTTATTTCTCTTTGTCTTGTGGGACTCCCTAATTAAGAAGAACCCCAGGCTGTGATTGATAGAGTTTATGGTCTTAGTTCCTCTGTCCCACATCGCTTGGTCTGTAAAACTTGTGTGGTCTTAGTCCCACATCGCTTGGTTTGTAAAAACTTGTGTCTCATTAGTGTTATATATAGAGCACCTTGTAAGCTTTTATGTGCAAGTAATAAAAATTTCTCCTAGTGTAGTCGTGGATGTAGGCACATACATTGTGTGCTGAACCACGTTAAACTTTGTGTCTTTTTCTTTCTTCCCTTTATTTCTTTCTTTTCTTTTATTGCTTTATACTAACAACTAGTATCAAGAGCTTTTGGTTACTCCACGGGATTTCCTTAGTTTAAAGAAATTAGTAGGAGTCTTCTCAGTTTAGAGGAGGCAGTGGGAGCAATGGTATTAGAAGAGGGGAAGGTGAAGATCGAGAATTTCGATGGCATAGATTTCAGCTTTTGGAAGATGCAGATAGAGGATTATCTATATCAGAAGAAGCTGTAACAGCCCTTATCAGGGGTTAAGCCAGAAGACATGAAGCAAGAAGAATGGAACTTGCTAGATCAACTGGCTCTTGGCGTGATCAGATTAGCATTAGCCAAGAACATCGCATTCAACATCATGAACAAGAAGACTACTGCAGGCTTAATGAAGGCGTTATCAGATATGTATGAGAAGCCGTCGGCAGCTAACAAAGTATACTTGATGCGCCGGTTGTTCAACCTCAAGATAGGAGAAGGTATCTCTGTAACTAATCATATTAATGAATTTAATACTATTCTTGCCCAGTAGGAATCAGTGCAGATTAAATTTGAGGATGAGGTGAAGGCATTGATTCTATTGTCATCACTACCAGATAGTTGGGCTGCAACTGTTACTATAGTTAGTAGTTCTACAAGGGAGAACACATTAAAGCTTAGTGACATCCGTGACTTGATCTTAAGCGAAGATATTCGCAAGAGAGATTCAGGAGAATCTTCCAGTCATGTTTCCAATTCAGCATTGAATACTGAAGGTAGGGGAAGGACTACCCAAAAGGGTCAGAATGGTCGATGCAAATCAAAGTCAAGAGGGAAAGGTCAAAGAAAATTTCAAAGTGACGTTACTTGCTGGAATTGTGACAAGAGAGGTCACATACTTTAGCAATCAGTTCAAGGCATCAAAGAAGAACAAGTCACACAAAAACAAGAAGCGCGATGATGATGAATCCGCAAATGCAGCAACTGATGAACTTGATGATGCATTAATTTGCAGTTTGGATAGTCCTGATGATTCATGGATTATGGACTCAGGTGCGTCGTTCCACACTACTCCCTCTAAAGATTTATTGTCTAACTATATTTTTGGAAGATTTGGGAAAGTTTACCTGCAGATAGAAAATCTCTTGACATTGTCAGAAGAGGTGATATAAACATCAAGACCTCCAGTAGATCCCTATGCACATTGCACAATGTCAGACATATTCCCGCCTTAAAGAGAAATTTAATATCTATAGGGTAGTTGGATGATGAGGGACATCACACCACTTTTGGAGATGGAGCTTGGAAGGTAACAAAAGACAATCTCGTTGTGGCTCGTGGAAAGAAGTGAGGATCTCTTTACATGATTGCAGATGAGGATATGGTAGCAGTTACTGAGGCTGTTAATAATTCAACCATGTGGCATCAAAGACTTGGACACATGAGTGAAAAAGGAATGAAGCTTATGGCGGCAAAGGGTAAGCTATCAAGCTCAAGCATGTTGATGTTGGTGCTTGTGAACATTGTATCCTTGGAAAGCAAAAAAAGGTCAGCTTCTCAAGGGCAGGGAAGACTCTTAAAGTTGAAAAGCTAGAATTGGTGCACACAGATGTTTGGGGGTCAGCCCCAATGAAATCTGTTGGAAACTCACACTATTATGTCACCTTTATCAACGACTCTACCATAAAGGTATGGGTTTATTTTCTTAAAAATAAATCTGATGTGTTTTCTGTGTTTAAAAGGTGGAAAACAAAAGTTGAATATCAGACAGGTCTAAAGGTTAAAAGTCTGAAATCTGACAATGGCGGGGAGTATGATAGTCAGGAGTTTGAAGACTTTTGTTCAGAACATGGGATCAGAATGATCAAGACAATACTAGGAACACCTGAGCAAAACGGTGTTGCAGAAAGGATGAATAGAACCTTGAACGAGAGAGCAAGGTGTATGCAGATCCAATCTGGCTTGCCTAAAGCATTCTGGGCAAAAGCAATAAACACAATAACATATCTCATCAATAGAGGACCATCAGTTCCTTTGAATTATCAGTTGCCCGAAGAAGTATGGTCTGGAAAGGAGGTAAAACTTTCACATTTGAGAATTTTTTGTTGTGTTTCATATATACTGACAGACTCTAATAGTAGAGATAAATTAGATCCGAAGACAAGGAAGTGTTATTTTATTGGTTATGGATCTGACATGTATGGCTACAAGTTTTGGGATGACCAAACCAAGAAAGTTATCAAAAGCAGGAATGTTACTTTTAATGAGAACTTATTTTATAAGGACAAATTTTCTTTAGAATATACATGTGTAGGTAAACTGTTAGAAATTTCTGAGAAAGCAACACTTGAAGATATTTCAGAAAGTGATGTAGCCAACATAAACTAGAGCACAAGCGTAGAGGTTGAGTCAGAACCAGAACCATCAACTCCTCCAAGAAAATCTAGCAGAATTTTAGTACCACCAGATAGGTATTCCCCTTCATTGCATTATTTGTTGTTAACTGATGTTGGTGAGCCAGAATGTTTCAGTGATGCTACACAGGGGAATGACACTATTGAGTGGGAGCTAGCGATGAAAAATGAGATGACATCCCTTCAGAATAATACGACGTGGTCTTTAACTAAATTGCTAGAAGGAAAGAAAGCGTTACAGAATAGGTGGGTCTATAGGCTAAAGAAAGAATCTGACGGTAGAAGAAGATACAAGGCGAGACTTGTGGTGAAAGGGTTTCAGCAGAAACAAGGAATTGATTTCACAAAGATCTTCTCTCCAGTTGTAAATATGACTACCATCAGATTTATTCTGAGTATAGTAGCTGTAGAGAATCTTCACTTGGAGCAGTTAGATGTTAAAACTGCATTCTTGCATGGGGATTTAGAGGAAGACATATATATGACCCAACCAGAAGGTTTTGAAGTGCCAGGCAAGGAGAATCTTGTGTGCAAGCTTCACAAAAGTTTATATGGCTTGAAACAAGCACCGAGGCAGTGGTACATGAAGTTTAATGAGTTTATAAGCAACTCAGGATTCAACAGATGTTACATGGACCATTGCTGCTATGTTAAGAAATATACTAATAGTTATGTTATCCTTGTTGTGTATGTTGATGACATGTTGATTGCAGGATCTAGTATGGTAGAAATTAACAAGTTGAAGCAGCAGTTGGCAAAAAACTTTGAAATGAAGGATCTTGGTCCAGCTAAACAAATCCTTGGTATGAGAATTCTTAGAAACAGACCAGAAGGAATTTTGAAGCTGTCTCGGGAGAAATATATACACGAGTTGCTTGACAGGTTTTACCTTAAAGATTCTAAGACCAGGAATATCCATTTGGGATCTCATTTGAAGTTTTCAAAGAAGCAATCTTTGCAGACAGATGAAGAAAAATGTTACATGTCAAGAGTACCATATGCATCAGCAGTTGGGAGTTTGATGTATGCTATGGTGTGTACCAGACCTGACATAGCACATGCAATGGGAGTTGTCAGTAGGTTCCTATCAAATCCAGCAAAGGAGCATTGGGAAGGCATAAAGTGGATACTCAGATATCTGAAGGGTACTTCAGAGATGTGTTTGTGCTTTAGAAAAGGCAATCTCACTTTACAGGGATTTTCAGATGCAGACTTGGGAGGAGATTTTGATACCAAGAAAAGCAGCACAGGCTACATTTTTACTTTGGGAGGAACTGTTGTGAGTTGGAAGTCTAAACTTCTAGAGTTGCTCTCTCAACCACGGAAGCCGAGTACATAGCTATCTCAGAAGCAGCTAAGGAGATGATTTGGCTAAAGAATTTTCTCAATGAATTAGGAAAAGAACAAGATAATGCTCCAATGTTTAGTGATAGTCAAAGTGCTATAAGTCTTGCTAAGAATCCAGTCTTCCATTCTAGATGCAAGCATATTCAATTAAGTTACCATTTTATCAGGGAGTTGATAAATGATGGAGACTTATCTTTATTGAAGATCTTAGGATCAGAGAATCCAGCAGATATGTTGACTAAAGTTGTTACAACTGACAAACTGAGCCTTTCCATTGCCTTAGTTGGCCTTCAAGGATAATTGAAGATAAAGGCGCTACACAAGGTAAAGAGCCGATGAACTTATTGCTTACAAGGAGCTGCTAGATTTTGGAACTTAGACCCCAAGTGGGAGAATTGTTAAAGTTTGTGGTCTTAGTTCCTTGGTCCCACATCGCTTGGTATGTAAAACTTGTGTGGTCTTAGTCCCACATCGCTTGGTTTGTAAAAACTTGTGTCTCATTAGTGTTATATATAGAGACACCTTGTAAGCTTTTATGTGCAAGTAATAAAAAGTTCTCCTAGTGTAGTCGTGGACGTAGGCACATACATTGGGTGCTGAACCACGTTAAACTTTGTGTCTTTTTCTTTCTTCCCTTTATTTCTTTCTCTTCTTTTATTGCTCTATACTAACAGCGATTACCACCTACACCGCACTCGTAAGCTTCGGCCACGTTGATTCCGACAACCGAAACCTGCACATATCGAGCTCCAGCTAGTCGAGCGAGAGCTCTACCGAGCCACCCTCCTTCACCACGATCTTCGTCACGCTGGGGTGAATTTCCATCGTGTGTGCCCTCACGTTGCCAATTTCGTCAGTCTCCGCCACGAACCGGAAGAAGTTAGGGGCCTCCTCCACTGCCACATCGGCGTCGGAGCGGAAGGGAAGCTCCAGCACACAGCTGAACACGTGCGGGAGTCACTGAAGCTTCTTCCCAGCGATCCCCAGCAGTGCCTGAGCATCCGACATTGGATTCCCCCCGTCGCCACCGAATTGGATAGAGATTTTGAATTTTCGAGGAACAAGGTGGACCTTCATGATTTTGTTCCCACCATGGAACGCTACAGAGAATTGCACCACCAAGATTAACTCCGCGATGATGACTAAAGGTTCCTTTTCTATGATAAAGGAACGGTTCTTCTTCTTTGTCTTTCTTCGTCCCCCTTTCTTTTCCAAGCGAAGACGAAATGAAAAACCTAACCCTATTTCAATTTATGTACGCGACGATGGCGTTTTGGGAATAAGAAAAGTCTTTGTTTCTTCACTTGCTCACAAAGCCGCAACTGCTACTATGTACCCAACCTAAACCCAACGAAATGGTAAGCGAATCATCAATTCTATGCTTTTTTGGACTCTAGGTTATCATAAAGTTTTATTTTTCTCTGTGATTCCTATTTCAATTGTGTCTTAAATATTGTGATTTGGGTGCCATTTTGATGTGGTAGGGTTGGATTAACTTGTTGAGGAACTGTGTTATGGTTTTGAAGGGTTCTTGAATTTCATTTTTGGTAATGATTTTGCAGGGGGCGTAGGATCTTTCCCAAAGGAAGGAAGTAGAGATTGGATTGGAGTTCTTATGAGCAGCTGCTTTGGTTATTGCAATTATTACCATGACCTTCGATCTAATAAGATGAATGTGTTCTGCGTAGACTATGCACTTAGGATGTGTAGGCACTGTAAGGAAGCTCATTCCCTACATAGAAGGTTTCAGATTTACAAATATTCCTACCCGGATGTCTTCCGCCATGCCGAGCTACAGAAGTATTTTGATTGCTCCAAAATTCAGGTCCTCAAGATAGTAATGATTTCATTGTTAGGGTTTCTTGATTGATTTTCTAGCTGACTTTGATCAATTCAATTTCTTCTTCATAATTGATCTTGTTCATTTCTGATATATTGTGCTTAACTTGTTTTGCTCAAATGAATGATAACATGATGTAGCTCGAGTAGCTCTTTTTAGTGGATGTAGGCACTAATGGCGTGTGTCATTAACTTGCTAGATTTACTACAATGACTAAGTTTTTCATATGGGATTAGTCTAGAAATCTTTTATCCTTTATTAGCTTTAACCAATGAATGATATAGGTACTGATTTTATAATGTTGATATCTGTGAACTAGGCTTTGTTTATTTTTCCTTTGTATTGTACTTCTTGTTAGACTTTTTTATAAATGAACCTCATTGCTTATTTGGTATATCCGACTCATTAAATCTAGCTATATTCTCTTAATAGTAAACTCTGAACTTAACTTTCTAACTGAAAACTGATTGTTGGATGTTTATTTTCTGCTTACAATGGTGATGCAATTTGTAAAATCCATTGTGACTCTAAAAACGATAACCTTACGTTTGGGGCTATGCAAGGTTCAATATCTAATAGCTCTAGCATTCTGCCAATGTATATGACAAAACATTATTATTTGGTTTAAATCTACATTGAGTTTTTGATGTTTCTTTGTTGGCCACGTATTTGTTTGCTTTTAATGGTTACAACACACAAAGGACGAAGAATCTTAATTTCTTTTTTCGTTTGGTTTGTTTTTGTTTTTATATGTTTTAATTAATAGTTGCAAATAGTATTACGTTTATATTCACTTCCACTGATGAGTTTATAAAGAAATTTGAATGCTTTGGGCCATTTTTTTTAGAAAGCGTGTTTTATTTTTATTATTATCAATAATTATAAAAATGTTGTTTTATTTTACTTTCAGGAGAATGGTAAAATCAACTGTGTAGAGACTGTAGACTCTGTTTTCATCATTTTATAATACATGGTGTTTTTCTTTTTTAAACTACGCGTATATAACTTTAATAGAAGTCAATTATATTTGAGTTAATTTAACATAATAGGGTTAGTTTCCTCAAGATATTTTCTAAGGAAAATCAAGTATTATTTGTTGGTAAAATATGGTGTTATTTAATAAGCATATAAAAAATTAAGAAAAAAAGTCTCAAAACATATTAACTATCTATAGACTCGCTACTATTTTGTTAATAGTATTACTAGTTTACTATTGTTGTCCTGTATTGGTTTAGTTGTTTCTTCTCACTATTCTATTCTACTCGTTTATTTCAAATTTCTTGGCATTTCTCGTAGCTGTTATATTATGTGGATAACATTGTAAGATAATGGTCTAGTGTAACATTTGTAGTTTAGTAAATTGTTTTTCCATATTCTTGTCAAGTGCTTAACCATAAAAATTGTCTAGGTAGTCTGCATTGAAGGCCACCAAGGTTTGAATCAAATTCAGAAGACATTCCAAATTGAACTGTTGATTGATTGTGGAATAGATAAGGAAAGAATTTAAGCGGGAAAAGTATAGATGAACAAGATAATAAGTATTAACTTGCTAAAGTGTCAATTTTTGCTTGAACATGTTTGATTGAGGGTATGTCATGAATTCTGCAGAAGGGGGTGGGAGACAAGGCATTGAATCAACTAGAAAAATCAATTAGTTCAAAACTTGAAGCTATAGTGGCTAGGCAGATAAGCAAGCTCTTCAGATTAGCAGCTTCTGGTGAACATCAACAATATCTCTTAAAATTGTTTTTGCATTCTCTTTTTTTCTTTTTTTGATAGCGTTGAGTATGAACCTTTGTCTGCCTTTGCTTTCTGTGCTTTATCATCTTCTATATGTGCTGGTGGAAATTGTTTATACTTGGGAGTCTTGGACAACCTGACACATATGTTCTTCATAAAAAAATGGCAGACTTATGTTGAGCTGTCAATTATATATTACTGATAGTATAAGAGTAATGTTGTAATAGACAGGAGGTTAAATTTCTCTTAAAAAATGGATGAAAATATAGTAACACTAGTATCATAAATCCTTATCAAATGCTAAGAATTTAATGTTGCTATTAACTGCTAAATAATTATAAATTAATAATAGAAAATCAGGCAAATTTTGGCTTAGAATTAATTATTTAGCAGTTATTTGTAATTAAAAGTTAAAGAATTAATAAAGTTTGAACTTTGGGCTGCTGATTCAAAGGCTGGAGGTGTAACAAACAAAAAGGCAACAAAAATTGAAGAAAAGAAGAAAATCTGAAGCAGGCCCAACCCAACACGCATGCTTAGCACACGACATGCGCTAAGCGGGCCAACACAGGCGCTCAGCGAGGCGTCAAGCTCGAAGAATAGCAACATGCACTGAGCGTGCATCTCGCACTGAGCGCACGATCCAACAGAAGCACACGCTGAGCGCACAGCAAGCGCTAAGCGCGAGGTGCCGTGCTAAGCGCGCCTACGAAAGCCCGAGGCCCATTTCAGCAGCTATAAATACAAAGTCAGTCCAAGGGGGAACGTACACCTCGCCTCAGAGCACATTTCTCAGCATTCTAAGCCCGAGCTTCTCTCTTTCTCTCTATATTCCTTATTTACTATCCATTCTTTCTTTCACCCCTCAGTTGTAAGCCCTCAATGGCCATGAGTGGCCATGAGTGGTTGATCCCCTAGTTAGGGCCTGGCAGGCCTAAAAAGTCAACAATATATGGTGTACTTCAAGAGTTATCAATGCAAAAGAGGATTCCTTCTGGGTTTTATGTTCTAATTTCTTTTCTGTTATCTTGCATTAACATCTTTAATTTTCTTTTTGGTTTTATTCACTTGGGAGAGGGTAAGTCCTAATAAGGGTTAAAGAATGAGTGCATGCATTAGTTTTAAGGGTTATATGCTTGGGAAAGGGTAACACTTAATAGAACAATTAAAGAAAGAAATCATAGGGTCAACATTGCTAGGCATAGAATGATGGCCCAATGCCCAGGCATTTAGCAACATCTAGAATTCAATCTTAATGCATTTTAATTATTGAGTCTTCACAAAGGAATTTGGGAGATAAGTAATTGAAATAGGCTTGTCATCGTGAGGTATCAGGGGCAAGTAAAACTGACAGATGTGGGTAGAACAGGTTCAATTGCATTGGTAAGGAAACATGATAATTTCATGCATCGTAGGCCAATTAGGTTTGTCCGGTCTTAACATCTTTATCTTAATTAATTATCTTTTTAATTGTTTGATCTAGTAGTTCAAATTTACTATCGCATTTATTCCTGTTTTTTACTATTTATTTCTCACTTACAAATTGAAGAGTATTCAATAAAAGTGCAATAAAATCTCTGTGGAAACGATACTCGGACTTCCAAACATTACTACTTAGAGCAATTTGGTACACTTGCCAAAACCTCAACATTTACATGTCTTAGTAATTCTTTTATAGCCTTATATCATTCGGATGTTCATATGGAGGGCCATTGTAGCTTCACATCTTTGTGTAGAGGCTACTCCTAAGCTTGTTCTTCAACTGATGGATGTTAAAGGGCTCACAATTTCACACGTCAAGAGCCATCTGTAGGTTGGTCATTTTTATTAACCTGCTTAATTATTACAAAGTTATATACATTAGTTCCATTATCATTGGTCAAAGTACACACCCTTATGTTCACAACTCGCAAGGCTTTTATTTGAGGTTCCTTATAGTTTTTTTTTTCTATTTTTCAAAATCAAATGTACAGAAACATGAAAGGTGACTCGTGTAGACAAGTTACCAAACTTTGTAAATTTAATCTAACCTTCTTTTTACTGCATAACATGTGTACAACTAGTAGCTTTAGTTTCCTTGATCATGGCTCTTCAATAACTCTCTCCTACCTTCATTTTCTATATATGTTTATTATTGTGTAGTGTTCATAAGGTTATATTTATCAATGGATAGATTTGAATATTATAAGAGATTACCTTAGCAGAAAAAAAAGTAAAGGTTTTATGATTCATTATTCAAAAATGGTTTCTTTTTACACCTTATATTTTTATATGGAAGAGACTCTTTTTGACTCTCTTCTTAGTGCATTTTTTCCGTCATCAAAATTTACATGGCCATGTTTGATTTTAAAATGGGACTCACTATATATATATATATATATATATATATATATATTTAATTAAATTTATATCAATTTTATTCTCTCGGGTAGGGAATAAATTTTATTCTCTCGAATAGTGAATAACAGAAAGCGTCTCCCCAGCATTCCTCTTTTATTAGCTCCAATGTTTCCTATTTATGGTTAAAAGAAAAAGGAGAAAACTCGACAGAGAGAACTCAAATCAATAGAATAGAGAAGTCTCTTTCCCAAGCCCGGATAAAAGGAGAGGGTTGTGTTAGGCTTTCGACAGCCAACGTTAAACTTTGTCGAATCTCTATGACATGGATCAATTACGTAATAATGTGAATGCTAGGTCGTTGCCCGGAAGCAACGTGCTGTATGGCTCGAGTACAGTGTCAAAAGAGCAAGGGCCGCTGCATCGCCGCCCGGATGTAGTGAAAAGTAAGCAAGGGTTCCCACATTTTCGTGAACGGGTGTGGGTAAAGAAGCTAGTTCATGACAGGAGGATTCGCTTTGGTACATGGAATATAGGCACACTTACTGGAAAATCTATGGAAATAGTGGATGTTATGGTGAGGAGGAAGATCAATTTTATGTGCCTACAAGAAACTAAGTGGACAGGTGAAAAAGCGAAAGAATTAGACAACTCGGGATTTAAGCTGTGGTATACGGGAAAAATCAGATCAAGAAATGGGGTAGGGATTATTGTGGACAAGGAGTGGAAGAAGGATGTCGTGGATGTAAGAAGAGTAGGAGATCGTATCATAGCCTTAAAATTGGTAGTGGGACAGGACACCTTTAATGTTATTAGTGGGTACGCACCTCAGGTTGGGTTAGCAGAACACTTTAAGGTAAAATTTTGGGAGGATCTAGAAGGGGTACTTCAGGATATACCCCAAGGAGAGAAAGTTTTCCTAGGAGGGGATCTCAATGGACATGTAGGTAGCATGGCTAGAGGTTTTGAGGGGGTGAATGGGGGTTTTGGCCTAGGGGAGATGAATGGGGAGGGTAAATCCATCTTGGAGTTTTCGGAGGCTTTGGATCTTTCTATAGCCAATACATGGTTTAAGAAAAGAGAGGAACATCTTATCACTTACAAAAGTGGAGGGACATGTTCTCAGATAGATTTCTTCCTTATCAGGAAGTCTGATAGGAAGTATTGCTTGAACTGTAAAGTTATCCCGGGAGAGAGCTTGACTACCCAACATAGAGTTTTGGTTATGGATGTAAGAATTAGAGATAGGGCAAAGAGAAGAAGTCCTATGGTAGCACCAAGGATCAAATGGTGGCACTTGAAGGATGAGAAACAAGGAATCTTCCAACAAAAGATATGGGAGGGATGGTGTGGACAATCACAAGGAAGTGCAAATGATATGTGGAACAAGATGTCCCAAGAGATTATTAAAGTGGCTAAAAAGACGTTGGGTGAATCTAGAGGTTTTGGACCTAGGGGTAAAGAATCGTGGTGGTGGAATGAAAATGTTCAGAGCAAAGTTAGAGTAAAAAAGGAGTGTTTCAAGGAGTGGTCTAGGTGTAGAAATTCTGAAACTTGGGATAAGTATAAGATAGCTAGAAATGAAACCAAAAAGGCGGTGAGTGAGGCAAGAGCCCAAGCTTTTGACGGACTATACCAAGCTCTAGGAACCAGGGACGGAGAAAGATCTATATATAGGCTTGCTAAGGGTAGAGAGAGGAAGACTAGAGATTTGGATCAAGTAAAGTGTGTTAAGGATGAAGAAGGCAAAGTCTTAGTGCATGAAAAAGATATCAAGGAAAGGTGGAAGGCGTATTTCCACAACTTATTTAATGATGGATATGGATATGACTCTAGCAGTCTAGACACAAGAGAAGAGGACCGGAACTATAAGTACTATCGTCGGATTCAGAAACAGGAAGTAAAGGAAGCGTTGCAAAGAATGAGTAACGGTAAAGCGGTGGGGCCAGACAACATACCTATTGAAGTGTGGAAAACTCTTGGAGATAGAGGTCTTGAGTGGCTCACCAAACTCTTTAACGAAATTATGAGGTCAAGACGCATGCCGGAGGAATGGAGGAGAAGCACGTTAGTGCCAATCTATAAGAACAAGGGGGATATACAAAATTGTGCAAATTATAGGGGAATCAAGCTCATGAGTCATACCATGAAATTATGGGAAAGAGTGATCGAACGGAGATTAAGAAAGGAGACTCAAGTTACTGAGAATCAATTTGGTTTCATGCCGGGAAGGTCGACCATGGAAGCGATTTATTTATTACGGCGGGTGATGGAGCAATATCGCATGGCCCAACAAGACTTGCACTTGATTTTTATTGACTTGGAGAAAGCGTATGATAGAGTGCCTAGAGAGATTTTGTGGAAAGCTCTAGAGAAGAAAGGGGTTAGGGTTGCATATATTCGAGCTATCCAAGATATGTATGATAGGGTATCGACTAGTGTTAGGACACAGGGTGGAGAGTCAGACGATTTTCCCATCACAATTGGTTTGCATCAAGGGTCAACCCTTAGCCCCTACCTTTTTACCTTAATTCTGGATGTCCTCACGGAACAAATCCAAGAGATAGCGCCGAGATGCATGCTTTTTGCAGATGACATAGTCCTCCTTGGAGAGTCGAGGGAGGAGTTGAATGAGAGGTTGGAAACTTGGAGACGAGCTCTAGAAACACATGGCTTTCGCCTAAGCAGAAGCAAATCGGAGTATATGGAATGTAAGTTCTACAAAAGAAGGAGGGTTTCTAACTCAGAGGTGAAAATAGGAGACCATATTATCCCTCAAGCCACACGGTTTAAATATCTTGGGTCTGAATACAGGATGATGGGGAAATTGAAGGGGATGTGAATCATCGCATTCAAGCAGGATGGATGAAATGGAGAAAAGCATCGGGGGTGTTATGTGATGCAAAGGTACCGATCAAGCTAAAGGGAAAGTTTTATCGGACTGCGGTAAGATCGGCGATTTTGTATAGAACAGAACGTTGGGCGGTCAAGAGCCAACATGAGAATAAAGTAGGTGTAGCGGAGATGAGGATGTTGCGGTGGATGTGTGGTAAGACTCGACAGGATAAAATTAGAAACGAAGCTATTAGAGAGAGGGTTGGAGTAGCGCCTATTGTAGAGAAGATGGTGGAAAATAGACTTAGGTGGTTTGGGTATGTAGAGAGAAGACCGGTAGACTCTGTAGTGGGGAGAGTAGACCAGATGGAGAGAAGACAAACAATTCGAGGCAGAGGAAGACCCAAAAAGACTATAAGAGAGGTTATCAAAAAGGATCTCGAACTTAATGATTTGGATAGAAGTATGGTACTTGATAGAACATTATGGCGGAAGTTGATCCATGTAGCCGACCCCACCTAGTGGGATAAGGCGTTGTTGTTGTTGTTGTTGTTGTTAATTAATATAAATTGATTTTCAGGGGTAACATATAACTACTAGTGAGCAAACTAAGACAATGTTACACTTTTGCTTAATTTTAATAAAAAATGTTAATTAAATAAAATAAATATATTTTAATATTTAATATTAGTACCATGGTTGTAGCATTTATTGGTCAACAGGATTTATATTCATGAAGGTTTTATTTATCCACCCTACACATCGTAAATTGAATAATGTAGATGCTTTATGCATTAAAGGCATATACAGACTCACTCAATCGTTGTTTCCCTTATTGGTTGCAAGTTGTAGTTCAAAATTTGAGCCAAAAGCTAGTCTTCATGCATGAGTTTAGGAAATTTTCAACTGTATATATATATAATTTTTTAGGCCATGTTGTAAGAATTGATCAATTTTTTAAAATTCTAAGTAAGAACCCAAATTGTCAAAACTAGAAGCAGAGCAAGTTTATTTCCTCTGAAATTAGACGTTTTGATCTCCCCAAATTATTGTATTAAATATATAGTTATTTATATAACTAGTTTCTACGGTTCACGTGTTTAATTTCTCGCCTAACATATTAGTGTGTTATTCAATTCATTATATATTATGGTTCACGTGTTAACTGGTTTAGGGGGGGAGGGGGATTTTGTTGTCAAGGTTAGATCACTGCAGGTAAGATTTATTTGTTAACTTAGTTCTTATCCTGGATTGATGGACTGAGGTAAAGCTAGTAGTGTGCACACCAAAAAAAAATACAAATTCCAAGTCAGTTACGTAAAAAACCGTCTTAGAATGATACAGTTACTAAGGCGGTTATTTGGACAACTGATGTAGAAAATCATCTACAGTATTGCATTTCTAAGATGATTATTAACACAACGGATCTAGAAACCCAACTACAGTAATGCCTTTCTAAGACGGTTATTCACATAACCGATGTAGAAAGTCCCGCACATTCTAAGATGATTATCCAAATAACCGACTTAGAAACACTGATGTACTAAGACGGGTTCAAAACCGGCATTGTATAGCCCACCATATTTTACAACTCCCCTATTTAAGACGGGCCAAAACCGTCGTTGATTGGCCCCAATAACCAACTTAGAAAGGCTTATTTCTAGTAGTGTGTGGAACACTTGCCTAGTTGATATCTTTGTGAAGGGCGTTTATTCTCACCACTTGAGGTGCCTTGTAATTCTTTAGCAAAACCCCATTCTATTAAGCGTAGGTTATGGATTCAAATTGATTATATCTGCGGTCATTTTTGGATTTAAACACACACATGCACAAAATTTGAAAACTTAAGAATATTGAATTCCAAAAATGCATCAAAAGAGTTTGAATAATAGAATGGCAAATATTGTCGTATTATTTATGTTGGGAATAAAATAGGTTGTGGCATGATGAAAATCATGACCAAATATTTCAAAAAGTTCACTGAACATTTTCCTATGCTAAACATTTATTGGAAGTTAAAGCTAAGTAATTTTTTACTTATTGCTATTGTTTGTATTACAGTTCTTTTGAGAAGGAATGTAAAAGGTGA
Source organism: Glycine soja (assembly GCF_004193775.1). Taxonomy (NCBI): domain Eukaryota; kingdom Viridiplantae; phylum Streptophyta; class Magnoliopsida; order Fabales; family Fabaceae; genus Glycine; species Glycine soja. The sequence continues at coordinate 36,383,037 of NC_041007.1, read as the reverse complement.
AATCCCACTTAAGCTTAGCAATATACAAGCATTAACAGAGTTGTAAGTACATTGATCTTCATAATAGAAGTACTTTCAGTTTTTCTTTAATGTGATTTCTCGTGTAATTCATTCTGATTTACTGAGGTTGTTAGATGGAAACTTCCTTATTGGACAGTTACCTGACATTAACAAACTTATAGACCTAAATTGTGTAAGTTCTTGAGTTTGACGCATGCCACTCCTTGGAGGGTTGGAGAACAATCAAAATTTCAGCTCATATTTCAAATTTCTTAGTTTTTAACCCCAAAAATTCTTCTTTCTATGTTTTCCTTTTTATTATTTTCATTTCTTGGTGACCTGCATGCATTTAGAGAACAACAAATTGACAATTCGACTTCCATCATACATGGGTAGTTTGCCAAGCTTATTACTAGCATTGTATGTAGCACTTAAATGTTTCTCATCTCTAATTTCAGTTCTTGAAGTACTTCGCTAGTTAACCTGACTTTTCCTAATTGAACAGAATTGAAATTGCTATCCTCATATGTTTGTTAATCACACATCATCTGTGAATTTGTGACAGGTTCATACATAACAACTCATTTAGCAGGGAAATACCAGCCGGATTAATATCTAAAAAAATCATTTTTAAGTAAGTATGCTTAGCAATGGAACAATTTTCTTACATATTGTTAATTATATGCAATTAATTGCTTTAAATGCTCATCGATTTGACTAGGAAATGGAATCAGTTTGAACATAATAGAACAAGGATATTTTCAACTAGTCTTGTACCAAGATTTAAGTAACATCCATATTTAATTTCTGCTCTAGCTAGGATGGTATTCTTGAACTATACAGAGGAAACAAGAAGCATTTTAAGATGCTTGTGGGAATTTCAATTGGAGTACTAGTGATTCTATTAATATTATTCTCGGTAGTATGTTTGGTACCTTTCTCCAAAATAAAAATGTGAATACCTCATTGTCAAAACCTTCTTGATTCCAGCTCATGCCTAACTGCAGTTGCATTAAAACATGGATTTCTTAGATAGCTAAACGTGACAACAATAATATATGAAAAATCTTAATTTTCAGTTATTTGATTATAGAATCACAATTTTCAGTATTATACTTCCAAGTTAAAATAGATGAATAACAAATTCCAATTTCTACAGATCTTGAATATCTACACACAAGATGCCGTCCTAGTATCATTCACCATGACAATTAGATGGGAAATATTCTCCTAGACATCAGTATAAGAGCAAAAGTATCAAACTTTGGACTCTCCAGATTAGTTGAAGAAGATTTAACCCATATATCTAGCATTTCATGAGGAATTGTAGGCTACTTGGATCCTAAATATGTCATGGTTCTCATGTATGTTTGTCTTTTCCCTTGAATGTGTCAAATTCAGTTTGTAATTGTTCTTTATAATTACAGGTACTATGCAAGTCATCAATTGACAGAAAAGAGTGATGTGTACAGTTTTGGAGTTGTTCTACTAGAATTGATTTCTGGAAAAAAGCCTTTGTCATCTGAAGATTATGGTAACGAAATGAACATTGTTCATTTGGTATGTTTCCCATTCATTAACCACAAGATGAAGCATTGGCATCATTAAAGGATGTTCAACAAGAACTAAACACAAACATGTACAATTTCATACATCGAATGCAATTAATTCTTCCAGAAGCCTAGGAGTATATTGCAAAATTTTAACACATTAAAGTACAACTAACCATATTTTAAAAATTTTGTTGCTGACTTAATGGTAAATCAGCATTAAAATCTTAATAGTTTAAAAAACATTGTTTGGCAGGCAAGATCCTTAACTTGTAAAGGAGATGCAATGAGCATCATTGACCCTTCTCTAGAAGGGAATGCCAAAACCGAGTCCATTTGGAGGGTGGTTGAAATTGTCATGCCATGTGTAGAACAACATGGTGCCTCCAGGCCAAGGTTGCAAGAAATAATTTTGGCTATACAAGATGCTATCAAGATTGAAAAAGGAATAGAAAATAAGCTAAAATGTTCATCAACATTTTCAGCTTATTGCATGTTATTTTTCTTCCTTATCTTGTGTAGGTGGTCATGATCGAGCTTAGCAAAACTACTAGAAACGTTGGTGGCAGAGTAGCTTGTGGTAAGCATAGTTTCAATATTAAATGTTGTCTTTTTTGACATTCCTTATTACCTATTTACCTATACAATTAACCTTATAAGGCTACCACTTATATGGAAATGACTGAACTTATTAAGAAAGGAAAAAACAATGCATTTGCTTATGACAAAAGGTCTGAGTACTGTGATCATGAACAAGCAAAGGCAGATATAGAGATGTTAACTAGATTAGATCCACTTCGGATCTATCCTTATAGATATTGTGTTGTAGGTAAGTATTTTACCTAACTGACTTGTGTCCTCAAAAATCATAATGTCTAAGAATAGTAAATATGCATAAATCCAGACTTGTTTTGCTAGATTCTATTGAAATTCAGCGCATTCTGTGGCATTGCTTGAGTATACGTATTCATGTGCATGTGAATAGTTATGTGCTCTTGGGTTTACCAAATGGTATAAAGCTAAACATGGAATATTAAGCATCTATAGACTATAGTCTATACTGCCTAACTTTGATGGTTTAGCTCCTAAATTGTTTAACTTTCTCGCTTTAGGATCCATGTTAAACATTTTTTCTTTCTCATGTTATTGACAAATATTCTCACCTTATTTAAAATATATTTCAATCATATTGCTATCTATACCATTTTTTTGGGTAAAAAATCAATTTATTATTTGTAGAAATATGAATTTAAAGTTTCTAGCAAAATATTTCCAGTTTAAGGTCAATCAACGAAAACAAATGGTTGACAATTTTCAAACAATGGATATTGGAGTGAACCATGCTCCATTTCATTTTTCATCAACTAAGTCATAAAAAATACACTTAATTTCTACATTGGTTGTGGTTGCAACCAATGTAGAAAGTGTCTTTACAACATTGGTTTTGAGGAAAACGAATGTTGTAAAGACACTTTCTAGATTGGTTGTAGCCACAATGGATGTAGAAAGGGGCTTTCAACAATGGTTTTTGAATCATTCTCGAAAGTTGTCCACTTTCAAGGACAGTTGATTCAACATCAGTTCTAAACAGATGTTAAAAGTCCTTTGAGACCAATGTTGAAGGCTTGTTTCTGTAATAGTGTCCAGTTCTTATGATTGAAACATCTTATTATGGTTCATCTAGCTATGATTTTTTTACATTTTAGTCATCATTACTAAGTGTCGACTAATGTTGTTAAAAACAAATTAACATGATGCATGTGACTCCTGTAATTTATGTTAATCTCAAACAGAGTTTGAAAACTTTAGACGGTGAGAATAAAAAAAATTGTAATTACAAGAACTAAATTTGAATATTTTAATATTTAAATTACAAAGATTAAAAGAAAAAAATGTTGTAATTATAAGTATTAAATGGGTAATTAAAACTTAATTATTTTAATGTGTGTTTTGATGTTCAAGCTTATGCAATTAAGCAACAAAGACACGTCTTGTCATTTTTATTTAACTTGAGTAATTATACATAATTTAGTCTTTATTTTAAACATTCCATACCTACATTATTCTATCTTTTTTACTCTCTTTCTCTAAATGTTGGATAACACTTCGAGTATTTATCAAATACTTTTAATTTATTTTTGTTAGGTAAAACGCAATTTGAGTATCAAATCACAAACCTACATTATCTTGTTTTATAGGTGATACCTTGAGTGTATTACAAAAAGGTTTTAAGGATAAAAAATATAATTAAGTACCTTAGTAACAAAAAAAAGTTGTCACAAAAAATAGGTTATAGTTAGCAAATAGGGTGATGTTGTAACTAGTAAATATATAAGTTTCTTATAAGTTGGGCTTGAAACAGTAATACAAAAGTTGTGATTAGGATTAATTATGGTTGTCTTGCATTTTGGGCTTGGTAAAAGATTAAAACAAGTTTTTTAAAGAGTGTTGCTAGGTGCACCCAGCATTTTTGCTGGTACACCCAACAGTTGATGTAAAAAGACTTTTGTACCCCTAGCTTAATTTTTCTTAGAAAAAATGGTTCATCTCTCTCCCTCTCTCCCTCCCTCCCTCCCGCGTTGGCCCTCTTCTTCCTCCTCACCCCTCACCATTTTTTCTTCTTCTGCCTGACGTGAAATGCTTTTGGTTTCCTTCCTCACCCCTCACCTCATCTCACCCGCATTCTTCTTCCTTTCACTGTACCTGGTCTAAAAAAAGCGTCACCCACTGTCGTCATCCTCTGCATCGCGTTTGTTCTCCCGGTGAGTGTCGTCTTCTTCCTTCGCGCCGGAAGTCCCTGTTACTAGATTCAATTAGGCTTTACTACTAAGTTATGAGAAAGTAAAGAACAAAAATAATAACTTAGACAAAAGTAAAGCGGAAATAAAAAGTACACAATGGAAAAGTAAAGAGTGTAGGGAAGAAGAAAGCAAACACAAGATTTATACTGGTTCGGCAACAACCTGTGCCTACATCCAGTCCCCAAGCAACCCACGGTTCTTGAGATTTCCAATAACCTTGTAAAAACCTTTACAAGCAAAGAGCCACAAAGGATGTATCCTCCCTTGTTCTCTTTGAACAACCAAGTAGATGTACCCTCTACTTGAAGCGAACCACAAAGGATGTACCCTCCCTTGTGTTCATTATTATAACCAAGAAGTTATCCGCTTCTTACACAGAATTCTCAGATGGTTAGTTCTTTGAATTAAGTGTTTGGGCAAAGAATTCTCAGGCGGTTAGTCCTTTGAATTCTTTGTTTGGGGAATCAAAAGAATACTCAGACAGTTAGTTCTTTGAATTCTTTTGGAAATAGGGAGAAGGAAAGAATCAAAAGAATTCTCAGACGGTTTGTTATTTGAATTCTTTTGGCAAGAGGGAGAAGGAAAGAATCAAAAGAATTCTCAGACGGTTAGTTCTTTAAATTCTTTTGGCAAGAGGGAGAAGGAAAGAATAGAGAAGAGAAAAACAGAAGGATAGCACAATTTTTGTCCAATGAACTTTTCTTCACAAAGAAAGTATTGAACAACAATTTATAGAAAGAAATTGAGAATTAGTAATGAAATGAATTGAATGAAACTGTGTTAATCAGTGTTAATCAGTATTAATCAGTATTCTTAAATTTGTGTCATGGTCACATATTTATAGCCATTTGATGGCTCTTGAAGAATCATGTTAAAAAATGTGACTCTTGGCAAAAACTAGTCACTTTAAAAGTTGTGACTCTCTTTAAAAACTAGTTACTTTAAAAGTTGTGACTCTCTTTAAAACTAGTCACTTTAAAAGTTGTGACTTTTGACTATTTCTTCAAAAAACCAGTCACTTTAAAAATTGTGACTCTTGGCAATTTATTTTTCAAAATCAGTCACTGGTAATCGATTACCATTATAGTGTAATCAATTACACATCAACAGATGTGACTGGGATGTTACAGTGACACTTCATGTTTAAATTTGAAAACCAAACGTTTAGAAACACTAGTAATCGATTACAAGTAGTGTGTAATCAATTACACAAGTTTGAAAATGTTTTATCACAAGTTGTGACTCTTGAAATTTGAAATCCAATGTTTAAAAACAATGGTAATCAATTACATGTCCATGGTAATCGATTACAACTTTGTAAAATAGTTATAAAACTGTTTGGGCTTCTGGTAATCGATTACCAGAGAGTAAAAACTCTGGTAAAAGATTTTTCTTTCAAAAATTCTTTTGGACAAGTTGTGCTATTCAATCTTTTTTGAAAAAATCTTTTTATACTTATCTTGATGCTTTTCTTGAAGTTCTTGTATATCTTGAGTCTTCTCTTGAATCTTTACTTGAATCTTGATTCTTGATTGAACTACTCTTTGATTCTTGAAACTTGCTTAACTCTTGACTCTTGACTTGAGTTTTTGGTATCATCAAAATAAACTTGGAAAGCTTTGCTTCCACAATCTCCCCCTTTTTGATGATGACAATCCTGAAATCAAGAGAATACATGCAAGTTTTGTTCTATCGTTCACTCATCTTTTTCTCCCCCTTTCTTTTTGAATTCATGCTTAATTTTAAAACTTTGAAAAAATAATATCTTGATTTCTAAAATATCCATTTTCTCTCCCCCTTTGGCAACATCAAAAAGGCCAAAGTGCGTAAATAAAATCATATATAAATAATTTTAAAACATACATAAAGCATAATTTGAATAACACAAAGTTTAAATACATACCACAAGTCACATATCATCAAAATAACCAAGTTTAAAACACATAACATAAACAACTAAGAGCAAATAAATAAAATCACCATGTTCAGTCATAATTAACTAAGTACCAAATACCTAATCATAACCAATGTTCAGAGAATAAAGCCACAAAATATAGCCAAATACACGGCTTAAAATTAAAATATAATAATAATCTAAATCTATGAAGATGGTGGTGGAAGGTTGAAGCACTGATGAACAAAACTCATATCCTCCTCAAGCTGAGTGATGTGTGTATCCATCCCTGCAAACCGTGCATCAATGGCATCAATGTGGTTGTCCAATGAGTCAAAACACTCTCCGACGAAGGTGCGGAGACCATCCAACTTGTCTAGAACACTTTGCATAAGGGAGAAGAGTCATCCCTCTGTGGAGGTGGTGATGGAGAGTGGTCTTCTGTGTGACACCCTCTACCCCGACATATATATAAATAAATAAAATATATAAAAATATTGGTAACCAAATTCACACGGGTAAAAGGTTCACATTCACTTCACTATTATCAATTAAAACTTATTAAAACATATTTGGCTCAAAATAAGGCCATCAAAATTTACATAGATATTTTATTAAATCAGTGAAATAAAATAAAATAGACTAACATCATGCAACTAATATAAAAACTTATGTCCCACTGTCACATTCTATCAGAGCGTTGTGTCTCGACGTCCTTCAGCATAATGTTCCTTAAAGCAATTCACCTAGTCATCTGCTCCCCCGAACACAAAGTTCAAGATCATCACAGGATCCAAACACAAACAACACACAGGGAGTGAGTTATCACATTCCTAACTAATAGAGAAACAAGACAGCTAGATATACATATCATATAAATCAAATAAAACTTACTTACACGTAATTCACGTAATTCCACCACTTTGTCATTCAAAGTTCACTTTTCATCCATCAATCGCATTTTTCAATCATCAATCAAATTACACAAGAATCACACGCTCTGATCAAGACATAATAACACATCAATTTCATAATAAACAATTAGCAAGCGCATGAAGCAGTTATGCTAAGCCTCAAGCCTATATGCAATGTGGTACCATGTCAGTGAAAAACCTCGTCGGGCGCCTAGGAGTACATGACAAGACAAACCACACACTCGCAAGTCAAGTCACTCTCACTAAGTAATATCATAGCGAGACCAGTCAAGGTCACAGTGTTTTGCGAGAATGCTCCAACCATATGGGATCAACATAGGCTTAAAGGAGCACTCAAACCGTGTGACCCCCAAGGCCTTTACTCCGAAGAGTCTGTCAGGGCCTCTCCCTCCTGATTCAGGTCCAACCCAGAAAATATTTTAGCACACAGACTCTATCTATGAATTGTACAAAACACACGACTCCTCAATTGTTCTCAAAATAATTTTAACTCGTCGCCCTTTAAGGGTCTTATCATTAACTCGTCGCCCTTAAAGGGACTTAACATTAACTCGTCACCCAAAAAGGGACTTAGCATCAACTCGTCGCCCTAAAAGGGACTTAGCATTAACTCGTCGCCCTTGAAGGGACTTATGATCGTGTGATTGTACAATTCATAGTTCACAACTCGATGCACACAACACCTCAATGCACATATATATCTCAATCATATACATACTCAATTTATCACATACACTTAATCCCAATCACAATGGTACAATCTCAATTTAACATGTTATCACACCTCATGAATCATATACACTTTACCTATGAACTATGCAATACACACATTTACTCAATTGTTTTCAAAATCATTTTAACTCGTCGGGTTTCCACAGTGAATCTCATCACAATACTCGTCGCCCTTAAAGGGTCTTACAATTGTGTGATTGAACAGTTCATAGTTCACAACTCAATACATACATCTCATCTCAATACACATGTATTTCATCATCCGTCACATGTTCAATTTATCACATACGCACAGTTTGAATCTTCATTTCATAACATAAACATAACAATTTATACAAAAGATTTTATCACAACATGGGGTGTAAAACCTCTTAAATAGTTTCTCACAATTGTATCAAAATCAATTAATCAAAATCATGGGTTAAACACAAAGACATCAAGAGCACTCAAGTTTATCAATCAATCCTCATCAAGACATCAATTGGTACATAGAACACAATAATATTGTATTTATAATCATAAACGAAAAATTATAATTCAATAAACATCCCAAAATAAACCCAAATTTAGTTCTCTATGGATCCATACACATGTTCATTCTAACCCCCAATTGCGATAAACTCATCCCTTACCTCTAAGCGGACTCACGTGTCTTCAGCCAGCGATAGTAACATCTCTAACGGTTTCCTGAGATTCCTTCAATTATTCCTCTGACTACTCAGATAGAATTCCCAAACGTCAAAGAAACGGAAAAGAGATTGAAACCTCCACTTGTACTGTTTTCATGCGATTCCTTTTTCTCCCTCTACAAATACTATATCAAAAATCCCAACGGTGGATGTGTTCACAATTGAATTTTGCACAACATATCCAAATTTCATGAAAATCCAACGGTTAAAAAAACCGGGATCGTAGTTTTACCGAGACAGTTTTGGGTTTCTGCGGGATATTAAAATGCTACAACGCGAAGCGTTTTCCTCTAATCTCAGATATGATATTGAAATTCCCAACGGTGATAATCTTCGAAAGTTGGTTGCGAACGTGGTACTCAAATTTCACGACGATCCAACGGTGAACGAGTCTGAGATCGTCATTTTTCTATGACAGGTTTGGTGGGCTGCGGGAAAAAGAAAGGGTTTTGAGAGGAGAAGGGAAAAAACGAAAATGAGACCAAAAAGAGACACCTGACTTAACATAACTATTTATACCTAGGGTACTCAGCCTATTATTTGCTCTATATTTATTTATTTTATAAAACAAACTCTATTTTATTTTCTATCAAACAAATAAATGAAATACCCTTTTTATTTTCTCTCAAATTATTATTTTAATTAATGATTATGTCTCATTATTTATTTATTTATTTATAAAATCTCATCATTTTTCTAAAACTCCATTTATTTATAAATAACAATCCTTTTTAATCTAGATTATAAAAATTGGGATGTTACATTCTGCTGCCTGTGTGGGAGCGTCCTTCTTCACCCAAGAACCATCCCTCTCTTTGTGGTATCCAAAAGAGGAAACCACATTTGCACCGATAGAGAAAGATCTCTTGACTTTAACAAAGGGATCAGAGTCAAGAGGGACATTAAAATGATGCAAAAACAAGGTGATCAGATGGGGATATGGAAGAGGAGCATTTGATCGCAATGCCTTATGCATGCGATATCTAACAAGATGGGCCCAGTCGATTTGACGACCGATTAAGAAAACCCACATAATTATCAACTCTTCCTCAGAAATCTGTGCAAGGTTAGATGATCTAGGAAGTAGGATACGCACAATCAAATAGTGCATGATGCGACATTCAAATGCCAATGATCCGGCAAGTAGCCTTCCGGTCATATCTGCTTGGTTGGTGCAAACCAACTGGCAGGCATCAAAAATATAAAAATCAAACTTCCACTCATCATCAAGTGTACCTTCAAACGGTACACCATCACTGGATAAATGGGTGAGTTCAAAGAGAAGTGACTGGTCTATGACCATCTTAATCCCATATACCTCGGAAATCAAGGAATCTTCTTGAATTTCTAAGTTAGAATAAAAAGTTCTAACTAATTCAGGATAGAAAGGAAGTTTCATGGAAATAAATAGGATTAACCCAGAATTTTGAAATGCTTGAAAACAATCAAATAGTTCATCATCAAAGAAAGCCAAGTCTACATACTTAGGGTCTATAATGGAACGAGAAGAGAAAAGAGAATTGTACCGGATACATTGTTCTTCCGAGGAGAACAACGTAGATGATATGGAGGGAGGAATTTGTGTTGTTTGTGCTTTGGATGCCCCGTGGCTTCGAGTTTCGGTGGTTGCAGATGAAGTCGAAATGCCCTTTCTCTTCTTTGATGATTCTGCCATTTTAGGAGGTTTTTGAAAATTTTGATCGGTAGAGATGGAAGAGAATGAAAAAAGATGAATTTTGGACTTTGTGGGACTTGATTTGGACAAGAATTGAGGGAGAAATCGTGTTTTGAAGTTTAAGGATTTTGGGGTCACGTTGCTGTAGAAATCGCATTCTAGCAGTTTCTGAAAATTTTGAATTTATAGGCAGAGACACTCTATAATCGATTACAGGAATGTTGTAATCGATTACACTTAGCCTAACTGCCAGTAATCGATTACTTGTGAAGGTAATCGATTACCAGACACCCTTTTTCCTATGACTAAGTGCTAATTGACTATCAACACTTACCAAGATGAGTTTTTTATAACATAGAAGGTTTTAACATATCAAGATAATTATATTTGAAATAAAATATAATAATTTTAAAAAAAACAAAAAAAATATTTTGAGCAATCAATCAAGTAATTCAAACATATCAAACAAGAATCACATAAAGATTAAAAGATATAGATCACAGACATCATCAATCATTTAGATTTGTTAAAGGTAATTTAAAAACTTGGAAAGTTCAAAGAAATTCCAAAACAACAATAAAAAAAAATATTAGTTATCATGTTAACAATTTAATTTAAAATTAATGAACTGAACCACTTAAGTTGAGTAATTGGATAAGATAATACCTTTTTCGTGATTGAAATGCCTGATCTTCATCATTAAAAAAAAATGAAAATCAGATTTCCATCTTGATTTTTGTCCCTTTGAGTGATGTCCTCTTCACTCTCATAGTCTTTTGTTAGAAGGTTGATTTCCTCCTTTTCAGATTCTTTGGATGAATCGTTGTCATTCCAAGTGATGTAAGCCTTCTTGGTCTTTCTTTCTTCATGGCTTTTCTTATAACTCTTCTCAGGCCATTGCTCATTTAAGGGACAATTTGCTTTGATATGACCAAGTTTGTTGCACTTGTAGCATCTAGGAGTTGGAGAAGTCTCTTGTGATTCCTTATTTTGATTGAAATTTTGAGATCTTTGATTTCTTCTTCTTTTGACAAATTTGTGAAATCTTTTCACAAATAAAGAGAAATCTTCTTCATCATTTGAGTCCTCATCTTCATTTTCCTCTTGCGTTGATGAGGAGGCTTTTAGTGCTATGCTTCATTTCCTCTTGTCAGTTTCTTCATTTTCATTTAGCCGTTGAAGTTCCATCTCATGTTCCTATAATTTTCCAAAAAGTGTGGCAAGAGACATAGAAGAAAGATCTTTACTTTCAGAAATGGTAGTTACCTTGGGCTATCATTCCCTAATTAAGCATCTCAAAACTTTATTATTAAAATCTTCATTATGAAAGGTTTTTCCTAAAGAGACAGGGTGATTAACTATGTGTGTGAATCTTTTCTGCATGCTTTGGATGTTCTCATTTGTGTTCATCCTAAAAAATTCATATTCATAGGTCAGTGTATTAATCCTAGATCTCTTAACATCAGTTGTGCCTTCATGTGTGAGTTGAAGTGTGTCCCACATCTCCTTTGCATTTCTACAATTTGAGATCCTAAAGTACTCATCTATACCTAAGGCAGAGGTTATTATATTTTTGGCTTTTAGGTTGTATTGGACCTTTCTCTTGTCTTCATTGGTCCATTTGTCTCTAGGCTTTGTTGTTGTTGTGCTTGTTGATGTGCTTCCATCTACTATGGTGGGGACAAAGGGTCCTAACTCTATGGCTTCCCAAATGTTGTAGTCTATGGCTTCAATAAAGATTTGCATTCAGGTTTTTCAGTAGTGGTAACCCTCACCATTAAAGATAGGTGGCCAAGGGATGGAGTTTCCTTCAGAAAATAGGGAATTTGAGGAGGCCATTGATCTTGAAGTTGTGAAACTTTTCTCTAGATACCTGCTCTGATACCACTTGTTGGATCAAGTGGCCTCGAAATAATTAAGAAGGGGGGGTTGAATTAATTATGAATGTGTCTTGACTAATTAAAAATTTATACTTCTTAATGTAACTAGATTCAATTAGGCTTTACTACTAAGTTATGAGAAAGTAAAGAACAAAAACAATAACTTAGACAAAAGTAAAGTGGAAATAAAAAGTACAAGGTGAAAAAGTAAAGAGTGTTGGGAAGAAGAAAGCAAACACAAGATTTATATTGGTTCGGCAACAACCCGTGCCTACATCCAGTCCCCAAGCAACCCACGGTTCTTGAGATATCCAATAACCTTGTAAAAACCATTATGGTAATCGATCACTGCTTTATGGTAATCGATTACCAGAGAGTAAAAACTCTGGTAAAAGATTTTTGTTTCAAAAATTCTTTTGGACAAGTTGTGCTATTCAATCTTTTTTGAAAAAATCTTTTTATACTTATCTTGATGCTTTTCTTGAAGTTCTTGTATATGTTGAGTCTTCTCTTGAATCTTTACTTGAATCTTGATTCTTGATTGAACTACTCTTTGATTCTTGAAACTTGCTTAACTCTTGATTCTTGACTTGAGTTTTTGGCATCATCAAAATAAACTTGGAAATCTTTGCTTCCACACAACTTGATCCGTATGTTTCTTCAACACCTTACGGATCAACGTAGTCTTCAATTTTAATTTTTTAAATTGGGAAATATTTGATAAATAGTGAGTTTTTTTGAAATTAGGATTTAGGATTAGTTTATTAAGTTTATAATAGTTTGAAATTTTGGGGTTTATATGTAGAATACAATAACATTTGAATTTGGTGTCTTTTTGTTCTTAAATTTGCAGGTTACTCATCAAGTTGGGGGTTTGAGTTTCTTTCTCACAAGGTGTTTATTTGAACTTTGAATTGTATGTACTTTATATATTATAGACTTTTTTTTTCAACATTGAGTATTACTTTGGTAGAAGATTAAATAATACCTGTAATTTGGATCATTCTTATTATATTGTTGTCACAATTTGGTTTGTCAATTTAGCAAGAGCATTGGTAACTGTGATGTTGTATATTATATTCTTGGAACCTGTTGGGGCTTTTTTGGTCTGAATTAAAGTTTACTATGCACACTATATTTAGTTCACAACAATTTGGTCATCTTGGCCTAGTTCAAGCTGTAATAGAAGGCAATTTCTTGGTCTTAACCCTCCCAAATATCCTAGCCCTTCTTCTTTTGTCCTTCTGAAGAAAAAAAAAAGGTTTATGTCTCTTGAGCAACACAATTTTCTGAAAAAGAATTTTAGTCAAAGAGGCAGAACATTTTACCTTCTCTTGTGAGGAATGTGTGACCCATAAAAAGAGCTTCCTAAACATGCTAAACCAACCCTTCTTACACATTTAACAATATCACATGGACCAACTTTAGTTTCTGTGATCTAAGAAAATGCTCATAAGAATCCTCTCTTATATGGCAGATATTTTGGTGTTTAGTTATCTAATGGTCCCAGGTCAGCTTGAACAAGTATATGGGTGAAAGCATAGATTTAAAAGCGTATACTAATTGTACAGTGTTAGACTGTTAGTCAATGTTTAGTAAAAGTTATTTTTTGTTTATTTTGACCTTAGTAATCACAATGGTGGAAGTATATGCAAAATCCTTATATTACATAGAAATAACATCTGATACACAAAACAACAGGTGCATTGGACAATCCTTTAGGTCTTGAAACTGTTATTTGTTGAAAAATACATATTTTTATAATTTGATTTGCTTTCCCAGTTGAATATATTGCCTGTCAAGGATCAACTCTCCTAAAAGCCATCATTGGAGTGCATATTAAAATTTAAATGAGGACAATGCACAGGCTTGTTGTGCCTCATTTTAAAATTCAAATTTAATTAGTAGAATCTAGTTGACAAGAATAAAGCTCTTGAGTCTTGACTGATTAGTCATGTAGATGTTTTAATATTATGTCCAAGACCTACACTTAAAAGTTAAGCAGAAGATTCAAGATTAGTCTTATATCTTCTATTATTACTAATGTCTTTTGTAGTTGTTGTTGTCATTTAGAGTAAGTAGTGAAGCAATCTAATTGAGTAGCAAGTTAGGAAAATTGTTTTTGATCCAAAGATTAAAGTTAACTCACATGCAAGAATTTGTTAGACCTTTCTTTTTCGTAAGGGAAGTAGAGAATAAATTGAATGAAGCACTTATATGAAGCTCGGTTTGAGCCAAAATGTTTGAGGTTGAGTGTTGTTTGTCTATTATATGTCAACTTTTAAATCTAAACATTAGACTTGTCCTAAAAAAAAGGAACAATGTGCAGACTTTGTCATAGAAGTAACTTCTTATAGGCACAAATAGTCGTTACAAAGACCAAAACATGCACATGAATAAAAACTTTGGTTTTCAGAGTAATTTTAACATTAATGCACACAAATCAAGATAATTAAAAAAATGATGAATATGATGCAACATCCCAGTATTTTACATTCCCATCTTATGAAATCCTGACAACTTTTCAAATAAATAATTAACTGAATAACAGCCCTACAGTCAATGAAATCCTGACAACTTACATGACTTTGAGTCAATGAAATTTGTGTTAGACCAATGAAATTTGAGTGAATGAAATCAATGATGGAATTTGTGATACACATTTGCAGATTATGGTTAGTACCAGAGGATTAGGTCGTGACTTAAGTCACGTTACTGGCAGAGGTGTGGGCAAAGGAGATCGTGATGATTTCGATGATGCTCTGCAGCATCGATGGCCTACCGCATCCACTCGCAGGCAACGAGTACCTGTCACTACTGTGCATAATGAGCCAGTGGTCCCTGTGGCAGAGGCTGACGGAGCTTCGATTGAGGCTAACGTATATGCGGATGAGCCAATGGCAGGAGGTGACGTACAGGACACTGGGGCAGACATTTCTGCAGACACAGGTGCACAAGCTGCTGAGGATGAGCCTAAGGGATTTTCGGGTGGTCCAAGCGACCCATCCGTGTTGATCGGGTATGCGGATCACATTGCAGGCAACATATGGACGGGAGAGGTATTTATAATATTGAATTTTAGTTAGTTGTTAATTATACTTTATCATTGAAATTTGTTTTCCTTTAAAAGATGATGTTAACGAATTGTGTGTTCCTTTATACTTCAATTTAGGAGCATCCTGAGTTGAAGTTATCCTCTCATGGGAGGAAGGTCCATAGTTTAGGTAGGTTCGTCCCTACCATTGAGGGACTAGTTGCTGGGACAGGACTAAGTCCTCTGATCGCGTGTTTGATAGACACTGACGATCAGGGACTTTTTTCTTCGTTTGTCGAGCGATGGCATCGGGAGACTTGTAGTTTCCATCTCCCTGTGGGGAGTAGATGCACTGGTGCATATGTACGACCACCTCAACGATGCTTCTATCAGCACCAGCCAACAGCTTGGCGGTTACATCACGTTGTTGCAGGTAACAAACATGTTTTTGATTCATTGAGGTTCAACAATGTTTAACTTGAAATTTTTTTAGACTTTCATTATTAATTTTTTTTATTTTTATGTTACCTCTGTAGTGTTGGATATATAAGCACTTTCCCTCAGTTGCATAGTCCACTGCTAATCTGGACTACGACGAAGATTCACCGCGTGCTTGTAGGTGGATTGCTACGAAGAATACCGTGAAGAGCATACGTACACCGACATACAGGGAGCGCCTGGACTGACTCTGAATTCCGGATGTCTGTTGGATCCCATATGGGGAGCACCGACCGGTTCGGGACTTCCATATGATTTCATGCTATTCTGGTCTGTTGCGTTGGGGGCCCGTTGCTGTGTACTACCGACTAGAGAGGGTCTTGCGATAGTTTGGATTCACCCAGACCATTTCTGCTCTGCTTGTCGATTCATGGGTGTCGTATGATGATATACACGACACGTGGATGCATTACTCAAACCATATGGTTGCAGCGACTACATGGATTGGTTCTTCTGCATTTCGCATCCATTCATGACACCAGGTCAGGCATCAGATCCTCTGCCAGATCGTCATGCTACGCAGCCCAGAGTCATCCCTCAGGTCCCAGAGACAGATATCCCTCAGGTGCCAGAGCCGGCAGCACCATCGACATTTGCAAGGTCCAATGTGGATGAGCCGAGACATGCAATGGTAAGTAATACTAATAATTTACGTCATTTATGTCAATATTTTCATAATAATTTGTCTAATCTGTTTGTTTTGTATTTAACAGGAAGCTTGCTATGGGACTGCAGAGAGGTTGGAGCGCCATCTCAACCTAGGGATGGTCACGCCAGGCACATCGACACATGAGGTGATCGAATAATGCCTCAGGATTGCCAGGAGTGTCACACAAGACTAGCTAGTATATGTTAGGTCTCGACATAAGCGGCGCACGAATCAGTCATAGTTTATTTACATATTTTATGTTGAAATTCGATGTATATAAATTTATTGTACTTGAACCCATTTCATTAGTAACGTTAGTTTTATTTATTTCCATTAGTAATGTTAGTTTTATTTATTTCCATTGATTGTGTATTCCCTTTGCCTAATCTAGCTTAATGGATGATATTAGGATTGTGATCAACTCGTTGCCTATTCAATAATTTTTTGAAAAGTGTTTTTTTAAATATGTTTTAAAATTTAATTATCGCTATACTAGGTATAATTATAGGATTGTGATCAACTCGCTGCCTATTAAATATGTTTTTTTAAATATGCAAGGGCTCGACAAAAAAAATTAATAACAAATCAAACTAATGATAGGCTCATCAACTGAAACAGTCAAAATTAAGCTCAACTAGCAGTAATAATTTTCATGTTTATAATTAGTTTTTTTTCATCTTAATTAATATTTGTGTGAATTTGTTCATTAAAGATTAATGTTTACTGGAGAGCTTTACTAATCATCTTAAGTAGGATTTCTTCATTCAATCATATTTTTTCATTCAAAATATTTAGATCCAAGATTTTGCTTAAGGAAATCAAACATAATTAGTAATAATTTAAGATCTTAACTCATTGGGAGAAACAAAAGTAGTCAGTAGCTATTATTATTGAAAAAACCATAATTTTTTTAAAATCAAATACTTGAAAAAAGAAGAAGAAATTGAGGAGTGGTGGATGTAAATATAATAAACTAGAGAGGGTAAAATACAAACACTTCTTTCCCAAAATATAGTCTCAACCAATTAGTTGCATCTCATAAAAATTATTCATAATTCTATTAATGTTTAATTATATTTTTAGTCCTACAAATTAAAAAAAAATTATTTAGTCTGCAAATAAACTTTAATTTTTTTCTTTCAAATTAAAAAAAAATTCTTTTTAATTTCTCTTCTCAGATAAAAATCTATATTTCTTAGTTCCTTAAATTTGGCGTAACATTTATATTTTATTTTAAGAGACTAAAAAATAAAACCTTCTAATTTAAGAGACTAAAAAATAAAACCTTCTAAATTTGGTGTAACATTTATATTAAATTAATAATTGACTCATATAATTTATTTATTTTCTTGATTTCCATATTTTGCATCAGAGTTAAATATACTTTGTTAAATATTTTTAATTAGTTTAACATTAAATTAACTTTAATTGATGGCAAAATATATTTTAATTAAATTTTAATTTTATAGTAGTTTCTTTTAAAAAAATGAACTACTCGAGTTTAAATAATTTGTCTAATTGTAATCTTTACAATTAATTATTATTTTTCGTTTGTTGTAGTTGTTTTTTTATATTTAAAATAAATTTGTAACACCGACAAAAAAGTAAAAGTAGTAGAAATCAAATATAACAGAGAACGACAAGTCGTCTTCCATTTCCAGAAAAATAAAAAAAGAACGATTGTGCGATACATGAATTCAAACAGTACATTAACTTCAACATAGTTGAACGAAATTAAATTTTCATCAAATACTACAACTAACTCATGCTAATTTTGTGACAAGGACAACTCGTCTTCCATTTCTAGTACAGGTTTACTGAAAACAGTTAAAATTTCTATTGGCCCAATCTTTTTCCAGTAGTTAGACTCAATTAACACCTTCATCACGTCATCTTTGGTTTTGAGTTCAATTATTTTGAATTTTATAACTTTTTCTGAATACTCATGGTGACTTGGTTTTTGAAAAAACAATCGCCTTACCATTTTGTGTTTCATGAATACCATAAGGGGGAATCCCAGGAGGCGCAACTTGCTTGATCAAATCCTTCAATTCATCCATGGTACATCCAGAAGGAATGTCTAACTTTTTGGGATTTTTTCCTGTGAACGAGTAACCAACAAACTCATTTTGGCGTGACATGTTCCACCTCCCATTGTAATATAGCAGGGCATCATGAGTAGGGGTCATAGTGGCTTGAAGTTTAAAATACCATCTGGTGTTCTAGCAATGCTACATAATAACTCAATCAGACCAACAAACGAAAATTGATGATTACACATTAACATTGTGTTAACATCAGCATCATTTTTCAGTTGCATACATTGAAACCAAAATTGATTACCTGCATAAGTCAAAGGCTGCCGGTAGTAAATTTCATCCAAAAATTTCTTGTCGGTTAGCTTAAGGGTATTGTGTATTCTAGTTTTTAACGTTTGAAAATCACAACCGTTAGATACTCAAATAGGAACTGGAGTGGAAGCTTGAAAGGAAACACCACTATCGTTGTGAACTGTAGAAGCAAATGACTTTGATGTTTTGATGATGATCATGATGATTTGATGCAAATGATGCAAATGCACTTTTCAAGTTTAAATTCAAGACAATGATTCAAGAATACAAGACACAACATCAAGATGATCACTAGTATTTAGGAAGGGAATTCCTAATTGATATAGCAAAAGGTTTGGCCAAGTAATTTAAGTTAAAAAGTGTTTTTCAAGATATTTACTCTCTAGTAATCGATTACCAGAGGATGTAATTGATTACCAGTGGCCAAAAATGGTTTACAACAGCTACTAAATATTTGAATTCAAATTTTAGACTGTGTAATCGATTAAACAATATTGGTAATCGATTACCAGCAGTTAATAAACATTTTAATTCAAATTTTAAAACCTGTAATCGATTACACAAAACCTATAATCGATTACCAGAGGAGATTTTCAGAAAATTATTTCTAAAAGTCACATCTTTTCAAATGATTTTTACATGACCATCAAAAAGGTCTATATATATGTGACTGGAAACACGAATTTGCTCAGAGTTTTTCATAACAAAAAGTCTTATTCTCTCAAAGAGCAAAAACATTTCATCCTCTTAAGAATTCCTTGGCCAATACACTTGCAATTCAATAAGGAATTAATTGAGTGCTCAGATTGTAAAATCTATCTCTTTCAAGAGAGATTCATTCTTCTTTTCTTTCTAAATTCTCAAAGGGGATTGAGAGATCGAGGGTCTCTTGTTGTAAAAGAATTCTGAACACAAAGGAAGGATTATCCTTGTGTGTTCAGAACTCGTAAAAGGATTTTTACAAGGTTGAAAAGAAATCTCAAGGACCGTAGGTCGCTTGGGGACTGGATGTAGGCACGGGTTGTTGCCGAACCAGTATAAAACTCTTGTGTGTTTGTCTCCTTCTTCCCTACTCTTTTAATTTCCGCTGTGCATTTTAATTTCCGCTTTTACTTTTGGTTAAGTTTCTCTTCTACTCCTTATTCACTTAACAACATAGTAAAAGCCTTAAAAGAGTAAATTTTTAATTAGTAAAGGTTTAGGAATAATTAATTCAACCCCCCCTTCTTAATTATTCTAAGGCCACTCGATCCAACATGAACAATGAATCCATTTGGAAAAATAAAACCTAATGTGGAGTTCACAATTGTCTGACTTCTTGTCTCTCCCAAGAATGCCATAGTTTTTTGTAAGAGTTGGGTTACAACTGAAACTTGTGGTTTTTTACAGTGTTAGGTAGTGTCATATATATAGATAAGTTTTAATATCAGTGCTACATTTTTTAAAGATTAAAAATACGCATGCACATGCTTTTTGTATGTGTTGTCAACTACACCAATGATGTGACACGCTTTATCTTGCATCAGATCTGCATGTGTAGTCATGATGTGCAAGGTCCTGTCACGTGTTTTATGTTAACGCATACAACAATTTATCATACATGCTTTTTCACAATGTCTTGTCAACTCAGACGACAATATATCTTACATTCTTTTTTAGAATTAACTAGTAATTTTGTTGTGGACGTAACAAATATACAAAGACACATAAATGTGAAAATCCAATTCAAAACGATCAGTCATTATAAATTACATGTTCAATCATCATTTATGTCAACATAGTCTCTCTTAAACATCACAAAGCTCTTGCCATACTGCATTCTGCTAATATATGGAGTTGGCCATGGCTTCGCCTAAGGATGACAATTGCTAGACCATAACAATGTTATAGGTGGTAAAGGATAACGTTCTTTTAAATAAACTTGTACATGCGAAAAAAGTGTTTAGACAAAATGATTGCATAAATATAAAAAAAAAAACTTCATATCTACAATGTACCTCAACAAAATGATTGTCATACACATGACCGATACAAATTATACGATGTAATGAAGAAATTGCCCGCGGTTGACTTCTAAGAGGAAAAAATGCCATGCTTTGTTGTTTAGACAAGGATACAATGATTACATTATATCTTGATGCAATGACATGTCCCATGTCCGTTATATCTATCCATTTATCCGTAGTCACCTAAATGAAACAAATATACACGTCAAACTTAATTGTAAAGTTAAGTATTAAAAAGCAAAAACATAACTTACATACCTTGGTTAACCCATCAACATGTAGTGACATCCTTAACTCCTCAAATCTCTCCATGCCACCAAAGAGTCGGCTATAGTCTTCTGAGAATTTCCCAAGTTCTTTAAGAAGATGGTAGCGGACC
Source organism: Glycine soja (assembly GCF_004193775.1). Taxonomy (NCBI): domain Eukaryota; kingdom Viridiplantae; phylum Streptophyta; class Magnoliopsida; order Fabales; family Fabaceae; genus Glycine; species Glycine soja. Next base: position 36,361,964 of record NC_041007.1, on the reverse strand, counting down.
ATCGACCAAGAGTCTTCACCCATACCTAATAAACCGGCAACCGACTGATATCCACAGTTACCATCAGCTTCGACATCAACAATCTTATCAATGAAGTCGTGCATAAATGGTTGAAACTGATCCAACATGGGCATCATCGTTCTTCAATTCGGTTGCTCAGAGGATGATGCACTACGCCTCACCGATGAATTGCTATTTTGCATAGATTCAAAGGCATCTACATACTCCCAGTAAGATGGATCGCGCTTTGTTGACCTTGGGTTCCTGCTCATAGGTTTCTTTGGTGCCCCCTTTGTGCTAACCTTTGTTGGAGGAGGACACATCGAATTCTAATTAGGGTATGCAATTTCCCAAAGTTTCGTCTTCAAAATAAACTTGCCACAAACATCAAGTTCTTCAAATCTTTTGGATATTGTTTCTATTTCTGCCTTGATGCTCACTTCGGGCTCACATAACCCTTGGTCTGAAAAACTTAGTCTCCTCCAAAACATATGGATTGAATCCAGTGGGATGCAACCACCAACATATTTGGATAGCTCACAAGAACAAGGAAGACCAAGCGTGGTTCTCACCATACAACCACAACTTGAGGGATTCTTTCCAGCATAGTCAACACGCTCTAATTCCAAATACATTCCAAATACACAAATAACAATAACAATAAACATATACAATAATACAATTCCATCAACGTTTTCATACCTATTTGTTGTTGTGTTTCCTAAGTGTATCACCTTATTAGTCCAGGCGGAAACAAATTTTTCCTTGTGTGGTATTATCTATGTTTCCTTGACATAGTCAACAAACATTGGCCAAGGTGAGTAAGCCATTTTGAACTTCTTCAGGCATTCATCAAACTGTCGTTCTGAAGGATAATCAGTTAGACATCCCTAGCAATCCATGTAACATCCCATTTTTTTTCATAAATAAATTTAAAAAGTTTCTTAGAAAAAATAATAAAAATAAATAAGTAGAGTAAATAATAGGTCGTAAATACCCCTAGCTATAAATAGCAACATGCTAGGTTTTTTAGACTGACTCCCCAGCCTCCTCTGCCTCTCATTTTCGTTTTTCCCCTTCTCCTCTTAAAACCCTTTCTTTTTCTCGCAGCTCACTAAATCTGTCTCAGAAAAATGACGATCTCGGACTTATTCACCGTTGGATCGTCGTGAAATTGAAACACAAGGTTCACAACCCAATTCTGAGCATTTTCACTGTTGGGAATTTCAAAATCATGTTTGAGCTTATAGGAAAAACCTTCGCATTGTAGCCTCTTAATTTCCCGCAGAAACCCAAAACTGTCTTGGTAAAACCATGATCCCGGTTTCGTTAACCGTTGAATTTTCATGAAATTTGGATATTTTATTCGAAATTCAATTGCGCACACTTTCACTATTGGGATTTGCGATATAATATTCCTGGAGGGATAAAAAGGAATCGCATTAAGACAGTACAAGTGGAGGTTTCAATCTCTTCTCCGTCTCTTTAACGTTTGAGAATTCTATCGGAGCAGTCGGAGGAATAACTGAAGGAATCTCAGGGAACCGCTAGAGATGCTGCTATCGCTAGCTGAAGACACGTGAGTCCCCTCAGAGGTAAGGGATGAGTTATTCACAATTGAGGATTAGTGAGAACATGTGTAGGGATCCTTAGAGATATCAATTGAAATGAGTTTTGGAGTGTTTTTGCAATTTTCATTTTATCCTTATAATTATTACAGTGAATTATATATGTTTGACAGACCAATTGTTGTGAAATTGATATGCTATTGTGTTGATCGTGAACCCTATAAATCGAGCATTTTTCTGATTAATATGAATTGATGAAATAAAGTAAGGAAAAATTTAGAGAGATATATTGATTTTGTATTTTCTCTTTTTCTTGCCTTTTTTTTAGGTTTTTATATATAATTTAAAAAATTAATATCATAATTGAAATTGACCAAAGTGTTCATATAATTATTTAGAATTTGTGCATTGAAAGCTTACTTTGATATTTGTGATTCAATATGATGGATGCTAGCTTATATATATAGAGGTAGTTATTTATATTAATAATTTATGTAAATAATATTGTAGAGTGTTATAGTATGATTCCAGAAATTATTAAGTGTTGGAGTTTGAGAATATTATGGTTAAATTTGATGAACATGTGTGTGTTGTACCTTATGAATATCATTATGAATGTTATGAGATGGTTGATGTGATGTTATGAGATGTTAAAGTGTGGACATGATATTCGATTGTGAATAAGTGGATATGTTTAACACTTGGTGTTACATTAATTATATTGTGAGCTATAAATTATACAATAACCCGACCAGTGTTTATGCGCAGTGTTAAATTGTAGCGCAATATGTTGTACGTGTTTAACACACGAGTGTGAGGTCATGGGTATTGTATAATTCACGAGCAGTGTCTGTGTGCTAAAATGATTTTAGGGGTTGGACCTGAATCAGGAGGGAGACGCCCTGACGGACTCTTCAGAGTGTGGGTGTTGGGGGTCACCGGGTTTGAGTGCTCCTTTAAGCCTATGCTGATCCCATATGGTTGGAACATTCTCGCAAAACATCGTGACCCTGACTGGTCTCCCTATGATCTTACTTAGTGAGAGTGACCTGACAAACCCATGGTGTGGTGTGTCTTGTTATGTACTCTTAAGCGCCCCATGGTGGTTTTTCACTGACATGGTACCACATTGCATATAGGATTGAGTCTTAGCATAACTGTTGCATATGCTTGCTAATTGATGTGTTATTATATCTTGATCGAAGTGTGGGATTCTTGTGTAATGTGATTGATGATTGAAAAGTGAACTTTGAATGACAGTGGTGGAATTGCGTGTAACTAAGTTTTATTTGGTTTATATGATATGTATATCTAGTTGTCTTGTTTTTCTATTAGTTAGGAATGTGATAACTCATTCCCCGTGTGTTGTTTGTGTTTGGATCCTGTGACGATCTTGAACTTTGTGTTCGGGGGAGCAAATGACTAGGTGAATTACTTTAAGGAATCATGTGCTGAAGGACGTCGGGACACAATGCTCTGATAGGATGTGGCATTGGGATATAGGGTTTTATAGACGGTCTTGTTTGAGCCCAAGTGAATTTATTATTTATTTAGAAAAGTTTTATGATGATGTTAGAAAGGTGAATGTGAGTCTGCTACCCTCTTGAAAGGCTTGTATTTAAATATGTTTTAAAAACTTGAATTAAGTTTTTTATTATTATTTCTTTTATTACTAGTACATATATGTGTGGGGTAGAGGGTGTCACAATCCATGACAAAATCCCAAGCATTTTTTTGCCCAATTAGTGATTTACATTTGGCCTTCACATTCTTGTTTATGTGAAAGCTGCACAACAAATTTGTACAATCAGGGAATACAGCCTTCATGCATTCATCAATGCTTGGTCTCTGTCAGTGACAATAACTCCAAGGAGTGCATCACATTTTAAAAAAGGCCTCGGAAGCGTTGTAAAGCCTAGACCAAATTATTAACGCGTTCACACTTCACATATGCAAAACCGGCAGAGAATGTCATCCCACTCGGTGTCACCCCAACAAAATCAAGCAGTGGGAGTCTGCACCGGTTTGTTTTGTAGGTGTTGTTTATCAAAAATACCAAATTACATGTGTTGACTAACTTCACTGCATCAAGGTGACACCAAAAGATATCACGAACCACGTCTTCTGTAACATCCCATTTTTTTTATATATAAAATTTTAGAGAATAATGATGTTTTATAATTAAATAAATAAAGAAAAATAGTTATAACAAAATAATGGTTTGAGAGAAAATAAGAAGGGTATTTTATTATTCATTTGATGGAGAATAAATTAGAGTTTCTTTTTTTATAAAATAATAAAAATAAATAAATAAAGTAAATAATAGGTCATGAATACCCCTAGTTATAAATAGTGACATGCTAGGTCATTTTTTAGACTGACTTCTCATCCCAAAACTCTCTCTTTTTCCCGCAAGCCATCAAACCTATCTCAGAAAAATGACGATCTCCGACTCATTCACCGTTGGATCGTCATGAAATTTAAACAGCACGTTTGCAACCCATTTCTGAGTATTTTCACCATTTCAATATCACGTCGGAGCTAAGAGAAATACTCCTCGCATTGTAGCATTTTTCCTTCCCGCAGAAACCCAGAGTCATTTTGGTAAAACTACAATCCCGGTTTCGTTAACCGTTGGATTGTTGTAATATTTGAATATGTTGTTCGAAATTTAGTTTCACATGTTTTCACCGTTGGGATTTGCGAGATAGTGTTCGTGGATGGAGAAAAAGGAATCGCATGAAGATAGTCCAAATGGAGGCATTAATCCTTTCTTCGTTTCTCTGACGTTTGGGAACTCTATCGGAGCAGTCGGAGGAAAAACTGGAGGAATCTTAGGGAACCGTTAGAGATGACGCTATCGCTATGGGAAGACACGTGAGTCCGCTTAGAAGTAAGGGATGAGTTATTCACAGTTGGGGATTAGTGAGAACATGCGTAGAGATCCTTAGAGGATTAAATTGGGATTTTATTTTGGGATGTTTGTTAAATTGCAATTTTTCCTTTATGATTATAAATAAAATATTGATGTCCTAATGAAAATTTCTTGATAAATTGTGATCTTGATATTTGTATATTTCGACCTATGATTTTGATATAATTGTGTAATATTATTTGAGGGGTTTTAGTCCTCATGTTGTGATAGTCTTTTATATAAATTGTTATATTGAGGATATGAAATGATGATTCAAATTGTGAGTATGTGATGAATTGTAGAATAACATGTTGCTTTGAGATTATAATATTGTTATTGAGATTGAGTATAAGTGTAAAGTTGAACGTGTGTTAATTTGTGAGATACGTGTAAACATGTGATGGTGGATTGTGACAATATGAGATGTGAAATTGTGAATGAGTTCTAGTTGTGGATAAGTGTGTAGTTAACACTTGATGTGAAATTACTTGTGTTATAAGCTATGAATTGTACAATAACCCGACCAGCGTTATCTTGAGAAAAGCGTTGATGCGCAGTGTTAAAGAGAAAATGTAGGTTTTCTATTTAGGAACCAGTGTTAAATCATAGCGCAATTGTGTTGAACGTGTTTAAAACATGAGTGTAAGGTCGTGGGTATTGTATAATTCATGAGCAGTGTCTACATGCAAAAAATTATTTTAGGGGTTGGACCTGAATCAGGAGGGAGAGGCCCTAACGGACTCTTCGGAGTGTAGGCCTTGGGGGTCACCGGGTTTGAGTGCTCCTTTAAGCCTATACTGATCCCATATGGTTGGAGCATTCTCGCAAAACATCATGACCCTGACTGGTCTCCCTATGATCTTACTTAGTGAGAGTGACCTGACAAACCCATGGTGTGGTGTGTCTTGTTATGTACTCATAAGTGCCCCAGGGTGGTTTTTCACTGACATGGTATCACATTGCATATAGGATTGAGTCTTAGCATAACTGTTGCATATGCTTGCTAATTGATGTGTTATTATATCTTGATCGAAGTGTGGGATTCTTGTGTAATGTGATTGATGATTGAAAAGTGAATTTTGAATGACGAAGTGGTGAAGTTACGTGAGCTATGTTTAAGCAAGTATTATCTCATTTATATAATATGTATATTTAATTATCTTGTTTCTCTATTAGCAAGGAATGTGATAACTCACTCCTTGTGTGTTGTTGTGTTTGAATCCTGTGATGATCTTGAACTTGTGTTCGGGGGAGCAGATGAATAGGTAGATGACTATGAAGAACCTCATGCTAGAGCACACGGGAACACAACGCTCCGATAGAATGTGACATTAGGATATAGGTTCTATATTAATTGTATGAAGCTTAGACGACTTTGTTTGAGTCGAGAATACTTTATTATTTATTTGGACAAGTTTGAATATGATGTAGAAGAAAATGAATGTGAACCTTTTTCCCCTTTGAAAGACTTGTAAAAAAAATGTTTTAAAAATAATTTTAATTAATATTTGATTTTTTTCTTCTTCTTATTAGTATATATGTGAGGGGTAGAGGGTGTCACATCTTCATCTTTTATTTTGTGCCAATGAATATATTGATCACGTTCAAGAAGCTTCATCAAATGTTGCATTTCAAGATCGCTTTCTTTTATGGAAGAACAGAATGCACTTCTTGCATTGTATATCTGTTTAATGGTCGTACAACTATTGGCATTGTGTTCCTTCAGAGTTAGCAGAATGTTTCTTGGCTTCACCATGGACTTCGTCATATAAACAATAAGTGTTTTTTCAGCTTTAGTCAATCGCCCCGCATATGGATGTCCAACTAATGACTTGGCTAATTCATGATTATGCACTCCATAAATCAACTTCACCATCCAGCCTTCTCCTCCAACCACTGGCTTGCGATGAAGCTTGAAGGGACACCCACATTTCCTAGTCCCAGTGTCTCTTCTGATAAATTCTTTTTTCCTACACCTATACTCGCCACTCCTATCACAGCCAATTAACACAAACGAAGTCCTTCCTCTACTACTTGTGTTTGTGTCCGACCTTATAATCACCGCCACAAATATGTTTTCATGAGCAACGGATCGAGCCCATCGCAAAACATCATCTCGGCTGTCAAACACCTACAAAACAATCCACATAATTTAAGTTTTCTATTAGTATTCATTTTATTAAATCTCTCACAAACATGGACATTATAACCTAAGAAGTATTGAACGCATCGAAACAATCAACATGTGGTTCATTCGCACCACATGCTTCTTCATCTTGATAATCCATATCCGCTTCTTCAGACATTATACTTTCATACATCCACTCATCTTCGTCCATCTAACCAACTCAAACAAAAAATGACCATACAAACAAATTAATAATTTAAAACAAAAGGAAACTTAATTCAAAAAACATAAAATATTAAAAAACATTACTCTTACGGATCAAGTTGATCCGTAAGTCACGTACGAATCAACTTGATCCATAAGAGTAACACAACAACTTACGGATCAAGTTGATCTGTAACGTATTTATGGATCAACTTGATCCGTAAGTGATCTGTACGTCCCTGACAGAGGCACCACCTTCTGCGTACTTTGTTTGTCGTCGATGACTACCGCAATGCTCAACACTGGTACCTTCACCTTCACCGCACCTAACCGTTCACAACGAATCCATGAACCGGAGACAATGCCGCACGAAAAACAAAATGAGAGAAACACAGGCAACAAAAATGGCGTACAGTGTAGTTTCGAAAAAAAATAAATGTTTATAATGAAGAAAGAAGTCAGGGGCATTTTTGTCATTTAAAAAATTGTTGGGTGCACCTAGCAACACTCTTTTTAAATGAAAATGTACCATGTAAATATATTTCCTACATCTGAGTAGAGAATACAATAGAACTTTCTTTTTTGTTGTATCTCATTTGAACACAAATGGAAATACATTTTGGTTGTGCTTTTTGCTAAAATGCAGAACAAAAATGTATTTTGATTGTGCATTTCCATTTTTTTCAGATTTACAACTTTTATTTTATGAATGTATTAAAATTAATAATTAATTTTTTGTTAATAATTAAAAAAATGTTTTTTTCTTAGTTTATTAGTAACATGGATTATTTAATTGATTTTATATTTTGTTATGTTAAATTTTTGTTCATGAATTTATTTTTAATGTTTATTATTAAGTTATATTTTTTTGTTATTTTGTAAAATGGTTATTGAATCAATTAATTTTTATGTTTAAACTATTTTTAATGTTTATTATTAGTTTTTATGTTAATTTTTTTTTTGTAAATTTTTTTAACTTTTAATTCATGTTTTTTGTTCTTGATTAAAATTTTGTGTTAATTTTTATTAACAATATTGTTGTTAATTATTTATATTTTAACTATTAATATTTTTTTCAGATGGCATGTTCAAAGTAGACTTCATATGTTGTTGGTGAAGATCCTCATTGGAAGAAAGGCTTCATGTTGGTCAGCCCGTTGAGCTATTTGGACGTCGACTAGTAACTGCAACAGCACATCGTGATGTAAAGGCTCAGCGACATGCACGACAACAAGAGCAAGCAAATGATGTTGTCAATGGCATTGAGGTGCTACAGGCTAAGGCAAAGCCATAGCTGGCACCATTCCTTGTCTGGATCATTAGATGGTCATTTGGAGGAGATCTTATTTATTTGACTCTACTTTGGTCCTATAAGGACCATGTAACTGGACATGTATGGATTTGTCAGCCACTAAAATAGCTGAAGCTAGTCAACCATATTGGCAAGGTGATTGACTACCTTACTTGGACCCAGGTGTGGACGTTCATGGACGGGTCAAGCCTTAAGGGTTTTTATGATGTGCAATATACTGCCTTGAATAAAGGCATTTCAAATGCCTTTCTTGAGAGGTGACATTAGAAGACATCTCTTTCTATCTGTCAGTTGGAGAGTTGGAGAGATGATCATCACTTTTGACGACGTGTCTTGTCTATTACATTTGTCTATGACAGGTCCGCTGATCGCTCACCCCACGTACAACCATAAACAAAGAGGTGATTAGAGTCTTGCTGATGATTGAGCTCAGCATTTCGATGAAGCAAGAGGCAGATGTTGTGACATCAGCGGGACCTAAGGTACGTTTGACCTGGTTGAAGAAGTTGTACCACAAATACATTGCTTCTGGGTTATATTTATGGGCTATCAAGGCTTATCTATTGCACTTCATTGGCAATACGATATTCAACGATAAGAGCTCGATGTATATACACATTTCATTCCTTCCTCTAGTACCTTAGTGATCTATCAACCTACCACCAGCACGCTTGGGAAATAACTGCATTGACCTACCTTTATGACCATTTCTTCTATGCGAGCTTGAGTGCGAGCAAGCAATATGGAAGTTATATGATGCTACGAATGGTAAGGAATTATTTTTTGTACATAATTGTTTGTTTGTTAGTTAATATTTTTTTCCGTGGTTCCTAAATATAATTAGATATATTATAGACATAGGTTTTCAAGAATCTGCCCATCAATTGCTTTTTAGAGTGTTTAACTGATTATGACCAGCATCAGCCACTTGTTGCTAGATGGTCCTCGTATGAGGCATACAAGCATGTCAGACCTTTTACAGACCAAACATACTACTTTGGCTACATCATGTACGGGATAGACATACGGTTGTATCTTCCAAAGAGGGTTTAGGAATTTTGGATATGTACATGGGATTCCTCGGCTGCCACCTCCTCGTCCTCTCTTTGAGCAGTGTAGTCAATATACATTGATGCAAAATGTTTCTTTATTTGAGATACTACTGTTGGTCAAGTTGGGAAAAAAATCCATGCATTCGAGAATCTTGCAAATACGCCTCCCAAGTCACTTCCAAGTTGGTTGGTCCTTGCAACACTTGAGCACCCCTTAAGGCCTTATATGACAATGAGTAGCTTGTTGAATTCAAGCTAAGGTGGGGATTTTTGAATTCAAATAAAATTAATTTAAATCTTAATTATAAAAAATAATCCTTATCAGCCAAAAAATTGTTTTTCTTCTGTTAACAATGTTTCCCACAAATGCATCCATATAACGTTTTGGGATTAATAGAAAACGAGCAAAGATCCAAAAATGTGATGAACATTGGTTTTTAACCCACCCATGTTATTTATGCAATAACATTGTTCAAAGTAATAAGACTATTCACAATAAATTATTCAACAAATTTCTTACCGAAGGTTAACTTTATGGCTAACTTGGAGGTTCAATTGAAAATTCTGCCTTGTAGCATCGGTCGTGAAATGAATCCACACACAAAATTAGTTCGCTTTTCACATTTCTAATAACCTTTCATAATTTTTAATCAAAGGAAACTCAATTGCTTATTATATATTGAGATTCCCTGGATTGTTCATCTAATCCAATCAATGCCATCAAACTTGTTAAACATTCATGTCTTGCAGTGACGGGCTAAATGAGCCAAAAATCTAATTAATGATCTAATTATCCATCGTCTCTAGGAATAAAAAAGAGCAAGAAACATGTAAAGAAATAGAAGATCAGAATCCATGAAAATGGAAGTTGGAATTCTGATGCTGCAAAATATTGTGAAAAGTCTAGTGTAACAGCCTGTTCCTGTTGGTTTTTCTTAAAAAATAAATAAATAAATAAAAATAAGAATAAAAATTAGATCATCAATTTCTTCCTATATAAAGGAACTTTTATCCCTGAGTAGTTTTACAAGATATTTTATGTCCCTTGTTCTCTGACGTTCAAAAATCCTAACAGAGAGGAGGAGCTCTAGAGAGCACCACAAACATCAACATTACTAATGGAGAGCGTTTGAGCGACTACATCGAAGTAAGAGATGAGTTACTCACGCTTGGGATTAGAATGAACATGTGTAAGAATCTTTAGAAGATCAATTTAAAATTATTTCTTTTTCTTGAAATTCAATCATATTTTTCCTAAATTTTTTACTTGTTATTGTAATTGATTTTCACACAAGAATGGAACAAAACTATGTAAATATTGGCGGAGTTGCATGAAAGAAATATTCGTCCTTGCAATTTTGCCTAAATTTGGGTTAAATAGTTTTAGTTATATGGATTTAGTTAAAATCCTTTTTCAATTTGCCAAATGGCTTTGATGCGTGCTTGGTTGCCATAGCTTTTTCATCTGATATGTATATATTTATTGAATTTTGATATGTGTTTCACGTTGTTTCATGTTTTGAATTTAAACTAATATTATATTATAATATTCCTAAATATACGTAGGCTGCTGCTTCATGTTTTGATTTAAATTAATATTATATTATAATATTTTTAAATATACGTAGGTTGCTTCATGTTTTAATTTTAAATTAATATTATATTATAATATTCCTAAATATAGGTATGCATTTATATATTCATTGAATTCCGTAGTTTTTTTAATGTACGTACATATATTCCTAACATTAACATGTATATTATCATACTATATTATTATATGTTTAGTTATTATTATTACTACTATATATATGTTTTTTATTATACGTGTACATTACATTATTTATATTACAAATTGATTGAGGATATTATAGTATTATCATAGCATGATTTTGAAAATGTTTATTCTTATGAAATTGGAAACTTTGTGGTTTGATCGTTATATATGTGTATTTGTATGTTGTGTCCTATGAACATTGTTATAAATGTTATGAAGATGTATAAATGAAAGTGAGGTGGATTAAGTGATAAATTGAGGTGTTGTATGCAATGAGTTCTGAGTTTTGAATTGTGCAATCATACAACTGTACAACTGTAAGATCCTTTAAAGACAACGAGATAATGCGCAACAAGTTTGTGATGAATTCCACTGTGGGGACCCGACGAGTTTAATCACTTGAGACACGAAGAGTTAAAATAATTGAGATTTTGAAAATAATTGAGTATTTGTGTGTATTGCATAGTTTATAGGTAGAGTATGTGTGTTAAAATATTTTCTAGGTTGGACCTGAATCAAGAGGAAGAGGCCTTGACAAACTTCTCGGAGCCTAGGCCTTTGGGAAAGATACGCTCGGTTTGAGTGCTCTTTTAAGCCTGTGTTGATCCCACATGATTGGAGTATTCTCGCAAAACAGACTGACCCTGACTGGTCTCCCTATAATTTCACTTAGTGAGAGTGACCTGACTTACCCATTGTGAGACATGTCTTGTCATGTACTCCTAGGCGTCTGACGAGGTTTTTCACTAAAAATGGTATCACATTGCATGTAGGTTTGAGTCTAGTGCATCTGTTACATAACGCTTGTGTTTGACTTTCATTGAGTTAACTATTGAGGTTTTTGTGTTATTTCTGGAGTGTGTGAACTTGAATAAGTGTGAATAATGTGTATGATTTTGTGTAGTAAGATTGTTTATGTAAATTCAGCTCTAAGTATTATATGTTTCATATGCTTTAGTGTTTTATTATATACGAATGTGTTAACTCATTCCTAGTGTGTGTTTGTGTTTGGGTTGAATGTCATTTTGTTTCAGGTGAGCCAACATACGATGAATTTCATGCTGAAGATGGAGAGGCTTAGCTTGTGTCGGGGAAATGATCTGATAAATGTGACATTAGGGCATGGGGTTTTATTTCATATGTTATAATTCCTTGAATAATATAGTTGTTTTATGTTTTTCATTTTTAGTTTGACTTCTTCTCATTTAGAATTGGCAGTCTTGTTTTGAGCCGAGATGATTTTATCATTTATTTAGACAAGTTCTATTATGATTTTACTAAGTGAATGTAAACCTTTTACTCTTTTGAAATGTTTCTATTTAAATGTACTTTAAAACTTTTAATTAATTTCGCATTCTTATTCCTTTTATTATTAATACATATATGTGTGAGGCAGACGGAATTGCATCATCTAGTGTAAATAGGACGAAAAATATATCAATAATTAGTTTGCTACATCATCATTTAATGAAATCAAACTAGCAATTTGGACAAAAAGCATGTATTTTCAAAAGGATCAAATGGAAAAAAAATATATAAGCCTAAAATCAAACTTGACTAATTTTTCAAGGACAAAAAGCTATTTGAGCAAAAAAGAGAAAGAAAAAGGTATGATCCTCTTTCCATCTTTGGTAAATATAGTTGCTAGTGGCAACTTTGGCTAAGTTCATATCTAGGATTGTTGTACCCTACAAGTTAATAACAAGGTGCTGAATGTTGGATGACACATCTATCTGGCCATTAAAGTAACCTTCATTTTGTTTCACTCTTCCTAACCATGAAAAGTTCCCAATAACATCTATATACATTGTTTCTGACCAAATTTAGCCATCCAAGTTAGCCTAGTCACCAGTAAACGAAGCCTTTTAGATCCTGGACTAGGTGTAATCCTGTGAATGTTCCCAACCTTAGAACATCTTGGATTGCCAGAACACCAACCACCTGGTGTGAATAGTTGTTCATTTTCCCTATGTAGTAGTTTTTTATCAATCACATCCAAGACTGGATCATTGTGCTTGAATTTCCGAGCAAACGCGGCGTTGCTTGCAATCATCTTGGTTGTGTCATTGATGGTAAGGACATGAGGGTGCTGTTTTGGAGGGTTGTCCCATGAAATATAATGCAAGTCACTGTTTACAACAGTTTTGGCTAGTTCTGGCTCATTGCATGCAACTGTTTGAAAGTAGCCCTCAGGGGAGGAGATGAAATTAGTGTAGTACATAAGAAGGGTCCTTGGGAGATTGTCCCAACCCCACACAACATATTCTACAAAGGAGTGCGATAAAACCATCCATGCTGAACCTGCAATGTGGCAATCAACCAGGATCGGTTCAACAAAAAGTGAGGTCTAAAACAAAAATTGAAAGAGACTTTTTTTACTTTAAAGGAAAAAGTGATATGCGAGGCCTTATAGGTAACATGTATGGCCTTTTTACTTTAAAAAATTAATAGCAAATGTTGGTAGGCTTAAAACTCAAGTTTTAGTTGTTTTACCCCTGAACTAGTCTCGCAACCAACCATGGTTTAACAAATTAACAAAAGGAAAAAAAATGTATAGAAAACAAAAGATAAGTGTGTGTTTGATTCTCTTGTCGCTTTTTGGTTTTAAAAACTGTTTTCTAACACAATTTCATGCTACTTGGTATTCAATTTCTCATCCAAAATCTATTAAATTTTAATTTGAAGCTTGTTTTCAAAACAAGTGTTAAAAAACACAAAAATGAAAATAATCACGAGATGTTTCCACATCTATCAAATACTCTGCTATGTGTTTTGCACCACCATCCACCTAATGTCTAAGCAACCTTATTTAGTTGTATTTCGGAAACTAAAAACAGTTTTTGAAAATGGGTATATGATATCATGTTTTACACATGAAAAACTAGAAATTCTGATGCAGTTTCTCAAGAATGAAAAGTTGGTCCTGTTGTCAAAATGTATTCAGCCTCAAAAATATGTAAGCTACTCAGTCATAACTGACATAAGACTTGTCTAAAACTTCTAATCTCAGCAATTAGTAAGGCTATACAACAAAATTACATTAGCTGCTTATGATTGATTGGTTTGGTTCTCTTAGACTATTCTCCAAAAAAGTGAACCATTTGAATAGTGATCAACTAATAACCTACTAAGGGTGAAGAAATGAGGATGAGAAGGGAGAAACTAACCAGTAAATAGTTTAAATGCTGTTGGCAAAGTTCTCTTAGGACCAACCCAAAAAACATCAGACTTGTTTGTCCTGTAAAGACCTGGGTCTATAATTAAAGGCATTGCTCGTTTTTCCCTGCAAGATAAGGGACAATTCGTTAAGTACATATCAAGATTTCATATGTCAAGGGAATTGGTCAATTTATCATTATGTGCATAACTACATATAAAAATTGATTATGTGATGGGGAGGGGAAAAAAGAAACTTACAGCTTCCATCCCAAACGACTTGTGTGCTCAATGAAGTTAAGGCTTCTGTCAACCTCAGAAAAAGTATAGAGAAGATCTGCTCAAACTATTAGCCTAAGTGTTGCATAGATATGATTGATGCAATATGGCAATACAATTATTCTAAAAATATATAGGATACAATACGAGCAAACTATGTAACAAATTCATAAAGCAATAGGAATATATATCTTCAACATTACTAAAAACAAAATAAAAATTATAAATCGCTGTCAACATAAATCACATCCTATTGTTTACAAATAAGATTACTACCAAATATCAATCACATTCTTTTCTTAAGATCATCCACAAAGAGGACAATTTCTATTTTTTGATTCATTAAGGAATTGATGCTTTTATGTTTCTGTATTATAGATGTTTTCATATCTCGTATGTAGCTATATCAGATTTTCAAAACTTTTCTTAAAGGCTTGGATAATTCACAGAAACGTGTCAGTGAAATATCTAATAGTATTGATACGTGAAGCAAATGAAAGTATTGGTGCTTCACAAGTGTCTAACAGTCATGAGCAAAAACAGTTGCAACCACATACAGTTTGAATCAGAACAAAAAGCAAATTGAAAGAATCATATAGATAAGAAACTAACCATCCTGAGTCACAAGGGGATAATCTGAAGCACTAAGGTTAATAAACCAATCCCAGTCTTTAGTTCTTTTGAGCAGAATGGCACAAGCATGAAGAGTGTGAGCAATCATGGTTGGTCCTCTGTAAGTGACCATGTTAGCTTTCGGAATCATGAAAACATTTCCGACCTCAGAGAAGACAGGCTGTTTCTCAATTCTAGAAGCTAGCTCCAACCTCATCTCTAGTGGTGACTCAAGGTCCAAATGAACAATATAATGGTTCAGTGGATGGTAAAGGGCAAGAAGAGTCCTCCAAAGCTTCTCCAAATCGTTTTTTGAGCCGGAAATCAAATAAGCAAATCGAGGAATTGCAGGAGCAGCAGGAGCTGGAGCAGTAGCAGAAATCTTTGTCTCCACAAAAACTGGAGCAGATTGGTTTTCGGCTAGGCGTGATGGGAGAAAGAATAGTATTGAATTGAAGCTGTGAATTGTAGAGACAAGCCCCATGTTGAAGCATGTGGCAAGAAAGAATAAGAACACAATTGAGATCATAATGAGAGGAAATTGCCATTTCTTCTCAATGTTGAAGGACCCCATAATTGTGACTTAACATGTGTTTTTATTCAATACTCTCATTCCATAAAATTCACCACCACCTAGCAGCCTCTGAAATAACCAAATTTGGAATCTCTTAATATATCTTCTCTGTGCACTTTGCCATTGAATAGTGTCTGTTGAATCAACATCGTGTATTCAATTCAAGAAATGAATATTGATATTCATTGTTTTCATAAACAAAGGAATTGTAGTTTCCAAAATCAGACATGTTAAGCACTAATGTGTGTGTGTGTGTGTGTGTATATATATATATATATATATATATATATATATATATATACATTTTAAATGACCAAAATTTCCCAACACATGTGTGAGCATGTGTTGTGATTCGATGTCAGTAATGTATTTCCTATCAGAAAGGGACAAATCTGGAGCATAAAAGATATCGAAAAGTGGCAAAATTAAGAATTAAAAAACTACGGAAAATTAAAACACTATTGTACTTGTTCTTGTCAATGAGGTATTAAAAAAGGGATAAAAGAAACTGGCAAAATGGATTCAGTGATTGTAACGTAATAATAGACAGAAAAACAAGGATCTAGAACAAATCGCTGTGATAAAATCAAGACCAGTTCAGCTCAAGCAGTGACAAACAAATTTGATTCCTAATTGCGTTTTCAAAAGGTTTTTGAAAAGAACAATGAATATGCACCCCAAAAACGGTTTATGCAGAAAATGATCCTCAAAAATGGATAAAGGGGAAAAACACCCAGATCAAACATTCAACTTTTGTTTTTTTTCTTTTTTGTTTTGTTGAAACACAACATAGGACAACAGAAACTGCATGGTGATGAACACAAGGCTGAATGTTTAGCTCAAATATGCATGAAACTAAGTGTAAATCATAGGATTTATCATAATCTATAATTCTATATCTATATAACATTGATCAATATATACAACCCAAGGAAAAATGAGACACGAACCTGTATCTGTAGGTGGACAACAGAACAAAGAATCATGGGATAGTATAAAAGTCTAAGATTCAGAGTTCAGACAGAGATTTAATGATTTATTTAAACGAAAAATGGGTTTCTTTTGTTGTAAGGGGAACGTTAATTAGTTTGTGTCTGTTTCATGATTATTTATACTTGTATTAGAATATTTTTTATTTTTTAGCCAATACGTGTATTAGTGTATAAGAAACTGAGAAAGTGGTTCAATTTGAGCTTAGGCATTTCTGTTACTCCAAGGCTCTAGACAGAAGATGCTAACGACAATTCAAGCGATACAATTACCATATTTTTAATTTCTATACACTCTCAATCAATTAAAAAACTATTGATAATTGAAATGACTTTTTTCTTAATATAAATATTATAAAAATCAACAAACTTAAATATGATAATTTGTGATTAAATACTGTTAGTGCATGTATTGTTTACTCTTCTTTTATTATGTTATATATACGTGCTGGATTTCTTATACGTGTTTAGGAAAAATGCTGATCAACACGAAACCATTTCATCAAATATGCATGACTTGTGTTTTCCGTCGAAACTTATTATACGTATTCGTATTGAATAGAGCAGGGTTGATATATTATATGTTTATGTAGTGAGAAAAAAATTTTCTTTGATGTCAAGTGACGTTGGAAAATGGCCAAGAAAACAAAAATGAAATGTGTTTATTCCATCATACATATAAAAATATATAATATTTATTTTAAGTAATTACAAATGAAAATATTAACATCAATCTTTAGGATTGATTTTAAATATTTAAAATTAATATTATTTTATTAAAAAAACTATTACATCAGAAATACCAAAGTTTAATAAATATTTTTCAATAAAAATTTATCACTTTTAGAACTTGAAATTAATTCTAAGAGCTGATATTAACAAAACTGAAATAAAAAATATTTAAAAAGATTTGTTAATTAAATATGTTATTTAGCTAATATTTTTAGAACATTTTTTAACAAAACATTTTCAATATTCATAATTGAACTCTTTTACAAAAATAAGTGATTTCAGCGAAGTATATATCAAAATGGATGGTTTTAAAAAATATTTACATCATAGGAATGATTTCAGCAGACACTTATTTGAAGAACCACCCTAAGTGGAGCCTTCAAGTATTAGTCATATTCGACTTTTTACATCGATTATGTTTAACTGATGTAATAAATACTTAATGATGCTCCGTGTTACCAGACAAACCTGCATTTGAAATCGCTCATGTAAATATTTTTCAAAATTACTCATTTTGATATTTACATTTATCAAATCACCCATATTGGGAAAAGACTCTTCAGAATTGTCTCCGATGAGAACGAGAATAACTTTCTTATACTAAAAAAATCATTATAAATGAATAATACACGTATTCGAAACGCAAATATCAAGAAAGCTCTGCTTTTGTATTGGCTCAGCATGAGATAATAAATAAGAGGAGTAAGGAACTCAAAAGTTCTGAATCCTATCTAGCTATCACTATTGACTGAGTTACATTTTGGTAAACTGAAAATATCATTATAATTTTAACTATTATCATTATAATTTTTTTTTGCATTATCGATCAATAAAAAGTTATTATTAATATAATTTTAAAATAATTATTATCAAAATAAAGAAATTATCATATATAATAGTTTATAATTAAACAATAATATAAAAAAAACTTTTATAATTACTTCAGTGTATAAATAATTTACTCTTAACATTCAGCAAAAAAAAAATAATATTTTCTCTTAATTTTCAACAATTACATTGATGGACGTTTGGTAGGAGAAAAAAATTTTCATGTCCCAGGATCATAATTCCTAGAAATCATGTTTACTAAGAATGAGGAAAATTTGTAACCATTTGAAAATCTTTAGATAAATTTTTTAGGAATTAAAGAGTTATGTAGTATTTTTGTCAATAACTTTAATTATTTATCACATTAAATAATATAATAAAAGTAACATGATGCTTTTGTCAAAATAAAAAATAACAAGATATTTTTATCATAGTAAAACAAAAATTAAACTTCGGAAAGTTGGATTCCCACCCACCCCCTTCCACTAGAATGTTTTTGTGGGAGTGAGTTAAAAATGATTCCCAAACACCATAATTTTTCAAAAATATATTTCTTCAAAATGTGTATTCAACATGGAAAATTAAAGGGTGTTTGGTTTGGTTGTTTTCTGTTTTCATTTTCACTGAAAATAGAAAATGATAATGGAAATGTGTTTGATTGGATTTCTATTTTTCATTTTCAGTGAAAATATTTTCCCTAACGAACCAAAACTGGAAATAATAAAATCTCGTTTTCAATGTTTTTAGTTGAAATCAGGAATATCATTTGGGATAAAATGAAAACGCGATGGCAAAGAATATAATTTTAAACAAATCTAAAAATACATTTTTTTTTAAAAACGTATTTTCAATGTTTTTATTTCTTGAAAGCAAAAAACAAGAAGTCAAACCAAACATGTTTTTAAAATTCTAATCTTTTGAAAATAAAAACAATTTTCAGAAAATAAAAATAGAAAATGAAAATGCAAACTAAACACTTCCTAAAATAAATTTCCCAAAGATTCATGAGAAAGTGAGAATTTCTTAACTACCAAACACTTCCTAAAATTAAAACTTAAACACCTAATAAATTTGATGAGTTGAAAACCAAACAAATTAAGATGGCACTTTATTTGAGTGTTTATTTTCTTTTTTTTATTTTGTATTTTAATTTTCTGAAAATAATTTTTATTTTCAAATTTTCAAGATTTATAAAACATATATAAAAAGAAAATATTCTAAGATATAAATGTTGATTTGTCGTTTTAGTTTTAAACATAGTTTTTAAACTTTAAGCAAACGTATTTATAGTCTTATTTTTTATTTATTTTTAAATAAAAAACAGAAAACACGCATACTTTCCTCTTATCAAAGCATGATTATTTTTAAATTCAATTTATTGACTTTTTTTTGTTTCTCATCTTTTATGGATTTCTGCTTTTTATTCTTCATAAAAAAATCATTGATCTTAATTTCTCAAAAAAAATTATTCCATTTTTAGTTTCTAAAGAAATTGTTTTGTATTCTCCCTCAAAAATTCTACATTACGGACTAAAAACAGAAATTTTTTTTTTGAAAAATTAAAAATGGACAAAAATTTATGAGAAACTAAAACAGGGGAATTCACAAAAGATGAGGGACAAAAATAAATAAAACCTTCTGAATGTTGACACCTAAAAAGTTAGATCAATGTAGAAATTTGACTCCATTTGCGGAAATTTGTAGGTGTATCATTTTGTCAAAATGAACATTCATGAAAATTTATAACATACCAGAAAACGTTCAGACGATGAACTCAGCCGTTAAAGACATCACCTGATGCATTGTATAATTGTATTATAGCAACTTGGCGAGCAACCCCACTAAAAATAATAATCTGACATATAATAATTGATGAGGAAGGCCGAAACATTTGTTTAAGCTTGACCTTCGCACGTTTGAGTTCATATTCTCTAAATTGATGATGGGATCGACCTAATTATTTAATGTTAGATGGTTGTTGGAAACTACTTAATTGACAAGACTTGTGCAAATCTAATTTATTCAATATAAAATGTTTTTTTTTTTTACAGAATTCAGCTATATAAAATGAAAATCTCACCTAATTAGTGATATTTCATATTTCTAAGACTCAAATATATATAATTTTTTAAGAGCTTAATTTTTCTTATAATTGTGTCACAAGTTGTACTCGTTGGTGCCATGTTCTTCGTTTATATCTATATATGAAAAAAAAAAATAATTACCTAAGTGAAATACGTTAAGGATTTGATTTAGATTTTGATAGAATTATTTGATTTTGAAAGAATAAATGTTTTGAAATTAATTTGTGTTTGAGAATAATACTTTTAAAAGTTTTGAATCATTGATTTCAATTAAATCATAAAGAAAAAAAATTAAGTATAAATATTAATATTTTGTAAAATTTATAAATATTATACCTATAATTGATTTTACTTATCCAAAAAGCCAAATTTTCTTTTTATTTTTTTCTTAAACTCAATCATATTGATTACTTATTTAAGAGATAATGCACTTCTATAAGAGACATAAAATATATATATATATATATATATATATAATGTGTTAGTAAAAGAGTAAGGAAATTGAAAATCTAACTATCTAACATGTGCATTCTTATTTATATATAGCATAGGAATAGATTGTATAAAATATGAAATTGATTAAATGAAATGGCAACTAGGCAATAAGTCTGATCAGCTTCCATGAAAACTAAAGTACAAACTCTAAATTAATTACTAACAAGTTATTGGTGAGACTGATATTAAATTTGATCCGTCGATTAAGATTTTAAGTTTTAGTCTTGTGCATGAAAAAATATAGTTAAGAGGAGGAAGATCCATCAAAGATGACTCCAAATTTTTCAACAGAAAATAAGCATTGATAAAATTAATGAATATTCTATACTAGTAATATATTAATAAAAAAAACTATAAATTAAAGGTAGTTAGGTAGACAATACTCTCCATTAATTACATGATAATAAAATAAAAGCTCTAAACCAATTAAAGAATATTGTTATTTACACCTCAATTTTATTAATATAACTCCGTCTATATTTTTACTCCCAAAATATCTTTTTTTTAGGAACTACTTTCTAGAATATGTTAAAATTTTAACACATCTCAAAGAAGGTTTTAGAAGTCAAATTTCAACAATTGTCTTTTTGTTGACATGCACTCATAGGCATGGCAACAAGGTGGGTCGGGGTCGGGTTTTGCTTACCCCGCCCCCAACTCTCCATCCTCCCCGAAATTCAATGGGGGTGTAAATTTACCATCCCTGTCTCCAACGGATCAGGTTTTCCCCATCCCTAATATGCTTATAAAATTTTATATAAAAAATATATTTTCATAGAATGAAAAATATAATTTTAAATAACAACCATAACATATTTTTAAATTGTACATGACAACATAAAATTCAATCCAATAGTTTCATGTTTTAGTGTGTTATATATATGCAATGATATTTTTGTAAATTAATTATTAGCGGGACGGGTTTGAGAGCGCTTGGGTCGGGTATTAATAATATCATCCCGACCCCGAATCCGACTTTGGCTATCGAGAAAAACTTGAACTTGACCTCAATCCTAGTCAACTCGAATTTTCCCTGTCAAAATCTAAACGAGTTTAAGATGGATCCCTTGAACTCGGATCCCATTGTTATGCCTGTACGCTGATACTCTCAATTTCTTTAGAAGAAGCCCTAACAAAAAAAAAATTATGAGATTATGAAAGAAACTAGTCATGGAAATATGGATCTTGTAGATGCATTGACATCCTAATCATAATAATGGCAAATCTTTCAAATGAAGTAATCGGTGAAATTTTGTTTCATCTACCAATGAAATCACTCCTCTGGTTAAGAATTCAAATTTCTGCAACAACAAAAAGCGCTACCAAGCACCTAGGTTCTTTGCCCCTAAAAAGTGACCGTCATAGACTATTACAAAGAGTGAAAAAGTTGTCTCCTTAAAGGCAATTGGTTTCTCATTTTTTCTCTCCTGAAAATTGAAAATTGGCTTTCAGGAAGTACTTTTCGGAATGTATTAAAATTTTGTTACTTTCAGAAAATCCTTTCCCGAATGTGTTGAAAATTTAACACATTCTAGAAAATAGATTTCAGAAAAAATGGTATTGTGGAAAAATAAATAAAAAGGAAATATGTTAATAAAACGGAGGGTTTAAAGAAGAGTTTCCCCAATTAAAATAACACGGTTTGGTTTTGAAAAAAAAATGCATAACTAGAATTGAACTAACTCAAGCAAATCGAAGTATAGATGGAGTAATCAGATTCGAATATATTTTCATATATTTTAATACAAAATTCAGAAGAAGAAAAATACAAATAATTATTAAAAAAAAAAAACAACAACAACAACAATGAGGTGGCTTTCTGGTGGGAGATATGATTTGTGCAGAACAACCAATGAAAGGGAAATAATGAACTTGGCCACGACATGGCATGTAGGATAGGGATAAGGGATTTGTCAAATTAAGAACGACAATTGGCATCATAGTTTGGGGACAACGATATGCAACGATTTTATGATTAGCTCGTGGCAAGATTGGCAATTTTATCACAGCCAACAGCACATGGATGTCACCTAACGGTCAAGAGATGTTGTTACTTAAAGAGTAGTGGTTGTTGCCTTGTTGGTTAGTTAGTTAGAGCAACTTCAATCATGATGGCTCTAAAGTTAAACAATTTAGGAATATTATAAGAACAAATGAGTTTTTATAATAAAAGTTAATTAACTAATTACAGCTAAAATTGTTTAACCATAAAAATAATAATTTTTAAGTCAAGATGAAAGTTTTGTGTCAGTGGAGAAATAAAACAGGACTTACTAAAAAATTTAGTGAAAGTACAGTACTAATTAGCTTTTGTTAGCATAATATCATGTTGTAGAAAGAAAAAAAAAAAAAAAAAGAAGCATAATATCATGTCGCGAAGCCAATTAACGTCCAACTATAATAGATAAATAACCGTCTCTAGCAACTAGAAAAGGACCTTTTAATACCATTTTAAATCTGCAACCTTCCTACGTTGGACGTTAATCTTTCAGTTTTTAGGTTGTGAAGAATGACTTCAGAAATACAGTCAAATTAATGACTAAATATATGAGCAAATTAATCTATGCACTTAGGACTTATTCCCCATGTTCTGCTATTTAAAGAAAAAAAATAGAATTAAAAATAATTATTTTATCCAAAATCCTATTACCTTTACTTCTCGTCGCAAACATGAATTTTGGACGTGCATCTAAAATTCCAACTACAAAATCTTATGTAGGTAGGAAAAGAATATGTTGGGATCAATATCAATGATCATTAAAGGTAACAAAGGCATAAACAATTATTGGAATGTTCCGCCAGCATTCCAAAACTTCATGAAACAATATTATGAAATATTAAATTCATGGTGTCAACCCTTTAACGGAGGCTTAATGCTACAACCACTTTACCTGGAGGTCCACCAACTAAGAACCATTCTAACACACAACACCACTTGCATTCAGAAAAACATGACAAAACACAGAAATCTCATTTATTTAATTCAAAATCACCTAGAAATTAACATCTTTTATTCCATAAACATAAACCAATAGATATCATAATCAAACACGGGAGGTAGAAATGTAAAAATGTGAAATCAATCACCTTTGATTGAATGTTCCATTAAAGATATTGAAGCATAGAAACTAGGATTTTTGTAAATACCTCAAATGAAATTAGGTTGATTAACAAAAACATTAGAAATTGATAACTTCAAGTAAAAGTGATACAGATCATATACTTAGTTTGACTATCAACCTTATTTTCCTACATCCTCATACACACCAGCTGAGCTTCTTCAATCTTAGTATACTCACAAATTGCATTCATAATCAACAATGAAATCAACAAACAAAAATCAAATCCAACATAGTTGGGTGGAAGTATAACATACAAACCCTAGATTACAAACATGAAATGCAAATTAATGAAATCAAACATTGAAAACAAAATTGAAACACAAATATTCAAGAATGAAACTCTACATTACATAGATGAGAAAGTGAGAGACTAATTTTGATGAACGCTGAGAGAGAGCGATCATTACTGCGAGAGAAAGGAGCAAGAAAGTGATTGCCGTTGTGAGAGAATGTCTGCAAGAGAGAGACTAAGAGCGCAAGCATGCATTGCAATGAGAGTACATGAGAGAAGCGAAGCATACCAAGAGCAAATGCGCATAAAAAATTTCAATTTCTTTAATTTTTGGAGAAATTTCAAATTAATTCTAGTAAAATGTCTTAACAAAATACTAAAATTTCAAATTCTTCTTAATTCCTTATCCAAACACCTTAATTTACTAAGAAGTAATTTAAATTCTTTAAAAAAATTGAATTACACTTTTAAATCTCCCATCCAAACACACATTAAGAGAATTATAAAATATTTTAAAAATGAATAAGGGATGGTTGCTATTAGAAGAAGCAAAAATTAAATTCATTGGATTTTCCAATTTCTCTCCAATGCAATTTAGATCCGCCTAAGACAAGTCCCAGCGCTCAATGGATAACCTAAACTATAAAACCACAAAACAAAGAAAAATAGAAATCATCAAATACTTAGTATATGCGATGGTCAATAACGATATATAATAATTAAAAATAGCAGAAGCAGATAATTAAATAATGCCAAGGGTAACTGGCAAACAGCCATGCAATTGAGAGCTTCTGACATTAAAGCAAAGAAAGCATTTTTGCAAGTTCAAAATGACCAAAAAGAGCTCTTTAACTGCAAATGCTTTTATCAGTAAAAGATCTCTTTAACTACAAATGCTTTTATTAGTAAAAGATCTCTCTATCATTTCACACTACTAAGAAACAGCGTTATTACGACACTGCATCAAGGGCGGTCCAAGAAAAACCATCATCTTGCAGAACACGTGATATTTTTGTAAATAATCACAATCTTTCAAGGACAGTCATTATAAAATCGTATTTAAAATATTTTTCAAAGACGGCTTTTTCAAACCCGTCTTTAAAATATGATATTCAAAGTCGTTCTTTACAAAGGGACCATCGTAAATTTTTTTTTTTCTCGCGCCCCTTCCTCTTCTCTGGAGTAAACTTTTTTTTTTCTCACGCCACTTCCTCTTCTCTGGAGTTTACATACCTAGTTAGGTAGTGTGCCTTCCTCATTCCCCTTCTTCTTCTCAAACCCTCACTTCTTCATCGTCCAAAATGCGAACCCTAGTGTCTCATTTCGTGAACCGCTTGAACCCTAGTGTGCGTTTCGTGAAACACTGTAGCTTCTTCTTCATTATCCTCGAGGTGCCGAATACTGCGCTCCAACAACTGAATACGCCATCAGAGAAACTTTTTTTGATTATCCTAAGAGGACAAGGCCTTGTGGTAGAGGTCCTTGTTCTGGAACTCGTCGTAGACGTTGTAACAGATGGGATGGCCATCTCTGCCGTGTCCGTGCATGAACACCACCTTCTCCAAGTCGTCACCCAGATCTTCATCCAGAAGGGCGTTGATGTTGAAGTCCTTCCTCCATCGGAGAGTGTTTTGAGCTCCCGCGCTCTAACAAACTTGAGGAGAATGACGTCAGTCCTGTCACCCTTCAAGAGAGGGACGCCCCAAATGGAAACCTCCTCGTCCTCTAATTCCTCTTTCAGGAGCTTCTTCAGCTCATCAATGGAATTTTTCTCGGAATCAGAAACCCTATTGTTGTTTGGATCTACAGGTACTGTTTGTATATGTTCATACATTTTCCCCAATTCTTTCAAAGTTGTGATTATGCTCTATGCTTTGCAATCGAATGCTGGTTGATCCCGCATTTCTTTTCAAAATTGGCTCAGAGGTTGGTTGGCCTTGTCTTATAGTAATCCTAATTTTGTCTGTTCATATTATTTAATGGTAGGACTGCATGCAGTGCCTTGAGTTATCCAATATTATGAAAGGATTGGAAAAAGAAACATTTTGAGAAACATTTTTTTATGTTAGACACATGCTTATGAGAAAACCATTACAAAGACAGAAAGACAAAACACTTAAGTCACAAAAAATGAAGAGAAACAGAAGGGTATAATCCAACCAACTAAATACCCTCATAAAATCAGGAATCAACATGGATTCTCTATAATTCACCAAAATAAAACATGGATTCTCTATTTCAAAATATATGATCATAGCTGAAGATCTATAAGCCAATGATATCTTGAAATTATTAAAGAATATTAGGCATTTTGTGATCATATTTTGGACTACAGGTCCAAAATTCTTTGACTGATTCTACACAATGTGGAACTATAAACTCTACCTTCATACTCCACAAAATTAAGATATAGTCATTTTAGGTTTAGAAAGCTTGATATCTGGACCCTATTAAGATTACCCATCTCTACCCCTCCTTTAACTAAATGGTCTTATTTCATTAAACAAAAAGATTATTCATATTAGTAAAAACGTAAGTTCTACATCGACTAGAGAAGACCAATATAGAATATATAAGCGGAGAAGACAACCCTTAACCTGTGAGTTAGTTTTTAGGGTTGAATTAGACCAAAATTTACATTTTAAATTAATATCATTGTCTATTTTAAATCCATTAAAGGATCACCCATCATATTATCCACACACCAAGTCCAAAAATAATTAAGCATAAAAGGTGTATTGGAAAAAATTCAAATCCCACACAAATATTTTATCATTAGAAACAAATGAAAATTTTAGAAGGATTTCAGTAGTAGAAAACACTAAATTTTAACCATTGAGAAATACATTGAATTATGGTTACTAGATTTCCACGGCAGCATGAGTAAGACTTTGAAAATCTTCCAAAAGCTTGATAGTCAGTGAAATGATGCATATGAATGATTTGGGCCCCCAAGGACTGTATCAAACTATCATGAGGAGTAAAGTCCTATGATAGGGCAACAATTTAAAAACAAATCTCTTTTACGTACATAATCGATCACAATAAACCTTATTTTAACATTAAAAAGCTGTACAAGTTTCCTGTTTCGTTTAGGAGAAAGTTTTTTTATAGAAGCTGCTCCGAGACCAGGCATGAAAATTCAGGAATTCACCATACATCTGTAGATGATGCAGCTGTTCGGAATTTTGAATTATCCTATCCAAATTTTGCATACAAAATACACGCCAATCATTATTAATAATAAGCGTCACAAAAACTTCATTCTCTACTATATACAATATGAAAAGGCATTGTAACCACAACTTTGGACTTGAATCTGAAATAAACACAATTATTTTAGGAATAACCTGATATAAGATCGTCAATATAGTCAGCATCAATTTTCCCATGAGCCATTGTACCAACCTGATCAATAGTCAAACATCGATCTAAGTTAATTAGTGAAATAACAGAATAAACCTCATCTGTACAATTCACATAAAGGCTTGCAAAAGCTTATACCACGAGTACAAGGTTCTCATTACAATTACCATCACTAACATAGTCCCTTAATTGAACTGCCTTTGGAGAACTAAAAGAAAGACCTATAATAGCAAAAGGGTAGCGCCTAAGAACTCTTCACAAAAGACATTGATAATTTAGCATTGCCCAAGAACTCTTCACAAAAGACATTGATAATTTAATTAGCATTGCCTAATTATTAGTATTATAGTACTCACCTACTTTTACGGGAGTTTTAGTGATTGGGGGTATTTTTTTTTTCATTTTTTCATATGCGAATTCTTTTTAAATTATTTCCAAAAGACTAGGAAGGTCATAATAGGTGTTATGACTTTTAAGTTATAGATGATAACACCTGTTACGACTTATTATTTATTTTAATTGAAATCGTAAAATTATTCACGATTCAATGTAATTTTTTTTTATTTATAACTTCAAAGTCGTCAGTTTTTTTTTTCCGACTTTGAAGTCGTAATGCTTTTTTATTTTTTTAATATTTTACGTGTTTTATATTTTTTTATATATTTTACTTGTATTTTATTTTTTTGTTTTCAATTTTCAAAAATGGTAATAATTTTATTTATTTGATTATTAAATAAGTATTTTTAATTTTACTTGTTATTAGTTTTATTTAATATCTTATATATTTTTTATGCTTTTATTTAATGTTATATATTTTTTAATATTATTTTATTTAATATATTTTGTATATTTAAAATTTAGATAATATTTTAATAAAAAGAGATACTAAAATTTTAAAACACTTTAATTTAAAAATCCAAGATATTTAAATAAAAATTAAATGTTTTTTTAACAAAAAAATTAATAATGAGATGATGTCCCACAACAAATTCTTTTAGATATGTGTTCAGGTCTCTCATCTTGTGATGTTGATTATTCTAGAACTCGTTATGGGACATCAGCTCATTATTAATTTTTTTGTTAAAAAATATGTAATTTTTATTTAAATATCTTGAATTTTTAAATTAAAGTATTTTAAAATTTTAATATCTCCTTTCAATTTTAGTATTTTTTATTAAAATATTATTTAAATTTTAAATATACAAATATATTAAAATATATATAATATTTAAATAAAATCATATTAAAAAATATATAGCATATTAAATAAAACCATAAAAAAATATACAACATATTAAATAAAACTAATAACAAGTAAAATTAAAAATACTTATTTAATAATTAAATAAATAAAATTATTTATGATTTTTAAAAAATTAAAAACAAAAAATTACAAGTAAAATATATAAAAAACAAAAAAATAATACGACTTGAAAGTCGTAAAATATAAAATAAAATAAAAACTTATGATCGTAAAATTAAAAAAATTAAAAAATTCTAACCACTTTGAAGTCGCAAATAAAAAAATTACATTAGAGTCATAAATAATTTTACGACATCAATTAAAAAAAATAATAAGTTGTAACAGATGTTACGACTTGTAACTTAAAAGTCGTAGCATCTATTACGACTTACCTCATTCTTGGAAATAATTTGAAAAGACCCTATATGGAAAACCAAAAACAAAAAATACCCCAAATGGGTAAAACTCCTCTACTTTACATGTGTTGACAGGCAAACCTTTTGATTTAATACTGAACTTTTGCAGCAACTCAGCTACAAAAATGATTGAGTATTTCAAGATAGTAAAAGACAGAGATGTGATGACAAGAACCAAGAATAAGGATGGATTATGGAGTAATACAATTATGACTAAAGAAAATTACCCATCATATTGCAAAAGCTTCCTAGTGTTTTTGGTATCTAAGTTTGTGGTTCAACTCTGATAAGAATTCCTTCATCAGTCCTGATGAATATAGTGCATAATCTACCGGACAAGCAAAGTCGGCTACTCAAGATTTGAAGGAGAGCCTAAGCTCAATAAACATTCAGACTCAAGTTAACCAAGAAAAACAATACTTATTCAAGGTAAAACTCCTTTTAAAGGAAAACTAAAAATTAGTCAGAGAACCAACCAAAGCTAGAGGTTGTAATTAGACACTTAGAGAATACAAAACCACGAAATTCATAATATGAATTATTTCACAATCAACCATTGACCAAACACAACCAAACTATCAATTTCATTGTACTCAAGTGGCTGATAATGTCAGCATCTACCTATGGGCAATCTGAGAATAAAAAAAAAAAAAACAAAACAGAAAATGTAAACAAAGCCATATTTCTCCTCCGCAAGAAATTGGCATGTCATCTGGATTCAAAATCTGGTATTTCTGAAATAGGCCATGCAATGATTAGGGAGAGAAAAACTTCATTTCTTTCATAAAAACATGAAACTGAGGGATGAGAATGACCCAAAAAAGAACTAACTTTGCCAACATAAGCAGCAACTAACGAGGCTTCATCAAGAATGAAAAAGACTCCATGTTTTGCTCTATGGCTATGAAGTAGTAGCAGAATTCTAGGGAGTTGTGGCATTGAATCATGGTCCTCTTCATGATCCCCTATTGAATAAGCCTGGGCAAAAAAATCCAATATCCTAATCGGATCTAATTTCAAGTCTAGTCCAATCTATTTTAAATTACTTTAATAGATTGGACTTTTAAAACTCATCCACATATTATTTCAATTTAAAGATTCAAAATTCATTACCCGATCCATGGATCTTAAGTGGACATTTGAATCCAAACTCATTTCCCTCATCAGATCCGAAATCTAAATCCAAACCCCACACCTCGTCACACCCGAAAGGCTGATATGCGGAAACGCAGTCTCAAATCCAAATCCAATCGTTATGCTCTAAAAGATTGAAACGATCAAACAACTTCATTGCTGGCTGAAACACGACCCAGTCTCAAATCTCAATCTAAAATCACAAACTCAAATTGTTCTCTCACTCTCTCAACCCCTCAATCCATTCTCTACCTCTCTCAAACCCTCAATCCAAGATAACTTTAATTAACCCCTAGGCTTTGATTGTATTTTGCTTTTATTGAATTTCTTCTTTGGAAGCTTCATCAAACTCAACGATATCAAGAGTATTGGTACATCCACATGTGCTAGCAATGATGCCCCTTGATTCTCTCCTTCAGCCCTTCATTCTAGCACCAATTACTTATTCAAAATATTGCATAATTAACTAGCCATTATGGTGTTGATCTGTTGCCTTATTCTCAACCATTTTGTTGTCTTATTTCTAGCCTATCTTAATTACTAATTGCTGGCACAAGCTTTTTTTATTCTCACGTTGTAAACATGTAAAATATACAATTTGAATACACATATTGTTATTACATTTTACATGGTATCAGATTAGCCATCGCTTTACAACAACCTTTTCTTCTTTTCAATCCTCATCATGGCATCATCAAACAATTCTGATTCCAATGGCCTCAAAGACCTCATATAGTTTAACACAAACTCTCATCTTCCAATTAAGCTAAACAACACCAATTATTCGGCCTGGTATAAACAAGTTAATTCACTTCTCATAGCTCGTGATCTTGAAGGCTATGTCATAGGCACAACAACGTGCCCCCCTGCCACTGGTGAAACTACATCATCCAATTCTGCTCACTCCCTCTGGATCAGACAAGACAAACTCATCTACCTTGCTTCTCTTGGCTTGTGCGATTCTGAAGCACAATTTGTCATGGCTGCTGCTGATACTTCTCGCGATGCTTGGCTAGCCCTTGCTCCTGCCTTTTCTAATTGATCCCAGTTGAGAATTATGTCACTCAGGGAACAGCTCAGTTCCATAACCAAAGGCAACTCCTCTATCTCAACTTTTTTACACTCAATCCACAATATTGCTGATGAATTGGCCCTCATTTGTCATCCTATTGATAAACTTGAAATGGTTATTCATGCTTTGAATGATCTTGGACCAACCTTCAGAGAAATTACTGCTTCCATTTACACTCGTGATTCACCAATTGCTTTCAACGAACTCTATGACAAGCTGGTGGTTTTTGAGATGTTTCTGCAACGTGAAGAATGCATCTCGACACCGGTTCCAATAATTGCAAACCTTACTTAGTGCCATTATAATTGCAATGATCGAGGACACTATCAAACTGGCCGCAACAACAATTACCATGGTTACGCTCCTACTCTCTCCAACACCAACATGCCACCACTCAACAATCCTACCATTTTCCAATACTGTGAAAAACCTGGTCATTCACCAAAGCAATGCTACAAGATTCATGGCTACCCAAACAAGCCATGCCATCCAACTGCCCATGTGGCCCAACAAGTGGTCTCTCACTCATCTTCACCCTCTTGGCTATTTGATTATGGTGCATCCCATCACATCACCAATGACATGAGCAATTTGTCCATAAAAAAGATTACCATGGAACTAATAATCTTCAAGTTGCAAATGGTAATCAACTTCCTATTACTCATACTAGTTCAACAACTATTTCCACTACTGGTTCTTCTTTAAAGCTTTATGATATCCTTTATGTTCCCAATGTTACTCAAAATTTGATATTTGTTTCTCAATTGTGCCAAACTAACAAGGTTTCTATTGAATTTTACCCTTGGCATTTTGAGGTAAAGAACTTGCACATGAAGGAGATTCTTTTGCGAGGACTGAATGAAGACAATGCATATAGGCTCCAACCGCATACACCTGCCCCACACACTTCCTTTGCTACCTTCAACCCAACACTCAAGCTATGGCACCATCGACTTGGTCAGCCTGCACCACTAACTCTTCTTCATGCACTCAAGTCAAACAACATTGTCTATTATGGTTCCCTCACTAAATGTCTACCTTGTCTTTCCAATAAAAGCCACAAGCTACCATTCTCAACGTCCTCAATTTCTAGTTCTTACCCATTAGAAATTTTGTACTCGGATTTATGGGGGTCGACTCCAGTTAATTTAATTGATGGTTTTCGTTATTATGTAATTTTCATGGACCATTTTTCCAAGTATGTTTGGCTTTATCCACTAAAACTCAAGTCTGTTGTCTCAATCATATTTCCAATTTTTAAGAACTTGGTAGAAAGGCAATTCAATTCCCAAATTAAAACCCTTTATTCTAACAATGGCGAAGAATATATCAAACTTCGACCATTCTTACAGGCCAATGGTATCTCCCACTTCACAACCCCACCCCATACTTCTAAACATAATGGTCTCTCTGAACGAAAACACTTCCACCTCATTGAAATTGCTCATTGCCTCCTAAACCACGTCTCTCTTCCTCCACATTACTAGTCCTTTGTCTTCCAAACAGCAGCCTACCTAATCAATTGGTTACCCACCCATGGCCTTAACATGAGCACACCTCACCGTGTCCTTTTTAAAACCCCACCAAACTACAAGAAATTAAAAACCTTTGGGTGTCTTTGTTTCCCTTGGCTTAAACCCTATACAAATAACAAGCTTCAACCAAGGTCTGAACCATGTCTATTTATTGAGTATAGTCTTACACAAAGTGCCTATATTTGTTTCAATTTCAAAAACAAATTCCATCACTCTAGGTATGTCCAATTTTTAGAAGACATTTTTCCTTATTACCCAAATTCGTTGCCAATCTCTGACTCCCCTTCAGCCTCTCTAAAACCTCTCATTATTCCACATTATGATTCACCATCCTTAACCTTAGTTATCCCAATTCCAAATCCAACCATCATTGACCTTCCTTAATGGCCCCACTCACCCGTCATCACCTCACCCGATTCACTTCCCAATTCATTAACCCAAAATGATACCTCATCACCAACTCAACCTGTGAGTCCTTCTCCCTCCATCCCAACCACAATACAACTCCCCCACCAATCACTTGTACATGTTTCATATTCATCTCAGTCAATTGAAGCAGATTCTACTTCACAGTCTTCAACTTTGGCAATGCCAAACCATTCCATGATCACTCGTGGGAAAGCTTGAATAGTCAAACCCAAGAAGATTTTTTCTGTGTCTAACATCCACTACCACCAGCAAACAAACCAACATGTGTATCCAAAGCATTACAATGTCATGAATGGAAACAAGCTATGTCTGAAGAATTTACAGCCCTCATGACCAATGGCACATGGTCTCTAGTTCCTAATCAACCACACTTTAATATCATTGGGCACAAATGGGTGTTTCACTTGAAAAGAGATCTAGATGGATCCATTGTGTGTCACAAAGGATGACTTGTTGCTAAAGGCTTTCATCAACAACCAGGTATTGATTATAAAGACACTTTTAGTCCAGTTATCAAACCTCAAACAATCAAAATAGTCTTGTGCATTGCTATCTCAAAAGGTTGGTCTCTAACACAAATGGATGTTAATAATGCATTCTTGCATGGTACAATCTCTAAAAATGTTTACATGGACCAACCTCGAGGATTTGTTCATCCTACATTCCCTCATTATGTGTGCAAGCTCCATAAAGCCCAGTATGGTCTAAAGTAGGCACCTCAAGCTTGGTACCATGAATTAAAATCCTTTGTGGTTGCCTATGGATTTTTCAATACCAAATTTGATTCTTCACTCTTCATTTACAAGCACGATAATGTCACCTCCTATTTTTTTGGTATATGTTGATGATCTCCTTCTTACAGGCAACAATGACAATTTCATAAGTCAATTTAAGGCTACTCTAGCTGACAAATTTTCTCTCAAAGATCTTGGGAGACCAAGTCACTTTCTTGGTGTCGAACTCATTCCTACATCCAGTGGAATTTTCTTGTCTCAAAAACATTATATTAGAGACATATTGTAGAAAGGAAATATGACTGATGCCAAGCCAATATGCACTCCAATGTCTACCACTTGCTCACTTGACACTAATGACGATACACCTAGCTATGACTCCTCTTCCTTTCACGGTCTCATTGGATCCTTGCACTACTTATTCATCACTTGATCGGATGTGGCTTTTGTTGTCAATAAGTTATCCCAATACATGCAAGCACCCTCATCCATTCACATGCAAGCTCTCGAGCGCATTCTACGTTATCTCAAGCACACTATTTTCCATGATCTCTACCTTGTTGCTACAAAAAATCTTGATCTCACTGCATTTTGTGATGCGGATTGGGGTGGTGACAACTTTGATCGGAAGTCTACTAGTGCCTACATCGTTTATCTTGGCCCCAATGCCATTTCAAGGTCATGCAAAAAAAAGTCCACAGTTGTGAGATCTTCCACTGAGGTTGAATACCACACAATCGAAACCACCATGTCTAAACTCTTGTGGATACAACAACTTCTCATGGAGCTTGGGATCCAAATACCTAAACGGCCAAACATCTTCTCAGATAATATCAGTGCTACGTATCTCTATGAAAATTCAGTGTCCCATTCACAAATGAAGCATTTATCTATTGATTACCACTTCGGTCGTGATATTATTGCCAAATGTGAACTCACGGTGTCTCATGTACCTTCAAGTCACCAACTAGCAACAAAGCCTCTCTCTCGATCACAACATGATTTCCTTGTCTCCAAGATTGGTGTCGTTGACCACTCCTCCATATTGTGGGGGCATATTGGTACATCCACATGTGCCGGCAATGCTGCTCCTTGATTCTCTCCTTCAGCCCTTCATTCTAGCACCGGTTACTTATTCAAAATATTGCATAATTAACTTGCCATTATGGTGCTAATTTGTTGCCTTATTCTCAGTCATTTTGTTGCCTTATTTCTAGCCTATCTTAATTACTAATTGCTTGCACAAGCTGCTATGCTATTTATTCTCACATTGTAAACTTGTAAAATATACAATTTGAATACACATAGTGTTATTACATTTTACAAAGATGGGACTAATCTCTTGCACTATTGCTGTCAAACCCCAAATCATTGTAACCCTTTTTCTCTCTTCTTGATTCTTTTTTTGTCATTGTACTTTGTTTGGTGGTGCCTAACAAATTTGGTAAGAAAAAGATGTACTTGTAAACTGTTAACTGTTGTTAATCGAAGTTTTGCATGAATTGCTTTGTGTTTTTTAAATTGTAGCATTGCTTTTGTGTTTGGCAGCTAAGAAAATTGGGATGGAAGGTCTAAAGCTTATGTTTTTCAATGTTTTGTGAAAAAGGTCTGTCAAAATTACTAGTAATTTGCAAGATAACTGTTGGGAATGAAGGTCTCAAGCTTATGATTTCCAGAGTTTATCAAGGCAGTGTTAGATAAAGGATTTCAAAATTTCAAGCTTTGTTGTCTATAGTGCTCTTACTCAACTAGAACAAGATTGGTCTATACCAAACATGTCATTTTGATGTCTGATATTTTGAATTCACTTAAAAAATCAATTCCTCTCAAAACTCCCCATCCAAATTTGATCACTATTGTGCTACTTTGGATATTTTGTGTAGTGTCTTAGAAAATTAGGGAAAAGAGTGTCCTTTTGCCAGGAAAATGGCCAAATATTGGTGGAGTACCTGTATTCACATGATTCACCTGGATATGTATACTAGGAGAATCTTTTAATTTTGTTTGTGTTCCTAAAATATTTTATTGACCAATAAGTTTTTTACACAACTTTTATACTTGGAATAAGATTACAACTACAACTTTATCTTTTACTTTGTATTCTATACTGAATAGAAGACAATTATCTAGAGTCAAGCCTTGTTTTGGACAGGACTAGTGATACCTTTTGTGACATTCTAACAAATGTTGAGTGAAGATATTTAACTTTTGTGACATGTTCATTGGAGAAAGAATTTCTCTATTTATACATGAGTATGGGGAAGATTTGTAAATGTGTTTTTTCTTATGATCACGTCATAATTTTTAGTAAATTGTGATCATCATACACTGATATAGTTATGTATTAATGAGATATGATCATTGTCTCTTTACAAATATTATTGATTTATTTAAAGTATCCAGATCATATTATATCTTGTGATTTTAAGAATTATTGTTGGTTACATTAACATAGTCAGTTTGGAAGTGTATAACAGTTTTTGGATGGGTCAAACTAGTCTTTCAAAACTATGGCTGCTATATTATTGTCTTGAAGATCCTGCAA
Organism: Glycine soja; assembly: GCF_004193775.1. Lineage (NCBI taxonomy): Eukaryota > Viridiplantae > Streptophyta > Magnoliopsida > Fabales > Fabaceae > Glycine > Glycine soja. The sequence continues at coordinate 36,325,432 of NC_041007.1, read as the reverse complement.
CAGCGTCACAATCAAAGTTGTAACACCTGTTGTATTTTTCTGCAATTTCGGTAATTCCAAGACAACAACAACAACCTCAACTTGTGAGAGGCTGCAACTTTTATTACAGTAAAAAAATTATAAAAAAAAATCATTATAGCATTTAAGTGAATATAGATTGGATATGACCAAATCCATATCCACTTAAATGGATTGGATCTTGAATTCAAATTATTTTAAAAAAATATAGATATAGATTCAAGATCCAATCCATTTAAGTAGATATGGATTGGATGTGGATTGAATTCTTAAGAATCCAATCCATGCCCACCCGTATTGTTGAATGATCAAGCATTAAAAGCATGGTCCATGTGAGAAAGAAATAGTGAGATATTATGAAAGTCTTACCCAGTGAATTAGGAATTTTAGCAATTCAAGGAAATTAAAAATACATTAACATTTGAATTACTTGCAATTGAATTCCCATCATTTTACAAATGCTTTGTTTAGATAAAGTAATTCAAATATTTTTATTTTAATTTTTTTGTTTGGATAGAATAATTCAATTATCACCTAATACAAATTTCATTTTCAAATATTTATTTAAAAATTTAAATTTAAAATTTACCAAATATAAGCATTAGTCGATATTTAATTATTTAATAATTTTCAAAATAATTTTTATATTGGATTATATTTAATAATTCAAAAAATCATATTAGACAATATTTAATAATTTAAAAATTAAACATTATTTTTTAACTATTTTTGGAGAGAATACAAAAATCTCCAAGAATTTAGCAAAATTGTATATACTCAACATCAATTTAGAACACAATTTCAACATTCGTGAATAAGGAGATAAAATTAAGAACTGTCATCGACATATTGTTAGTTGTCATTTACAACTAACTTTTGTATTGAAAAGCTTTATAAAATTATGTTTTTTTCCCCAATTTATAGTTCTTTTTGTAGGTTTGTACATATTTTTATGTTTAGTTTAGTTTTTATTCAATAGGTATTCCCTTTATTGTGAATTAATGTGGTTCAACTTCAGTTTCAGGTGAAAAGATGAAGAAGAAGAAGGTTGAAGCAGCTAGTGTCTCGTTAAGCGAGGGCTATGCGCTTAGCGAGCAACATCCGCTAAGTGAGGCACTCAGCTTGCTTAGCGAGTTAGGAGAATCTGGAAAAGAATCTGCCAAGCATGCACGCGCCCAGCGTGCCATTAACTCGCCCAGCGAGTCAATTGTCTCTTCTGGCGCTAAGTGCGCCTGGCTCGCTAAGCCAAAATCCACTAACCCTCGCTTAGCATGAAAATGGCGTTAAGCGAGCCTTCGAGGATAGAAAGCCCTTAAAAGCTAAAGTTGCCGAAAAATAAGAAGCTCTGATAGTTTTTGTGAAGAGAGACGCAGCAAAGCCAAAGATCTCAACTTTCAAGAGGATTCTAGGTTTAGGAGTGATTTTTAGGTTTCTAGATGTGGAGGAGACATCCTCACCACTGTGCAATCTGAATTTTGCTTCCAAAACCCCCTATTGTAGCTGAAAGGTGATAACTTGCCATGGAAGACTAAAGCTCTTGTTGGGAATTTTTGCTCAGCCTTGATGTAAAACTCTTTACTATCTATTGAAAGTTGTTTTTATGTGTTCATTGCTTCTATCTACATTTAATTCTTACATACTTGTGGACTGATCACCCGTGTGTGTGTAAAGTTAGGATTTTTAGCATTGGAAAGTGTTTTAAATCCTTAGAACTTGATAGGGCAGGCTAGAGAACTGTATGTCTGGACACGAAGTGCAGGGATTTAGTTTCCAATATGTTATACGAGGGATCAAAGAACGAGGTTTAAATAGAATTAGCCCATTCATGCGAAGAATCCTAGTTTGGGATAGTTGTCCTCAACATAGAACATAGAAACAACCTTAAATAGAGAAAAATATCTAATTACATCAAGTTACTCAGTAGAAGGACCCAACGTTTTAATCATCTGTTTATCTCTCACATTTAGGATTAAAGAAAATATCTTTGCTTATTTCTATTTCCTGATTTTATACAAATGTCTACTTATTGAATGAATGCTTTTCTGAATGAAACAAACTTCTTGTGATTCGATACTCGGTTCTTAGCATTTTATATTACTTGTGACTCAGTACATTTGCTGATAAATTTCACAATAGTGCAGACTATTTTAGAGAGTTAACACATATCTATCTCATCAAGTGTTCCAACACATTTCTACAAACAACACAAGTTTATTAATATATTTAGTTTCAAGAAAAACTTAGATCCATTGCTTTAAGAAAAACTTAGAAATCATTTTTTTTTAACTCAACAAGTAGAATAAGAGAAACTACGATAATTTAATTTAATAAATTATTGAGAAAAGTATAGCTAGCGATCAAAGAGGAGGTAAGACATTATACTAGTAATCAAAGTTATGATTAGTTCATGCACATGTTTCATTATAACACCATCCTAGCATATAATTATATTGTAAGGATATAAGAGGCTCAACTTTCTATATGGAATATTGTTAAAGGAGTTGTTCAACTTCAAAGTTTTGCAGACTTAAAAGAAGTATGTAAAATTACTATCAAGCATTGGTTTGGTAACAATGGGCAACCTTTATGCAACTTTTACTATATCTTTGTAAACAAAATACTTTTTTGTTTATTAAACTTGGATTCTTTAGAAGTTTTCACCTTAATCTTCAACATTGTAGTGTTCAATATGACATTCTAAGAACAAGAAACAATTGAAATACACCTACGACAAAAAAAAATTACCAATCCTAATAACCAGAAACAATTATGAGATGATTAGGTGATTTACACCTTGTCATAGGCAACAAAACACATGATAGAAGAAAGGATGGTAAAAACGTATCCTCATAGGCTCATAGCTAAATGGCAAAATTAGTACAATACCATTAAAAAATTGCCACCATGAAGGAAAGAAATCAACATTGGCTTATGGAAACAAAATTGAAAGTATCTAGAGTAGTAAAAAACATAAATAGACCTGTTAATTTCAATCCTATTATAAGTAGCAAGGTTTTAATAAACAGTCTGCAACCGTGATTTGGATTGCAACATCAAGATTTTTTAATTATTTGCGATCACAACTGGGATCACATCGGTTGCATTTGTCCATGATATCAACAAACACAACTACAACTGATATTTAAAACCTTGATAAGTAATGACTTAAGGTTCCATTCTAAAAATCCATGCCAAAAAAAAGAATCTCTCTTCCATGTTCTTCATGTTTCAGAAAGTGACAAAATTTAGGTGAAGTTAGAAGGAAAATTTGACAATTACACCAATTATTTAAAAGTAATTAGTAATTCAACAAACACACAAAGAAGAAAATATTTTGAGCTTTCTCATCTACTCCAAAAAAGGAGTATGGTACCTAGTATTCATAAACTATGACCCATTCATCTACATGATCACATTGATTCCCCCTTCTTCTTCTTTTCTTTCATGCACTGCTTAAGCAAACAACACACAATCACAGGCTCATATCTTCTTGTCCAAGCATTGATTCACAAATTACTGAAATTGAAATCAAAACCTAAATCACAGAGATGGGACATGAACCTACTCTGAACCATTGTGCATGAGAGAGAGAGAGAGGGTGCTACCGTGAGACAGCAGAGGCTGCGATCGTAGCGAGCATTGTGAGAGTCGAGCAAAAGACTTAGGCTATGTTCAGCAAGACATTTCATCTAGCTTCTTTTACTAGCTGAAAAGCTCATTTGGCTTCTCAATAAGTAAGATTTTTTAGTAGCTTCTAGCATTTTTTGAAATGTTACTTGAAGTAGCATTTTTTAAAACGTTAGTTTCTAGCTCTTTATATTTTATTCATTTTTATCCTTAATGTATTTATCAAATTTCCTACTTACCCTTTTTAAATAAACCAAGATTTTATTGTTTTTCATTTTTTACTCAATTATATGTTTGTCATTTCCTTTTTCCCTCTAACATGCAGACCCCTTCATTTTATTTCACAACATGCACACTAACCTTTTTTCTTCAGGTAATGGTATTTTTAATTTTTTTTCCACTCCCCATATAATGTTATGATAGGTTCTCTTTATAGTATTTTGATTGTGAAATTTTCCAGTATGGATGAGTAAAAAAAGAAAAACAATGAAAAAAAACATAGGCGTTGATAACGATTGTGCTTCGATAGGTTCTCTTTACCATTCAACATTTATTCTTGATTTTTTTTTTTTGAAATTGTTCAAACTTTCATAAATTATAAGGGTTGCATTTAGTGAGGGTATTATTTGCTTAGATTTATTTGATTTTCATAAGTTATGAATTTAGTGGTGTAGGATAATTCATCCTTTTTGTAAGGCATTACTTTTGTAATTTGGTTAACATGTCTTATGCCTTGTAATGATAATCCCTTTTGCCTAAGAAAAGAGCAATTTTTAATGATTAGTTATCCATTTATTTGTAGGAGAAACCTAAGGTTAAAAGATTTCATAATAAATCAACAATTCGAGAATGTGAATGGTGAGAAAGGAGATAAAAGAAATTAATAGGAAAGACACTGATTATGAGAGAGATGGAAGTGTTGTTTATTGGGAATATAATCAATATGCTTCTCAAGTGTAAGATTTGTTAAATGAAAATCATATTTTTTTTGCCTAATTTCATACATGAGTTTAGTACCCAAACCACATGAACAAGATCATAGTAGCACTCAAGCACCTAGTCTAGCTAATGGTACTAACAAGTCTTCACAAACCCAAGCACCCAAGTGGAATATAATCTACACGAACAAAAATATAGAGGATACATCTAATGAGATGAAAGAAGTTTGCAACAATATTACTAATTTAATATGAAATAATAGATCATATGTGTATTCTAGTTTATTTTATTTTTTATATTATGTTATAGAAATTTTTATATTACATTCTTAATTTAATGATTATAGTATTTATTTTATTAATCTAGCAGTATAAATCAAGACATTAATAATGATAGATGATAGGTTTTTTTTTGTTATTATATTTTACATTTTTTATGTTACAATATTTATTTCAACCATTATACCACTTATAATATTTAATTTATTATTTCAACACTATATTTTGTCTATTATTTTTTGAATAATTTTATATAAGATGATTTATTTTAATTATTACACTAATTAACATAATAAATATATAATGTCTACTTAAGAGTATTTCTTATATTATTTTAAACTTGATTAAAAAATATTTTAAGAAATAATATAAGATTAATAATAGAATACTTAACATGAAAAATATAACATAAAATAGTAAAAAATAAATATGCTTATTTCTGTCATTTTATATTTTTTAACTATTTTAACTGTTAGTTTTATCTAATAATTCTTATTTAATAAGTTAATTTTTCAATTTCTAACTATTAATCTTTACTTTTAACTAATTTTTCAAGTAATTTTATCAAATATAACCTTAAGAAAGAGTTGAAACGTGAAAGTGAGTTATAAAAAATAGTATAAAAAACATTAGTACAATAAAAATATAAATAAATAAAGAGTGCCTCATGCACTGCCCAATTTAACAAGTGGGGGTAATTTTTTTTGAAATTGCTAATTAGGAGTTGTTTTTGAATTATTATCCATTTTAGGGTAAGTCGTAATAGATGTTTCGACTTTTAAGCGGAAAGTAATAACATTCGTTACTACTTTTATTTTTTAAAAACTTCTTTTAATTAAAGTCATAAATTTTTTTATGATTTCTATTTATTTTTAAAAATAATTATGACTTTTAAGTGGTAAAGTTTTTTTAGAAGTTGTAAATAAATATATGACTTCAATTTTTTTTTACTTTAATTATTTTTAAAAAAATTATAAATAATTTTTTAATTCAAGTATTTAATAAATAGTTTTTTTACTTTTTTTAGTTTTATTTAGTAGTTTGTATGTAATTTTTATATTATTTTATTTAACATTTTGTATATTCTTAAATATTTTTTATTTAATATAAAATATTAAATAAAATAAAAAAAAGTAAAAATATATTTATTTATTAAATAAATAAATTTACAAAATTATTTTCAATTTAAAAAAAAAATAACATAAAACAAAAAATAATAAAAGTCATATTTATTTACGACTTTAAAAAAACTTAAAGGCTTTGAAGTAAAAAAAAAAAAAAAAACTTTACAAACTTAAAGTTGTAAATTAAAAAAAAAACAAAAAGATTTACTACTTCAATTAAAAAAAAAATCATAGCATTGATAATTTTTTTTAAAAAAAATACCCCCAGTAAATTGGGCTGCACCAGTTAACTGAAACATTGAGCATTTCGAAATCCCCATAGCTTCACCGCCAATTTGGGAGCCGCTATAGATCGGCTTCACACACGGCGGCGCTCCGATTCTCCGACACACTGTCGCTCACCGCTTCACTCTCTCACAAATTGACCGAATCATCGTGAGTTTTATTTTGTAATTTTTATTTGTTACATCAAAGTCATCTCTGTTATGCTGATTTGGTCATCCTTCTCCGCCCCAACCCTCTCCTCCCTCTCCCTTTTTTCTTCCACCACCCACCTCCCCTCTCCGCGCGCCCCTCCGCCCCGGCGAATATGGGGAGGAAATGGACCTAAGAGGGTGCAGCTCCTCTGTTCCTTCGAAGACGGTGACACTCCCTCTCCTGATCTGTTCTTTTTTTTGTTTTGTTTTTTTTTTTCGGTTTTAATCGTTCATGATTTGAGATCTGTGTTGGTGTTGGTGTTGGTGTTGGTGTTGTTGTGTATCTGGTTGTTCTCCTTCTCCTCAAAGCTCCATTTTTTTCCGTTGCTAGCAGTTGCTTCCTGCTGGGATGTTGTGGAGAGAGAGTAAAAAATCAATTTTTTTTCTTAAATTGTTGCAGATCTTGGGAGTTCTTGTAGAAGAACTGGATCTTCACGTGGAGATCCAACAAAATATTTTAATAATGGATCCTAGCAAGATCAGATCTTGAGGTTAAGATCTACTTGCAAGAAAAGAGAAACTCTTAGAAAAGAGAAGCTATATAGCAGTAAATTTCTGACCATTAATGGTAACTTGTGATAGAAGCTTGTGGATAGAAAGACCATAAGTACCACAGAAGCATGTTTGAATCTGATAACATGAATCTAATTGAAAAGTTCATTGTTAATGTTAACTTGTAAATTGAAAAGACCATAAGTTTGTCAACTGCCTAACTAAACCCTCTTCTTTTATCCTGGCTGAGGTTTGGCAAAGAAAGAATGAAATTGGCAGAGCTCAAAACCATTTACTTGTTCTGAACAAAAGCACTTTACTCAAGTAGAAAAAAAGATATTTAAATTTTAATGACAGTAGTGAATGGCAAAACTAGAGATATAGGATGCAACAAGGGGAGTTTGATTCTATAATCATGCATAAGCCATCTCAACTTTAATTACAATGTAACCCATCAAAGGGATAGCTGCAACAAAATTTGTATCTAGTTGTGGTTATTATTTGTGAGCTGTAAAAAGATTATAAAACTTTGGTTGTTTAATTATGTTTTGAACTAATTTTTTATGAAATCTTGTTTGTTATTGTTTAACCTTGTGTGATGGTAATGGCTTTCAATTTGGAGTAAGGACTCCTTATATTAGCTTGTGTTGAATAGTTTGAAATTCTCTTAGATATGAAATTTATGTAACGGTTCAACCAATGACTCGTTAGTTTCACCAGTAACTCAACGTCCTGACCGAGTCAATGACTGGTTCAAGTTTTGTTTTTGGTTTAGGATCAAATGTATCTTTTACACTAGGCAACTTTGTTTGAGGCGGGAAGCCAGGAACCTCCCCAACACAAGAAAAAACTCTCCCTAGTTGGGTTTTGCATATATAAAATTTGAACTTGAGACCTTACTCAAATATTTACCACCTAAATTAATTGCTTAATACTTTGCTTTGGGGAACCATAATTTTTTTAATAATGTATATTTTTTAATTAGTTTAATTAGATAAACAGAAAAGGAAGACATTATTTGAACCTGGAACAAGGTTAACTCATTGCTTAATGTTTATCAGATCACAAGGCAATTTAGAAAAAAAAATCAACAAGACCTAGGCCCAGTTTACCCAACCCAGTGGGCTACTGCACCTACAAAAAAAGAAAATCCATTTCCTTTTTCTAACTCCATGGTCACACACAATGACCAGAAGGGTAGTGTCTCAGTTTTCACTCGATAGATTTTGTTCATTGATATGCTCAGCTTAATGATGAAATCAATTCTCTTGAAGGCTAGTTGCTGTCTCTGGTGTCACTACAAGGGAGGGAAGACTATAATTGAATTGAATCGAGTGGGTGTTGCTAAATGGGGAACGATGAAGGCAATGATAAGAAAAAGAGAGTGGTTTTTGTGACTGTAGGGACAACCTGTTTCGATGCTCTTGTGAGAGCTGTGGATTCCAACAATGTTAAACAAGCCTTGTTTGCAAAAGGCTACACCCACCTTCTCATCCAAATGGGTCGTGGATCCTATCTTCCTACTAAGGTACTTTCCCCTCTCTGATTTATTTCCCTTTGTTTTCTAATTTGATGCCACTTTCTTTGGTTGTGAGTTTTCATTTGTAATAATTATTAAATAAATTATAAAATCAATTTATGTTGACATGGGCATGTGAAATTCTCACTTCAACATTTACTGAACTAGCTTTCCAAGCTCACTTGAAAGAAAGGTTTACTTTGCATTGATCATCAGATAAATATGTATGTATCTGTGTAACAAACTCAATAACAACTTAACAACCCGTTGAAACAAACTAACGATGATTAACTGTACATGCACCTCAGTTTAACGGACTGCAGAAATGGAGGGAGATAACAATTTGGAGAGTTTATTATTCTCTTTTTCCTTACCATATACTTCTCCTTTTATTGAGTCTTTTCATTCATATTACTAACTTCTTTTTCTTTTTTTTGAATCGTAGTCTGAAGGAGATGGTTCTTTGGCTGTAGACTACTTCACTTTTTCATCCAGTATTGCAGATCATCTCAGATCAGCTTCTCTTGTCATTAGCCATGCAGGTATGCTTGTTACAACTTGTCTAATGCGTACATATTTTGTATTCTGCTCTCCCATCCATGTGGATTTATTAGCCGTCAGGATGAATCATTTCGTGTCAATGGTGTTTGGTTAATATTTGAGAACCTTTCTTCCTTTGAAACAAACTGATATACCAGTTCAGAATATAGGGATCAACAAAAGAAAATACGGAAATTTTATTGCATACCCTTGTCCGACTCTGGGCTAATGGGTATCCAGGGTCAAGAAGAGCGTGAATGATAATAATGGTGTCTTCCCCAGGAATTTGCAGTCCTTTTCTCATTAAACTACCAACTAACTGTTTTCCCTTCCACACTCTGCATCTATTTGTGGCTCACTAACTAGTAAACTACTCTAAAAACATCCTAACAGGGCGTAACTAATGAGGGTTGGATCACTTGATATCTTGGGCTTGTGTAGGGTAAGGTTCCTCAATTAGGAGCCTGTTTCTAACAATATTCCCACGAAAAAGATTCACCTTGTCCTTGAGATGAAGGGTTAGGTAAATGCTCAGGAGGTGTTGACCTCCAAGAATCCATACATTCATATAGTTCCAGCTATTTGATCAGCCGTGCCTTGATTTCATAAAACTCCCCATCTGAATCCCATTGTTGGAAGCATAATATGAATTATGATTGAAGCATTGGGTAAGTGCCCTGAACTATTGAAATAACATCCTATGGGATCCCACTGCTGCTGGAGTAACATTATTTCTCTGAATAAGCAGCCAAGTTCTTTTTGGCTTGATGCTGTTGTTCAGCCCTTTGACTCCCAAATAATCTTTACTGCAAACACTGTTTGAAACTGCATGAGTAAGACGGGCAGAACTTAGCATCTATCTGATAACCTTTACCTGTTGAGTTATGTATTAAGTCTTCCCAAATTCCTGTCCCACATCAAAGTGTATCCTTTAGTGACTATTCCCTATGAAATAATATCCTGCATCCATTAATAGCTGTACGTTTAATGAACAATAAAAATATAAAATTGAACGTCAAATGAAGAGCTATTTGGACCTTTAGCATACTTAGATAGGCTTCCCTGTAGTAATCAGAACACAGGTCAAAAGTATATAACTGAAATTAAGTGTCCAAGGGTAATGAAAATACTTGGAAAGTTCATAACTGAAGTTGAAAATCTTGGATTCTTAAACATGTTTTTTTTGTCAAACTAGTTGAAACCAGTGTAGTTAACATTGCAAGGCTGCAGCGCTAGAATGCCGCCGCGTAGTGTCACGGGGTGGCCCCACTCCTCTCTTCTCCATTGCATCATAAGGATGACAAGGAAAAAATACATGGCGAAATTTATGCTAACTAGCTTTGTTTTAGTGTTTATATGGATCCATTACAGTTTGTGACTCAGATTTTATATTATAAACAGACAAGAAAGAAAATTTTATTGAATACCCTCCTCCGACATTGGATCAATGGGTATCCAGGGTCAAGAAGAGCAAGAATGATATAACAACAGTATCTTTTGCAAGAGTTTGAGTGCTCAGTCTCTCTAACCAAAACTGACAAGCTAACTGCCTTTATTTTCTCTGCCTCTATTCATAGCTGGATAACTAATAATCTACTTTAGACAGCATTCCTAACAAGGCCTAGGATAGAGAACCAATTGATAAGCTAATAAAATATAATAATGAACACAAATTACACAATATGGCAATACACTGGTTGTTGTAGAGACAGTGTCTCCTACAGAGAATATTCTCTATCTACAAATAATCACACTTTTCTAATTAGTAATTTCACACCCTTCTACCAGATACATACTCCTAATTATTTTTTCTGAAACATTGGCGTCATGTGATCTAGCCGACCTCACCTAGTGGTATAAGGCTTTTATTGTTGTAACTGCCATCATCCAGCTTCTAATTCAAAATTGCTAACACAAAATCTGTCATTTTCTATGACATATATATTCTTAATAATAACCAGTGTTATCAAATAGCGGCCATGGCGGCACCATGGCGGAAAAGCGTGGCAGAAATTTGAAAAAATGCCACCGAATAGCGGTGGCGTGGCGGGTTGGGTATGGCGGCGCCATGGCGGCTGCCACAGCCATGGCAGCCATGGCGGAATAGCGGGTTTTTTTTGGTTTTTTGCGCGGTAGGTGTTGGGCTGACCCGACCCAATCCTACCCGAAATGGAAGTGCAAAAGCACAGTGGGAGGACGCACAGCACAGAACACAGCAGCATGACCTGCACGCACCACCCCGCAACCAGCAGCGACCAGCGGCGACGACCCCGCACCCAGCAGCGACGACCCCGCACCCAGCAGCGACCAGCGGCGATGACCCCACACCCAGCAGCGACCAGCACCGATGACCCCGCTTCTGCAGGACCCCGCGAAGGCGACGCAATATGCATACGACCCCGCATCCTGCACCCGCACGAACAGCAAACGTCGACGGCGCAACTTCAGTGTGCATTTTTGTTTTTTTGTTTGTTTTTTTTTTTGCTGTTTGACACCCGTTTTTTATGTCTGCAGCTTTTTTTTCATTTTTCTATTTGACACCCTTTTTTTATTTTTGACACCCATTTTTATTTTATTTTTTTATTTGACACCACATTTTTTTTCTGTTCAGTCCTCTTTTAAATGGCACTTTGCACTTTGCATTATGTTTTTATCCTTTTCTTATTTTGAACACTTTAATGAGTTTATTTGGTGTTGGTACTTGGTTATTGTATGAACTCATGAAACTTTTTTAACTTGGTTATTTATAATTATATATATGTATATTTTTTTTTTTGTCCGCCATGACATCCGCCATTTTCTATTACGCCATCCGTCATATTTTTATGGCGGATTTTTGGCTTTCCACCATGAACCGTCATCCGCCATTAACAACATTGATAATAACTACCAACAGTCCATTATTAATGGATCCTTTCCTAACTCACTTGGATCTCAATTCTCATCATCCTAATTACTAGGGGCTGAGCCACTTCATTCCTTGGGCCCATTTGATGTGAGCCTCCCCAGTTTAGGTTCAAACACAAACTTGGATTAGAAAGCTATTGGTTCAATGTACTGGGTGCAATTGTGACACTGGTTTAAGGGAGCAAAGAATAACCTATATTCTTTTGCTTTATCATTCCTTCTTCTTTTCCCCACATAAAATGGAAATGGTTGCTGGGTATTACGGATAACACCAATGTTGTTAGTGGATGAGTTCCTCCTATTCATAATTGTGCTGCCCATACCTGCTGTACATTATTGAATATCGTTATTTCCTTCAATAGTTTCAAGCTTTATAAAGGATGTGACAAGTTTCAGAGTGACGGAAGTCAATTGGTTGTATCTTATTATCTTATTTAAAATGGATTTTGTGAGTTGATTTTGGCTGGGATTTTTATTCCATTACTTTCCAGGTAGAAAGCATTGTTATTCCATTTGCCACTATTTTTTAGAAATAATGATTTGAAAAGAAACACTTGAATTTGGTGCTGTACTGTGATTAAGCTGAGAGGACATTCACATAAAAGAGGACAACAATGACGAAACTTCAAGTAACCTTTGTTTCTGTTGTTATTATTGTTAGGGCTAGGGTTAGGTAACCTCTATTTTTGTTGTTATTGTTTGGGGCTATAGGTAACTAACTGTAAATATTCTGAATTTATGCAGGGTCGGGTAGCATATTTGAGACATTGCAGCTGGGCAAACCTTTAATTGTGGTTGTAAATGAAGATTTGATGGATAATCATCAAAGTGAGTTAGCAGAAGAACTTGCTGATAGAAAACATCTGTATTGTGCTAGTCCTCAAACACTCCATCAAACTATAGCAAATATGGATTTAAGTTCTCTCTTTCCTTACTCTCCAGGTGATGCTACACCAGTGGCCAAGCATATAAACAATCTCCTTGGTTTTCCTGATGATTGATCTAAAGCCTTTTTCTCCCCTCTATCTCTAGGGTTAAAAGTCTTTGTGAGGGATGATAATCATTTTATGTAATATTTGGATCCCCTAAATAGTCAGTCTTAAATGTTGAATTGAATATCATGTCGATGCAAGCAATATATATACAGGATTAAAAAAAAACGTTTTTGAGATTAAAAATTTCCTTAAAACCAGTTACGTCTACTCCACCACTGCCACCTCCACTTCTCTCTTCTCCGTTAATTCAAGAAATCAGCTTGCGAAAAGGAGCCAACACAAAGCCAATCATTTACAATCATTATTCCCAACTAAAGACTAACCTAAGTCATCTCCAGAATTTTGATATTTCCTGTGGAATTTGTATCATGTAAGGTGGAGGACTGACTGCGCCAACAAACAGAAGTGATAAACTCTGCAGACTCATCCACTTTCTTCCCAGAAAGAGGGTCCCAACTGTAGAATTTGATAGATAATGCTGGCATGGGAAAAGCCTTGTGGTATATGAACACATAATTAACATAGAACAATATCTTAATTAATATAATTCAAGAAAAAAGGCATGAGGTTTGGGTCTATTATTCTAAAACCACTATTTAGATACACGTATAAGGCTAGTGGTTCATACCATAACATAACAGTTATTCATAAACCTATCAATGGAATTACTGCACTATATTCCCACTTCTCCAGCTAATTCAAATATTTTAACAACTTTGTCTATAATAGTATCTATCAAAAAGGTATCCAAAGGCAATATTCTTCTAACGGCACATTTAGAATAATAAAATGAGAGGAACTCACCAACAATTATCAATGATAACTAATAAATCAACGAAAAAGGACAAATGAAATGCCTTGTTTGTCTGAGCTAGTAGTAATGTAACCACCAGTTCCAGACAATCCCACGAAGTTCTGCAACAAAAGGAAGATGCATCAGCGTATTAGCACAGAAATATAAACACTACAGATAAAAAAGTGTTGCTAGGTGCACCCAGCATTTTTACTGGTGCACCCAACAGTTGATGCAAAAATACATTTGTATCCCCGGCTTAATTTATATAAAAAAAAAAACGGTTCATCTCTCTCCCTCCCTCCCTCCCACGTTGGCCTTCTTCTTCCTCGTGATCCCTCACCATTTTTTCTTCTTCTTGCTGGCGTGAAGTGGTTTTGGTCCCCTTCCTCACCCGTGACCTCACCTCAGTCGCGTTCTTCTTCCTTTCGTTTTGTTTGCGTGAAGTGGTTGCTGGTTTCAAAAAAGCTTGACCCACCGTCGAGGTCCTCCGCGCCGCGTTCCCCCCGTGAGTGTCGTCTTCTTCATCCGCGTCGGGAGTCTGTGTTCTGCGATCGTGGTGCTCGTTAGTGTTGAGTAGGCCAGGCATTTTGAGGGTGGTGTTCTCCCTCCGCGTTGGCATTGTCGAGGTAAGTAGTTGTTCGTCTTCAATTGCCAGCATTGTCGGCATTGTTATTTAATCTGTAAATGTTTTATAGGTGATCCGTAAAAACTTGTTAGTAGAAGTGAAGATTACGGATCAACTTGATTCGTAAGATGGTTGATGAAACTTACGGATCAACTTGATCCGGAAGCAGCTTACGGATCAACTTGATCCGTAAGATGTTTGATGAAACTTACGGATCAACTTGATCCATAAGTTTCATCAACCATCTTACAGATCAAGTTTATCCGTAAGTTTCATCTTTAATTTTTAAAATTGGCAAATATTTAAAAATAGTGAGTTTTTTTGAAATTAGGATTTAGGGTTAGTTTATAATACTTTGAAATTTGGGGGATTATTTGTAGAATACAATAACATTTGAATTTGGTGTCTTTTTGTTCTGAAATTTGCAAGTTACTGATTAAGTTGGTGGATTGAGTTTCTTTCTCACAAGGTGTTTGTTTCAAGTCTGAATTGTATGTACTTTATATATTATAGAATTTTTTTTCAACATTGTGTATTACTTTGGTAGAAGATTAAATAATACCTATAATTTGGATTATTCTTATTAGATTGTTGTCACAATTTGGTTTGTCAATTTAGCAAGAGCATTGTTAACTATGAAGTTGTATATTATATTCTTGGAACCTGTTGGGGCTTTTTTGGTTTGAATTAAATTTTGCTATGGACACTACATTTTTGGTTTACTATGCACAGTATATTTACTTCACAACAATTTGGTCATCTTAGCCTAGTTCGAGTTGTAATTGAAGGCAATCTCTTGGTCTTAACCCTCCCAAATATCCAAGCCTTCTTCTTTTCTCCTTATGAAAAAAAAGGGGGGCTTATGTCTCTTGAGCAGCACAATTTTCTGAAAAAGAATTTTAGTCAAAGAGGCAAAACATTTTACCTTCTCTTGTGAGGAATGTGTGTCCCATAAAAAGAGCTTCTTAAACATGCTAAACCAACCCTTCTTAACCATTTAACAATATCACATGGACCAACTTCAGTTTCTGTGATTTGAGAAAATGCTCATAAGAATCCTCTCTTATATGGCAGATATTTTGGTGTTTAGTTATCTAATGGTCCCAGGTCAGCTTGAACAAGTAGATGGGTGAAAGCATAGATTTAAAAGCGTATACTAATTGTACAGTGTTAGACTGTTGGTCAATGTTTAGTAAAAGTTACTTTTTGTTTATTTTGACCATAGTAGTCACAATGGTGGATTAGACAACAGAAATAACATCTGATACAGAAAACAACAGGTGCATTGGACAATCCTTTAGGTCATGAAACTGTTATTTGTTGAAAAATACATATTTTTGTAATTTGATTTGCTTTCCTAGTTGAATATATTGCCTGTCATGGATCAACTTTGCTGAAAGCCATCATTGGAGTACATATTAAAATTTAAATAAGGACAATGCACAAGCTTATTGTGCCTCATTTTAAAATTCAAATTTAATTAGTAGAATCTAGTTGACAAGAATAAAGGTCTTGAGTCTTGACCACTTAGTGATGTAGATGTTTTAATATTATTTCCAAGATTAGTCTTATATCTTCTATTATTACCAATGTCTTTTGTAGTTGTTGTTGTCATTTAGAGTAAGTAGTGAAGTAACCTAATTGAGTAGCAAGTTAGGAAATTGGTTTTGATCCAAAGATTAAAGTTAGCTAACATGCAAGAATTTGTTAGACCTTTGTTTGGAAAGAAATTGTTTTCGGTCCAAAAATTGAATGAAGCACTTATATGAAGCTCGATTTGAGCCAAAATGTTTGAGGTTAAGTGTTCTTTGTCTATTTATATGTTAGCTTTTAAATCTAAACATTAGACTTGTCCTAAAAAGAAGGAACAATGTGCATACTTTATCATAGAAGTAACTTGTTATAGGCACAAATAGTTGTTACAAAGACCAAAACATGCACATGAATAAAAACTTTGGTTTTGAGATTAATTTTAACATTAATGCACACAAATGAAGATAATTAAAAAAATGATGAATGTGATGCAACATCCCAGTATTTTACATTCCCATCTTATGAAATCCTGACAACTTTTAAAATAAATAATTGAGTGAATGACAGCCCTACATTCAATTAAATCCTGACAACTTGCATGACTTTGAGTCAATGAAATTAGCATTCGACTAATGAAATTTGAGTGAACGAAATCAGTGATGGAATTTGCGGTACTCATTTGCAGATCATGGTTAGGACCAGAGGATTAGGTCGTGCCTTAGGTCACGTTACTGGCAGAGGTGTGGGCAGAGGAGATCGTGATGATTCCGATGATGCTCCGCAGCGTCAACGGCCTACCGCATCTGCACGGAGGCAACAAGTGCCTGTGACTGCAACGCACAATGAGCCAGTGCTCCCTATGCCAGATGTAGAGGCTGACGTATTTCCGGATGACCCGATGGCACCAACTGATGTAGAGGGCACTGGGTAGACATTCATGCAGACACAGGTGCACAAGCTGCTGAGGATGAGCATGAGGGATTTCTGGGTGGTCCGAGCAACCCATCCGTGCTGACCCAGTATGCGGATCACGTTGCTTGCAGCGTATGGACGGGAGAGGTATTTATAATATTTATTTTTAGTTACTTGTTAATTATACTTTATGATTGAAATTAGTTTTCCTTTAAATGATGATTTTAACGAATTTTGCGTTCCTTTATACTTCAATTCAGGAGCGTCCTGAGTTGAAGTTATCCTCTCACGGGAGGAAGGTCCATAGTTTGTCTGATTGCGTAGACACTGGCGATCAGGGACTTTTGTCCTCGTTTGTCGAGCGATGGCACTGGGAGACGTCCAGTTTCCATCTCCCTGTGGGAGAGGTGACAATCACGCTGGACGATGTCTCGTCGCTTTTGCATATGCCCGTGGTTGGCAACTTGCACGCCTTTCAGCCCTTGCACGTGGATGATGCGGTTCAGATGCTGGTGGACTTATTGATGGTCTCTGCAGAGGCTGCCAGGGCTGAGACAGGGCAGTGTCGTGGACCGTACGTACGCCTACAATGGGTATGTGATATCTACGAGCGCTGATGCCAGGCAGGTCATTGGACAGCTGCGGCTCGCGCATATCTTCTTCATCTTCTGGGTTGCACTCTGTTTGCTAACAAGAGTGCAACCAATGTTCATGTTGTGTATTTGGAGGCCTTTCATGACCTCGTCAGACCGGAAGGTATGCCCGGGGAGTAGCTGCGCTGGTGCATATATACGACCACCTGAACGATGCCTCTATGAGCAGCAACCGATAGCTTGACGGTTACATCACACTGTTGCAGGTAACAAACATATTTTTCATTCGTTGAGGTTAAACAATGTTTAACTTTAAATTTTGTTAGACTTTCATTATTAATGTTTATCATTTTGATGTTACCTTTGTAGTGCTGGATATACGAGCATTTTCTCTCAGTCGCGGAGTTCACTGCTGATCAGGACTACAACGAAAAAAGTGTTAACTCAACAAAATGATTGTCATACACATGCTCGATACAAATTATACAATGCAATGAAGAATTTGCCAGCGGTTGACTTCTAAGAGGAAAGAATGTCGTGCTTTGTTGTTTAGATAAGGATACAATGATTACGTTATACCTTGATGCAATGACATGTCCTATGTCCGTTATATCCATCCACTTATCCGTAGTCACCTGAATGAAACAAATATACACGTCAAACTTAATTTCAAAGTTAAGTCTTAAAAATCAAATACATAAATTACATACCTTGGTTAACCCATCAACAAGTAGTGACATCCTTAATTCCTTAAATCTCTCCGTGCCACCAAAGAGCTTGATATAGTCTTATGAAAATTTGGCAAGTTTTTTAAGCAAATGGTTGCGGACCACCGACCAAGAGTCTTGACCCATACCTAATAAACCGGCAACCGACCGATATCCACAGTTACCATCAGCTTTGACATAAACAATCTTATCAATGAAGTCATGCATAAATGGTTGAAACTGGTCCAACATGGGCATCATCGTTCTTCGATTCGGTTGCTCAAAGGAGGATGCAGTATGCCTCACCGATGAATTGCTATTTTGCATAGATTCAAAGGCATCTACATACTCCCAGTAAGATGGATCGCGCTTTGTTGACCTTGGGTTCCTGCTCATAGCTTTATTCGATGCCCCCTTTGTGTTAACTTTTGCTGGAGGATGACACATCGAATTCTGATCAGGGTATGCAATTTCCCAAAGCTTAGTCTTCAGAGTAAACTTGCCACAAACATCAAGTTCTTCGAATCTTTTGGATATTGTTTCCATTACTTCCTTGATGCTCACCTCGGGCTCAGATAACTCTTGATCTGAAAAACTTAGTCTCCTCCAGAACATATGGATTGAATCTAGTGGGATGCAACCACTATCATATTTGGATAGCTCATAAGCACAAGGAAGACCAAGCGTGGTTCTCACCATGCAACCACAACTTGAGGGATTCTTGCCAGCATAGTCAACACGCTCTAATTTAGCAGCAATCTGATTTAAAGCATACCTTGAAACCATTCCAAGAAGCCTCCTGTATAAGGTTTTTTTGAACACATGTCCAACGACATGTGTACTTGTTTCAAATGATGCTTTAATCTCCGTGTGCTGCAACGTAATCATGTTGTTCATGGCATCCCACACATTGCATAAGTCTCCAAGGCTATTTTGTAACAGTCTTTTTAAAGACGAGTGAATAGATTCAACCCTATATTTCAAATACACAAATAAAAGTAAACATATACAATAATACAATCCATCAATTCATCAACGTTAATAGAAATAGTTGAACAGTTTCATACCTGTTTGTTATTGTGTTTCCTAAGTGCATCACCTTATTAGTCCAGGCGGAAACAAATTTTTCCTTGTGTGGTATTATCCATGTTTCCTTGACATAGTCAACAAACATTGGCCAAGGTGCGCAAGCCATTTCGAACTTCTTCAGACATTCATCAAACTGTTGTTCTAAAGAACAATCAGTCAGACATCCCCAGCAATCCATGGCATAATCCCAAGCATTTTTTTGCGCAATTAGTGTTTTACATTAGGCCCTCACATTCTTGTTTATGTGAAAGCTGCACAACAAATTTGTACAGTCACGGAATACAGCCTTCACTGCATTCATCAATGTTTGGTCTCTGTCAGTGACAATAACTTCAGGGAGGGCATCACGCTTTTAAAAAAAAGGCCTCGGAAGCGTTGTAAAGCCTAGACCAAATTATTAACGCGTTCACCCTCCACATATGCAAAACCGACAGAGAATATCATCCCAGTCGGTGTCACCCCAACAAAATCGAGCAGTGGGAGTCTGTACCGGTTTTTTTTGTAGGTGTTGTCTATCAAAAACATCAAATTACATGCATTGACTAACTTCACTGCATCAAGGTGACACCAAAAGATATCACGAACCACGTCTTCATCATTTATTTTGTGCCAATGAATATACTGATCATGTTCCAAAAGCTTCATCAAATGTTGCATTTCAAGATCGCTTCCTCTTATGGAAGAACGGAATACACTTCTTGCATTGTATATCTGTTTAATGGTTGTACAACTATTGGCATTGTGTTCCTTCAAAGTTAGCAGAATGTTTCTTGGCTTCACCATGGACTTCGTCATATCAACAATAAGTGTTTTTTCAGCTTTAGTTAATCGCCCTGCATATGGATGTTCAACTTCACCATCCAGTCTTCTCCTCCAACCACTGGCTTGCAACAAAACTTGAAAGGACACCCACATTTCCTAGTCCCAGTGTATCTTCTGATAAATTCTTTTTTCCTACACCTATACTCGCCACTCCTTTCACAGCCAATCCACATAATTTAAGTTTTCTACTAGTATTCATTTTATTACATATGTGACAAACATTAACATTATAACCTGAGAAGTATTGAACACATGCGAACAATCAACATGTGGTTCATTCGCACCACATGCTTCTTCATTTTCATAATCCATATCCGCTTGTTCAGACATTATTTCATACATCCACTCATCTTCGTCCATCTAACCAACTCAAACAAAAAATGGTCATACAAATAAATTAATAATTTTAAAAAAATGGAAACTAAATTCAAAAAACATCAAATTTTAAAAATAGTTTCTCTTACGGATCAACTGGATCCATAAGTGACTTACGGATCAACTTGATCCGTAAGTAATCCATACGTTCGTGACATAACCACCACCTTCTGCGTACCTCGTTTGCCACTGCTGACCACCACAACGCACCTTCACCTTCACCGCACCTAACCGTTCACAACGAACCAACGAACCGGAGACAATGTCGCACGAAAACCACAAAAACAGAGAAAAACAGCGAACAAAAATGGCAGTTGTGTGAAGCGTAGGAAAAAAAAGGCTTTTATAATGAAGAAAAAAAAAGCTAGGGGCATTTTTGCCATTTATAAATTTTGTTGGGTGCCCCAGCAAAAATGCTAGGTGCACCTAGTAGCACTCCAGATAAAATTTGCTAATTAAATGCAAATGGCCCAAATTTTTAATATAGTAATAGTCTTATGGATTGCCTTAATGGCCCATGCAGGACTTGAACATATGACTTTCGCATCATTAGCACGATGCTCTAACTAACTGAGTTAATAGGTCGATTATGTTGTAAAATAATTAATGTTGCTATATATATAACTAAAATTTCTAATATATATTTAATACATATATAAGTTTACATAATAAAATTTGTAAACATTAATTTTGATCTAATAATGTATTTTTTTAAATATATAAATTTTAAATAATGTATAGGTTTACTAATGTATTTTTTATATATGTAAAAAAATACATTATTAGATTAAAATTAATTGTTACAAAATGTATTATGTAAACTTATATGTATATTAAATATACATTAGAAATTTTAGTGTTATATCTAGCGACATTAATTATTTTATAACGTAATTGGTTTATTAACTCAATTGGTTAAAGCATGAATCCATATGAGCTTTATGGAAGGGCAACGTTGGAATTGTCAAAAATTTATTGGGTGTAGAAGAAAAAGTATGGGTGCAAGAAGAAAATGCCTTACTTTCACTACATAGTTACCTTCTTGTAGGCCCACCAATTAATTTTGAATAGGGAATTGTTATTGGTCCCATTAAGATTGCTCTTGCTCCTACTAAAATACCTTTTTCCAAGGAACAGGGAATTATGATTTTTTAAGAAGAATGAAAAAAATAAGATAAAACGCATTTTTTGTTTTTTATTAATTGAACACTGCAACACTGCATTTATTAACCATTTATTGACTGAGATTGTTTTTTTCCTAAGACATATTGATTGAATTTCACTTTTTTCTAAGACGTACTTATTGAACACTCTTTTTTTCTAATATACATACCAAATGTATTAAATATAGACGAAATTTAAACCGTTTATATTACTAGTGCGATCTCAACCATTGGTTTGGTATGGGTCATGAGAAAATAGTAGATCCTTAATATAAACAACAATAGGGGTTTGATGTAACTCAACACCTACTTGATATTCACCATATCGCTTAAAACATGAAAAGTGTATTTGTTATTCTGTATTGGCATGACTTCATTAATTGAAGGGATATTGTTTGAATATCCTATTGGTCCTAAAGTCGTCACAATAAGTGAGGACATGTCACTTAATATCTTAAGAAAAACAATTATGGACGTCATTAGAGGCAAAATTTTACTTGATTTTTTTTACCACCAACCAGTTTACGTAGGTGATGGTTGTGTTATGTATAGAGCTTAAACATGACGATGACGTAAAAAATATTTTTTTTTTATCTTTTCAGAATTTAGTAGTAAATCTCCAATTGAGTTGAATGCAACTTTTGGTCAATCTCTAAATGAAATCCTTGCTCTGCTGTGCAAACCAAGGAATCAAGATTTGTTGATGAGGTCATTGCTTTGATGTGTGAAAAAAAAGTAAATCAACCACAATATAAGCAAAAGAGAATAAAATCTCGCCCAAGATGTTTTGGTCAGATAGGGATAAGACGAATAAAAGCCCCAATAGATGGTAATTGCTTCCTGTAACCCATATTTTGCTATCTGCACCTTGTTTTGAAATATCCCTAAATTGACCTTCCTTTATATATGGTCCTTTCAGCCTTGTTTCCATCAAATTGGAGCTTCTTCATCCATCACATGTACACCCATTAACATCTACATTGTACATTTGTCTTTGTACATCCATTAACCTCTAAATTTGAGGTTCTTCATAGTTTTTTTTAATCTAGTTATAATTTCAATTTGATGAATATGAAATAGATAAAAAAAAATAAGTTTTGGCCATACAGATTGGTAATTTTAGAATGACTTAAATAACATTTTAGTGCTTGCAAAAATAAGATGTTTTGATTTTGGTACCTAAACTTTAATATTTTTTATTTTAGTGGCTTGTATATTTTAATGTTTGATTTTACTACATGTCGTTAGCGATATTCCATTAACTAATGATGTGGCTAGCAGAGCACCACATTATCAAGTCTATGTCATTTAAAAATTGCTGACTCAACAACCAAGTCATCCACAACAAGTACCTTTATCAAAAATAAAAATTTGTCAAGACCAAAAAAAATAAAAATAAAGGTTCGGTACCAAAACCAAAACATCCATATTTTATAAGTATCAAAGATATTTTAAGCCTAAAATAATAAATAAAAAATTAATTATTGCCATTATTGCACTACACGAATTCTTTACTACATATTTCTTTCTCTTCATCAACGTGATACTCCTTGACAACAAGTGCATAGCCATTAATGAATGCAAGGGAGATATAAGGTGGGTTGAATGGTTAAGGGAAAAAGGAATAGGGGAAAGGTCATGGGTTTGATTTCCTCTGCTAACAAAACTAACATTCTAACAAACTAATATTTGCCAATAAAAAAAATATTCCTCGAACCCTTAAGGCTTCCCTGGTAACACTTGAAAAATTCTAGTGATGGCCTTAGCAACAACGACCATAAGCTATAATAAAATCTCATGGTTTGAGCAACTAGAAGCATCTAATTTTGGTGAGTGAATCAGAAATGATGTGGATAGTGTTGTTATAGTGGAAGTAGAGGAGACAAAATCAACCTCAAGAGGTTTTTAAGTGGGAAATCTCATGCTTATGTTGTTAACAATAAAATTATGGGGGATAAAAACTTGCATGAATTGGAACGAACAAATACATTATTGGAGAGACATTAAGTGGAGTGAGTTGAGGTGCATATCATGTGGTAATGACAACAATAATTAAATTTTTGTTATTAGTTGAGGAGTATCACACTTGAAAAAAGGAAAAAAAAAGAGCAAATAATTCATGTGGGATAATAACAAAGATAATTAACTTTTTTGTTTTTTAGGCTTAAATAAATTTTTGGTACCTACAAAATATGAGTGTTTTGGTATTAGTACCTAACCTTTAAATTTTTTTTTGGTACCTTACAAATTTTTAATTTTGAAAAAGTACCTGTTAGGAAATAACATGTGTGATGTGTCAACAATTTTCAAATGACATAGATGTGCTAACATAGAATTGTAAAGACAAATATCACAAAAAGGCGGTTGAATTATGATTTTAGAAAAAAAATTTAAGCCTTTTGAAAACAAAAAAAAATATAGTCTGAAGGAAAGTCTTTGTTTAGATAGATAAAATGTTACCAAAAACACAGTCAAACAATGAAAAATGTTTTTGCAAAGTAAGAGATATATCAATCATTTAAAACCAATTCAATCCCTTG
Organism: Glycine soja; assembly: GCF_004193775.1. Lineage (NCBI taxonomy): Eukaryota > Viridiplantae > Streptophyta > Magnoliopsida > Fabales > Fabaceae > Glycine > Glycine soja. Next base: position 36,301,362 of record NC_041007.1, on the reverse strand, counting down.
ATCAATTAAAGAGGACAAAAAGCAATAAAAAGATCAGACACAATAATTTATACTTGTTTATCTTAACCACTGAGATTACATCCAGTTATTGGAAAAAACACCAAGTTAACTTCTCACAAGTTACAAGTATTGTTCCTTGGACTTTTGGCTCTATAACTCAAGCTCTACTCCAAGCTTGATTAATACCTAGTATTCTTTGTCCTACCGAGTCACTGCTGGCTCTAAATAAATTAGATAAGATTTATTGTTTAAGTTTACTCATTGACTAATTCTATGATTGTCTCAAAGACAAATATAAAATTGACACTTAGTTTTTTCTCTCAATATAATCAAGATGTTTTGAGAGCTTTTAAACTTTACAAGAATATACATAAAACTTTTTACATAAAGAATGAATGAATCTTTAAGTGCAAGATGATATCTTGTTCTGCAAAGCTTCTGGTATTTATAGCTTTCATTTTCAAGTATATGTTATCTCACAACAGGTAGATTTTTTCTTGTGTTCTTCATTTATTGATAGTGGTCATTTGGGCATTTAATGCTTGCATTAAATGCATGTCATTTCTTCGTGCAAAAAGTTCACTCTGGTTGGCTTTCATGTTGAGTACTTCAGCAAAAAATGCTTCCCCATAAATCAAAGCAAGTATGCATGGTAGAGCTTGCCCTTTGATAGAGTTTGGCACTTTCAAATCTTGATTTTCATTTATCTTTTATAGGATTCGACAAATTCTAGGAGAATATCTCTACAAAAAAAATCTCCAACACAAAGTGTTAAATGAAGTCTTAAATGTCAACTCTTAAATGCTATATAAGATGATGGCTTAAGCTTGTTATTGTCTAATTATTGATATGCAGATTTGCATAGAATAATATGATAATGCATCAGACACAACTTTTAACATTTATATTTATTTGCATCTGACTAAAATAATTAGACGTATTGATTTGTCTTCATACATAAATGTCTTTTGACTTAACAATCTCCCTCTTTTTATGATGCCAAACAAATACGTATTTAAAAGTTGAAGGCATACTCATTAGATATATCAATTAAGTACGAGAGCAATCTTATCAAATGCAACAAATAATATAACACGAACAACAAATAACATCATAAGACTTTGAGGTAAAGTATGCTCTTTCAGTAGAGAAACATCTTATTTTATTCATCAGAGTTTTCACACCAAGAAGATGTGTTTTGAATACAATTAAGAACAGATGAATACAGGGAAAAAGTAATATAAAAGAGAAATCTCCCCCTCAAATGATGCTTTCTTCAAACTTTATCTCCCCCTCAGATTATTTCTTCTTCTCCTAGATGATCTTTGTAACATCCCAATTTTTCGTAAATAAATTTAAAAAGCTTTTTAGTAATAAATAAATAAATATAGAGCAAATAATAGGCTGAGTACCCTAGGTATAAATAGTTATGTTAAGTCAGCTGCCTCCTTTTGACCTCATTTTCGTTTTTTCCCTTCTCCTCTCAAAACCCTTTCTTTTTCCCGCAGCCCACCAAATCAGTCTTAGAAAAACGACGATCTCAAACCCGTTCACCGTTGGATCGTCGTGAAATTTGAGTATCATATTCCCAACACAATTCCAAGCATTCTCACCGTTGGGAATTTCGATATCATGTCTAAACTGAGAGAAAAAACCTTCGCATTGTAGCCTTTTTCTTTCCCGCAGAAACCCAGAGCTGTCTTGGTAAAACTACGATCCCGATTTCGTTAACCGTTGGATTATTGTGAAATTTGGATATGTTGTTCGAAGTTCAATTCCTCACGCTTCCACCGTTGGGATTTGCGAGATAATATTTTTGGAGGGAGAAAAAGGAATCGTATGAAGACAGTACAAGTGGAGGTTTCAATCTCTTCTCCGTCTCTCTGACGTTTGGGAATTCTATCGGAGCAGTCGGATGAATAATTGAAAGAATTTCCGGGAACCGCTAGAGATGTTGCTATCACTGGCTGAAGACACGTGAGCCCGCTTAGAGGTAAGGGGTGAGTTATTCACAGTTGGGGATTAGTGAGAACATGTGTAGGGATCCTTAGAGGATTAAATTGGGATTTTATTTTGGGATGTTTGTTAAATTGCAATTTTTCCTTTATGATTATAAATAAAATATTGATGTCCTGATGAAAATTGCTTGATAAATTGTGCTCTTGATATTTGTATATTTGGACCTATGATTTGGATATAATTGTGTAATATTATTTGAGGGGTTTTAGTCCTCATGTTGTTATAGTCTTTTATATAAATTGTTATATTGAGGATATGAAATGATAATTCAAATTGTGAGTATGTGATGAATTGTAGAATAACATGTTGCTTTGAGATTATAATATTGTTATTGAGATTGAGTATAAGTGTAAAGTTGAACATGTGTTAATTTGTGAGATACGTGTAAACATGTGATGGTGGATTGTGACACTATGAGATGTGAAATTGTGAATGAGTTCTAGTTGTGGATAAGTGTGTAGTTAACACTTGATGTGAAATTACTTGTGTTGTAAGCTATGAATTGTACAATACCCGACCAGCGTTATCTTGAGAAAAGCGTTGATGCACAGTGTTAAAGAGAAAATGTAGGTTTCCTATTTAGGAACCAGTGTTAAATCGTAGCGCAATTGTGTTGAACGTGTTTAAAACACGAGTGTAAGGTCGTGGGTATTGTATAATTCATGAGCAGTGTCTGCATGTAAAAAAAATTATTTTAGGGGTTGGACCTGAATCAGGAGGGAGAGGCCCTGACGGACTCTTCGGAGTGTAGGCCTTGGGGGTCACCGGGTTTGAGTGCTCCTTTAAGCCTATGCTGATCTCATATGGTTGGAGCATTCTCGCAAAACATCGTGACCCTGACTGGTCTCCCTATGATCTTAGTTAGTGAGAGTGACCTGACAAACCCATTGTGTGGTGTGCCTTGTTATGTACTCCTAAGCGCCCCAGGGTGGTTTTTCACTGACATGGTACCACATTGCATATAGAATTGAGTCTTAGCATAACTATTGCATATGCTTGTTAATTGATGTGTTATTATATCTTGATCGAAGTGTGGGATTCTTGTGTAATGTGATTGATAATTGAAAAGTGAATTTTGAATGACGAAGTGGTGAAGTTACGTGAGCTATGTTTAAGCAAGTGGTATCTCATTTATATAATATGTATATTTAATTGTCTTGTTTCTCTATTAGCTTGGAATGTGATAACTCACTCCCTGTGTGTTGTTGTGTTTGGATCCTGTGATGATCTTGAACTTGTGTTCGGGGGAGCAGATGAATAGGTGGATGACTATGATGTAGAAGAAAGTGAATGTGAGCCTTTTACCCATTTGAAAAGCTTGTATTTAAAAATGTTTTAAAAATACTTTTAATTAATATTTGAATTTTTATTCCTTTATTAATATATATGTGAGGGGTAGAGGGTGTCACAATCTTCATCTTTTACTTATCCTCCCCCTTTTGTTTGGCAACTTCTTCATCTAACTTCCTCAAGAATTCATCACTAGATTCATCATTAGATGATAAGTTAATTGGAGCAGGGAAAACAAGATTGCCTAGAGGAGTGGGAGTTCTTGAAGGTTCCCACCTAGTAAGCTTTTTGTCGAAGTAATCCCTAATCAAGAACCACTTCATAGCTTTCTTCTCAACATAATATTTGTCTTGAAAGGCTTGATCAAGGGCTTCACGGGTCCTCGGAAGTGCATCTTCAACTCGTTTAACATACTCCCTTAAAGGTGGAGACTAGAAGGTCATAGACTTCAACTACTAGAACATTTGAATCAGCTTCAACTTTTGCATCATAATTCACTTCTTCGATGATAGGTTGCATTGGTGAGTGAAGAGCAATCTAAACAAGTTGCAAATTTACTCAGCTGCAAATTCTCTCTTCCAAGGGCAGACTATATTGAATGGAGTTTCAACAATGAAGGGGGTATGTTTAAAGTTTCATAGTGCCTCCCCACTTCATGTTGCACTCTGTCTGCTAGGGGCTTCTCTTCAGGTTCAAGACCAAAGCAATGGGATCTGAGTCTGTAGAACCCCTTGATAGCATCTAGGTCCAAGCTTGAGAGTTCTGTCTTCTACTTTAGAACTTCAAGTTCATTCTTGATCATTTGTTAGAGTGTGCCTTAACGTATCTTGTTGGAAGGGCATCCCCATTGTCTTCAATCGTTAGCTTTTTACCCTTAATAGCAGTTGGCCTTCTGATGAAACATTGGCCTATCCACTACTAGCAAGAACTTGTTTTAGGTGTAGCCACACAAGATAATTGAGTTCCTATCATGATGGACAAGTGTGTGTTGAGCCTCCCCAAACACGTTAGTGAAGACTACCTTGCTCTTATCTCTTCCATGTATATAGATAGCTTCAACCTAAGTTCTGCATAATAGTTAACTTTCTCCCACTAAGAAAACCTTGGACTATACTCAGGATCCTCCAAAGGAATGTCTTTAGTCTGGAAGGTTACTTCAATCTTGGTGCAATCCCAAGGGAGAACAACATTAAGATGATACATCATACTGAGTTGTTGAAGGTCCAATGGAATGGAGAAGGGCATCTCACAAGGGTCTGCATCCCTACTTCTCCAAACAAATGCACGAAGAGGATAGACATTCCTTTTGGTTGGCATATGCTCAAGAATCAAACTGTTGGGATTTGGAGCAATAGCTTGTCTAATAGGAAACTCCTCGAGCACTTTTATATACACTAAGACCATCTTGTTCTTCTTCCGGTAGGGTTTCATAGTATGGATAATTAAATGGATCAATACCTAGACACTCTTTATTCTACATCTTTGGATGAAAGATGTGAGTGCCTAGCTCACCTTTCTCCCTCCAAACTTTGTTACAAGACTGTCATTCCAACACTATGTGTCCTTTGAAGCTAGGGTAAAATATGACATTTATATCAGACTTAGCAAGAGCAATAGGTGGAGGTGGTAGAGGCAAAGGCCTTGAAGGAAGAAGTCATGCAATGGCTTAGTGCGGATCTTTCCTTCTCAAACGATGATCAATTCTTAGAGAAAGATTAGTCAATCTAATAGGTTCTTCCATCATGAGTTTCACCTTCCTTCTTTCCAGACACACTTGTATTTAATGTATGTTGACATATGTTGAAGGTCCATAAATGTCTTCAAAGTGTCTAATCTTGTCTTCATCCATTTCTTCAAACAATACAACTTTAAGCACTTGTTCATCTGCTTTAGACACTGGTCTTGGTCTGATAGCGTCCTTCCATTCTGGAGTCTTGCCAAACTTATCCTTTTTCCTAGACTCTGCCAAAGATTTCTTTATTGCCTAAGTCAAACATGTCGTCTCCAAGCAAAAGCTTGAGGAAACAAAAATTCCACTTCAATGACAACCTTTATGCCTAAGTGTTGAGGCTAAAATGCTCAAAATCATGTAGTCTCTAAAGCTTCATCTATGGATCCTTAGTTGTTTGGATGGTCGGTGAGCGACACCATTTCTATGTCTAAACAATTCCTTTGGATTGGAATTAATAGTACAAGAAGAAGAATGCAAGTGTCAATGAATCTTAATTGGAAGATATGGAACTTATGTGTTTGGCTTTGTTTAAGGGATTGATTCTTGTAATGAAAAGTCTAGAGTCGGGTCCTTATATAACTGAGACTTGAGTAATGTATTATAGTATTTTTTTTCTTTGGGTTTTTTCTTTACATTTTTATTTAGTGTAGATGTAAGGTTTTGAATGGTTGTTAATGAAACATTTTTGTTTGAACATTTATATGGTTATTGTTTCGATTTTGTGTTGTAGATGGATTTTCTTGATGTTTTTTTAATTTTATTCATGTTTACTAATTGCTTGCAATTTTTTTCCAAATGTTTGTTGCAATTAAGTGAATATTCATTGGGATTGAACGTGGATTTGAGACATCCAGACTTCATGGATTTGGATAGGAAGATTGAAGATGGTCGTGGGGGTTATCCATGTCAACCTTTGAGGAGAGGAAGGCAAAAGTTTAGAGAGAAAAAGGAAGAGTTCAAGTAGGTGCTTTTAATTTTAGATAGTTCTTTATTTTTTATTTTAATGAGGTGTCATTTTCTATTGTTGTGCACAAAAGTGACATGTTGGAGTTATGTCTATACAAGATTTTCTCTACAATTCCTATCCATTTTCATATCCCTATTTCCCACTCCATATAAAATATGAAAAATATAACAAAAAAATGTAATGCTTCATTAATATTTTAAGATAACTTTGCTCAAAAGTCAAACATAATAAATACTATTTATAAAATTGTATTTAGTTAATAAAAAAAATTCAATAAAAGTAGTCCAAAACATAAATAAATTGAGAGTTGGGACAAACATTTGAGTTACACATCACATGATGCAAAGACTATTCTACTTAAAATTCATAAATGTACATTAACCATACCATACGTCACACATTTTGAACATGCTATTTAACACTCTCTTCTTCTTATAATAATTGTTGTAAGAATAAAAAATATGTACCAAAATAATTTTCATTTTAGTTTTCAACATAGCATTAAATATTATTTTTTATTTATATCTCTTATAATATTAACGATGTGGATCTAATTAGATAGATAGAGGGCACTCCTCAAGTGGACACTATAAGTTATCTTATTTAGGAAAAATATAGAATATGATGAACCCAGACTTTTTTTTAAAAAAAAAATGCAAGATTCTTATCGATTTTCTGGATATTAAGCCGAATACTGAAGATCCTTACCAGCCCACACTTCTTTGGGTCTTACATTGTTGATCGTATTTTCCTCCAAGCACCAGCCTAACCATAAAGGACTTTCATTATTTTTCAAAAACAGCTATCAAGGGCACACCTTTGCAAGCTTACCAATCCTAGGTTTTTGAAAAACAAACAGAAATAAATAAAGAAAAAGTGTTTACAATAAAACAACTGGGTTCTAAATCATATTCGCATTTTCTAAATGAAGATAACTAAGGCCCCTTGAGGGTGCCTTCAATGAATTTAGCCAGACATAGTAGATGCCATACTTACAATGTATTCAAAAAAATGAACTAGGAAGAGGGGGAAGATCTGGAAAGGACTTGGTATTATTACATAAACCACTATTACAAAGCTTTTTTTCTTTCAGTCTCTCTCTAGTTTCTCTCTTGTGTGTTTATAACTGAGTCCGAAGACCCTTGATATAGAAGAGAAGGAAAGAAAAAGACAAAAGCCCCTTCAGTCAAGAATAGTAAGGATATTATTCATTTACTTTGTCACAGGGCTTCTTTTATGACCATGTTTATAGATAGACTTCATGTCAAAGTCATTACAACAGTAAAGATTCCCGCTTTTGAATTTACAGTTGTATTTGGTAGGATAATTTATCTTCAGGTCTTTGTCGATTTTGTAATAGTAACATCCTCTTCTTCTTGGACAGTTCCAGAGCAGAAAATGTCTGATGAATCTTCCATTGAGAGATTAGAAGATGGAAAAGGAAGGGTTTGTTGGCCATGGCGTCCACTGGCTTTATAAATCTCCTTGTCTTTCTTCTCTTTTTGGAAGAATTGGACCAACTTGTTGTTGTGATCAACCGGGAAAGGAATGAAGAACTTCCCATTGTATAAGGGCTGGAAAAGCTTTGCGTCATGGGTTTCCCTTATTAGATCGAACTCACGTTTATCTGATTCTGAGAAGAACCATTGGTGGCCTTGTATTTGTGCCCTCAAGAGGCTGTATTGGTACTGTGTATTACCCTGTACATCCCAACTTTCATATTCATCATTGAACAGACAGGGGGTAGTTTCTATGATCCTCTGGTAAGAGTTTCATAACATGACATGGGTAATTCTGAGCAGTAAAGTTGCTCAGGCAAGTTGTTATTTTGATGGAAATGTAGTCCATCATTTATGCCTGAATCAGGTTTATAGCCTCATTAATTGAAGGGTTGAATCCCTCGAATCTATCAGATGCAGGAATCAAGATTGATTCCAAGCATCTATAATCTAATAGACTTTTCGCAGAAATTGCCAAGTCCTCATATCCAAAATACTTAAACTGGTCCAAGTCTAGTCTGGCTTTTCTAAAAAAGAATTTTATCTTGTAGGGACAGTTGGTTTTATCTTCGCAATATGGAGTTTTGTTTGTGCATACAAATTTTTGGTTGAAATAAGCATGCACGCCTATGTAGAGACCCGAAATTTGTGTTTGGCAGTTGTGCACCTTAAACAATAAGCTCTGTATCTTCTTGAAATTTTCTAGGTTTAGGTCATTTATTGGTTCAGGGATACTTGGACTTAATGTGTCCTTATAGGTTTTGTGGCTGACCTTGGTTTGGTTGGTATTTATGAATATGGTAGTGTTTTGTGGTTCAAGGGCCTTTTTATTTTATTCATGTCTGTGGTGTTTAGCTCAAGGGCTTTTTTGGCTTCTTCTTTCGCATAGAATCCTTTATAGATTGGACTTTGAATACCCTCCTTTTCAAGGCAAAGGTCTTTAAAATTGGTGTAAACACCTTTGTGTGGTCCTGATAACAGGACAAAAGTTGTATAACCTTTTCCAGAAGGAGAGGCTTTTGTGAGGAGAGGCTTTTGTGAAAAGGGGGACTCCTTGGTTATCTAATATGCAGAAATTGTATAGGGCGAAATTATACCCTTCTTGACTGAACAAACGAATTGCTCATTATTGTTTGTATTTTTTGGAATATTCCAAATATTATCAATAAGGCAGTTAAATTTGTCATTAACAGTTTTTCTACCAGGGTAGTGAAACTTGTTTGTAATTATGGGTAATTCCTGATTCCCAAACTTCATTTTTTGTGTTATATTTTGATAAGAGACCTTACATGGTTTCATTTTGTTGTATTCCAGCAAAACGAGAAAGAATATCAGCAGCAGTATTCTTGACTCCTTTTATGTGTTCAAAATTTATTTTTATTCAGTTATGATAGACATATTCTTGGAATAAAAGCCATCTTTTATAAGGCTTTTTATCAGTATTCATTTGTTGGCTACCATAAGCCACTATTGCTTCACAATCAATTCTTATGGTAATTTCACTTTTGTTAATCAAGAAGAGTTTGAATCCTTCTAAAGCATTTATCACGGCGTTTACTTCATAATCTGTAGAAGTTAAATATACATGTGGTTTAGTGTGGTATTTTCCTGAAGCTTACCTACAGATTTCTTCATCATTAATTTTTTCATATTTATTTTTCTTTTTCTTTAGGACGGCTCCCCATCCTCGTTCACAACCATCACATTCTATGACTAAATAGTCAGAATCTAGTGGTAGGGATAGATATGGCAAATTATTAACCATTTCTTTTATTTTTTGAACTAATTTTATGTCCTCTATATTGAATTTTCTTTGTCCTGTTAAAGAAGTTTTGTTGTAAAGAGGAGTTGTGTATTTTCCTAGGTCTTTAATAAAATTTCTTGCATAATTAAGTAAGCCTAGAAAAGCTCTTAGAGTTTTTATGTCTTCCATTATATCTAGAAACCCAAGGATTTTTAGGGAGATATGGGGTTGAAGCCTTATTTTCCCGTTTCTTATTTTGGTTCCTAGGAAAGAGATATGGGTCTTACAAATCTCCATTTTTGACTTTGAAATTATTAACCCAAATTTTTCAAACAAATGAAGAACTTGCTTGAGATGTAAATAATGTTCTTCTTTGATTTTTGAAAAGACGAGTACATCATCTATGTATTTACAAGTAAATTCTTTATCATTTCCAAAAATATTATCCATTTTTCTTTGGAAAATTTGTGGTGCGTTTTTCAATTCGAAAAGCATTACTTTTCATTCAAGTAAAACTTCTGAACAAGAAAAGGCAGTCGATTTTATAGAATCAGGATGCATCTTAACTTGGTGAAATCCTGATTTTAAATCAAATTTAGAAATCCATTTAGCTTTCTGTATCCTATTTATCAACATATCTTTAGAGGGAATAGTATATCCATCTATGTGAGTATTATCATTAAGCCTTTTGTAATTATAAACCATTCTAGTTTTCCCTCTTTTTTGCTCTGAGTGTTTATTGACAATAAAGGCAGAGCTTCTATGGGGACTAGTGCTTGGTGTCATAACTTTCAGATTCAAGAGGGTTTTTATGTGGTCTTTACATTCCTTCTATTCAAAATTCTCATACTGAATATCTTTAGTTTTGATTATCATATATGTGTTTATAATTTCTAATTTACACATAACAGGATCTTTTTCCCAATTTTTTGTGGGGTCTTATCCTATTATGCTTATTTTATTTAGTCCATCTATAATTTGTTGTATATTATCAAAAGTTATAATTTTGTTAATTTTAACAGAATTGTAATCAGATTCTGCTACAGATAATTCATAGTGTAGCTCTGTTTATGCTTTCATGCTTCCTAAAATATTTTCCTGATAATAATCATAGGATTTATCTAGGGTGTCTATCCTACCATAGTTTTGTGATTCTTTTATTTTATAGCTTCCAGGTGTGTCACAAGGGCATTTATTATTAACAATAATAGGGGTATCACCATGCTTTGTTCGCAACTCTGATGTGAGTTCGTCTATTATTGGTGACATTTGTGGATTTTTAGAGATTAATAAATAATCCTTAGTAATAGTGGCTGATCTATTATCATGTACAATTAAATTGAGTCCTAAAATCATTTTTTCTTTGGCTGGTTGTAAATCTACAACATCTGCTTTATTTATAAAGATTTTGTTGCCAAAGATATCACAGTTTGTAGATAACTGGATAGTAAAATTTCTTGTTTCTACGTCATTAGTTACTATGTCTCCGAACATAGTTCTGGTTTTAGTTATTATGTTACTTCGAAAACAATTATGTTGGGGCACAACACTTTTGCATATGGAAGTAAAAGAACAACCAGTATCTATCAAAGCTTGTAAAATTACTTCAATTTGGTCAAAATTATTTATTTTAGGAAAATTTATTTTTACCAAAATGTGTAGGCTTTTATTTTTCTTTTTATTACAAATTATAGGGATACAATCTTTGTTTTGTAAAGCCATAAGTCCACTTGTATGTTCTTCAGTTAATTTTGGGATTGTGTTTTTTTTCAAAATTTTCGTAAAGAAAATCTACAATTTTTTCTATTTGGTTTAATCTGATTTCCAAAGTGAAAATCCTATTGTTCATAATTTTATTTCCAGAATCATTTTCTTTCTTAATGTCTGGAAATTCTAATTTCAGAACAGTTTGTACACAAGTTTTGCAAAAGTTCTTGTAGCATAAACTATAGTGAGTTCTTAGTGTTTTATAGGGATATCTTTTACAGAAATAACATTCTTTGTGATCTAGTCCTATGTGGAATTGTATTTCATGTTCACAGTCATTTAATTATGTTTTGAAAATTAGGTTATATCCCAAATCATCAAGGATTTCTCCATAATGATTATATTTGTCATCCACTGGATATAGATTTGTGTATTCATTTCTAGGGAATTCGTTTAGTATTTTATAGTCTTTGTTAGACTCTTCTTCTTCAGAAGTATAATTAGACCAACTAACTATTGAATATATTTCAAAATCAGTAGAGATTGTTTCATCTATAGGAATGAGATTCATCCTACAACTTTTAATCAATTATGCCTCTCTTGTAAACAGATTGATTTTATTTGGACAATCTCTTGATTAATGTCCTAGTTGGTGGCAAGCATAACATTCTAATTGTTTTGTATATGTTTTATTATCTCTGAGTTTTCTAACATTTTTTTCTTTATTCAGAGTAGGTTTTCTAGAGTTAGAGGCTCTAATCAAATACCTACGAGTGGGATTCTTTTTCTCCTAATTTCTTTATGGTATTGTTAAGGAGTGTAAATCTATTTACAAATCTCTAAATTAGCCATTTTTATTTGTTTGTTAATGGCTATGTTGGTACATGTATCTTCCATTACTTTCATTATGTGTTGGATTCTGACGGTTAAATTATTCATGACTGGGTCAATTTGGTCATCATTCCAACTGTCTCTAATTTTTTGTCCTAACTTACCCGGGAGTTTTAAAAATAATTTTTCTCCTAAAGATTTATATGTGAATCCTTCTGCTATAGAGGCATACATTAAATAATCTTGGGTAAATTCTTTAATTTTTCTAAAATAACTTATGGAGAGTCTTTCTAAATTGCCTAGGTAAATTTTTTGTCTCATGGTGTTCCCATCATTTACAGACTGGGCTGTAAAAATTCTATGTATTAAGCTACAAAAATTGTAGATGTTTGGTCCAGGGTCTACTAGGTTTATTTTGATTTGTTTTAGGAAAGTTTGCTTAAACGATTCCCAACAGGCTCTAGCTATGTCTCCTAGATATGTTTCAGCTCTTGCTATCATGTCTTGATTATTAGATACATGACTTTCATGATTTACTCTATAGTCTCTTACTATAGCAGAAGTCAATTATTCTATGTAGTTTGGAAGCAATTGAGGATCAATACTTCTTATGTTTAATAAAATCTATTGAATGTTGGTTCTATAGGTAGCCTTTTCCCTTTTGATTTTATATTATCTCCTAAAGTTAAATCTATTGGAGTAATAATTTTTTCACGGGGGGGGGGGGGGGGGGAATCCCATGTTGTAGTCTTCTGTAACATAATCAAATTGGGGGATAAAATTTGAGTTGGAAGCATCATTCATAAAACCTTTATGTGTTTCAGGGAACGAGAGTAATGATTCGGTTTCATCAATTCCAGAATTTATGTCTGTCATTTTTTTGAAGTTTATTTCATTTTCATAAAATTAATGTAAATTAATTTTTACAAGCAAATCCTCAATATTCTCTGTATCAGAATTTTCTTTATCCATTGTTGAGAATAATCTTTGTCTGAAAACATATTCATTTTCATCATCAGTGTCATCAGAATCTGTTTCATTATTTACAAAACTTTGTTTTTGACACTTCTTTTCTTTTTCCCATAAATCAACTTCTTTAAGGAGTTTTTGGGAAAGACAGCTTTTTTGTAAAAAACTTTTAGTTTGTTTATCTTCCTCATAAGGGATATATGATTCAAAATATGAACAGTGCCATAGGTTCATCATAGACATCCTAGAGGGTTCCATCTCCTCTTCTGGGGGATTTTGTATGTCTTCATAATCAGTAAATCTTACTGAAAGACTATTTCTTCTGTTTATTATTATGGATGATTTGGGAGTAGTTATTGCACTCCTAGAAGATCCAGCTTCAATATGAGTTTGCCATTGGTTGTTTTGGTTTCTGGAGGAATCAAAGACTTCAGGTGGCAAAAATTGGATTCCATCAGATGATAAGGTTGTTACTAATGGATTAGTGTTTATCCTGTATCTGGGGGATATTTGATTACTTATTCTTCCAATGAAAATATCTAAGTGTAAATTATGCCCCTCAAAGTTTCTTCCAAATCCTATTGTCTGGATTTCTAGGTTTATATTTTGTATGAAATCACTGAGATTCATTGTATAATTAGGAGCAATATAAATTAGGGAGACTGTTTGGTTTAAATCTACTTCTATCATCCCTATTATGGCTTGAGAATTGTTATCTCTAAACCTTTGATCAAAGAGTACTACAAAAGCTTTGGCCCCTAAGAAGGATCTTGTTAGAGACCTTACGCCTATGGCAATTAGCCCTAGGTGTACATATCTTCTTTTGTATTCAGGAGTTGTCGTCCGGTTTGTTATGAGATTAATCTGATAATCTCATGTCTTCCATCAGGGAGATTCAATCAGCAATCCTTTTGTATCTGTATAAACTAGTTCTATCTGAAGAAAACCAGTTTAGATTGTATAATTGTCTAGGATTAAGAGAATCTATCCTAGAATTTGATCCAATATCAATATTAGATTCTATATCTACTATTTGTTCCAGTTGTCTGGTCCTGGAGTTTGTTCTTCTAAAAATTCTATCTAAGATTCCAGGTAGGGGTGGGAATAGGCCAGGCCAGGTCAGGCTTTAAAAGGCCTGAGCCTAGCCTACGATTAATTTTTGAGGCCTGAGCCTGGCCTATAGCCTATCAAAGGCTTTTATTTTGGCTCGGCCTGACCTTTTTAAAAGCCTAGTCTAGCCTGGTAGTCTATTTAAAAGCCTATTTAAAAATCTTCTTCACATTAAATCTTTAATATTCCTAGTTGTTTTTACCAAAAAAAAAAATAACACACCTTCTATAATAGGCTAAACAAGGCCTTAATATATAATTTGCCTTAATTTTTAATCTAACGTTAATTTAGTTGGTGGTCCTAAAAATATATTAATAATATAAACAGAAATCACCAAATGATATAAAATAATCTAAAACAAAAGAAAACCTCATACTTGAGGTAGTATCATCCAAGTCTATCATACCAACATATTAATTATTACAATAAAAAATAAAGCCTACATCTCCATTCTATTTGAACAGAACCGGTGCATAAAATATCTACCAATAAAATTAATAGTAACGTTATTTCATCATTAGCTCATCCATATCCACTATAAGATAGGATATAATTTTTGTATAGAAACGTAATAGGATATGATTTTTGTATAGGAACGTAATAGGATATGATAGGATATGATTTTTGTATAAGAATGTAGGATATGATTTTTATTTGCTCTAGAATAAAGGAAACCTAATAGGAATAGAAAAAAGAATTGTTAACAGAAATAAGAAAACTAATAAAAATAATGAGAAATATAAAGAAACTCACACCTTGTAATTAAAATTTTACTTAATTATAGGAATGAAATCTGCTAGTTTTTTTTTAAAATAATATTAATTGTACCCAAAAAATAATATATATATATATATATATATATATATATATATATATATATAGGCCGGCCTATCAGGCTTATAAGGTTTTTTAATAAGCCTAAGCCTGACCTATTTAATTTAATAGGCTTTTAAAAAAGCCTGAGCCTAGCCTTTTAATTAAATAGGTCAGGCCAGACCAGACTTTATGTAGGCCAGGTCGTAGGCCCCTGTAGGCCGGCCTAGCCTATTCCCACCCCTAATTCCAGGATGTTGGTTTATGGATTCAGTAACAGGATTGTGTCCTGAAACTGTTTGTGATGCTCCTGTAAACGGTATGGTCCTCATTTTCTGGGTTTTGCTAAAATGAATTTAGTTGAAGTCTGGCTTGTTGTCTTTCCTAGGTCAAGTTTAGAAAGTTGTGTTGTAATTTTATCTAGTTCGTTTGTAGAAAAATGAATTTGTTGTTCTTTTGATTTAAGAATATTAAAAATGTCCATAACTTTATTTTCCGAATTTTGTATTTTGTTAAACAACAAATTTTGCATTTTTGCTAGACTATCTAGAGTTTCAGATATGTCCTCAAAGGATTTTATAGAGACTTTATTAACAGTACTATTATTATTAGTTATATCGTGATGTCTATCCAGAGCTAATATAACAACTCTGATACCAGAATGGTACCGAGTTGCTTTTGTGGTAAAATGAAAACGAGTAAAAGTAAAACCAAAACAGTAGTTATATATATATATATATATATATATATATATATATATATATATATATATATATATATATATATATATATATATATATAGACCAGTAAAGATGGCAGAACCTCCTAGTTAGGTTTATATTATATTAAAACAGGTAAATAAATATACAGTTAAGAGTACTTGATAACAATTAAGAGTAAGCGATATGCTTAAGAAAGGATTTAATTAGATGGATAGAGGACACTCCTTCAAGTGGACACTATAAGTTATCTTACTTAGGAAAAATATAGAATATGAAACCATACCATATGTCACTAATTTTGAACATGTTATTTAACACTCTCTTCTTCTTATAATAATTGTTGTAAGAATAAAAAATATGTACCTAAATAATTTTCATTTTAGTTTTCAACATAGCATTAAATATTATTTTTTTATTTATATCTCTTATAATATTAACGATGAATAATAAAAACTTAAAATGCATTAATGATTATAAGGTTAAGTTTCTAAAATTATCATTTTATTTCATCTATTTATTATTTTTTGTTGATTGGTGTAAAATAATTTATGAAAGAGAGAATATAATACTCTTATTTGGTTTTGTATCGTTTTTTTGTGTAAAATAGCAACATTTTCTAACCAAAATTATTTGTTTCAATAAAAAAATAAAGAACAGTATATAAAAAGTCTATTTTACTTAATAAAATATATATTTAGTAATACTTTTAGAGTATGTTTTTGTACTTTTCCTAAATAATTTTAGTGATATTAAATCAAGTATCTCTTAAATAAATATTGTAATATCAGAATACTAAATCAAAGTGTATTTTAATAGTTTGGCCTAGAAAAAGAAATAATAGACCAATTTAGAAATTTAAAATTATAAATTAGATAATCCAAATATAGATATGGAGTACACGTGTCATTCAATAAATTTGAATTCAAATTAATATCAATAAATCAATCAATTAATATATATTTAAGACAAACAAATCGATCATAATAAATGTTGTAAAATAACAATTAATTTTAATCCATAATTTAAGTGATTAAAGAATGTTTAACAAATTATGGTAATTGTTGTAAAAAAAACAAATTTTGGTAATTGCTCCAGGTAAATACCTTAAATTTTCTAATTCTTTTTTCCTCCAAAATGTATGTAGTTTATTATTTTATTTATAAAAATACATTATTATATTTAATTTTCATAAATTATGTTAATATTAATTAATGAAAATTTTAGCAGTATATATTAGGCTTTTATTTAATTTAGTACTTGATCAATAATTAAATGACCATTAATAGTAAATTGTAATATAAAATATGATAATTAAATATAGAAACTAACGAAATAAAAAATAATTTTTAATTGTCTAGTGTAAATTTTTCATGTGATAACATTTGGGTAACTCATTTGGTTAATTGTGTCTTTAGTAAACACAATTTCTGGTTTGTATAACAATTAATAAGTCCCTACAAGTTTTTCAATTAATTTCATTTTAATAGTTATTTTAAATTTTATACAATTTACAATCTCTTTCAAAAGAATAATTTTTAAAATTGTAACAAATCACAAATTGATGTTAAATACTTAGTGATTGACATTTATTTTATAAACCCTCAAATTTATTTTTAATCACTTAGCTGACACTCACATATATAAATTTATTAATTCTGAACAAAATCTAAATTTATTCATTTATTGTTATGATTTTTTTTACTAAACTGTTATGATTGTCATAACCATGTCTTAGCACCACACCGTTATAATTGAAACCAATTTAAAATGCGTCAAAGTTTAATTATCATAAATAAATTAATGAAAATTATTCCTTCCATCATTAATTGTATAAATTTTATCAATTGAATGTAATAATTTTTTCATATATTATTGATCATAATCTAAAATATCTGTTAATAAAAATTTATTTATTACATTTTTAATTAAAATACAGTTTATATATTTTAAAAGGTTTATTTATTATAAATTTTAATTTTTACTTTTATAAATAAACATTTATTCTATGCAATACACTGGTTAAAATTCTGGTTATAAATAAACAAATTGATAGAATCTAATTTTAGCTAATATAATAGTTGCGCATTTTACATTTATGTAATTTAAAATATTTAAATATATATATATATATATATATTTTGTATTTTATGTATAAAATATAAAAATTATTAATCTAATGGGTCATGATTTGTTATACTTATCCCTCATTTTCCCCTACCATTGGTAAATCATTTTTTAGAGTGAACCATATATTATCTATAAATTTAAATAAACTTGATGATGTATGAGTCCAAAAATGAAGACATAGTATAATAATAAGAATAACATCTAAGACCACCAAGGTGTGAGACAAGTGAAAAGTAACTTAGGCCTTTTAAGCATGTGTCAAGGATTTGATCCTTATTATGTTAATAGAAAAGCACACGTGAAGAGATGGATTTTCCCTTAAGTGATACTTCACTTCATTGAGGGATTAGTCTCATGGATTTTGGTTGTGGAGATACCTTTTTGCCAACAACAAAAATATATAATGAAATTAACCTAAGTATTTTAGTAAATAAGATAATGTCATAAATAATTAAATATGTACTACTAATTGTTTTACTTTAAATTTGAAACATAGGCAAATAATCAATCTAGTTTTAACAAGTGAAAGATAAAATATTGTAAAAGGTAATCATAATTTCCCGTCACAATTAACGTTATGTTCATCAAGATATTTAAGCTAGATTCTAACTTCTTTTACTAACTGAAAAATCTATTTAACTATTTGATAAGCAAACTTTTTTTTATAGCTTCTAGTATTCTTTGAAACGTTAGCTTCTAGCTTTTTATATTTTTTCTTTTCTATCCTTAATGTGTTTATCGAATTTCTATTTACCTTTTTAAAATAAATCAGGGTTTTATCATTTTACTTTTTTTACTCTTTCATATATTTGTCGTCTCCATTTTTCCTCCAATTTGTTGACCCCCCATTTTGTTTTACAACGTGCACATGTAATGATATTTTTAATTTAATATAAAATAATAGGTCATAGATTTATTATAGTTTATTTTAT
Source organism: Glycine soja (assembly GCF_004193775.1). Classification (NCBI taxonomy): domain Eukaryota; kingdom Viridiplantae; phylum Streptophyta; class Magnoliopsida; order Fabales; family Fabaceae; genus Glycine; species Glycine soja. Next base: position 36,282,900 of record NC_041007.1, on the reverse strand, counting down.
TTTTTATATTATGTTTTGGATATTTTTATATTACATTCTTAATTTACTAATCATACTATCTATTTTATTAATTTAGCATTATAAATCAAGACATTGATAATGATCGATGATAAGTTTATTTTTTTGTTATTATATTTTACATTTTTTATGTTACAATATTTATTTTAACCATTGCATCACTTATAATATTTAAGTTATTATTTCTGCACTATATTTTATCTATTATCTTTTGAATAATTTTACATTAGATGATTTATTTTAACTATTACACTAATTAATATAATACAAGTATAATGTCTACTTAATTGAATTTTCTTATATTATTTTAAACTTGATTAAAAATATTTTAAGAAATAGTATAAGATTATAGTATAATACTTAACATGAAAAAATGTAACATAAAATAGTAGAATTTAAATATGTTTATTTTTGTCATTTTATATTTTTCAGTTATTTTAACAAAGGTTGTTTTCCAGTTTTCAGCTAGTTTTGTCGAACATAGCCTAAAAGGGTCATTCAGATTTTACTAGGTTTATTATTTTATAGTCCCTGAAATTTTTAGGACTTTTGTTCTTAGTTCTTTAATTTTTTTCGTCCTTACTTTAGTTGTTTTAAGGAACTAAAACTAAGTTGGAAAAAGGTTAAGGGACTAAAAGTGAGGACAAAAAAAAAGTTAAAGGACTAAAAATAAAGAATCTTAAAATTTAAAGACTAAAAAGAGAGTAATCCATATTTTATCCAATGAAAAATAATAGTGTCTAATATACTAATTCTTGTATTGTTGACCAAAGAAAGGAGGAATGAAAAAAGGAAAGATGAATGAAGAATGAGAGAAAGAAATAAAATGATTGGTGTGAAAAATCCAAAGACAAGTTTGTTGTGTTTAACTATTTAATGAGTGACAGAATATGAATAAATGAATATTATTCCATCATAGTTAAATATTTTAAAATGCATATTATGGGTGGATCAAGTTAGGTGACTTATTTGGTGATCTAAGTAGTAAATTGATTGAACTTATCTTAAGTTAACATTAAGTAAAGATTTAGGACATTGGTAGGCCTTTTTATTGTAGGAAGCAATGAGTCAAACTTGACTTGAAGTGTTTTTCTCAAATTAGATCTAAAAAATTAATGCAATTTAATACTTCTTATTTTCTTTGGATTTGTGACACGCGTTATTTTATCTTATGTTTGTGAAATCATAAGACTTCTTTCAATTTTGTTACTAACATATTGGTGTATTTGACAAACCTCTCATTTATCATTGCTACAACCCATTGTTGGTAGATTTCTTGTATATAAACTTGTCATCTTTTCAATCAAGGGTAATGCAACAAAGGGTTACTTGCCTCCTAAATGCACAACCACTAGTTGACTTGAGCTTATACCTTTAGGATGTTTCTTTTCCAAATTATTTCAGCTAGGGGAAACACTAGATCACTAGTAGTTTGCTATCAAGTCCTTTAAATTTCAAGAATATATTGACTCAAACCTCCATGGAAGAACCCATTCAATTTCAAGAAAAATTATTGAATATAAACACTCAATACAAGAACCCTAACTTAGCTTTTAAGGGAAAGACAACAAACCTAATGCCAATGATAAAAGAATAGCCACATAATAAGTCCATCCAAGCATTTAATAGACATGTTAGCATGTTAGTAACGAAATTGGATAGAGTATGACGTTCTCACAAATATTATTAGCGTTTGTAATCTTAAAAGACTAATTTGATACAAAATAAAGATAATCGACTAGAAAAAATTGTGTCTTATGTAATTAGTCTGTCTAGGCATTTAACATACACACCAACATGTTAGCAACAAAATTGGACAAAGTCTAACGAAATTTTAAAATTAATTAATATTTGTAAACATATCGAACAATTTCGATATAAAATAAAGTTAAGGGTCTAAATTGAAACAAATTGAAGAAAAATATCAATAATACTAATGTTGTTGATGAGCTCTTAAGGGAGATTAAATTTATAAATAACTTAAATGCATGAGCACAACTTTCTAGAAGAAATAACTTATTTTGAATTTTAACCTACTCCACATTTAATAAGAGATATTGTTATTCTCGACATTCTCTCACGTCATCAATCATGAATGTCACCCATGAAGCTTGAATATGATTAGGAATGTTACGTAGAAAGTAGAGAATCAAGTAAGTAACTTTTGCAAATACTTAACATGTATATTCATGACAAAGTTAATCTTAACTAGATTGAGTAGTAATTACTTTCTCCTACCTATAAAAAAAAAGGTGTTGATGCATAATTTACAAATGTGTGAGCACAACTTTCTAGAAGAAATAACTTATTCTGAATCTTAACCTACTCCACATTTAATAAGAGATATAGTTATTCTTGACATTCTCTCACATCATCAACCACGAATGTCACTCATGAAGATTGAATATGATTGAGAATGTCGTCATGTAGGAAGTAGAGAATCAAGCTAATAACTTTTGGAAACACCTGATATGTATAGTCACGACAAAGTTGGTCTTAATTAGATTGAGTAGCAATTACCTTCTACTTATAAATAAAAGGTGTTGGCAAATAACTCACAAATGCGTAAGCATAACTTTCCAGAAGAAATAACTTATTTTGATTTTAACCTATTCCTCGTTTAATAAGAGATATCGTTATTCTCAACATTCTCTCATATCATCAACCACGAATGTCACTCATGAAGCTTGAATATGATTAGGAATGTCATCATATAGAAAGTAGAGAATCAAGCTAGTAACTCTTGGAAAAACCTAACATGCATAGTCACGACAAAGTTGGTCTTAATTAGATTGAGTAACAATTACCTTCTACTTATAAATAAAAGGTGTTGGCAAATAACTCACAAATGCGTAAGCATAACTTTCTAGAAGAAATAACTTATTTTGATTTTAACCTATTCCTGGTTTAATAAGAGATATCCTTATTCTCAACATTCTCTCACATCATCAACCACGAATGTCACTCATGAAGCTTGAATATGATTAGGAATGTCATCATATAGAAAGTAGAGAATCAAGCTAATAACTTTTGGAAACACCTGATATGTATAGTCACGACAAAGTTGGTCTTAATTAGATTGAGTAGCAATTACCTTCTACTTATAAATAAAAGGTGTTGGCAAATAACTCACAAATGCGTAAGCATAACTTTCTAGAAGAAATAACTTATTTTGATTTTAACCTATTCCTGGTTTAATAAGAGATATCCTTATTCTCAACATTCTCTCACATCATCAACCACGAATGTCACTCATGAAGCTTGAATATGATTAGGAATGTCATCATATAGAAAGTAGAGAATCAAGCTAGTAACTCTTGGAAAAACCTAACATGCATAGTCACGACAAAGTTGGTCTTAATTAGATTGAGTAGCAATTACCATCTACTAATAAATAAATGACGTTGGCAAATAACTCACAAATGCATGAGCATAACTTTCTAGAAGAAATAACTTACTTTGAATTTTAATATACTCCACATTTAATAAGAGATATCGTTATTCTTGACATTCTTTCACATTATCAACCACAAATGTCACTCATGAAGCTTGAATATGATCAGGATTGTCGTCATGTAAAAACTAGAGAATCAAGCTAGTAACTTTTGCGAACACTTGACATGCATATAATCACAACAAAGTTGATCTTAATTAAATTGAGTAGCAATTACCTTCTCTTACTTATAAATAAAAAGTGTTGGCAACACCCGTAAATGCCTTAAGTATCCCATACTCTTTAGTGAATAACAAAACAAAAAGAACAAGTAAAAGTGATTACCCTCACTTTCTTTATGATGTTTTGGCTAATTTAGATAAATTTCTCAAGAAGCATGTATAGGAGAAGAAATGAAAAGATAAGATATATATTTTTTTAATTATATGCATAAGCTTTTAAAGAAAATAAATGAAAAAACTTCAAAAAAATAGTTGCATTTTAAACTTGTGAAATAAGCTTGATTTATTTTATATATTTTAGAATAAATTATTGACAGCCATGAAGTTTTGTGAGATTGCACAAAATTCTCCTTTTTCTTTTTACTGCTACACTAACACTATTAATTGTTTAAAAATGTTACATTATGTTATCCTATAAAAAAGATTGTTGTAAATGTTAATATATATATATATATATATATATATATATATATATATATAGTTTATAAATCTCACAAAACCTTAAAAAATGTCATTGTGTCAGTGTAATTTATTATCTGTTTTATTATTTTTATAATTACTTTTGAAGAATGTTATCCAAACTAAATATTTGTGTCTTTTCTTTTCTTTATTTTTTATACAATAAAATTATTAAAATTTGAACATATAATTCTATATAAATTATCTCAATCATTTGCTACTAAACCAATTTTACTGTGAAAAAAAAACTAGCACACCAAAAATCCTATTTTTTTTCTTTTCTTCCATATATCTACTTATATATGACAAACAAATGAAACAGTAGTCATATTCTTTTTTTAAAAAAAAAAAAAAATTTTTTCAGACTATGTATTTCAAAGTGTACTTTGAAATACCTTCGTTGAAAACAATTTAGGTTAAGTTGCAGACAACTTATATATCGCCTTGATCTAGATATTACTCATTAATTATTGTTCTATTAAGATCAGGACACTCCATTAATCATATTAATATTGTCAAATGCTAAAAATTTATTAATTCTTCTTTTCTAAATATATTTTGATCATTCCTTTAATACTTTTTTTTATTTGACACTCAATTAATGTTCTTCTATGGGATTAGTTCATTTTATAGTAAACTAGTCGATTTATCCGCATAATGCATGACTGTTATTTCTAATTACTGATGATTTTAATCAAACTTGAAAATCATTCCTAAATATAATAACAATATTTTTGAATTTTTTAAAATAAAAAACACAATTTTTGAGAATTTTCAGTAACCGAAATTAACAAAAACATATAAATAGAGGGTATTGAATTTAACAAGTTATTTTTAGCGACAGAAAGAGATTATTCCACAATAGCAGTTACATAAGAAACATATCCCCTTTCCACATGATGTTTGGATTTCCTACATAGTTCATTATTAAAAATATTTTCAAGATAGCCATTAATACTATGGAATTGAAATAAAAAAAAATAAATATTCTTTATTTGCATGGATAAAAGGGGAATAATTCTATGCAAAACTTCTTTGCTCTGCTCTAATAATAAGAGAAGATAAGAGATAAAAAATAAACAAATATTAAGGCAATCAATGGGCGTATAGTTTTAAATAAATTGAATACTGGTTATTAATACTATGAAATTGAAAAATAAACAAATAAATATTATTTAATTATTTGCATGAATACTTGAAAAGTTACCTGATTTATTTCAAAGTTTGGGCGAGATTTACAGGTAAAAAAGTGGAAAAATGCTATACAAAACTCTCTCGCTTGAATAATAAAATATTAGTATTTATAATTTTGGTTTCATGACTATACCTGGATCGAATCCCAAATTTTAATTAAAGACTTATACCAACAATTTTTGTATTCCTTTATTACAATTTGTATCATTTTATATGACCCACAATACATAATGAACACAAGAAAGAGTTTACATAAATATATACACTAATTACCATAATTGATTTTCTCTCTTTTTCCATTTCATTCACCATTATATTTCTCCAAACAAAAATCTTAATAAAAGAGAATTTCTCAAACTGTTACCATCAAGAGAATATCTGGCTTTTCACCGTCAAGAGAAATCATGATAGCAAAATTCACTGCTCAAAAAACAAACAAATAAAAAATTAATTAGAATATACTCATTTTATTTAAAAATTTATTAATTTTTATAATAATTATTTTGAGTATAAAAAATATGCACTATTAACTTAAATTTTTTTACACCATCACCTAATTAAAAGTCACTTAATATAATTTTTAAGATAATTACTATAAAAATTGATAAATTTATTATAAATTCATGAATTGTGGTTAATAACGTTAAAATTTTAATAAGTTATTTTCTCATAATTTTTAATTTATGGAAAATATAATATTTTTAATTATTATATATTCTTAATGTCAATATTTTTAAGCTATCGATAAATTAGAATTTTTGTTTAAAACAAATATTATAAAAGCAAATGAGTTTACCATATTGCCATTAATAATGAATAATAATATAAAAACTATGTCTTACCTTTAAAATAAAGGTTTAATTGAAAAAATAATCTCCCTAATTATTCCAACTCTTAGATCAGTCTTTCTATATTTTAATTCATTCTTAGAGTTTTTTTTTTCAAATGGACAATTTGAATCCTCATTATTAGAATTAGACATAAAAAAATGTTAACAGACACATGTTATTATGTAATTGATAGTTGAACATATTATTAATTAGACTATAACAAGTGATTGTTAATATTTTTTTAAACGGTCAACATTTAATTTTAGCATATTGGAAAAAAAATAGAAAGATTATTTTTCAATTAAACCTAAAATAAATTGAAATTTATAATTTCAAATTGATAAAATCATCTAAATCAGCGGGTTCAACAGAATATAAGCTGTTGTGAATTCTGACATCGGTTGTTTCTCATAAAAAAATTAAATTCAAATTTAATGATATGCATAGTAATTAAATTTTTATAAATAGAATAAAAACAAGATGAAGTCATCTTTGTTTACATCACAAGAGACACGTGTCCACTTTTTTCTCTCTCTCTCCCCTTTCTCTCTAGCTCTGGTTTATATTAACCCTACCCTACCCACTGTGAGACAGGGAAAGAGCTCTGCTCTCAGTTCTCTCTTTCCGTCTTAGTTTCTGTGCTTTTCCAAATTTTGGAATTGAATTTTGGAGTCCCTCTATCAAAGGGGTCTTCTTTTTTGCAATCTCTCTCATCCGGGTAATAATCCTTTTGTGCTTATCTCCCTCCTCCAGACTGGTATTCTTCTCTCTTCTTCTCCATTTGTTACCATTTCTTGTGCATTTCTCATTCTTTGAAGCTTCTTCCCTGTCCAAATTTTCTGACTGTTTGGGTGTTTCAATCGTGGGTGTGGCCATTCAAGGTACTCTGATCATGCCTTTTTAATTTTTTGATTTTTTTTGCACCCTATTGTACTTGTGTCATTTTTCTTGAATTTGGGTTTGCATGCATTGTTTGATCATTGAAAAAGGTTCGATCTTTGCCTAAAAATCTTGTCTTTTTTGGGAGGGGTTGTTTTGTTTGTTTTTGCGTTTTGATATTTGATGTTGAGATGATGTAGTCCATGGATGATAGTTGATAGATGCCTTTGTCCATTTGACATGCATGGTTGAAATTGTGTATGACTGTGATCAAGTTGACCAAATTCATGTATAAGTTTATTTGACCAAATGAGGGTTCTTTGTTAATTAATTAATAAGCATGACTTTAATGCGTTATTTTTTATTAAATAAAAATTAACGCGTAATTGAAGGCGTTTTTTTGTCAAAATTGATATTCATGGTTTACAATCCTTCTTTCTCCTTTACTTTTGGATTCATGTGTTGGCATTTGTGTATCAGTATCTGCTATTCAGGCTTGCGGTTCAAACTGTTCAATTAACGATTAAAATAGTCATAAATATTCCGTATATTCACGTGAAGCATTTATAATTATTCTCCTTAAAAAATATCCAAAATTCGTTTTAGTTTCTGCAAAAAAAATTTCCATTTTTCGTCATGCTAAAATTAAATTGTGTTACTTTTTAAGCTGATCCGTTAGCCAATTAGAGTATGACACGTGTTAAAACCTACCCCCTTTCTCCCTTTTCAATCCACGACATAAACCCCTCTCTCTATTCTTTCTTTCTCCGCCGATACCCTTTCCCTGAACCAGCACCATGCCCTCGTCGTCCTCTCTCCGTCGCCGTCTTCACCAGCTATCGCCGTCGATCACCCCACCGCAACGGAGCATGGCTGTTGGAGACCACACCACGCCGCTTCTGGATTCCTTCAAAAGGGGGGTTTGGGAGTGACGAACCAGAAGGAGAAAGAGTTGTTGTTGGGGGATAGGGGTGGTGGGGACGAGGAGGGTTTGGGTCTGAATTTGGTTCCTTCCAAATCAATTCTCTCAACAACAACCCAATTCCATTCGAAAACCGTTATTGTTCCCACAAACGAGCGAAACCCTATCCCCTACGGTCGCAGAAGAAGAGACCCTCCGCCTTCCAATGCATCACGGTGGCCCCGATCTCATCGTCGACGATGGGGGTGACACCACTAGATCACGCGGTGTTCCTCGATCCAGCTCCCTTCGACAATGTGAAGAACAGACTCGTCGGGGCCGACAATGCTTGTCTTGATTTATGTCAAAAGGGTTTGTCAGGGTTTTTTTTTTTTTTTTTTTTATAAAAAATGTCTGATTTATTTATGTTTAGTGGGTTTTGGTGTTGACAGTGAATTTTGTTCTGAAAAGGGGGAAAAGTTGTTGCCTTTTTGTGTTTGATTTTAATAGAAGGATAAGGCATATCATGTTGCTGTGGTTTTTTTAAATTTGAATACAACAGGATAAGGCATAGGTTAAATTTGAATTTAGTATGTGGTTTGTTAATTGTAGATAATGATAGATCATGTTGTTAGCTTTACTGGTCTGTTACAATTTCTTTTACTGATAAAGCCTCACAATTTGAATTCTTGCAATGCCTATATAGAGGCACATGTACCTCTTATCTCTGGATCAATAAAATACGATTTTCATTAGATATATTGTTTGGTTGGTTTGGTTGGTGTAGATTGTGAAGTACTGAATTGAGTTGATAATGTTTGTTTTGTTGTGTTTCACGGTGTGTATGTGCTCTTATGATGGTTGAAGTGATATGGAGTCTATAGATTTTATGTTGCAGCTTCATTAGATACCAATTTTGGTGAATTTTTCTTGATAACTTGTTCTTGGATTTTTGTCTTGGGTGTTGGTGAAGATGGCTATGGGTGGCCAAAATTTTGATACTGGTGTTATTATTGTGGGACTGATAGTGATATATTCTGCTTGAAAAGTGTAAAGAATGCACTTGAAGGTGGTAGTGCTAGGGTGGTCCCATGGTGGCTGTAATTTAAAAAAAATTTCCAACAATTGGTGGCAGTTTTTGACCCCAATAAATTGTGTTTTGATTTTTTTAAAGTTTTTTCTGCAATTTTTGGCTGTTTTTAACCTCCAGAAATTGCATTTTAAAATTCAAAATAAAAATATGCCACATAGGTTTGGATTCGTCCAGACCTAACTCTGGGCCAAAAAGTCACAATATAATTTTGCAAGGACGAAAAACGGACAAAATTTTTTGTAGGGACTACAAACAAACTTTAGTATTTTGCAGGGACGAAAAACATATTTTAGCCTTTTTATTATTATGAGTTTTGGAATAAGGTTTCTTGGTTTTGCTAGGTTGTCCTGTAGTTGGAGCTATGGCAGTTGAGGTTGTGGGATTTGAGATGGTTCAAGGGCCAGTGGAGAATGGTGCTAAAGAAGACAAATCTATTTCAGAAAAAACTGAAAATGGGAAATTGGAACAAGACACAGGAGTTGCTGAGCCAACAAAATTTGGGTCACATGGAGATGAATCTGCTAAACCAGAAGCAAATGTTGTTTCAGATGCCAATGTCCCCAAAGATGCAGTTGACGATTGGCCTGCGCCAAGGCAGATACATTCTTTTTATTTTGTTAGGTTCCGGCCTTATGATGATCCCAACATTAAAGCGAAACTTGATAAGTATGATAAAGAGATTAGCCAGGAAAATCAAGCACGAATTCAGGTCACTGATGCTTTAAGGGCAAAAAGGGTGAGTTAGGAATACTTGGCCATGATTGCTTGCTAACATTTTTTGCTGTTCTTGATGGAGTTGAAAATGGGAAGAGAATCATAGGAGGGAATTACATGATCCTGTTCTCTTCATTGTCATTTTCAACTTTGTCAAGCAATGTCTTTGTTAGGTTTGGCATGTTTCATCCCCTAAGCATAATGGCTCTGGATACAAGTTATGATTTTTATATTTATTATTATAGTTATCTAATTAGTTATCAAGCGCTATAGTTTTTTGTTTTGTCATCATGTCTGTTATTGTCATTATTGTTTTAATTTGCTCAATTTATTCTCTCAATATTCCAGTTCAATTGAATGCTTTGGATGCAAATTTATCTGATTTTTATATTTATTATAGCTGTCATCTAATTAGTTATCAAGTGCTATATTTTTTCTCTGTGTCATCAAATTTGTTGTTGTCGTTATTGTTTTAATTTGCTCTCTTTATTCTCTCAAGATTCCAGTTCAGTTAAGTTGTCGTTTAGCTTGTTGTTGTCATTATTGTTTTAATTTGGTCACTTTGGCCCTTCAGTATTCCAGTTCAGTTAAATTGTCAAGTTGATGAGATGCGTTTGCTGTCATTATTGTTTTAATTTGCTCACTTTTGTCTCTCGATATTCCAATTCAATTGAATGCATTGGATACAACGTTATCTGATTTTTATATTTGTTATAGTTGTTATCTAATTTGTTATTGGGCATTATATTTGTTCTTGTTGTTGTTGTTGTTGTGACGTAGTGTTTGTTGTTGGTGTTATTATTTTAATGTACTCACTTTTGACCCTCAATATTCCAGTTCCAGTTGAATTGTTGTGCTGTTGTTAAATACCAGAAAGCTGTTTTTGTTCAAATGGGAAATATGATTTTTTAGTACATGGACTTTCTTTTATCTGAAAATTTATCTGATGGAGATTGGCATGTCACTTAACAATTAGCTGTCATTCTAGTGTTCTACTTTATAATATGGATTGACAAGACATGACGCAATAGGCTCCATTTTTGCTGACATGTAATGCAATTGCAATATTGCATATTTGATCTTTATGCAGACAGAACGAGCAGGGTGTATTTCTCAGATTAAGTCTCTAAAAGGTGACAATAGGCAATTTCAGAGCATTGTTGATGAAAAAATTAAAGAGATTGAACCTCTGCAGCAGGCACTGGGCAAGCTGCGTACTGCAAATAATGCTGGTCGGGGTGTTGGATTATGCTCATCTGAGGAGGAGCTTAACAATCTTGTATGTCTGTGTCCAAGTTCTTTTTAATGCAGACTTCATCACTTAGTCTATGATCTTTTTAATCTGAACACTACTCTCATACACTTTTGAGGGATGCAGATTAATAGCTTGCACTACCGCATACAACATGAAAGCATTCCATTTGCTGAAGAAAAACAAATCCTTCGAGAAATTAAACAGCTAGAGGGGACAAGGGAGAAGGTTATTGCTAATGCTGCCATGAGAGCCAAAGTACAAGATTCTATGGGGCAGAAAGAAGCCATTCAAGATCAGGTTAAGGTAAGATAGGCTTGTTTCTATTTTTGCTACTAAGGTTTTGTTAAGTGTTCTGAATTTGTAATTGTGTGTTGTGTAAAACATTCTTTGACAAATTATATTCCATTGCAGCTTATAGGTGGTGATTTGGATGGAGTCAAAAAGGAGAGGCAAGCAATCCGGTCCAAAATCAAGCAACTTGAAGATACAGTAAAAGCCTTAGACAAGGATATTCAGTCTTTACAGGATGAACTAGGAGCTGTTACTGAAAAGAGGGAAAAAGCTTATGAGAGCATTCAGCAGCAAAGAAAACAACGCGATCAGGGGGTGTGTTTTCCTTTCTCGTGACACACATGCACGCATTTTATTTTTATAAATCCTATTCTTAACATGTGATCCTAAGCTATATACTCTTCTTCTGATCCAAATTTATGTTGATCTATTTAAAGCTCCTCTTCAGTCTTCTTCTTTTCTGCTGCTTCAGAAGGGAATCATTGGCATGCTATTGAGTGTTTTATTCATTTGTTTTTCAAATTTGCTGTCTTTTATAGTTTTCTGATTTTCCAATGCTGAATAAATTCTGAACTTGAATTGATATTAATTTGTTCAGAACTCCTATTTCTACCAAAGTCGTACAATTTTGAACAAAGCACGGGAGCTTGCTGCAAAGAAAGATATTAATGCGATTGAGGAACTGGCACAAACTGAGGTTTGTCTCTACAGTTTGTTTTGCAGTTTACTTTATTCTTCTGATCACTCTTTGCTGGTTTTCTTAATTAAGCTTGGTTGTGGTTGCTATCCTTTTTGTGGATTCCAGGTTGAGAAAGCTATGTCACTCTGGAACAGTGACAAATCCTTTAGGGATGACTATGAGAAAAGACTTTTGCCATCACTGGACATGCGACAATTATGTAGGGATGGACGGATGAGGAACCCAGATGAAAAGCCACTGCTGGAAGAACCGAAACCTGCCGAAACTGATACATTGCCGAAAAGCAGTGTAAAACAGCCAAAGGAGGAGCCTAAATCATCTCCACCAGAAACTGTGCCTGAGCAGAAGATTCAGAAAGAAACCAAAAAGAAAGGAAAAGATTTGAAATCCAATCTGAACAAGGTTTTAGAAGACACTGATGAATATGAATTTGAATTGCCAAAGGTGAATAAGGAGCCTCCGATTGATCCAGAAAAGCTGAAGGAGATGAAAAGAGAAGAGGAAATCGCGAAAGCGAAGCAGGCTTTGGAAAGGAAGAAAAAACAAGCGGAGAAAGCTGCAGCCAAAGCAGCTACCAGAGCACAAAAGGAAGCTGAGAAGAAGCTCAAGGTAATTGTTTGTATTGTTTTTGAGTTTAATTGTCATATGCATATTTAGTGTAAACATTTTTACACCGTCAACCAATAAGTAATCATAAGTTTCTTAATATAAAAGCTAACAAGCTTGCAATATATGGAAATCTGTGATTGAATTAAATTCATTGTTTTTCGTGAACATGTCATGCGAATACAGAATTAGGTATTGAAATTTGCTCATGATTTATTTTAGGTACGTGAGAAGAAAGCGAAGAAGGTGGCTGGTGGCACTGGAGCTGTTCCAAGTCCTGAGGAACCAGCAAATGAAGCTGTGGAGGTTGCTGAACAGAAGACCGATGATAGCATGGAAGCCTCAGCTCCGGCGAAGGAGAAGGTCCCAAAGGAGAGCAGTGTTAAGTTCAGGAATCGAGCCAAAGCACTGAAAGGCCCCGACACTATCCCAAAAGCTATTATGAAGAGGAAAAGGTCTAACTACGACGACTGGATATGGATTGCATCTTGTGTTTTTCTTGTCCTGTCTGCGTTGGTGTTTGCATACATTATTCTTTCTTGAAAAAGCTTGGATCTTGAAGGAGCTGTGAACCAATTTTCTGTGGGTGGCTTGGCTAGGTTCTGCAGAGTAAGTAATTGTCTTCTATATCAGTCCTATTGGGGCATTTTCTCTCTCTTTCCTTTTTGTCTTTTGGTAGCTAATCATCAGGGAAATGGCGCGGTGATATACTTGAAAACTTTGTGCTGAGATATTCTATATGTTTTAGTTTTGATAATATATAGACAAAATTTTTATGTAAATGATTATGAAACGTGGTGAAAATTGGGGTTGGTGGATGGTTAGTTGGAATAAGTTCAACATGCATTTGGATGCTTTCACTTCGTAACTTTAGACATGCTACTTGCCAACTCGGAGTCTCCTTAGTATATGTAGTAAGTTTAAAATTAGTTTTGGGTATTGGAGAAAAAGCTGTTCATTTTTTACTATGGTTGTTTATTTATTTTATATGATGAATTTGAGTTTTAGAAATTCGATTCAATGAATTTTGAAAACATGATATTTTATAATTTTTAATAATTATATTTTAATTAGATTTTTTAAAAGTGTTCTAAAATATGTTATTTTACTTTAATTTTATAATTTAATTATTTATGTAATACTAAGATATGTTAAATTTGAGATGGCTTTTATATATTATTGTGTTTTGGGTTGATTGGATTTGAATTTAAATAAATAATCTTGAATTGGATAAGTATAAAGGGAAATTGATTCTATTATGTTATATAAAAAAACCTTACTTTAAAATTTGTTCGAAAAGTTATAAAAAAAAGAAAAAAATTGGCTTATATTTTCAAATTTAAATGGGCATTAAGGGGATATACAGATAGAGAATGGGCTTTGGGGACCATAGTTTCTGAAAATTGTGGGCTAATAAATAGTTGGCAATTGAGTTCTGCACCTCCCTTATTGCATCCTGCACCTTCCAGTTTTTGAAAAACCCCAACATACCCCTTCAATCTTCTTTTGATCCTCTAATTTCCTTCTTCTTCTGCTTTCTTCCGCAGTCAGCTCAAGTCTAAACCCTCCCCTTCTATGTTCTTCTCTTCTCCAACTAAACTATTCTTCGACTCAACTCCACTCTTCTTGGAATTGGGGGTTTTTTGTAAGCACAATAATAATTTCCAAAATTCCTTTTTAGAATATACAAAATACACTTTTCGGAATGGTCTTTCGATGAGTAAAAATGCTTTCAGAACGATCTTTTCATAAGCAATCTTTGTAAAAGGGAAGGGGGAAGAAAAGAGAAGAGAAGGGTGAACCTTTACGAAAAGAGGAAGGAGGATAAGGGGGCCGGGGAAGGAGGAGTTGTCCCGAGAGGAATGGGTGTTGTTGATGTGGGTGTGTTGTCAAAGGGTTGCCATCGCAGGTTGAGAGAAGGGAGAAGGAAGGTTTTAGGGTTAGGAGATGGGAGGTCAAAATTTCATCAAGGGTATTATGGTATTTTTATTGAATAGTAGGAGGTGCAGGATACACATAGGAAGGTGCAGGATTCAAGTCCTTTGTTTCTTACATCCTATATTTTGCTTCTAGCTCTCCAAATATTTTAACATTCTCATATTATCCTCCCTTTATTATGGAATGGTCATTCTCGAAGTGTATATGTATTTTGGATTACCTATACATTTTTGAAATATCTATTCTAGAATATGACATTTTGAAATAGTTATTTCAAAAGTATATAGGTAATTCAAAAAACCTATTCCATCTTATTGTGAAATATGAAAATCATGTGAAATATGAAAATAATAATTTGGAATAGCTATTCAAGAATAGAGTTTGGTGAGAAAGGAAGAGCATGGTGTTGAAATGGGTGAGTGCAATGCTATGTTTTGTCTTTGATGCAATCATCATCATGATGTTGTTTCAAGTCTACTTGCATCTTCGATCCCAAAACTACCAAGATGTTTACTACTAAGGTGGCTATCACTATCCCTAGTGATGGTAGAAACAACCAAGAAGCAATCGATAGATGATTCACTTTGGTTCACTCGATGATCAGGGATCTTGAAATGGAGAAGAACTCGATAGTAGAGTCCTTAATGTGCTTGAACAAGTTTGAAGAGTGTTTTGTTTAGATTCAAGAAACCTCACAGTAGTGAATTTGTCCACAACCATGTTGTCCACCACGTCGCACTTTTGTCTTATGTTGTTTACCATGTTGCACTCTTCATAATCGCTCAAGCACATTGCGCACTCCACTACCATGTTCTTCTTCGGTTCAAGCTCCTTCACCATTGAATAAACAAAGGTGGGACATTTATCAATTGCTTCTTGGTTGTTTATGCCATCACTAGTGACAATGATAGCCACCTCCCTATAGTTTTGGGAGCAAAAATGTAGGTAGACATTAAACAACATCATGATGATGATTGCACCAAAGACAAAAGATAGTGCCAATCTCACGCCTTTCACCATCATGGTTTTCCTTCCTCACCAAACCCTATTATGGAATAGCTATTTTAAACTATGATTTTATGGAATACCAATACACTTTCATAATAGCTATTTTGGAATATGATTTTTATATTTTTAAATAGGTAAATGGAAGTGCATAGGTAATCTAGAAAAGCCATTTCGTGATAAAGGGAGGATAATATGATAATATTAAAACATTTGAGGGTGTAAGAAGTAAAAAAAAATCGGATGCAACAATCAATTGCCAAGTGGTAGGATCCAAGTTACCTTTCTCCAATGTGGACCCAAAAGTTTACATTAACTGTATGTATGTGTTGGATAGCTCAATATGGGAGATGCTGTAAAAAAATATGGTAAGATTTCAATTTTTGAATTTTTGTTATCTCCATATCGCATTCCATCACCCTACCCCGAGGACCTAAATGTAACAAAGAAAATAAACAAGAAGTAAAATGAATTAAAAAAATAGATTCAATTCTTGGAATAGTTAGATGAAAACATTTCTATATTAAGTTCATAACTTTAAGTTATTGATTTTTTTTAATTGATTTTGCTTCTATTTCTATAAGTAATTAAGAATAATTATCCAAACAAGCCTTTACTAAATGTCCATCTGTGAAATGTTTGTATATCACTTTGATATTCATATTTCACAGTGACTTTGGAGTTAAAACAATGACAAAAGGAGAATTATCAAGATAGGCCATCTATTGTGTAACTTGTCACACATGCAAAGTCGTCTTAACTGTTGAAGATATACTTTTGTAACTGCATAATATTTTATTTTTCAATTTTTAAAATAGGATTTAGTAAATAAGTTGATTTCCTATATTTTAGGGGTAAGTCAATTTTAATGGATTAGCTAGTCAATAAGTGATTCCTTATCTTTAAGGAGCAAGTTAGTTTTAATATTCTGTTTTGCTAATATCTTGTTATCTAATTAGTTTATCTTTTGCTATTTATTGTATCACTGCTGAGAACAATTTGAATTAGAATAGAATAATTTTATTTCCTCTGCATACGTATTGTCTCTCTTCTCTCCTCTGTTTTTTATAATTTCCTCCACAAAACCAACAATTGGTATCAGAGCCTTATTCTTACGGGACCTCTACCATGGAAGGTGAAGCAAGTTTTTCCCACATAACTCTTCCAATCTTTGATGGAGAGAATTATGATATTTGGGAAGTGAAAATGCAATCCTACATGGAGTCTTTGGATTTATGGGATGCTGTGGAAGAGGATTATGAAATATATCCGCTGCCTGAAAATCCCACCACGGCCCAAATTAAAAATCACAAGGAAAGAAAGATGAAGAAGGCAAAGGCGAGGTCATGTTTGTTCACTGGTATTTCACAAATGATATTCATCAGAATCATGACTCTTAAATCACCCAAAGCAATTTGGGATTATCTGAAAGAGGAATACGCTGGAGATAATAGAATACGAAGCATGCAAGTGCTAAATTTAAGGAAGGAATTTGAGCTTCAAAGGATGAAAGAGTCAGAGACAATCAAAGAATACTCAAACAAATTGTTGGGTATTGCTAACAAGATAAAGTTGTTGGGAAGTGATTTTACTGATTCGAGAATTGTAGAGAAAATTTTGGTAACGGTGTCGGAGAGGTATGAAGCATCTATAGCTTCATTGGAGAACACAAAGGATCTGTCGAAAATCACATTGGCAGAAGTACTACATGCCCTGCAAGCTCAAGAGCAGCGAAGGTTGATGAGGCAAGGTCGTGTTGTCGAAGGTGCTTTGCCCGCCAAACATCATGAAGTTGATGAAAGCAAAAAGGATTTTTTCAAGAAGAATCAGCCAACAAGCAGCGAAAATAATGCAAACAACCAAAACAAAGGTAAGGATAAAAAGAAAAATTATCCACCTTGTCATCATTGTGGCAAAAAAGGTCATGCACCTTTCAAATGTTGGAGGAGACCAGATGCAAAATGTAACAAGTGCAACCAGATAGGGCATGAAGCGGTGATCTGCCCCAACAAAAATCACCATGATGAGGGAGCTCAGATTGCTAATCAAGAAGAAGAGGACCAACTGTTTGTGGCCACATGCTTCTTGAGTAGTAAATCAAGTGAAAGTTGGTTGATTGATAGTGGTTGTACGAACCACATGACATATGATAAGACTTTATTCAAAGATTTGAAGCCAACTAATGTCTCAAAGGTCAGAATTGGGAATGGTGGCTATATTCCTGTAAAAGGAAAAGGAACTGTTGCAATTTCAACGTGTTCAGGTACCAAATTAATATCAGATGTTCTTTATGTACCTAACATTGACCAAAACTTGCTAAGTGTAGGTCAGTTGATTAAAAAGGGATTTAAAGTGTCCTTTGAACATCAACATTGCTTTATCTATGACAATTTTGGCCGGGAAGTTCTAAGGGTTAAAATGAAAGGTAAAAGCTTCTCATTTGATCCAGCAGAGGAGGAGCATACAACCTATTTCACTCAAGTCACACCCACGGAATTCAAGCACAAGAGACTTGATCATTGCCGTCTTGAAAGAATGCTAAACATGGAAAAAAGGAAATATGCAAAAGAAAATTTGAAGAAGTTTCAAATGGAGGAATGCAAATCTGTTAGCACTCCAATGAATCAAAAGGAGAAGTTTAGCAAGAAAGAAGGTGTTGATAACATTGATGAAGGATATTATGGGAGCTTGATTGGATGTCTAATGTATCTCACTTCAACAAGGTCAAATATTCTATTTGCTCAAAAGAACAAAATTGAAATTTTTGTTGACAATCAAGTAGTCATTGCTATTGCAAACAATCCCGTGTGTCATGGGAAGACTAAACATTTCAACATCAAGTTTTATTATTTGATAAAGATGCAACAAAGTGGAGAAGTGAACTTAATTTACTGCAAGTCTAAAGATCAATTGGCTGACATGTTTACAAAGTCACTACCTATCAACAAACTTGAACTCAAAGAATTGGAGTTTGCAGTTCCAAAAGCAAGGAGGAGTGTTGAAGATATACTTTTGTAACTGCATAATATTTTATTTTTCAATTTTTAAAATAGGATTTAGTAAATAAGTTGATTTCCTATATTTTAGGGGTAAGTCAGTTTTAATGGATTAGCTAGTCAATAAGTGATTCCTTATCTTTAAGGAGCAAGTTAGTTTTAATATTCTGTTTTGCTAATATCTTGTTATCTAATTAGTTTATCTTTTGCTATTTATTATATCACTGTTGAGAACAATTTGAATTAGAATAGAATAATTTTATTTCCTCTGCATACGTATTGTCTCTCTTCTCTCCTCTGTTTTTTATAATTTCCTCCACAAAACCAACATTAACATATATAAATTCAGTTACGTCTGCTAGCATTTTTTCTCGCCTAAACCTCCAAGCACTTCTACCATCATTTTTGCTTTTTCATATTACTCTGCCAGTACTTAATGCTTTGACTCATCATATTTTTTCGATCTCCATTCAATATGTGAGATTGAATTATTTGTTATTGACGCGAAAAAATGTTTGTGCATGCATAGTAATTGTTATTAGCAATACACGTTCATCATTCGAAGGCCTCTCTAGATCCACAAGTTTGTTCGTTATTATTAGATTTGTATTTAAAGGAATCTATATCAAGGCATTGATGCTTTAACAAATTAAGCATTAAAAATTGTGCGATGGCTATGCTAGAAGTCTGCAAGAGATGCTAGTTGGATGTCTAGCTATCCCACAACTAGAGATTGTGCATTCAAAAGTGTGATGGCAATGGGGGAACCTCCCTTTCCACTTATGTTTATGGTGTCTCTTCCTTACTCATCTTCTACCATTTTTTCCATTTTGGACTTGGTTAAATGTTTTCATGTTTTCGTAATTTCAATTTCTAGTGTGTTTTCCTTTTTATATATCTCATAGTTGTGAAAGAGGAGCGGGAAACATTGGACAAAGAATAGGCTTCCTTAGTCAACAATAGAGATGTGGCTATTGAGGAAGTTAGAAAGTTTTAGATATAACTGATGGGTATTTATTTTTGTTTATCATGTTTAAATATTTGTTCAGAAAAGAGAGTTCCATTCATACTTAAAATATTTTTTTAATACAAATGATCTTGAATATGACATTTACTTCTTTCTCCCACTAGACAATATGTAATTTGCATATGTTGTTATTATGAATTATATAAAACTAGATGAAATGTAATTATGGGATTTTAATATTCACTAATCACAAGATAAATTGTCCGAATAAATTACAGGTAGAATCAAAACCATACAACTTAGCTTTTTTTTTGGAAGGGAGGTTGATTGTGTCAATTAGAAGTGGATACTTTTTATCATTGATGTTGGTGCTTTTTCTTTTCTTTTTTCTGTAGCTTTTGTTTCTAAGGAAACTATAAAGGTATTAATGTTACTCCTTGTATTAACTTTGTTTTCTATTCTATATTATATATTTGATTTTGCATATCTATTTTATGTTTGAATTTTATTAGGAATGAATTTTTCGGAGTCCCTACTTCAAAACTCTGGGCTTTCCCATCATGAGTTTTTTTCCCTTCTAATTGGCCTTTCTATTAACCTTTCAAATTTTGTTCTGATTTAATACTCATATGTCATTATCTGCATGATTGGATTGATTTTCTCATGGTGATAAATTGTGACGTGTTTTGGAGGAGAGCAATCTCTTCATATGATGTATCACTGCATACATGTGTTCAAGGTTATGTATTCCACAAATGTGTGATTTTTGTGTTGTACTGTTTATGTAAATTAATGGCAAAAAATCTTATTAGAAAATTGGGTTCCGTTTGATATTTAAATTTGGGTTTACAACAAGGTTTTCTTTGCCTTTAAGATTTTGCCTCTTCTTTCATGAAGATAAATTTGAAACATGTTTGTCCATTTTTTATGGAAGAATGTGGTTAAATTGATTTAGAAAATAAGATTTTGAAAACTCATGAAAATTCTAAGTTTTGAGGTTCTATTGTAGTTTAATTTCAAGTTAATAAAGTGAAAGTGTTTCTATGTGATTAACTTAATTGTATGCAACATGAATGAGGTTGGTTATTGAATAAGACATTAAAGGAAAATATAAGGAGGAATGTACAAAATTAGAGCAATAAGTTGTCATTAATATAAATAAAATAACAATAGTCACTATTTAGTTTGTTTTTATATAGATAATCTCTGATATAAGGCAACAGAAGATGAAATTGGATGATTGAAGTTTACCACACAAAGAAATGGGAGAGACACGGTGTATTAAATTTGTAGAGAGAGTTATACCTTTGTATCAAAGTGTTCTTAGTCTCTGTTATGTTTTACTTTGGTACTAGATTAATTGTCTAACAATAAAGATAATGTGTTTGCCTCATTTTTTGGTCTAATTCTATTAGTAGTCTTTGTCTACATGCTAATTCGTTTGAAGTCATTATTATTTGCTGCAGGCTTGTTGCCTACGCTTGTAGAAGCAATTACTATTAGTTGGTTAATTTGATATTTCTTTGCAATTAAAATGAACTAGATATATACCCATGCGTTGCACGAATATTATTTTTTTAATATTATAATTATTAGTAAATTAAATAAAATATGATAAATACATGGTGCAAGTAATAAAATAGATAAAATATGTTTAGCTATAATATATCCTTTGATAAAAATAATGGTATTATTTTGAATTAGAAAATAATGTAAAAAATAATTTTAACTTTAATACGAAAATTACTTGTAATATTATGAAAATTAAACTCTTATTTATGAAGAGAAATTTATTCCCTAAAAAAATAGATTTTTTTTTGTCATTGAATTAATTTTTTATTAGTAAATCAAATGTGTTTGTCCTATTCCTCGAAAATTTGTGGTTATAAGAAGTTTCTATAAAGCTCTAGAAGTATTCCCATGTGCAATAATACACTATACTCTATAATATGTTACAAGTTGAAATGTGTGGATCGATCAAGGATCCTTTTACTGATGAAGAACATACACATTACAAGGTGGTGCAAATATCAATAGTAATATTTTAGTTTAGAGCAAAAATTTGTTTAGAGTATCATATATTAAAGAGACACAACATGGATTGATAGTTGCATATGAACATTTCAGTAAAAAAAAGGAAATCAATTCAAATTATGTGCATGTTTGCAATGACAAAAAAGAAAAGTAAACCCATAATATATATGGGTGAGATCCCAGCCTCGATTCTTTTGCATAGTATGGAAGCCAACCACAGTAGAGCTGGCAGGCATAGCAGTACTCTTCCATATACTAGTGTAACTTCTTATAACTATAAGTTGAGCAATATATAAGAGAAATGAATTCTTTTGAAGTAACACAAAAGTGAGCAATTGATATTTCTAAGCTTTACTTACAATGCGAGTCACCCAAGGAGTGATATTTTTAACATCAAATTCCCCCTTATCTTCACACAAGCAACATTGTTCTTGAAATCTTGTTTGACAATCAAAAATAGTGTTTCCACATCTTTGTTGTTGATATCTAAAGTAATCCTCTAAACCATTAATTTACTATTGGCATGTAAAGGAATTTTATTGATAAGGATATCACAACTTAATTAACACAAGATGTGTAAGATCGAACGCCCAACAACAAATAAACATGTACGTCAGCATATATACAGATAACCTTGCTGGAAAAACAACACCCCCAAGCATCCCGTCCTAACTACAAACGTGAGTACAAAAAAGGAAATGAGATAAATCTATACAATTAAAGTTCCCTACCCCTCACAATGTGGCAAGTTAAGAAAAATTATTACAACTTCCTAAAGAAATACAAAACTTAACATGTATATTCCTTGTTGCTTTTGGTATGTTTGCATACTCTAATTGTGTATAGCCAGCTCATTCTTGAGCACATCAAAATGGCGAGACAATATCAACAATGCTTCAACTCATTACTTGTTGCAAAACAACAAAGGTGGGTTGGGCAACCTTGCAGAGGGGCTTGTAAGTGGAAGTGGGCTTGACTGAGCAAGCTTGTGACACGTGAAATTAATTAAAGGGGATGTTATCTTTTCCATTCAACGAGAAATTAAAAGGATAATCAATTTCTAATTGTTAGAATATATGATATATTTTAACACACCCCCACAGTCAAAGCAGGAGAGATCGACGGATACTGAGACTGTCTCGAAAATCCTCCAATAACATCAAAGAAAGTCCTTTAGTAAATATGTCTGATATTATCATATATTTTAACACTAATGGAATGCACAAAAAGACTTGAAATTGTAACACTACTACAAAAACAGCATTTTACGACATGGGCTCTACGACGGTTGCTTGAAAACCGCTTTAGAAAGTAGTGCGGTGGCATTTTTGTAATTATAATGAATATAAGAGCATTTTATAATTCAATTTTCGACGGGTTTTATAAAAAAACCGTCTTAAATCATTTGGATTATAAACAAAACGCGCAACCCGTTCAACTTCTCCTTTCGCGCTGAACCCTCTTGCCTTCTTCTAACCCTAAGCGTGGTTGCAGCACCTCTTGCTTTTTCTTGAACCCTAGTCGTGCCCACGCGGCACCCCTGGTTGAATCGATCTCTTCCACAGCCTCTTCGTCGAGTTCGACCTTCCTGGCAGGGCTTTCGCAGCACCCCTAGAACTTCCGAATCAAGGACTGCCAGCAAGAAGCACGACAGCTACAACTGCGGCCGTTGCGGCCTCCCTAAGAAGGGCCATGACTGCACCGGCAAGACCGCTCCCACTCCCACCTCCGCTTCTTCCGCCACCCCTTCCCACTCCTCTTTCTCCGCCGTTTCCGCTCTTTCCTCCGGCTCCGCCTCCCGCTGCCCGCTGTCTCACCTCCGCCGCGCTCTCTCCTCCGACGAGGATGAAGCTGGCAGGCTCGACCTGTCGGAGCCCGTCGATGTGCGGTCTGAAGAAGATGATCTGGATTCGTCTGGTTTGTCGGGGAATCTTCTATGGGAAGTATTGAGGAAGTTGTCGCTGACGAGGCTGTTAACGGCAGCGATGGTGAGCAGAGGTTGGAGGGAGATGACAAGGAGTTTGTGGAGAGCGACGGAGGAGTTAAGGATTAGGGTTCCAACGTGGGCTCAGGTGGGTTTTGTGTCAATTTTGAAGAAGTGTCCGGGGATCGTGAAACTCTCACTTAAAAGGGAAAGGTCTGTGGTCAATTTTGTGTCAATTTTTCCCTCTACATATTGTGCTTACTATTTTTCTAACGTTGTGTTTCTCGCAGGTTGAATTGGGCTTTGGAAATGGGGTAGTTGATAATATTTTCTTTGTCCCTGGGTATAGTATCAGTGGATTTGTTGTTGCTCAGGTAATGCTTGTTGAAGTGCCAAATCTTAAAATTTCACTTTCCTTTTGTGTATTTATGCTTACTTTACAATTGCTATTCATTTCTAGTTTTAGCTAAAGCCTCAATTTTCTTCAGCTTTCTGCAGTGCTAGTAATGTGGATCGAAATCAATGGAACCCACACGCAAAATAGTTATGATAGCTGTGGGGGAAAACATAACATTGTTGTGGGCCTTCCATGGTCCATGCTGATCGTGGGGAAGTCTTGCCTCTTCTCATTCATTGGACATTGCTGGCTTGGAGTTAGTGGATCCACTTTCTGCTGATGTAAGCTTTTGCTGTAATGTTTTTAAATGCTCCTTCTACTGCATGTTGTAAATCTCTGAATCATTTGTCTCTTTCCTTAGGGGTATGGATTTAGGATTTGGTCTTGATAATATAAGTAAAATGAATTTCTACAATTCTAACATAAGATGGATGTTTTGAAGTTATCCTTGTTGAGGTGCGTAGAAATATTCAGTAACTAAGCTACTTGGAAAATAATAATCATTAAATGCTCCTATTTCCAACAAGATAAGATGTTGATCCCCTTGTGTAAGATATCACCTTCAATTTTTGTCATTGGTGATGATAAACTGGGTAGGGAACACTTAATGCGATTTTGTGGTTGAATTATATTTTCGTTGATATGTTTGACAATACAATCAATTCATGTGATTTGTGCCATAGTAAATGATGCTTGGATAGTTTGTGATTTTTATTGAGTTTGTGATTGTTTTTAGAGGAATTCGATTTGGGTTTGTAGATTCAAGAGGTCCTCGTGAACTTTATGGAAAAGGCAGTACGATTTGATGTGGATTTGAATCAAGTTGAAGTCAAGTATCACTTAGAAGTTGAGAATGTGAATGGGATTCAATTACAAACAGTTCTGGAGGCAATGGATGTAAGTTAATACATTCTATTCTCGTACTCTATTTGGAACATTCTATTTTATTCCTGTTGTGTTGTTGTAAATTTGTTTTTCCTGTAATTTATGTCATTTTTTAGGTAGTTGGTATTCTAGAGTATGGGCTTGCTAAAGTTGCTGATTTGATGATCAAGTATGTTAAAATAACATTATTTTATTTTATGTAATGTGAAAATTAAATTACTAATTAAAAACATTTATGCGTTATAATAAAATTAAATTTAAAAAATATTATTAAAAAAATAAAAATGTTTTTCAATATTTTTTATGAAATTTTAGAAATTTAATTATAAAAATTACAATAAATTTTCACATTAATATTTCGTGGAACTGCTAATTATTTTATTCCGTTTCTTATTATTGTTTTAATATTACTATTTTTTAAAAATATTTCGTGGAACTGCTGATTTTTTTAAAAATATTCTGTTTCTTATTATCGTTTCATTATTGAAAAGTGAGAATGAAAATCTTACTGGGCTAAACATATTATGCTACATCCAATTTATTCATTCTTGCAAGACAATTGGCGAACAAAACATATTATGCCATGCTAGTGTTTTAGACAAACTTACTAGCCTTCTTGATGATAAAGTATGCTACATTTTAGTTAGAGAAAAAACATATATTTGGTGTGGGCCATGATCAGCTTAATAGGAACCCAAAACAAAACCAATTATAAATATTTTGGAATAATAAATTACATTTAAATTTTACAGTAAATAATTTATATTGTGATACATAGTTATATTAATAAAATGTAAATAATTTTTTTTATCTCTATCACCCCTACATTTTAGTTAGAGAAAATTAATTAATTTAATCTTACACTTCTCTAACATTTTTTTATCTCTAACCTTCACCTAATTAATTAATTTAATCTTACACTCCTCTAATTATCTAATTTAACTCCAGTTATTCATTTTCACACACATACAACAACATTTCTAATAAATCATATTAATTAGTTTTGGAAAAATATGATAGATTTAAATAAATTAATTAATTAAAAGTTTGTGTATAGATTAAAATAAAATTAGCAACTTTAGGTGCCTGTCCTTTGTGATATCTGTCTGTCCATGTTTAAATTAATCAAATTAGCTAAAAAAATTCTTATTGATTAATGACTCATAAAAATGCCCTCATTCAATATAGTTATTTTAATATATTCAAATAACATTAATTTTATGCCCCTAATCCTTCTCACCTTGTAATTCATGTCACCAAGATCTATGATGCTTGGGAAACTTGTCTTTCGCTCTCCATGCTTGAGGACATTGTCAGCATTATTATTGTTCTCTGTTCAAGAACATTAATTTTATGATTTTTGTTTATAATAATATTTGTTTCCCTTTTTTGCAGAGGGATATTGTTGGAATAGGGGGCTCTCGGTCAGACTTTGCATTATTTTGTAACAGTGTAAATTTTTTTACACTAACTGTTCATATCTATTAAACTCTTGTTTTAATTGGTATTGATATATGTATGTTCTTTCTATAATTGTATTTTAATGTCAGATAATTTTAGTACGTACTAAGTTAGATATCAATTTTAATGTCTGAATATTAATTTTAATGTCTAATCATTTCTCACTTTTGATGTCATTTCTAAGACGGTTATTACGAAATAACCGTCTTTCAAAGTTTATACTTTTAACATTTAAAGACGATTATTTTATAATAACCGTCTTTGAAAGTTTTTTTTTTACATTTAAAGGCGGTTATTAAGAAATAACCGTCTTTAAAAGGTCTCTTCGTTTGACATTCAAAGACAGTTATTTCATAATAACCATCTTTAAAAGGTTTCTAGTTTTCACATTCAAAGACAGTTATTACTAAATAACCGTCTTTGAATGTAAATGCTGACACAACATACAAAGATAGTTATTAGTTAATAACCGTCTTTGAAAGATTCGTACATTCAAAGACGGTTATTATAATAACCGTCGTAAAAATTGATTTTGTTTTAACGACGTTTTAAACAATGACGGTTGACAACCGTCGTAAAATACACATATTAACCGTCGTAAAAAGCTATTTTTTTAGTAGTGTAATGATAGTAATATTGTTGTTACAATTTTAAATATGACTAACTGATATTTTAAAATTGTAATTTGTTAGTAGTCATATTGTAATTAAGGAATAGTTTTCTGTCTATTTTATTTGTGTTGGATTTGGTGCAAAAGGTGTTGTTTATACTTTGGTGATATTAGCTAGTATTATGTAGAGGAGGTGGGTTGTAGAATATGTGAGGTAATGACACATGATAAAATAGTCTAACGTGGCGAGTAATAAGGGATTGATGTGGTAACATATTGTTTTGTATCTCAAAATTTATATATTATAAATAGATTACAAAAGATTATACCTTCATGTGTTACATTGAAATGTGACAAATTGGCAGTATGAGATCTATAAATAGGATTGTACCTGCATGTTGTTAATGAAATTTATATGTTTGCTTCATAAAATGAAATTTATATGTTTGTGTATGTTCTTTCCTTCTAATTTTGATGCTTAAAATTTGATTATTCATTAAAATGAATTTGGTGGACAAGTTGTAAGAGTTCTTTGAGAATGATAAGAACTTGAAGTGGACATGGAAAAGAAAATCGTTCATCTAACTCAAATTTTCAAGTGGTAAGCAATTAGAACATTTCTAGTATAGAAATTAATTTAATATCTAGATTCCTTATGATTCTTATTTTGAATTTGGTTGTTTTAGTGGGGATTTGGACAAGAGAAAGAAATATTGAAGGGGATAATTAATTATTTGGATCCAAATATATAACCACACATTTCTTTGATTGTTTCACTATATCAAGTGCACATGTAACTTATATAATAGCTATATTGTTTTTTCCCCTCTAATTAGAATTATAAAAGAATGATTAATTACTTAACAACCTTTAATTAATTTTATTAATTTTATCCTTTTTTGTTTAACAGAAATAGGTTTGATATTTCTATTACAAGGGCTCAATTGATTTGATTGGAAAATACTGGTGGAAGTTGAGACTCACGTATACTTTTTTATTATGTAATCAAGACTTGTAACCAAGCATATATAGACATGAGTATTAGGTAGGTACCTTAATTTTTTGGATAATGATTTTTAATAATTAGGTATTAAATAATATTTTTATTAGCAAATAAATAAATTGATGATGGCACAAGGGATACCATAACCTATACACAAAGGAAAAACAAAAAAGCAAAGCAAAAACCCTGGTTAATAATCATTAACCCTATAGTAGGCAAATAAAAATTAACCAGGCCTACCAAACCAATATCTTTGGCTTAAAAACCCATATATACGGTCCATATACCAAATATCAGAAAATCTATACCCTTAGCCAACAATCCTACAATAAATGGCTGCATAATCCAGCCAATAGCAGTAGAACCAAATCCCAAATATTCCTTTGCCACTCGCCTTAAAATACTAGTATCACCAACTTCTCGTAATTGTTTGCATAAAACTATTACCCAGAATCGTCAAATATTATGATCACCACATTAAACGGCATTAACTCATATATTACAGAAAGAACTGTTATGACAGGCACTGGGTCAAGATACCAGAGCAAGAATGATGCAGCAAAATCTTTTAGTCTGGTTTTTAACCAAGACTGAGCCGTAAACATGTATTGGTGTTTCAACTTTTCACCATCAAAATTTCACCCTCAAAGACACATATGTTTCTATGGTTCCAAATACATTGTATTAATGCACTCCACACAACCAGACGATCCGATACGACACCCAGAGTGTTGCATGAAGTGTGATGTAGGTTGTTGCGGTAACATCGTTGCTATCCCTTCCCGTTGATACCAGTCCATCCATAAATGAGATGATTTTGGATATGAAAATAGTAGATGAATGGTTGTTTCCTCCAGCAAAAAACAAAATGGACATAGAATGTCCCTTTAATTAAAACAATGTTTTTTTTTTCTCTCAAGTATTGCCTTTTTGGCAATTTGTCCATAATTGTCCTCCACACCAAAAGTGTTGCTTTTAATGGTAGTTTCAGCTTCCATAACACTAAAAAAAAATTCGTCATCCTCACCTTCCAATGAGGTATCATAATGTATGCACTTGCCACAGAGTATACACCTTCCTTACTTGCCTTCCAACTCCATACATCACCCATGTTGTGAGAGAGTGATGTTTTGGATAAGATTTTTCAGCTCCATCACCATGTCTTCCTCCCAAACAAACCATCTCCAATGCCACCCTAAATTCCAAATCCAACCCTCCCTCTCCGAACTACCCATGTTTTGTATATATTTATCCCTTTGTGTTGAGTTCAAAAACAATCTTGGATAAGCATTTGTTATGCTACCAATGCCAAGTCAATTATCAATCATACATGCGATGCGGTACCACGTCAGAGAAAAATCTTGCACATGGCAACACGGACCATATACTGGAAGTCAGGTCACTCTTTTTTGAGAGAATACTTTCACCATATGGGATCAATATAGGCTTAGAGGAGCACTCAAACCGAGTGTATTATCCCCAAGGCCTAGACTCCTAAGAGTCCGTCAGGATCTCTCCCTCTTGATTCAGGTTCAACCTAGAAAATATTTTAACACAAAACTCTTTATGAACTATACAAACCACGCAACTATTCAATTGTTCTCAAAATAATTTTCACTCGTCGCGCCTCAAAGTGATTAAATTCATCGGGTTCCCATAGTGGATCCCATCACAATACTCGTTCTGCATTAATTCTTCACTCTTAAAGGGTCTTATAGTTGTGTGATAGTATAGTTCATAACTCACAACTCAATGCGTACAATATCTCAATACACATGTATCTTACAATTCAACATATACTCAGTTTATCACATACACCTAATCTCAATCACAATGTTATATTCCCAAAGCATCATGTTATCACACCTCAAGAATCATATACACATAAGACAATATTAATATATACATGGCACAAACACGTATTTTACTTGTGAACTATGCACTACACACAACTACTCAATTGTTTTCAAAATCATTTTAACTTGTCGCACATCAAAGTGATTAGACTTGTCGAGTTCTCACAGTGAAGCTCATCATAAAACTCATTGCGCATTAACTCGTCGTCCTTAAAGAGCCTTACAGTGGTGTGATTGTACGGTTCATATTTCACAATTCAATGCTTACAATATCTCAATACACATGTATCTTGCAATTCAACATGTGCTCACTTTATCACTTACACAATCTCAATCACAATTTCATAATTTCAATATAACAATTTATCATGCCTCATGAATTATATACACATCACATAGTAGTGATATTTGCATATCATGAAACATATATATATATATATATATATATATATATATATATATATATATATATATTAAATTGAACTATATTATTTTCAATAAAAAAGAGTTTCTACAACAATTAAATTAAAATTGTATCAAAAGAAATTACTACTATGCATTAACTTTATAATTTTCTTTAATTTATTATTTTATTACTACAATGTATATATAACATGTTGATCATCATCATGGGCGAATAGAGGACAAAGACAATAATTTGTATAAAATAAATGACTAAAGAGAAGATTATTTAGAGTAGACAATTGATGTGCATGGTGTCAAATATCAAAAGTGTAGTGGTACATGACATAAAAAATTGCGTATGATTTCAGTTTGATTTGAAAGTTTATTTTAATATAACATTACAATACATTTTTCAATCTAGCACAATATGCAAAACAAACACAGGGATTTTTTTTTCTTTTAACCATTTATTCTTTATCACAGTATGCTAGATTCAAATATAAACTCATAACGCAAATTAACTAGTAAAGACATCATACTAATCAGTCAGTTCCATCAATTCACGCTAATTAGAAGAAAAAAACTCAATTTCAAGGGTTCACATCACTCAACACAAGAACACATCAATTTCACGACAATTTCGCATCGGAATATCAATTGGTCCGTCAAAGATATATAATTCATAGTTATAATTATAAAGATAGAATCAAAATTGTAAAACCATGCTAAAACCTATCCCAATTGATCCTCTAAGGATCCCGACACATGTTTTCACTACTCTCCAATTGTGAATAATTCATCATTTACCACTAAGCGGACTCACGTGTATAGTCCAATAGCGATAGTGGTGTCTCTAGCTATTCCTTAATATTCTTCAAGCTTCTCCTCTAGCCCTTCTGTTAGGGTTTCCAAGTATTAGAGAGAAGGAGAAGGGGGTGAAGCCTCAAATTTACTATCTCTATGCGAGGGGCATAGCTTTCTCCAAAGACATTATTTCACAAATCCCATCGGTGGGAATATGCGAAAACGAGTTATGAAATTGGTGTCCAAATTTTGGAATGATCCAACAGTTAATGAATTTGGGATCGTAGTTTTGTTGAAACATATTTGGGTGTATGCAAGAAAAATAGAAGATTTTGGAAGAGGAAGAAGAAAAAACAAATTATGGAAGAAAAAAGAGCGTAGAAAAGTATCATAAATGTAAAAACTGACCTAATAAGTCTCTATTTATAGTTAGGGTACTCTGAACTCATTATTTACTCTATTTTTCTTTATTTTATTATTTATAAAATGAGAACTCTATTTAACTCCTTTTAAATAAATAAATAAATAACACATTAAAACATCTATTTATTTTTTAAAACATATTTATTTTATTTATTTCAAAACTTATTATTTTAATTAATAAACCATTTTCCCGTCATTTATTTAATTACAAAAACACCATTATTTTTTTTTCTAAAACTCTATTTATTTTTAAATAAAAATATTTTTTATTTATTTTACAAAAAACAGGGTGTTACATTGAGGGTGAAAGAAAATAGGCAAGTGGTGGCTTGCTAGGACACTTGTGTTGTGTTCAATTATATTATTAAGATGTTTTGTTGCAGTGGAGAATTGACTTTGTGTGAGCCAAGTGTGTACACTTAAATATTCAGGAAGGTTTGCCCTAAGGCCTTCAACCTCCCTTACACTAGTGATAACATGACTACATATGAGTGTTATTCAATAGACTACAACATTGTTTTTTGACCTAATATTGGAAAGGATAAATCAGTTGGCTTGGGTTTTGGAGGTAATGGTAGCAAGCATTACATTGCATAAATTGTTGCAATTGTGGTTTCAACTACTATTTTATATATTGTTGGGGTTATAATACTGATTATGTTTAATAAAGGTGAAACCATACTCAAAATCCAATTGAAAGTGGTGAGGAAGGCATTGCTTTATTAAGTCCAAATGGAAACATGCCAATCCTATTAGACTAAACCTTTTAACCTGTGATGTTACAAACTACAAAAGAAACACAGGTCATTAACAAAATGCGGAAAATAAAAATTAAATCATACCTCCAGCCATTGCCATGAAAGAGTTTTCTTGTTTTTGGTTCTTCCAAGCTCTTTCTCTTTCTCTCTCTAGATGGTGTATCAGAATGAATTCGAAGAGATGAGCTCAGGGACCAAATACATGTGCTATATATAGGCATTCTACCATCAAGAATGCGTTTAGTAGTCATTACCACTCATTATTGGCTTTTATAATTCATTAGTGGTCATTACCACCCATTAACAGCCATTCAATTTGGCTTCCAAAATTGACGAGCATTTCAATTTTTCAAAATGTTAGGACCAAAAATTATTACATTCTCCCACTTGGTCCAAACATTTTTGACTCAATGCTCAATCTTCTTAAGAAATGAATACACGAATCATAGTGATAGTTGCTCTTATAACGAGTAATATCATTCATGTATTACAATATGCTCAATTTCCCAAGCAGTATACTCAAAGTGGTGATAAAACTTAATGAATAAACCCAATGTTTATTCTTGGTCCAAAACATAATTTTTCTCAAATAAATCAATGTGCACCCAAATATAAGAAAATATCATAATATAAAAGTTTCAATTTTAACATATAAGTATACAATCATTAAGTGGAACCAAGTCTCATTCTTTCTACATGATCTTTAAATTTAAACGGTGGCATGCCTTAGTTAAAGGATAAGCAATCATCAACTCAGTGCTTATATGCTCAATGACCATTTTCTTGTTTTTTACTCTTTCTCTAATGGCTAAGTACTTAATGTCGATGTGCTTGCTTCAACTTCCACTTTTGTTATTCTTAGCCATAAAGATAGTAGCTGAGTTATCGCAGAAAATTCTCAAAGGCCTTGAAATAGTATCAACTATCTTCAGTCCAGAAATGAAACTTTTAAGCCATACACCATGTGATGTAGCCTCAAAACAAGAGACAAACTCAGCTTCCATGGTAGAAGTAGCAGTCAAAGTCTACTTAACACTCCTCCATGAAATAGCTCCACCAGTCATCATGAAAATGTACCCAGATGTTGATCTACGACAGCCAACACAACCAGCAAAGTCTGAGTCTGAATAACCAATCACATATAGATTGTCTGTCTGACTATACATAAGCATGTAATCTTTGGTCCCTTAAAGGTACCTCAGCACTTTCTTAGCAGTTCTCCAGTGGTCAATACTTGAATTACTCTGATATCTTCCTAACATTCCAACTGCAAAAGCAATGTCAGGCCTTGTGCATACTTGAGCATACATGAGGCTTCCAACAACTGAAGCATAAGGAATGTTTTTCATCTGTTCCCTCTCAAAGTCATTCTTTGGACATTGGTTCAAATTAAACCTATCACTCTTCACAATGGGAGCAACACTTGGTGAACAATCTTTCATCTAAAATCTCTCTAGAATTTTGTTAATATAGGTTTCCTGTGATAGACCCAAAATACCTCAAGATCTATCTCTATGAATCTTAATGTCGATAACATAAGATGCATCACCCATATCCTTCATGTAAAAATTCTTAAAGAGAAATTGTTTCACCTCATGTAGCAAATCCCGATCATTGACTACAGGTAAAATATCATCTACATATAAAACAAGAAAACATATTTTACTCCCACTGACCTTGTGGTATATGCATTGATCCATGGGGTTTACATCAAAACCAAATGAAGAAATTATCCCATGAAACTTAAGGTACCACTGACGGGAAGTTTGTTTTAAACCATATATAGCTTTATTAAGCTTGCAAACCAAATGCTCACCACTATTAGAGGAGAAACCTTCAGGTTGTTTCATATAAATCTCCTCCTCTAAATCACCATTAAGAAAAGTTGTTTTCACATCCATTTGTTGTAACTCAAGGTCAAAATGAGCAACTAGTGCCAAGATTATACAAAGAGAATCTTTCTTAGATACTGGAGAAAAAGTCTCTTTGTAATCTATTCCTTCCTTTTGAGTAAATCCCTTAGCAATAAGTCTTGTCTTGTATCTCTCAATGTTGCCTAATGAATCCCTTTGGTCTTAAAGACCCATTTACATCCAATGGCCTTTGCCCCATTAGACATCTCATCCTTCATGGCATCATACCATAAATTTGACTATTTACAACTCATGGCTTGATCAAAAGTTTCAGGATCATTTTCAGCTCCAATATTATAGTCAGATTCTTGCAAATATACAATATAATCACTAGGAATAACTGATTTTCTTACTCTAGTAGACCTCCTTAATGTTGCATCAACATATTCTTGGGGATCATGTTGTTCAACTGGTTGTTCATCATTTTCATGAATTTGATTATCAACTTGATCTACTGGATTATCAACAACAGTTTGTGGAATGCCAATCATGTGTTGTTCATCATCCCTTTGAACTTGAGGGGTATGAATTACAACCAATCTTTCATTTGATGTGGAAGGTTGAGACTTTATATAATCAATTTCATAACCTAAGTCCTTCAATTGATCACTCCCACTTATCAAGTCATTTTCAATAAACTTGGCATTTCTTGATTCCACAATCCTAGTAATATGATGTGGACAATAAAACCTATAACCTTTAGACCTTTCGACATATCCAATGAAATACCAACTAATGCTCCTCGGGTCAAGTTTCTTCTCTTGTGGGTTATATATTCCTACCTCAGACGGACAACCCCAAACGCGCATATGTTTCAAACTCGGTTTCCAACCTTTAAACAACTCAAAAGGTGTCTTTGGGACAGCCTTGGTTGGAACACGATTTAATATATACACTATCGTCTTTAGTGCTTCAACCCACAAGGATTTAGGAAGATTGGAGGTTCTAAGCATACTTCGCACCATGTCCAATAATGTTCAGTTCCTTCTTTCTGCCACACCATTCTGATTTGGAGAACCAGGCATAATGTATTGGGCAACAATCCCATGTTCTTGAAGAAACTTTGCAAAGGGACCAGGTGCTTGTCCATTCTCAGTATATTTGTTATAGTATTCTCCACCTCTATCTGATCTCATTATTTTCATTTGCTAGTCACATTGGTTCTCAACTTCATCCTTAAAGACTTTGAAGGCATCCAATGCTTCGTATTTTTTATGAAGAAAATAAGCATTCATATATCGTAAATAATATTCTATAAAGGTGATAAAATATTTCTGACCATATGCATCCATATCTGGACAACAAATATCAGTATGAATTATTTCTAATATGCTTGAACACCTGTTAGCACCTTTCTTAAACATGTTGGTCTGCTTATCCTTAATGCAGTCCACACAAGTCTTAAAGTCAGCAAAATCTAGAGTATTGAGTACCCCATCTTTCACTAACCTTTTAATCCTCTCAATGGAGATATGTCCTAATCTCCGGTGCCATAACATAGAGGAGTTCTCATTAATATTACACCTTTTAATATCAGTTTGAACATGCATTTAACTATAAGTGGCACAATTTTGTAAACCAAGAAGATAACGACCATCAGACAAGATATAATTCCCAACACATTCAGAATTATAAAATAACTCAAATGATGTGTCTTTGAAATTAAAGGAATATCCAAATGGTACAAGTCTTGAAATAGAAATCAAGTTTCGAGAAAAACTTGGTACATAAAAGGTCCCTTCTAATTTTAAAATAAAGCCACTACTTAAAGTCAAAATGCAAGTTCCAATGGCCTCCACATGTGAGCCTAACTTATTGCCTGATAAAATGTTTTGCTCACTTCCCACTGGTTTCCTTAGGTTTTGCATACCCTGTAATGAATTTGCAATATGGATAGTAGATCCAAAATTAATCCACCAAGTGTTAATATTAATACTAGCCATATTAGATTCATAACATACTAATGAGATTCATTTACCATTCTTCTCGAGCCATTTCTGGAATCCAAAGCAATTCTTCTTCATGTGTCCCTTCTTCTTGCAAAAGAAACACTTTGTCACCTTCTTAATATCAGCTTGAGGTGGTATTTTA
Source organism: Glycine soja (assembly GCF_004193775.1). Classification (NCBI taxonomy): domain Eukaryota; kingdom Viridiplantae; phylum Streptophyta; class Magnoliopsida; order Fabales; family Fabaceae; genus Glycine; species Glycine soja. Next base: position 36,246,815 of record NC_041007.1, on the reverse strand, counting down.
CCATTCCCCTTTTGATTAGCTTGAGACTTAGTTGTTTTGTTCTTCCCATAAGCAGTTGTCAGCAATGCACTCTCACCCATCTCCATTACAAGCCTTTCTTCTTCCTGAACACACATGGTCATTAATTCATTGATAGACCATTTATCTTTATGTGTGTTGTAGGAAATCTTAAACGGCCCATATTCAAGCGAAAGGGTGTTCAAAATGAAATGCACTAGGAAGGACTCAGACATATCAACCTCTAGTTTCTTAAGTTGAGCTGAAATATCTCGCATTTTCATGATGTACTCACGCTCACCTTTCACACTGGTGAGCCGAAGAGAAGAGAACTTCATGATCAAGGTGCTTGTTAAAGTCTTATCTGAAGTGATGAACTGGTCATCAATGGCCTTAAGCAAGTCTCGGACCTTTTCATGCTGGTCAACAGAACCACGTATCCCAGCCGAGATTTTGGTCTTAATGAACATCACACTGAGTCGGTTGCTCCCACCACTCATATAGCGCAACGTCAACTAGGCTACTTTCATCAGTGATTGCAGGTGGTTCGTATTTCCTTATAGCATAGTCTATGTCCATCCACCCCAATTGTAGAAGAATTCTCTCCTTCCATATCTTATAGTTATCTCCTTTGAGTTCGAAAACATCACATTGAATATCAGAAAAACTAATAGTTTGAGAAGTTACAAAATTCAAAGGCTTATGTCAAAATTTGAGGCATACTAATCTTAATTGTATCTTTTACCAATGCAAACATACCATAAAATTGAATCTTGTGACATAAAAATTGCCTGTGAACTAAATTTTTAATTCAATAAGAAACAATTAAACCTTATGATAGAATAATCAAATTACTTGCTTAAATTCATGTTTTACGGGTGCAACATGAAAATAATTTAATTTCTATCGCAAATATTTACTTTATGATAAAATCGACAAATTATACATACCTCATTATGCCTGTGGGTAAATCATGAAAAATAATAAGTCATTTTATCCCAATTAATTATACAAATATAATAAAAAATTTTGTGGGATAAAATTCATTATATAAGTATAATTAATTACAATATTATGTCTAATTCCTTATATGATCTTTAACCAACTTAATATATAATTTTAATCAAAATATAGATGTTGTGGCTAATCCATAATTAATCAAAATTATAAAGATCACTTACACATAAAACTTTATTATATGAGAGTAAATCGTATTATGCATTTCAAAATCAAGACACAATATAATTATGAATAAAATTCTCATATAATTTTATAATTGAAACATAATATTATGCATTTGATTTCATATATATATGCATAAAATAAAGTTTTCCAGAATATATTCATGCATAAATTAAATCAAAATTCCAAAAATTGTAAAGCAGAATAATTATATAAGATATGAAAAACGATTGCATATCATAAAAGCTTTACTGATTTACCGATTCTCAGTCATTTGGACACCGTTTTACACAATTCAAAATCCAAAAACAAGGAAATTGAACAAAATACAGATTTATAATCTTATTTTTAAGAAACAAGGCCCTTCATACCATAAACAAAATTAAATCGGAAAAATACCAAAAACCGAAAAATGGACAAGGCAGAGGCAACTGTGGCTTTGATACCAAATGTTAGACTAAACCTTTTAATATGTGATGTTACAAACTACAAAAGAAACACAGGTCATTAACAAAATGCGGAAAATAAAAAATCAAATCATACCTCCAGCCATTGCCATGAAAGAGTTTTCTTGTTTTTTGTTCTTCCAAGCTCTCTCTCTTTCTCTCTTTAGATGGTGTTTCAGAATGAATTCGAAGAGATGAACTCAGGGACGAAATACATATGCTATATATAGGCATTCTACCATCAAGAATGCATTTAGTACCCATTACCACTCATTATTGGCTTTTATAATTCATTAGTGGTCATTACCACCCATTAACAGCCATTCAATTTGGCTTCCAAAATTGACGAGCGTTTCAAATTTTCAAAATGTTAGGACCAAAAATTATTACAAATCACACTTCAAGTTTTATAGACAGCTACAAACGATTTTAGTGAAGAAAACCTCCTTGGGAAGGGAGGTTTTGGCATTGTTTACAAAGGAGAGTTGCCAAATTGAACAAATATTGTAGCAAAAAGGATGTTGGATGAAAAGAGAATGAATGAGTTCAAGGTTCAACATCGGAATGTGTTTAACTCTTGGGGTATTGCTTGAATGAAAGTGGGAGACTTTTGGTGTATAAGTATATGCCTCGGGGTTCTCTTAACAAATATTTGATAAATTGAAAAGATGAACGCGCTAGACCATTAGAGTGGAAGACTAGGCTTGCAATTGCTTTGGATGTTGCTAGAAGAATTGAATAGTGTCATGGTTTGATAGGAAAACTTTTGTCCATAAGGATATAAAAACATCAAACATTTTTTTGGGAAATAATATGTGTGTCAAAGTATCAGACTTTGGATTAGTGTGAGTTATTCCCAAAGGAAAGAACTTATGTGAAACTTAAGTAATTGTTGGAATCTCTGGCTATACAACCCTAGAGTATGTATTCTAGAAACAATTTACAACAAAAATAAGATGTATATAGCTTTGGATGTATTCTTATGGAAATGATAACTAGAAAGAAATAGTTAATAAAAATAAATCATATTAGGAACTCTACCTTATTAAATGGTTCGATACGTAGCTACAAGAAGGGATGACGAACAATTCATTTTGAGACATCATTGACCAAACATTGTACTTGATGAAGAAACCATAACCAATATTGACATTATTGCAAAGCTAGCATGGTGTTGTTGTTTTAAGGACCCCAATCAACATCCTAATATGGGTTAGTTGGTGAATATGCTATCACATCTTGTTAAGGAGTACATCCCTTCATAAACATATGTTGATAGGATATATGGAGTTGATGGTAGCGATACACCATCAACAAATGTAAATGAATTGTACCAAGATATTAAAAGAAAAACCATCATCTTGGAAACAAATGCATCAGTGACTCATCCATCTGATGTTGTTGGCCCCTCTCAGTATGGTTGATTGTTCTATTACCATGTTTTACTTGTAATTTGTCATATATGGAGCAACACTAATCGGTCTTGACTATAATGTCAGTGAAAATTTATGATTTCCCATTAAACTTCACCAACTCAAACACATGTAGAAGAATGATTCATTTAAATCTTTGAAGAGAACTCAACTAAGTATAAATGTTTCGTAGGATAGAAGGAAGCCACTAGCCAAGAGTGAGAAAATGTGTCAAATATATGTAACTTGGTGTTGTTTGTAGCAAAGGTCTACACCTTAGTTGCAAGTAGATCATTGGAAATCATTGCCTCAACCTACAGGTTGTGATGAAAGAATTTATAGCTGAAGGTATTCAACTTGTTTATGTAGAATTCATGAAAGGTAGCATCAACAAGCAATTCTGAAAATGGAGATCACCAATGTTAGTGAATATAAGTCTATTGTAAAGCAGCAGTTGCCAAAAATGATGTTTGACTACTACGTAGCGTGTGTAGAGGACCAATGGATTATGGAAGAAAACAAAAATGTTTTTTTCCAGAATTTTGTAAGATATTTTTTCCTTTATGCTTTTACAGTAGTTAGTTACAAAACTATAATGATTAATTATGATATTTTGATATTTCATGTGAGTGTATTTCTACAATACAAACTAATGTTGATATGCTGAAAATATGATTAACATAGGTTTTAGCCACATATTCTTATTGATGTGAGCAAGATAGACACTACAACTACTGTATTGGGTTTCAAAATATCCATGTGAATCATGATTTCCCCAATAGCAATGTAGAAAATGGCTCATCCTAAAGGTAAAAATAGCTGCAATAGCAATCATGATTGGAATATTGTGTGGTGTTGGAAAGGTCCTCAAAAGTTGTGTATGTTCTTCTAGTCTCATTAATGGAGGTTTGAAGACCATCAGTAGAAGATGTGATTGTGGCTTTACAAATAACAATGTTTGTGCTATTTGTGGTAATTAACAAGAAATAGATGTGCATCTTTTTAGAGATTTTTCTTTTGTTGTGGAGGTTTGGAATACAATCAAGGTTTTCAATATGGATCATATTAATGCAGATTTCAAGAATTGGATGGATCTTTTTTAATCTTAAGGAGCAAAATATTAGGAATTTTCATAGAAGTGACAAGCATGTAGTTTTTGGAGTTGTTTTATGGATTTTGTGGAAAACAAGAAATAATAAGATATTCCAAAATTTGAAGCCTTTTGTTCTTGATATTCTTGCTTAAATTAAAAGTTTGGTTGTTGATATTATGAATGCTTCGAACAAGCTTAGCATTATAAGACAAGGTGTGAACAAATGGATAAATATTGGTTGGAATCGACCGTATAAAGGTTTTTGTAAATTTAACGTAGATGGTTCAATGAAGAATGAGGGTCATTTAGCAATTGCTGATGGTATCTTAGAGATGACCAAGGAAACTAGATTGGGGTTTTTTCTAGCAATCTTGGGGCCTACGGTGTGCTACAAGCCAAGTTAACACCTATTATTCAAGCTTTAGAGTTGGTGTGGCATAAAGGAATTAGAAGATTGTGTATTGAGAGTGATTCAACAATTAGTGTTCACCTTATCAATGAAATGAATTCACCTCAACACATTTATGCTAATCTGATTTGCAGAATTCAAACCTAGTGCAAAAGAGATTGGTTGGTTTTCTTCCATCACTCATTTAGAGAAGGCAAATATGCAACAAATTTCTTAGTTGATTAGGGGCACAATATTTCGTTGGGAATTTAGTGGCTTGAGGTTCCTCCACCTAGTTTAAAGTTTCTTTTATGGATTGATTTTGTTGGGACTATTTTTCCCTGTTTAGTTCGTTTTTGTAGTGGTTGATTCACCCTTTTCCCATAAAAAAATATAAGGTAATGTTAAGTGTTATAATGTGTTGAATTTATGCTCATAGTTATCTATGATGTTGAGTACAACTTTCACTTTCTTGAATCTATCAGGTTGTTGAAATTGGTTTTAGGTATAATCAACATGCATACCACAAAACGTTACTGACAAGGTAACATACATTCAAAGTCCTACAAATAAAGCATGCAAAATATCAAAACCTCTAAGTTTCCTTGACACTTATTCATCTATTTCATTTTACTCTCATCTTTTTATTAATTCAGTGTTAGGAATTTTATAATTCCTAATTAATTAATATGGACTACATATTATATTATAACATTTATATTAGTTATTTACATTTAGATGAATTCAATATAAAGTGATCTAATTCTATGAGCCCATTAGACTGCCAATAGAAAATTGATATGTGCTTAATGAGTTGAAATCAATTTGGCCCATTAGGAGATAATGAGAACCTTAATAGGTTAAAACCTAAGCCATGGTTATGGTCCCCAACATACCAAATCAAGAAATAATTTTTCCTCTCCCCATCTAAAGAGAAAACGAAGGTCTCATAAGGAAGAAGGTGATTTGGTTGAGGAAGGTCACTAAACCAAATTGTCCGTGACTGCTATAAGATTCTGTTGCGTGTTGATCAAGCTCTATGGATCTAGGTATTTCTTAAAACCTCTTGATAATCTGACGTAATGTGTTTTGGTGCTCATTTGGTATTTTATAAGGTTTATTAATATTACCAACAAGAGGTATCAGAGCCACCATTACTCTTGATAATCTGGATCGTTTTAGTTATATGAACCCAAATTTTATTTTGGGGAGAAACTATTTCGATCAATAAAATTATAAAACCCGCAAATTTCTATGTCATGGTTGTAAAGTTTTTCTTTTCTTTTTTCAAATGAATAAAAGGCCTCTGCATTTGATTTACGGGTTTGTACACAGTTTTTTGTTTGTGTTGCATGTGCTTACACATTATTCTATTTGGAATAAAGGTTCTACGTATCCGACATTGGTTTTCTTGAAAAATATATATTTCATGAGCAATAAAGTTTTTTTTTGTTTTATACATATAAGGTTTCCGAAAACTCTTTACGTCAAATACAAAGTTGGTATTTTGTACGTGTTCGGCGTTGGTATTTTATACGTGACACAATTTCATATATATATATATATATATATATATATATATATATATATATATATATATATATATATATAGAATTTTTGTTAATATGAATCAGTAATAAGGCAATGGTCTTTTGTCTTATATGAATAATTATTGTTTATTTGTCAACTATTTTTCCTTCATGAATCGGTGATAGGCTGACAGTATGTGATATTATTGTGGTTAGTATAAATTTGTGATAGTAACGTGGTATATTCATTTCGGATGCATAATTAGTTTACCATGATGTTGTTTTCAAATATTTACTGCTATCATAATTGGGTGTAAATTTAACCATTACGGATCATTTCCATTTATTTGCGTGTCCGGTAATTTTAATTAAATTGATTGAACCATTATATTGTCAAAGTAACATCTATTGTGTAAATTGATTTAATTAAATTGCATGGATGTTAGTATGGAATTATTTATGCGAATTGTGTTCGGCCCAAAGGAAGACACAATTTGGCCAAATAATAACATACCTGCGATGATAAATATGTGACAATTATAAAGTTTTTTTTCATGAGAATAATAGTCGTTCCAAAGAAAGACTATTATTTGATAGAACTAATTGTCAATATTTGATCATTGCATTGAGAGTACCAATTACAAATTAATTTCTCTGTCCAAAGACTAGAATTAATGTTGTGCTGGTTATCTTGTGATGGATCTGTTATGGGAAATATTTGCATGTCTTGTTATATATACTTTATATGACTTGTTTGATTATTTGTAAATATGTTATTATTTTTTGTTCTCTCTTTAGTTAATATTGTCAGTGCTACAAATGTTACTGCCCAAGTGAATTCTTTCCCAATGCTGAATGGGACAAATTTTAAGGTCTGGAAGGAAGTCGTAGAAATTGTTCTTGGCTGTATGGATTTGGACTTGGCACTGAGGACAGAACGACCTATTTCCACTCTGAAAACCTCTACCGAGGTAAAAATTGAGAAGTGGGGTCGGTCCAACCGAATGTGCCTTATGATCATGAAGCACTCTATTCCAGAGGCTTTTCGGGGCTCTATTTTTTAGGGTCAAAGTGAAAAGAAATTCCTTGAGGAAATTGAGCAATACTTTGCCAAAAACGAAAAAAAGGGGAGACAAGTAACATTTTGGCTAAACTCATCTCCATGAAGTATAAATGCAAAGGGAACACAAGGGAGTACATTATGGAGATGTCCAATCTCGCATCGAAACTCAAGTCACTTAAGTTAGAGCTTGGTGAAGACCTGCTCGTGCACTTGGTTTTGATCTCACTTCTTGCATACTTTGGGCAATTCAAAGTGAGCTATAACACTCAAAAGGACAAATGGTCCCTCAATGAGCTTATATCTCACTGTGTGCAAGAGGAGGAGAGGCTGCAGAGAGATAGGATTGAAAGTGCTCACTTGACTTCAACCTCTCAGAATAAGAAAAGAAAGAAGACTAAGGGTGTTATGGAAGGGACTTCTCAGCAAAAGAAACAAAAGAAGGATGAGAAATTTACCTGTTACTTCTGTAAGAAGTTGGGACACATGAAGAAAGAGTGTCCCAAGTATGCCGCATGGCATGTAAAGAAAGGTAAATTTCTTACTCTAGTTTGTTATGAAGTTAATTTGGCTTTTGTACCTAAAGATACTTGGTGGGTAGATTCTGGTGCTACTACTCACATAAGCATGACTATGCAGGGTTGCCTGTGGAGCCAACCGCCAAGTGATGATGAAAGGTTCATCTTTGTAGGTGATTGCAAGAAGGTTACAGTGGAAGCTATTGGAACTTTTAGATTAAAGTTAAAAACTGGATTTTATTTGGATTTATTTGAGACTTTTGTTGTACCGTCTTTTAGATGGAATTTGATTTCTATTTCTAGTTTGGACAAATTTGGATTTTCTTGTTCATTTGGAAATAATAAAGTTAGTCTCTACCAAAATTCAAATATGGTTAGTCCTAGTTCTTTAATTGATAATCTTTACATGCTTGATGTTTTTAGTTCCTATAATGAAATATTGTAAATAAGTTCATGTGGTGCAAAATGAAAGTTGAATGAGAATTCAACCACCTTATGGCGTAAACATTTAGGCCATATCTCTAAACAGAGAATTCAGAGACTTGTGTTGGATGAAATTATTGACCCTTTGGATTTATCAGACTTTGAGGTTTGTGTTGAATGCATAAAGGGAAAATGAACAAACATAAGAAAATTAGGTGCCGAAAGAGCTAAAGACGTCTTAGAACTAGTGCATGCAGACATTTATGGTCCTTTTCCTACAACTTCTTGGAATGGACAACAATATTTCATTACATTGTAGATGACTACTCTAGATACGGTTACCTATATTTGATACATGAGATGTCCCAATCCCTAGATGTTTTTAAGACTTTCAAGGCAGAGGTTGAACTTCAACTTGGAAAGAAAATTAAGGCCGTCAAATCTGACCATGGTGGTGAGTACTATGGCAGATATGATGGATCAAAAGAACAATGTCCAGAACCTTTTGTGCTTTTCCTCAAAGAGTGTGGAATTGTTCCACAATATACTATGCCGGGCCAACCTAGCATTAATGGTGTAGCAGAACGAAGAAACCAAACTCTTAAGGATATGGTGAGAAGTATGATTAGTCATTCCTCTTTGTCATAGTCACTTTGGGGAGAAGCCTTAAAGACCGTAGTTTACATCCTTAATAGGGTGCCAAGTAAAACAATTAACAAAACCCCTTATGAACTTTGGACTGGTAAAAGGCCAATCATCAAACATTTGCACATTTAGGGTTGTCCGGCTGAGGCACAGCCTTATAGGCCACATGAAAGAAAGTTGAACTCAAGAATAATTAGCTGCTATTTTGTTGGCTATGCTGAACGCTCTCGGGCTATAAATTTTACAATCCCACCTTAAGATCCTTTTTCGAGATGGGAAATGCGAGATTTCTTGAGGAAGTTGAGTTTGGGAAGGAAGAAAACATAAGAAATGTTGTCTTTGAGGAAGAACCTATTATTTATAGTGATCAAGTCCTCGTACCTATTACTGTTCACGAGATAATTGGTTAATAATGTAAATTTTTTTTATATATTAAACTCATATATATATATATAAGATCCCTCCAATGATATTAGTTGCGTCAAAATATAATTATCTAAACCATATTGGTAACAAAGTTGAAATAGAAAAAAAATTAATTATTTTTTAGAAATATAAGGTTTATTTGTATTTTTACCCTCAATTTTTTACTTTTTGACAAATTTTATCCCTAACAAATTATTTTGGTGCATTTTATCTCTTACTTTTAAAAAATATTTTGAACTTTACATTTTCTCATATCTATGTTAAATTGAAAACGACTTTGTGAAAGATTGAATGTTGCTTTTAACTTCTTATTGGTAAGCAAAAAATTGAGATCAAGAATAGTTGCTCTTGAACTTCTTTGGTTGTATGCATGCCTTAGGTGAAATAAGTTTATTTTCTTATGTGTGAAAAATGTACAATTGCTTTCAACCTCTCGGTTCTTGCTTGGATGCTTAATGCCTAAGTATAAGATGTTTTAGTAAATGTCTTTTCTTACTAGTGTGATGATCTTTGTGTGAGAATTTTATTGTGCTTAACATGGTTTGTTCTTAATTGTTGTTTCATATGAAAAAATTCTTTTAATTATTATGCATAGATATCTTTCCTATTCATTAGAACATGAGATACATGTTTGTTTTCTAGATGAAAACTGTAAAATATATTATTTTTTTTGCTTCCTATGTGATATAAAATAAGAGATTTTACGCAATCAATTGGATTTTTTTGGCTTAATATTTTTGAAAGAAAATAAAACATGTACATCTATTCTATAACTATTATAAAAGGAATAATTTCATTTTGTATAATCTTTCTTTTGATCATTTTTATCCTCAATTTTTATCCTCAACTATTATAAATCATTACAACATTTATTTTAATTACCAAGAACAGTTACATCTTTTAAAAAACAAGTTACACCAGACTACATATATAGATAACTTCATAGAAACATATATTTTACATCTGAAATATCATAAAAACAATTCAATTAAAAATCATAATTTACAACAGAAATATGAAACATATATTTTAATCTATTAAAGACAGTCAAATTAAATAATTAAATATTTATAAGAATATAAAATAACTAACAAAATTACTCCATCAAAAATATTTTATTTATAAAAATAATTTTTGAGCATTTGAAAAAAAAATACAAATAAGATATAAATTATAATTTGACCAATTACTATAATCTATGCTTGACATACAAAAAAAAATCATTTGCATTGTATAAAAACTACTCCAGTATTTTATTTATCCCTGAAAACTAAAGATAATATCAAGAAATTTACAATGACTTACGTGTTATTCTCAACCAACCTAGCTATATTCCTTAACATCTACTCTAGTATTTACCATTTATTAGTATTTACCTAAAAAAGTGCACTCAGATCTATCAAACGGTGCCCGTTCCTTTTGGGTCTGGCATTCTAACCCAAAGCTAAAGCCCATTTAAGCAAATCTAACGTTAAACCCCAAAATTCAAATTCAAACTTTTGGTTTCTCCCTCCCTCTTTCCCTTTCCATCACCACCACCACCACCACCATGTCGTCCTCCTCCACCGTCGCCGGCGCCGACGCTCCCACTCCGTCGAAAACCCCGTCGAAGCGCAGGAGGAGCCACGTGGATTCGACTTCCCGGTTCGAGGCCTACAACCGGCTCCAGGGCGCCGCCGTGGCCTTCGGCGAGACGCTGCCGATCCCGGAGATCGTGGCGGTCGGGGGCCAGTCCGACGGGAAGAGCTCCCTCCTCGAAGCGCTCCTCGGGTTCCGTTTCAACGTCCGTGAGGTCGAGATGGGCACTCGCAGACCCCTCATATTGCAAATGGTCCACGATGCTTCCGCTCTCGAACCGCGATGCCGCTTCCAGGTCCCACATTTTCACTCTCTTGAATTGAATTTTGCTGAGCGGTTATTCTTTCAATAATCTATGTTTGTTGGCATAGACATTGTTTAGTTTGGTTAGGTTTGGGAATTTGAGTATCTCTTTCATGCTTGGGGTTAGAAAGTAGTGAATGGTGCATAAGTTATAAGGGTGTGTGGCGTTGGGAGTAATACGACAAATTTAGAGTGTTTGGAAAGTGGTTGAATCCAACGTAAACCAACGAGAAGGCGAAAGCTACGACTTAGGTTCTTTGACATTATTGCTTTGGAAACTGTAACGCGTATCCAAACACACTCTTAGTTCTTGAAATTATAACTATTGTGAATTTGGTTTCTGAAGTTATGGAAAAGAAATTTTAGTGCCTCGAATTGAGAATTCCAATCCTTGACAGCATGTTTGGATCGGTGGAAGAGGGTGGAATGAAGAGGAATGAGATATAATGATGTTATGTTCCATTGTTTAAGATGTACTGGTGTAGTACTGATGTTCGAAGGAGGAAAAGATGATAAAAAATCGGTTAAGTTGGTTTGGATATGTGAAAAGAAAGCCATTAGAAGCACTAGTAAGGATGTTAGATTGCATAGTTTTTAGTCCTGAGAAAAGTGGGAGAAGGAGTTCGAGAAAAACATTGGAAGGAGTTGTGAAGAGAGGGGTCTCATGGTATCAAGCAAAATGGCATCCACGTAGTTGACCTCACTAGTGAGCAAAGATTTTTGTTGTTAAATGAGGATGGCATGCAATGGAAATTATTTTCATTCTATCGTAACATATCCAAACAAAGTATTGGAGACTCTATTTAATTATATTTTAAGCCCTTCCATTTTATTCTATCTCTTTCTATTAATCCAATGGCTCAATTTGATTCCTAACTTTTAACAACTATCAGTCAATCTAGTAAAAAAACTAAGGAGAAATGGAGAAAAGAACAACACGGAATGTTACATTTCAATGTATTTGGTACTACTGATACCTGTTTTATAAATATTATCTTTTGCTGATTTAAAAAAAAAAAAAAACATTTCAATCTATTTGAGTGCAAACACTACCTAAGGTAGATTTTGGTAAACAAAATAGAATGAAATGTATCACGAGTTTTGTTCTATGTGTGCTGTATTTTAAAAGGAAATCAGACCATGAGATTAAGAAGTGATAAGATTTTAATTTCATTAGAAGCGTAAAACTAAGAAGAAAAAATCTAAAATGGATTGTGCTATTTTGTTTTATATGTAGGCTAAGCTAGCTTAAAGTTGTAAACAATAAACAATGCTGTTAAAACCGAACAAAACATTGATCTGGTAAAACTGTAGGTTAAGGTTTAACATAACATTGTAAAAACAATTCAAGTGTTGCAGTATCAAATTTATAGTTGCACGTATAAAATTTATTTTGGCATTTTAAATGGTTTTAAGTTCTAACTGCTTGAAAGGGTATAACTTGTGAGATTAAACTAAAACTGGTCAGGTGTTTGATTCATGGTTAGATCACTTAGATGTGGTTTGGCTTTGACAGCATTGGTTTTAAATTTACAATTATTATTATTATTTTTAATATTATTATTGTTATTATTTTTGGTATGCCAATGTGTTTGATTATTGAGCATTGGAAACACAGGAGGAGGATTCAGAAGAGTATGGAAGTCCTGTGGTTTTGGCATCTGCCATTGCAGACATTATAAAGTCCCGAACTGAGGCACTTTTGAAGAAAACCAAGACAGCAGTTTCTCCTAAGCCAATTGTAATGAGAGCTGAGTATGCACATTGTCCTAACCTTACTATTATTGACACACCTGGGTTTGTTCTTAAGGTGAGAGTTTGTAATTTATGACAAGTGATAAGTGTTGGTTTGGCATTTGTGCTTGCTGGATTGTATTCATGGAAACTCATTTGGTACTGCAGGCAAAGAAGGGTGAACCAGAAAACACGCCGGATGAAATCCTTTCTATGGTGAAGTCCTTGGCTAGTCCTCCTCACCGCATACTTTTGTTCCTTCAGCAAAGTAGTGTTGAGTGGTGTTCCTCATTGTGGTTGGATTCCATTCGCGAAATTGACCCAGCATTTAGACGGACAGTGATTGTTGTCTCCAAATTTGATAACCGTCTCAAGGTATGAACAGTGCATTTTCATTCCAACAGTAAATTTGATAATATATTTCTTTAGTTGGCTTATTGCTTAAGAGATATCTCATGGTAAGTTCTTGAGAATTTGGTCTTTAACTGAGCCTAATGACATCATGCAATCCATGTAACTGACCTCACTTAGTGGTATAAGACTTTTATTGTTGTATTTCTTTGGTTGGGGGCTTACTGAATCACACTAGTCATTAAGTTATGACAGGAAAGGAAAAAAACTATTGTATGCCACCAATATATGAAGCATTGTATGTCTTGTGAAAACAATCATTGTATGTCTTGTGGTTCTTGATGTTGCCATTAGGCTGCATAAGCTCAGTTTTAAATTGCGATTGCGGTTGTGGTTGCATTGTGGTCAATGCAGTCTGCAGTCACAGACGCTTGATTTGGTTGTTGTGATGGCAGCCAACTAGAGTTTGCAGCCACATCACTTTACAATTTGAAGTATATAATGGGACAGAGTACAATGTGTTTTAGAAACTGGTTTTAATGATCAGATATCCAATGCTTGCAGGAATTTAGTGACCGGTGGGAAGTGGATCGCTATTTGAGTGCAAGTGGTTACCTTGGAGATAACACACACCCCTTTTTTGTGGCCCTGCCAAAGGACAAGGGGAATGTTTCAAATGATGAGTTCCGCAGGCAGATTTCTCAGGTGGACTCAGAGGTTCTTCATCATCTCCGTGAGGGTGTCAAGGGAGGTTTCAATGAAGAAAAGTTCAAGTCCTCTATTGGCTTTGGCCGTTTGAGAGATTATTTGGAGTCTGAGCTTCAGAAGAAATACAAAGAAGCCACCCCAGCAACCCTTGCTTTACTCGAGCAACGATGCAATGAATTGACTTCTGAACTTGCTAGAATGGATTCAAAAATACAGGCCAATTCAGATGTTTCCCATCTCAGGAAGTTTGCAATGCTGCAAGCAGCTTCTATCAGCAATCACGTGGTGGGTAATCATTATGTCAAACATATATTTACCTAGACATGAGCTGATGAACTATATCAAGTTATCAACAGTTGGGGTATAAAACCTTTTTTTTGTGATAGCATCATAGCACTCATCTATTAAAACTTTTTCTTCATTGATGGCCAAGTTTATTTTACAAATTTCTTAAATGTTATTAACATTTTCTTCTGATTGATAATGTATCCATATCATATATAATTACACCTTTCTCTTTGGACACCTTGGTTTAAAGTAAACTATTCTTGTGTAATCATGTATGATGTATCCTAAGCTTCTTTGCTGTTCACCTGCACAAAGGAGCTGCAATTTTAAAAATCTTTTATCAAATGGTGTCAAAGATTATGACCATTCATTTCAAGTTAATGACAATTTCTTTTGCACTTTGTCTAGGGTGCATTGATTGATGGTGCAGCGGATCCTTCCCCTGAGCTGTGGGGGAAAACAACTGTAGAAGAGAGGTCACGAAGTGGTATTGGGGTTTGGCCTGGTATTACTGCTGATGTAAATCCCCCCAATGCTACTCTTCGTCTTTATGGAGGTGCTGCATTTGAGAGGGTGTTGCATGAGTTTCGCTGTGCTGCGTATTCCATAGAATGCCCCTCAGTGTCAAGGGAGAAGGTGATTTACTTTTCATAAACTCATGCAAGGAACATTTTATCTTTTTCGTTCAAGTAATCAAGTTTCAAATTCAAATTCTTGAGTATCTATTTATCAGGTTGCAAATATATTACTTGCTCACACTGGTCGAGGTGGGGGGAGAGGAATAACAGAGGCTGCTGCAGAGATTGCACGAGCTGCTGCTAAATCATGGCTTGCTCCTCTTCTTGACACTGCTTGTGACCGGCTTGCTTTTGTCTTGGGAAGTTTATTTGATTTGGCTCTAGAAAGAAACCGCAGTCATGATTCAGAATGTAAGAGAAGCTCCTTAGTTTCTAGGTTCTTTGTCTTCACTTACAAATTTCTCAAATAGTTGTTTCCTTCTCTGTTCCAACTCAGGCATCATGTCATTCCCTTGCGTGGGTCTGATTTCTTCAGCTTAAAGATCTTTCAAAGTGCCATTGGAAGTTGAAACAATAATATTATTTATGATGGAATATTTTATTGTCCTTCCAGAACTGAAATGTACAACAATATAAGTTGTTATTATTTTAGCTTTTTATATGCTATTTCATTTCATTTTATGTCAATTTCCTGGAATTTTCTTCATTTTCTTCAGTTATCATTAGATTCTAACTATATATTGTCTATTTTCAGATAAAGAATAAAATTCTCTATAAGATCCTGATTGGGATGAGTGGTGTGATCTTGTTAAATTACTGATTAGAAAAGCTGACTGGTGCTTATTTTCCTTGAAGGTGGTATTAAAGGAGAAGACATGGATGGCTATGTAGGTTTCCATGCTGCTTTAAGGTGTGCTTACAATCGCTTCATAGGGGATCTTGCTAAGAAGTGCAAGCAACTTGTTAGGCACCACCTTGATTCAGTTACTTGTCCATACTCACAGGTCTGCTACTTTAATGACTCTTATAGCAAAGTCCTTGAGTTGAGTGATACTAGTTCAGCTTCCCATGATGCAAGGAGGGATCAGGAAAATATACCTCCAGAAAAAAATGCACAAGAAACTACACCAGGTAAAGCAGCAGAAACCAGAGATGTTTTGAGAGAAAGCCACATAACTATCCCTGAGACCCCATCTCCAGATCAGCCAGGTGATGCAGCATATGGGGTGGTTAAAAAGGAGCTTGGAATTTGCAATGACATGGGACCAAGAAAGAGAGCGTCCAGAATAGTAGGGAATAGCAAAAATTCTGACAATGCAAGACTGCAAAATGGTGTCATTTTATTTGGAAGTGGGGAGAGATCAGGTTCACCTTACTCAGATATCTGTGTATCAGCTGCCCAGCATTTTGCACGTATTCGTGGAGTTCTTGTTGAGAGAGGCGTGACATCAACATTAAATTCTGGATTCCTAACCCCTTGGTAAGTTTCGGCCTTGTTTGAAATTAATTTATGCCTGTAATTTTGCATACCCAAATGCGGCACTTAAACTGGTTTTCATTTCAGTTTAAGCTATAAGCTATACCATGATAGGTAACATGTTATCACTTATCACTTCAGAAATACTCCAACAAGTACCTTTCTGTAGAATGTTATCAATTTAGTGATATTCCAATTAATACCTTTGTCCAAATTCAAGATGCCTTGTGTCATTTTTTTCATTCAGAAGCATCATGCCATTTGTCACTCATAATAACCTTACAGTTGAATTTATTCTCCTTTTCTAGTTGATTTAGGCTCAGTTTGGGTAAACTTCGTTGTAAGTACTTATAGAAAGAAAAAAAAGAAAGATAAAATGAATTGCATTTTTCCCATAAGTTAAAAATCAACTTATGCATCTTAAATTTTGCAAAAATTCGATGAGTTTCTGTAAAAGTTAAGTGTTTAAGCTGATGATTTTAACTTTTGTAAAAAAAATTCTATTGATTTAACCTTCGATCTTATTGTCTTTTATTACAAGTGCTCACGAAGAATTTTTTCAGCTAGGACCTTAATTTGATTTACAAAAGTTAGGTTGTTACTCAATAACTTCCTAATAAATAATACGGTTGCTGGTATTTCATGTTTCTTAATTTTGAATTATCTTTTCCTTAAACTTGTACCCTTTATCAGACCATAACCTGAATTAACAGCATTAATGATATTTAAGTTAACGTACTCTTGTGCATGCTATTAGATTGCATTATAAATCTGTATATGGAGCTTTATTCTTCTTTATATGGAACAATAACACCACCTTTGTTCTCTGCTTACTTTGTGCAGCCGAGATCGACTATTGGTGGCTCTTGGCTTAGATTTATTTGCCGTGAAAGATGAGAAATTCATGGACATGTTTGTTGCTCCTGGTGCAATAGATGTGCTAGAAAGTGAACGAGAGTCTCTTGCGAAGCGTCAGAAGATACTTCAGTCTTGCTTGAATGAGTTTAAAAATGTTGCTCGGGCTCTATGATCAGAGAGTTATTACTAGCTTTCCAAGGAGCCAAGATTTTTTGGCATGCCAGTGAATTAGTGTGCCTCAGTTCTTACTTAACCAAGTAGCCAGTGACATAATACCAATGTGAGAAACCACCCTGTACCTGCATTTTATTGTATGCCAAGTGCTGTGGAGCCCCTCTAATTCGGTATTACTCCCATTTAATGAATGGAACTTGGGCAAAGCCACTCTTTGCCAGCTTGTGGAAGCATTTATGTAACCGTGTGAGATTTTGATTTAATTGTATTTGAATAAATTTCTTCAATAGTACTTGTAAGAGGAAAAAGATTATAATTTAGGTTTTCTTATCTATATTTTTTGGTTTTGATTTGGTCCCATTAAGTTTAAAGTGTTTCTCTTAAAACAAGTTGGTTCTTCACTTAATTTATCACACTTCAACTTGTTAATATGTGATAAACTTTGAGAGATGTCATATATCAGCCAAAAATTATGTTATTAAAATAAAAAACTAATTAAATGATCAATTTGATGTAACAAATATAATATTTGGGATTAAAGTGAAACTTTTTAAATTTAAGGAATGAAATTGAAACAAAAAGTATAAATAAAAGACCAAAAATCTATAGCCTATATAAAATTATATTTTTATTCTGAATTTTCTTTTGTTTATATTTTTTAATTTTCTCTTTACTTCAAATAAATCATTGGTATTGTTAAGATACAAATTTGGTGAAGAGGAGATTAGGAAAAATAAGTGAAAATCGAGATAGTAAGTGCAGTTAAAGACTGTTGAACCACGAAAAACTAAAATAAATTTATATTGTAATGTTATATATTTTTTAAATTTTAAATTTATTTTTTAAATAATAAAAATACTACTCTCCCCACATAATTTGTCCCGTACATCGTACGAGTAGATGTACTAGTTTATCTATATAAAAAATTACTTCAAAACCAAATCCCTTTTTGTGGTTCTTATTAATTATAAAAGTCTTTGTAAGTTGTGAATCATCCTTCAATTATTGACAACGATACTCAATCTATTTTGTGTTACTATTACTTGCAGTGATTTGATATGCTTCCTGATGTTCCATCAATTTCCTTCTATTTTTCTTATCCTTTTCAAAGTCTGTAGAGAGCATGCTCCATGACAAAAATTCTCTATATGTATCATCCATATTTTAAGTTAATGGTACGTAATTATCAGTTGATATAAAAGTTAATTCGGAAATGCTAATTTGTCATTACAGAAACTATTTTTTAGATTTTTTAATTACTAATTAATAATTAGTTAAAAAAACAGCAACCATCCATTTTAGAGTTCGTATATTTAGTGTGTTAAATTTTTCGTGATATATATCACTGCTCAAAGTTAATTATCAATGAAATCCAAAAAATTAATATAGGAATATGATGTATAGTTGTGTTCACATGGACAAAAATATCTATTTAAGGATGAGTTTATGTTCAAACTCCATCATATAAAAAAAAATGAGTCAACCACAATTACAAATCACAAATGAATTAATAATTGACTTAATAGGTTGAGAGATCCATAATTTTTCACCTAAAAAAAAAAGTTAATTATCAATCATGATGAAAATTACGGTCTTGGTTTCACTTCATACTCCACAATATCACAAATCCCTTACCAATGGACTCACCAACCAAGAAGTTTCGTACTTGAATATAATATCCTTTACCTTAATGTACACTGTGCTTCTTTGCCCAAATCCAAGTCAATCATCCCTAAGAATTTATAGCACACTTCAACATGCCCCGCCTTTTTTGATTTAGTCAAATTTGAAGTTTGGAATTAGAATGATAAAAAACTATAAAGCAAAAAATTGATTTGTTTTAAATCATTATAACATTATCATAGGTTTAATTACTCATTTGCTTCTTATAATTTCATATTTTGTATCTTTTATTCCTTATAATTTGAAAGTGATATTTTTATTTCCTATAATTTATATTTTAATTTTCTTTTAATCCCTATAATTTAAAATTGGTCTTTTTAACCCTTATAATCTGTATTTTAATTCTCTTTTAATCCCTATAGTTTGAAAGTGATTTTTATAGTTCTTACAATTTGTATTTTAATTACTTTTTAGTCATTGCTACAATATATATATATATATATATATATATATATATATATATATAAATTAGTTATAAATTATCAACTATTTTTTTATTACAAATTATCTTGTGATAAATTAATTACGAATTACTTGTTAATATTTTTTATAATTAATTATAATTTATAATGGTACTCATATTTTGAAGGTAAAAACTAGAAGGAAATTAAAATATAAAGTATAATATTAAAAATATCACTTTTAAACTATAAAGACTAAAAGAAAATTAAAATATAAATGATAAGGACTAAAAATACCACATTCAAATTACATGGACTAAAAAAAAATTAAAATACAAATTATAGGAACTAAAAAATCACTTTCAAACTATAAAGACTAAAAGGTACAAATTATGAAACTATAGGAATCAAGTGAGTAATTAAACCTATAAATTAGGACAATGATTAAAAAAATTTATATTATAAAAAAAACAGATTTTATGAGTTTATATTATAAAGGACAGTTGTAATTTTTATTTTTTTTTGTGATCGATCTGTTTCCTTTATTGATGAACTTAGTTATGAGTGTCATAAAGAATGCATGCTGCCACTATATGGGAGTGAGAATAAAAGGTCATGCTCGATAATGTATTTTAATTAATTTTTTTAGCTGAAAAATTTATCTAATTGTTTGTTAAGTAAATTTTTTTAATATTTTTAGCGTGTTTTTTTTAAATGTTACTTTGGAGTAATGTTTTTTAAAACATTAATTTTTAGTTCTTAACTTTTCATATATTTTTTTTATCTTTAATATATTTATCAAAATTCTTACTTATCGGGTTATCAAACTCTCGAGTTAACTCGCTAACTCTTACGAGTTTACAAGTCCACTTGTCCTTTGCGAGTTGACTCTTGAGTAAACTCTTTTTTTGAATAACTCTATAAATTCTAAGTAAACTCGGTAGACTCTCGAGTTTACCATCGAGTCAACGAGTTAGCAAGTTAAAAAAATTAGACCAAAATGTAAGTCATTTTTTATTGTTTTCTATGTGTTTAGCATTCAACATATATTCATTTAGCGTGTTATTCTCAAATACAAAATTTTCACCTTTAATAATATCAAACATTTGTTCTCTAATAACATCAAACCCTCAATGAGAATGACCTACCACTTCTATAACCTCTACAAGTTATTGTCTACTAGTGATGTATTATTACTAGACTTGGTTATTTAAATATTCTGAACTCTATGATTTACTGTTTTGCTTTATTATATATTGTTGAAATGTTTAATTAGTATGTTATTTATAGATATTTTGTTATTATTTTTATATGAAGTAGACTCTTACGAATTTACGAGTTGAGTCTACGAGTCGAGTGTATAGAACTCTCACGAATCTGCGTAAACTCTCGAGTTTGATAACCTTGCTTATCATTTTTAAATAAATCAAAAATTTATTATTATTTAATATGAAATAATAGGTTATCATAGGTTTATTCTAATTTATTTTATTTTATTTTATATACTATATTTTGAATATTTTTATATTACATTCTTAATTTAATAATTATATTATTTATTTTATTAATTTAGTATTATAATTCAAGACATTGATAATGATAGATGATTGGTTTATTTTTTAGTTATTATATTTTTTTATGTTACATTATTTATTTTAGCAATTATAATATTTATAATATTTAATTTATTATTTAGAAAATATATTTTGTCTATTATTTTTTGAATAATTTTATATTAGATTATTTATTTTTAATTATTACACTAATTAACATAATAAAAATATAATGTCTACTTAAGCGTATTTTTTTTATATTATTTTAAACTTGATTAAAAATATTTTAAGAAATAGTATAGGATTAATGATTGAATACTTAACATGAAAAAATGTAACATAAAAAAGTTGAATACAAATATGTTTGTTTCTGACATTTTATACTTTTTAACTATTTTAACAATTAGTTTTATCGAACTCTTCTAATTTAATAAGTTAATTTTTTAATTTCCAATTAACTTTTCAATTAATTTTGTCGAATATAGCCAAAGACGTTGAAAGATAGAATGTGAAATCATAGAGAGTAGAAAGGTAGGCAAAAAAAATATAAATTGAAAAGAAAAAAAAAAGCAAGTAGCTTATAAGTTATAAGCTAATTAAAGTAGCTTTTGAAAATGTATTAAAATAATCTCATGCATGTATAAAAATAAATAAGCTTATAAATTCGACTTTACAAACACACTAAAGTCATATTACTTTCTATTCTCTTCAAATTACTTCCTACATATTTTATATTACTTTCAGAATGATCATTTCGAAAGCAATATGAGAATGCAATAAAAATACTTCACACTCAAATATAAAACTATTGTACCAATAATATGAGAAGAATTGACATGAGTCCATCTAAGCATGCAAGATCTTTGATTCGAATACAATGAATAAAAAAAATATAATTAAAAGAAGACTTTATTAAATATGATTAATAAGATTTTCTAGCTAAAATTAATCATTATTGAGGTTAATAAATACTCTGCAAATCAATACTTTTAATTTTATTCCTTATATATTTTTTTAGTCCCTACAATATTTACACTCACCTATTTTAGTCTCTTGTTTTAGTCCTTGTATATTTTTTAATCCTTACAATTAATGTTGGATCAAGTGGCCTTAGAATAACTAAGAAAGGGGGGGGGGGGGGAGGGGGGTTGAATTAATTATTCCTAAACCTTTACTAATTAAAAATTTACTCTTCTAAGACTTTTACTATGTTGTTAAGTAAATGAAGAACAGAAAAGAAACTTAACCAAAAGTAAAAGCAAGAATTAAAATGCATAGCAAAAATTAAAAGAGTAGAGAAGAAGGAGACAAACATACAAGAGTTTTTATATTGGTTCGGCAACAACCCGTGCCTACATCCAGTCCCCAAGCGACCTGCGGTCCTTGAGATTTCTTTTCAACCTTGTAAAATTCCTTTACAAGCAAAGATCCACAAGGGATGTACCCTCCCTTATTCTGTTTGAACAACCTAATGGATGTACCCTCCACTAGAACTGATCCACAAGAGATGTACCCTCTCTTGTTCTCAGTCAACAACCCAAGTAGATGTACCCTCTACTTGTACCACAAATGATGTACCCTCCAATGTGTTAAGACAAAGTTCTCAGGCAGTTAAACCTTTGAAACTTTGTGAATGGGGATACAAAACAATTCTCAGGCGGTTAGTCCTTTGAAATTCTTTGTATATGGGAAAGAAAAGAATCAAAAAAATTCTCAGACTGTGTCGTTTTGAATTCTTTGACAAGGGAGAAGGGAGACACAAAAGAATTCAGGCGGTTAGTCCTTTGTTCTTTTGGAAAAGGGAGAAGAGAGACACAAAAAGAATTCAGGCGGTTAGTCATTGGCGAATTCTTTTTGGCAAAGGGAGAAGGGAATGAAAAAGATGAATAACACAGTTTTCAAGGTTTGGAAAACCAGAAAATTTGGAAAGCTTTTGGCAAAAAGGAAGAAGAAGAAGAAGAAGTTCAAAGAGACTCAGAAATCAATTGGCAAAAGTTTGTTGTAAGGGTTGTAAGTGTTGTTCAAATGCAAATCAAGGTCTTGCTTTTATAGACTCTTCATGTCTGGTCAAGAGAACCATTTGAAGAGTTATAACCTTTAGAAAAACTTGAAAACCTTTGGAAGAGTTACAACTTTTGATTTTGTTCAGAAACTATCACTGGTAATCGATTACCAAATCAATGTAATCGATTACACAAAGCTTTTTTGTGAAAGGATGTGACTCTTCACAATTTAATTTGAATTCCAACGTTTAAACACGCTGGTAATCGATTACCAAATCATTGTAATCGATTACAACATTTTGAAATCAATTGGAACGTTGTAAATTCAGTTGAAAGCTTTTTGAAAACCATTTTGCTACTGGTAATCGATTACAATAATCTGGTAATCGATTACCAGAGAGTAAAAACTCTTTGGTAAAAGGTTTTGAGAAAAATTCATATGCTACTCAGTTTTTGAAAAAAAATTTAATACTTATCTTGATTGGGTCTTCTCTTGATTCTTGAATCTTGATCTTGATTCTTGGAACTTGAATCTTGAAACTTGATTCTTGAAATCAAATTTCCTTTTGAACCTTGAAGTGTTCTTGATTCAATCTTGAACTCATTCTTTGATTCTTGAGATCATCATCTTTGTTATCATGAAGTGTTTTTGACTTTTGAGCTTTTTGTCATCATCTTTGTTATCATCAAAACTCTTTGAATCAATCTTGATTTATCATGAAACTTGCTTCTACAACTATTATAGCCTCAGTCGTGAGCTTACTATATAAACAACACAAATACAAGAAAAACTTTGAAAAGAGTTGCAAATGAATTAGCATCAATCCCGACATTGGACACAAATATAATAGTTTTAGTTTTATGTCCCAAAAAGAATAACAAACTTTTTATCGAGTCTTTGTAGATATAACAATTTTTTATTTTCAGTTCTTACTTTTATGTTCTGGAAAACTGAAGTAATTTTGTTTTAAGTTCACACCATCATGAAATATATCAAAATAAATGAAGATGAATATTGCAGAAATAAAAATAATATAGAGACTAGAAACAAAAATAATATATATATATATATATATATATAATTACATAGAGCATATATATTTACTAATTAATAAAGTTTGTGTTTGAGTCAATTTTATAATATAGTCTAAAATTATGTTTGAGTATTTTTGCCCAATAAAATAGCTTGGTCAAATTTAACAAATCAAACTTCAGTTTTATTTTAATTCAACGATTACTTAATTAATTAGTTGTACTCTTAATAGAGAACATCGATTGTACTTGACCTCACTAACCTTTGTATCATGAAATTACACGAGACAATTGCCTTTATAACACAGATTGATGAGAAAGAGAAAAGTACAATATATGTTTCCAAAAGTCCAGTGCA
Organism: Glycine soja; assembly: GCF_004193775.1. Taxonomy (NCBI): domain Eukaryota; kingdom Viridiplantae; phylum Streptophyta; class Magnoliopsida; order Fabales; family Fabaceae; genus Glycine; species Glycine soja. The sequence goes on along the minus strand of NC_041007.1, from coordinate 36,222,677 downwards.
GTTTTTCCAACAATAATAAGAAGTGCTTTGTAAGAGTTTTTCAAACTATGCGGCATATACAGCTAGTTAAGATTGGAAAATGAATCCCCCTTTGTTTGTTTCTGTGGATTTTAAACTACACATGTGCCTAATAGTAGCTCTGATCGAGTCTAGACTAGCCGTGACGATAATTATATAATCAGCAAATCTCTTCAAAGAAATTAATGATTCTGATAATAGGTTGTTGTTGGTTAATTGAATCTACACCATTCACACCCGCTTAAAATAATAAAGAAAACTTGCTAATTGCTATAGCTAGATTCGTTGACAAGAACTAAACTTCCCATTATAAAGTTAGGAATCTTGATCTTGATAATATACGAACAAAATATATATATATATATATATATATATATATATATATATATATATATATATATATATATATATAACATTATTGCAACTATGTCAAAGCTAAGACGATTATCCTTACCTGTAAAATTAAATATATTTAATTAGCATTGCTCGTAAAAAGGGTTAACGACATGATATATTGATAGTAAACATGAGAGGATGGATTTAGAGTTTCAAATAGGTAGTTTAAATATTAGATGAGTTAGATGTTTATCTTTTTTTATATTATTTGTTTTTATTTTATATTTTTTAAAGTTAAATGAGGACACTTGTATGGTTGTTATTAACAATCACTAGGTTATATATTGTATCTCATTTGATTATTATTATCAATAAAAATATCTGAATCGTTATTTTATCTTCTCTCTTAGTTTTAGTAGAATGATAGGAATAGTAATAGAATAGTTGTGATAGAGCTCGCCTAACAAAACACTTGGGTGAAGACATTTGTTATCATTTGGCGACAGCAGCTTTTTAAAAGTCGCAACAAGTGAATAAGAAAAATAGGGTGAGACAAGGGTGGATCCGTTGCTTTTGTTGAGTATGGACTTTGTATAGTATGTTCAAAGTTCTTTTACATCTTATTTGATTACATGTGACTAGGACTTCCTCATATTTACAGTAGTAAGAACGAGAACATTCAAAGATGTGCATGGATGGAGAGAGTGTGATAAGGTCCTATACTACGAGAAATAAGATTGCAAAGGTAAATTAAATAAAATTCAGTTCCTCCCCATTATCATTCATACTCCCTTGTTTACACAAAGATTTCTGCACCAAAAGGTATAACAAACTTTGGCTCGTAGTGCTAACAAATTCATAACAGTATATTTTCTATCTTTGTTGTAATAACTAACTAATGGGTGGGATAGTGGAAATATGTAGTGGGCATAACAGAATAGATTTTAGTGCTTGCTTAATAGCCTCTAATGAAGTCATTGAAGCGTGTGGGTTTTCTGGTATTCCTTGTGGGCTTGCTATGGTCCAATTCCTTGCTGCTCTTGTGCTCCTCTTGTTCATGGATGTCTGAATTGCTATCATCACCCCCCTCAACCAAACCAACCTTGTGCTCAAGGTTGTAAGACTTGCACAGTATATCTAGCAACTCCCATGTAGTGTCCTTTTGTGCCAAGCCATCCCATTGGACCAGAACAAGCTTAGTCGGCGGGCAAGATGAAGGATCCCATTTCCAATCCAAAACATGAAGAGGCTAAATGATTGGATGGTTCTCAGTGCTAGTCGGAGGAAGAACGACAAGATGAGTGGGTGGGGGTCCGTGATGGAGTTTCAATAGTGAAATATGAAACGCGGGGTGAATCTTAGAAGAAGATGGCAATTGTAGTTTGTACGCGACAGGGCCCACGCGTTCAAGTATTTGGAAAGGACCGTAGAATCTTTTGGCCAACTTGGTGTAGGCTGGCACAATTGATGTTTGGCGATACGGTCTTAGGTGAACATAAACCCAATCGCCTACTACGAATTCGATATTACGATGATGAGCGCCTGCCGTACTTTTCATGTTAGCTTGAGCTTTGAGCTAGCGATGGCGGAGACCAGCGAGGATAACAGTGCGTGAAGCCAACAAAGAATCAACAGCTTCGATTGTCGTATCGCCCAAGATGTACTGTGGTATTGACGACAACAGTTTGCCGTAAATTGCCTCAAAAGGAGAAATGCCCGTGCCTGAATGTGTGGATGTATTATACAACCATTCTGCCAGCGATAAGAAGCGATACCATTAGGATGGACTGTCATGAACGAAGGCGCGAAGATATTGCTCCAAGATGCGATTCATGACCTCTATTTGGTCGTTCGTCTGTGGATGATAGGCGGTGCTCATCCTGAGCTTGGTTCCACTGAGGCGAAAAACCTCTGTCCAAAGTTTGCTGATAAACAATGGATCCCAATCTAAAACCAGGCTGCGTGGGAAGCCATGATGCTTACAAACTATGTCAAGGAATAATAGGGCAGTCTTATAAGCGGTATTGAGTGGCAGCAATGCCCTGAAATGGGCTCCTTTTGAAAAGCGGTCCACGACAACTAGAATAGTGGTAAAGCCATGAGACGGCGGTAGCCCGGTGATGAAGTCCAAAGAAAGGTCTTCCCAGATAGCTGAAGGAATAGGTAGATGCTGGAGGAGACTTGTCGGCTTCTTGGTGTCATATTTTGTTTGTTGGCAAACAAGACATTGTGAGACAAAGCTACAAACATCTTCAAGGATGCGCGGCCAATCAAAATTTTGGTGCAGGCGGCAGAAAGTCTTAGCGACACCCATGTGACCGCCAATTGGGGAAGAGTGAAATTCCTGTAATAGTAAGTTGGTGAAAGGTGTTACGAATGGCAATCATATCTTACCATTTTGAAAGAGAAGCTCGCAGTAGACCTTGAGGTTAGGATGTTTGGCAGGATTTTGATGAACCTCGTCCAATAGTGTTGTGTATTGAGGTTCCTTTAAAAGACTATCCCGTAATTGATCTGAGAAGACAAACATGGGCATTGATAAGGAGTAAAGTTATGCTTCTTTTGATGCCAGAATTTTGGATAATGCGCCGGCCACGACATTCTGAGGTCCTGACTTGTACTGGATAACATAGTTATATCCAAGTAATTTAGACAAATAAATTTTCTGCTCAGGAGTTTGAATTGCTTGGGACATAAGCTCTTTGAGGCTCCGGTGGTCCGTCAAGATGGTAAATGAGTGGCCTAGCAGGTTATGCCGCCATTTTTGAACCACGACGATAATGGCGTGAAGCTCTCGAACATAAGCCGAGGCAAGTTGCAGACGTGGACATAACATTCTGCTATAATATGCAATTAGGTAAGAATTTTGTTGAAGGACCGGGCCTATAGCTCGTGAGCAAGTGTCTGTCTCTATAGTAAAAGGGATAGAGAAATCCGATGAAACCAGAACAGGGGCCTCCGTCATCTTGTGTTTCAACTGTTTGAAGGTTGTTTGGGTTATGTTGGACCATTGGAACTTGTCCTTACGAAGCAGTGAAGTAAGTGGAGCAACGACCACAACATAGCCCTTGATAAAACGTCAATAAATACCAATTAGTCCCAAGAATCCACATAGGGTAGAAGGAGTGGACGGGGCTGGCCAGGTAAGCATAGCCGGGATTTTGTCTGGATCAGGAGATACCCCTTGAAAGGAAACTATATGGCTGAGATAATGTAACTTCTGTTGAGCAAAGAGGCATTTGGGTTGGCGCAAAAGAAATTGTGCATGTGATAATGTTGATAAAACTTGCTGCAAGTGTTGGGCATTGGACTGCAAATAGGGGTTGTATATAAGGATATCGTCGAAAAAGACGGCGACAAACTTCCTAAGAAAAGGGTGAAGGGTGTCATTCATACTAGCCTGGAATGTTGAAGGTGCATGACAGAGACCAAATGGCATGACCTTGAATTCAAAGTGGCCATGGTGGGTTTTAAACGCTGCCTTATGGATATCGGAATCCTCCATTCTTATCTGGGGAAAGCCCTGCCTAAGGTCTAATTTGGAAAACCAAGATGCATGGCCTAATTCATCCAATAATTTGTCAATTATAGGCATGGGAAAATGATCTGTGATCATTATGGCATTCAAGGCTTTGTAATTGACACAACAGCGCCAACTACCATCTTTCTTCTTGACAAAGAGTACCAGAGAAGAAAAACAACTATGACTGGGTTGTATCAGCTCGGCATTGAGCATCAAGGAAACTTGTTGTTCGATTTCGGGTTTCTGGAAATGTGGGTAGCGGTAGGGCTTGACGTTGACTAGGTTGGTATGTAGGGCGAGGTGTATATGGTGTTGGATTGTGCGAAAGGGAGGGAGATGGGTTGGTTCACAGAAGATTTCTAGAAATTGGGTGATGATGGAGGTGTGATGGGGAAGAAGAGGTATTGGGCTGGGGTGGTGATGTAGTAAGGGCGAAGAGGGCCAAGATGCTATGTGTTTGAGCGTATCTTTTTAGTTGTTGGGCTGAAATGGACATTGGGTCCATAGAGACATTCATGATAAGTGTTGTTGGCTGACCCAAAAGGAAAAATGACATCGCCAGCCCCTTATGATTTTTGGTAATGGGCCCCAATTGCTTTAGCCATTGAATGCCTAAGACAATGTCTATGCCACTGATGGGTAAATGGAAAAGGTCAGTGACAAACGTGTGACCTTGGATGTACAAGGGCACTTGCTGGGAAGTGGTGGTGCAGTCCAACGTGTTGTCGTCACCTACCATAATGCGTAGGGTATTTGAAGGGGACACAGGTAAATGAAGAAAGTAAGCAACACAAGATTGTATAAAATTATGAGTACAACCCCCGTCCACCAAGATAATGAGGCGATGCTGGTGAAAGAAATCATGCATGCGAAAGGTGTTGGGCATCGCGGTGCCGTCCATAGCATGCAGGCTGATTTGAGGGATTAGGTCAAGGTCTAGGTCTGGATCTGGAGGGTCAAGGTGATCTGAGGGCAAGAAAGGGTCATCAGGGCTCGATGCGAAGGGTTCGATGTCCTCGTCGGCAATCAAAAGGTGCAATAGAATTTTACATTGATGACCAGGGATCCATTTGTCATCACAATGATAACAAAGGCCTTAGTCACACTGGAGAGCCATTTCTTCAGAAGTGAGGCGTTTGAAAGGGATTTTTGGGGCTAAGGTTGTGTTTTGTTTGGGTAAAGGAGAAATTGGGTTTGAGGGTATTGGGTAACGTGGTGGTGGTGGGGAATAAGAGTTGTGATGGCGGCCACAAAGTTTGGTTTCCTATAACATGGCCAAGGCCACGACTTGTGTCAAGGATGAAGGTTGAAGGGCCCGCACCTCGCGACGCAAGTCCAGGGTCAAACCGGAGATGAAACAACTTAAAAGAAAGGATGGGGCAAGGCCGACAATTTTGTTGGCAAGGTGTTCGAACTCTGTAAGGTAGTCATTGATGGAGCCTTACTGTTGGAGTTGAACAGGATGTCGGAAGGATCATCGTAATATGCCGGGGCAAAACACGACTTGAAGGCTTCGAGCATACCAGTCCAGGATGTGAGAGAATCAATCCTTGACATCCATTGGTACCATCACAACATCATTCCATCCATGTAGAAGGAAGCGATCATAAGGCGTTCGTGGTCTGGAATCCCTTGGTAGTCAAAGAACTGCGAAGTTTTAAAGATCTACCCGATGGGATCATGTCCATCAAAACAAGGGATACCCAGTTTCATATGGGATTGAGAAAAGGATGGTGAAGTTGGTATCGGAGATGAAGGAGGAGAAGGAGGGACAATGGTCATAGCAGCTAAATGTTCGAGGATAGAATTAAACTTAGCGTTCGTGGAGGCTTGGATTTGCGCAAGGTTTTGTGCTAGGGAGGACTGGCCCTGGGTTAAGCGAGTGACCGCCTCTTCCAAGCGGTCAATGGTGGCCTGCCTGGTATTATGGTTTGATGGTGACATAGGGGCAGGTCAGGCCATTTGATAAGGTCCTATACTACGAGAAATAACATTGCAAAGATAAATAGGGTAAAATTCTGTTCCTCCTCATTATAATTCATACTCCCTTATTTATACAAAGATTTCTACACCAAAAGGTATAACAAACTTTGGCTCGTAGTGCTAACAAATTCATAATAACATTTTCTATTTTTTTTATAATAACTAACTAATGGGAAAGATAGTGGAAATAGGTAGTGGGCATAATAGAATAGATTTTAGTGCTTGCTTATCAGCCTCAAATGAAGTCATTGAAGCATGTGGGTTTCTTGGTATTCCTTGTGGGCCTGCTATGGTCCAATTCCTTGTTGCTCTTATGCTCCTCTTGTTCTTGAATGTCTGAATTGCTATTAGAGTAAAAAAGAGATTGATAAGCATATGTATTTATAATATAAGGGATCACTATTGTCATTGAGTCTCCCACCTATCACAGTAGTTTCACAATTTCTTAGGTTGGTTTGGATAAGTCATAAACACTTCTATGAGAAAAAAATTATAACAAAAAAATTTCATATTTTAATAGTTACCAAATCCTACATTACTTGAAAATAATATCAACCGTAATTTATATACACCTTATTCTCTCAAACCCATGGAAACACCTTATATTAAGGGAAAAAATTATGACAAAGACACTAAACACATACACAGACAATACGAACTTGAGGTTTTGGAACACTTCCTAAGTTGAAATTAGTCCTCGAAGATTATTGAATTTCAAAGTGTAAATCGAGACAATGGAGCAAAGAAACTGTTGCAAATAGTACAAACAATGCAATAATAGACACCATCTCTACCTCATGATGATCATGAGTGTTATTGGTTTTATGAAATTTGTATTGAGGAGCTGTGCTTCTATTTTTATTATTTTATTTCTATATTGTAATATATTTTTTTTTCTACATTGTAATTTGTAGATTGTGATAATACATCCATGTATATATATTAAGATTTCTTATTTTCCCTGTTAGATATAATTGTTATTTGAATTTATTTTATTATTTTGATATAACATAATATAATCTAAAAATTAAAACTATTTATAATCTTAGCAGCATCACAAGAGTTAGTTAGAATGGTTAGTTAGTTAGCTAGTATGGTTAGGTTTCTGTTGTAACCAACTATCAAGCATAGTCCATCTTGTATAAATTCTCTGCTATCATTCAATAAAGCTTCGAGATGTTATTCTGATCATCTGATACATTCATGTTGCTCATTTATGCTATATGGCTGAATTTACTTCTAATATGGTATCAGAGCTCTTCCAATGAAGAGCTCTGCTGCGCACTCATCTTCTCTTTCATTCTCTTATCAAGTCTTGAATCATTCATCATGAATGAAACCACATTTAACAACATTGAAAGCTACCTATATCTGCATCCAAGTGAGAGCCCAGCCATTGCCCTCGTCTCTCCAGTTCTGGATGCAACAAACTATCATTCATGGAGTAGGTCTATGATCACTGCGTTAAGTGCCAAGAACAAACTGGAATTTGTGGATGGAAGCGCGCCTGAACCCTTGAAAACTGATAGAACGTATGGAGCGTGGCGTCGATGCAATAACATGGTTGTTTCTTGGATTGTTCATTCAGTTGCTACCTCTATCAGGCAAAGCGTGTTATGGATGGACAAAGCTGAGGAAATATGGCGTGATTTGAAGTCGCGATATTCACAGGGAGACCTTCTATGAATCTCCGATCTCCAACAAGAAGCATCAACGATAAAGCAAGGAGCACTCTCGGTCACGAAGTACTTTACCCGACTGCGAGTCATATGGGATGAAATCGAAAACTTTAGACCAGACCCAGCTTGTTCATGCAATATCAGGTGTTCCTGTTCCGCGCTCACCATTATCGCACAACGGAAGCTTGAAGATCATGCCATGCAATTCTTGCGTGGTCTGAACGAGTAGTATGGAAACATCAGATCGCATGTGCTTCTTATGGATCCTCTACCTGCAATTTCAAAGATTTTTTCATATGTGGTGCAGCAAGAACGTCAACTATTAGGTAATGTTTCTTCGAACCTTAATCTAGAACCTAGAGATATATCCATCAATGCCGCAAAAGTTGTTTATGATTTCTGCGGACGTACGGGTCACATGGAGAACGTCTGCTATAAGAAACACGAGATGCCACTCAACCACGATGGTAAGAACAGAAACAATAATGTGAGATATGGGAAAACGTGCACTCATTGTGGCAAGCTTGGACATACCATTGAAGTCTGCTACAAGAAACATGGGTACCCGCCGGGATACAAAGCTTTCATTGGAAGATCAAGCGTAAATAATGTGATAGCGGTAGAGGGGAAGGTCACAGATGATCAAGAACAACGTCATGAATCCCAAGAGATTATTAGCTTTTCTCCAGAGCAGTGCAAAGCCTTACTCGCTTTAATCCAACAACCATCTGCAGGAAGCACAGCTTCTAACCACCCACAAACCAAACAGGTTGCCTCCATATCTTCTACTGATACAGTGACTAACCCAGGTATACCTTCTTCCCTTAGAACTCAAACATCTACCTCCTGGGTATTAGACTCAGGAGCCACAGATCACGTAACATGTTCCTTAAGTAACCTTCATTCTTTTAATCGAATCGAACCTATCATGGTGAAACTCCCAAACGGCCAGCATGTCTACGCCACCCATTCAGGGGTGGTGCATCTTTTGTCATTCATAACTTTACTAGATGTTCTCTATATACCCACATTTACCTTTAATCTAATCTCTATTTCCAAACTAGTATCCTCTACTAACTGCACTCTAATATTCTCTTCTACATCATGTACCTTGCAGGATACGAGCAATCGTGTGAAGATTGGTACAGTTGAAGTGAGACATGGCCTCTACCAACTCACGTCTGACCAAATAATTCCTAATACCATATGTTCCACTATCGTTCATCCTAAGTGTAATGTTGTTCCTATTGACCTTTGGCACTTTCGAATGGGCCATCCATCGTCTGAAAGGCTACAATGTATGCAGTCCTACTACCCTATTTTGCGAAATAATAAGAGTTTTACATGCAATACCTGTCATTACGCAAAACACAAAAAACTACCATTTCCTTCTAGCAATTCATATGCATTACATAGTTTTGATTTGTTGCATGTAGATATTTGGGGGCCGTGTTCGAAACCCTCCATGCATGGTCATCGATATTTTCTAACTATAGTTGATGATCACACGCGTTTCACATGGGTACATATCATGCATACAAAAGCTGAGACACGAAACATAATCATGAACTTCATTGCATCTGTTGAAACACAATTTGATAGTAAAGTCAAAATCATAAGAAGCGATAATGGCCCCGAGTTCCTCATGCATGATTTTTACGCTTCCAAAGGAATCATTCATCAAACGTCATGTGTTGAAACCCTTGAACAAAATGGGATCGTAGAACGTAAGCATCAGCATCTTCTTAACGTCACGCGTGCTCTTCTTTTTTAGGCAAGCTTACCACCCAGCTTTTGGGGTTATGCTTTGTCTCATGCTGCATATCTGATCAACTGCATACCCACTCCCTTTTTGCATAACATATCGCCTTATGAGAAACTTCATGGACACCCACGTGACATATCTAATCTTCGCGTGTTTGGCTGCTTGTGTTATATCAACACTCTTAAAGCACATCGTCAAAAGCTCGATCCCAGAGCGCATCCATGCATCTTCATTGGTTTTAAAACGCATACTAAGGGATATTTAGTCTACGATTTTCATTCGCATAGCATCAATTGTTCACGAAACATCGTATTTTATGAGAATCATTTCCCACATTTCCCTGAAACATCATCTTTGAAATCTACTTTTACTATTCCAACTCCGGAGTCATTCTCCAGCGACCAATATGAACCACCAGTTGATACTATCATTACTGTACCCAGAACCCAAAACGGTCCTACTCAAGCTGAGCCTTCTTCTCCACACCTTCGTCGATCTACACGACAAAAACATGCACCAACTTATCTACAAGATTATCATCGAGGTCTCACTTCGTCTGCTACCAGTGCTTCCACTATTGCTCGTTATCCACTAAGCTCAGTCCTATCGTACTCACGCCTTTCACCATCTCATCAACACTTTGTCATGACCATTTCCTCAAACATAGAACCTTCTTCCTATGCTGAAGCCTCTCGCCATGACTGCTGGATTAAGGCGATGCAGGTTGAGTTACATGCTTTGCAGGAAAACAAAACTTGGACTCTCACTAACCTTCCTCCTCACAAAACTGCTATAGGTTGTCGCTGGGTGTACAAAATCAAATACCATGTTGATGGGTCCATCGAAAGATATAAAGTGCGCTTAGTTGCAAAAGGTTATATGCAGATGGAAGGTTTAGATTACCTTGATACGTTCTCTCCAGTCGCGAAGCTTACCACTGTGCGTCTTCTACTGGCATTAGCTGCTCTTCATCAATGGCATCTGCGGCAACTTGATGTTAATAATGCCTTCCTCCATGGAGAACTCGCTGAAGAAGTGTACATGCAAATTCCTCCGGGGCTTTCGATCAAGGACCCTAACCTCGTCTGTCGTCTTCAGCGCTCTTTGTATGGGCTGAAACAAGCTAGTAGGCAGTGGTTCACCAGGCTATCGAGTTTTCTCATTTCCCATGGTTTTCGGCAATCCACTTCTGACCACTCTCTTTTCCTACGATTCACTGATAATGTAACCACAGCTCTTTTGGTTTATGTTGATGACATCATCTTGACAAGTAACAACATTGATGAAATTCAAAGCATTACTGCACTTCTTGATCAAACGTTCAAAATAAAGGATCTAGGGAACTTGAAATTTTTTCTCGGGCTTGAAATTGCTCGTACTGCACAAGGTATTCATCTATGTCAGCGCAAATATACCCTGGACATTCTTGCTGACTCAGGTATGCTTGGTTGTCGTCCACATTCTACTCCAATGGACTACTCAACAAAGCTACAAGCTACGTCGGGAACACCTCTACCAGCAGAAACTTCTTCTTCTTATCGAAGACTAGTTGGGAGACTTATTTATCTCACCAACACACGTCCTGATATTACATACGCTGTTCAACAACTCAATCAATACATGGCCAACCCTACTACCAGTCATCATCAAGCTGCATTTCGTATTTTATGCTACCTTAAGGGGACACCAGGATCGGGACTTTTCTTCGCAACCACAGGAACACATCAGCTTCAGGCTTTCAGCGATTCAGATTGGGCAGGGTGTCGGGATTCAAGACGCTCAATCATTGGGTTTTCTATATATTTCGGTTCTTCATTAATATCTTGACAATCAAAGAAGCAATCTACGGTTTCCTGCAGTTCTTCAGAGGCTGAGTATCGTGCCCTAGCATCCACCACTTGTGAGTTGCAATGGTTAACGTACCTTCTTCAAGACTTTCGTGTTTCCTTTATACAGCCAGCTACCCTTTACTGCGATAACCAATCAACTATTCAAATCGCGAACAACCCAGTGTTTCATGAACGTACGAAGCATATCGAAATCGATTGCCACATTGTTCGAAACAAAATCAATTCAGGACTCATCAAGCTTCTTCCTCGAACCAACTCGCCGACATCTTCACCAAGGCTTTGTCTCCAGTAGTTTTTCAAGGTCTCTGCAACAAGCTGGGAATGATGAATATACATTCCCAGCTTGCGGGGGGCTCTTAGCAGCATCACAAGAGTTAGTTAGAATAGTTAATTAGTTAACTAGTATGGTTAGGTTTCTGTTGTAACCAACTATCAAGCATATTCCATCTTGTATAAATTCTCTGCTATCATTCAATAAAGCTTCGAGATGTTATTCTGATCATATGATACATTCACGTTGCTCATTTCTGCTATATGGCTGAATTTACTTCTAATATATAATTAAAATTAATACTCCCATTAATTGATTAAAATAATCATCAATTACAGATTGTCAAGTTTAGGTAAAGATTATTAAAAATTTGGCAGTTGTTACCAAATTATCAATGGATGGCACCCTAATCCTCATGAATAACTGCTGACGATTTATATCCATTATAAATGCAATAGTTTTTTTATAAGAACATAAATACAATAATTTAGTCATCTGGGTACAGGCTAATTTGTCAACAACTTCACTTTCGCTTAATTACTTTTTATGGGATTTAGACCATCGATTAGTTCGTCATTAAAAATTAATAATTACTAATTTTTACTATTACCAATAACTCTATATTTTTTTTTATCAATTAAGTCTCTTTACTTTAAAAATTAAGAAACATTGAATCCTTTATCAAGTTTCTTCTGTCTAAAATTCTCATTTTTATTTAAATATTTTGAGGTGATTTATATATGAGAATTTGGATATAAACAATTTTAAGAGTTTAGATGTTAGAAATTTAGTAAAAATTCGATAAAAAAAATTGAAGAATTTTGTAGGATGTGAAATTAGGGTTTGAAGACAAAAATATTGAGTTTTTTTTTAAAATATGATGGTTGACGAGTTTTAAGTAGAAGAAAAATTAAAAAAATTTAATCAATTCTATTTATAAATTGTTGAATATAAAATGAAAGCATAAGGATTTTAAGCAGATCAGAAAATTTGTTTAATTCCAAACATAGAGGGATTTAATGTGTTAAGAAAATTAAAAAATTAAAGTTGCGCATAATCCAAATTAAATGGATAAATAGTAGTATAATTAAGCATTAAAAATAACCAATTTGTTATCTAAATAGATTATCAATATCTAATTTCAAGTATTTAAAAGCAAAATTGACATTTATTGAAAAGTTGAATATATATATATATATATATATATATATTGAACCTAGTTCATCTCTTTAATTAATTGTTAGTGCTACGAAGCATTATTTACTTTATTATTTATAATCATATGTAAATAATAAATAGACTGATGCAAAATAAATAAAAAGTTAAGTCATTAATTTTAATACTTCAGATAAAAATATGTATTTTTTGTAATATATATTTAAAATCTGGGAAGTATAGCTTAAAACACACTGCTTCAATTCCACTCTGAACACTAATATATATGACACCTAACTCTTCGCATTTTTTTTAATGGGGTTCTAGTCAAGCCGGTCATGACCTCTCTGATTCATCTTTTAATTTCATTATATTATCTCCCTATTTTAAGGTAAATCCAGCTTGCTTTATTATTAATACTATTTTTTTCATTAAAGAGTTGTTGTTACGTACTTATAAGTGCATGTATTTAAGGAACATATTTGTGTTGACCAATTGACATTAGGCACATAATGTACTGTTGAAAATTTTGAAAGTGTACACATGACCCTGCCAAGATATATAAATAATATCTGAAGGTTCGACAAAGTTACGGCATCATAAAATATTTTAATTTGTTTACAAGGTTATGGAATATATGGAAATCTATGCAATGAGTGTTTGTGTCTGCGATTTTAGGACATCATCTCCCACTCAGTATCTTGCTTCTTTTTTTCCCTCCGCTACATCCAAATGTACCAAAGATGAGTTCATATATATATATATATAAGGGAAAAGAAAAGAAAATTTTTGGCTTTTAAATAAGAAGTTGTTTTCACTCAAACTCGCTAGTTAATTATTCTAATGATAAAGACGAATATGGACTATATATAGTTAATCATGTTGTTGCACATTTAAATATTAAATATATTGATTCTTTGAATTCATAGTGCCAAACTTTTCTATGCATGCTAGTTCCTTAGCTTTAATTATTTAATGCAAAATTGTCTGTCTTTAATTGAATTGAAGAGATTGATTAATGAGTTGAGCTGTGGTGAAGGTCACTTAAACATCACTTAATCAAAATACCACTTAAATTCTAACCAAAATATGAAGGTTTTTTAAGAAACAGGATTTACACGTGTAACGCTTTTTATTAGAGAAATATTAAAAGCGATCGATTAGTATATTTACTCTTTTGCATTTAAGCACCTTCCTCTTCCCCTTTTGACACGAGGAAACTTGAAATTGACTTTATCTACGTATAACATAGAATATTGATTTTGAGGCTATATAGGGCCGTCAAATTTTCTATTTTCATTTCTTTTCAAAGATAAATTTTCTATTTTTATAGGAATGAAACAAAAACCGACCATTCTTATGCAACCAAATGGGAGGATAATTTCGTTACCTATAATCCTATATGATTGAATGATGATCCTTTTGAAACTAGCACTTGTAAAATTTCCAACCATCTGTCACCAACTAGAGTTGAGGAACAAGCAAAAAGAAAAGAAAAGAAAAACATGGACATTTTCAGAAAGTAGATTATGATTTATGACTTGACTTAATTTTAGAATGGCCTGTTTTGTTGCTGAAGATATGTATATATCATATAAGCTAGTATTTGCACCTTGCGATCTGTTCATTATAGTCATTCTTCAACGCTTACTCATTTCCCACTCGAAGGTGGGCATGGTATCTCTCACCTTCACCTTTTCTGTCTTCGAAATCTATTTTCCATGACTAAATTAAATTATCTCACTATTTTTTTTTCTTTTCAGAATTTATCACGCAATAGCTCATCATAATAATATCTCCTTTTTTTTTTAGATTTGAATGATATCTTCAGTACAAGAAGGATATAATTGTGTTAAAGTGTTAAAGACAGAAAGAAATATGATTAATAAAAAATAAAATCATGATGAGTCATTACAACAACAAATCTAACTAAGATCGATCGACAATATGAATTTTGGTTGAAGATCAAATCATGAGGAGTCATTGTTTAATAAAAAAATTCAGATTTTTTTGTTGTTGTGAATTCAAGATTATATATATCCTCCTTTTTTTTAAACAAAATCATGTTCTCTTATTTGAAAATACAACAAAAGGATCCAAAATCATTTTTGAACACTTTTTTCCTATTTTGTTTATGAAAAAGTGGAAGAATGTAGAGATACTTTAATACAACAAAAGGATCCAAAATCATTTTTGAACACATGTTTGAGTTACCAATACAGACCTTTTTAGATGATTGCTTTATTACACTCCTAAACTGCAATAAGTTATTAGCCATACTCTTTCCGATTTCTATTTTAAAAGCAACACAAATCATTTATTTTTTAGTCTTAAATATAAACAAAAGTTAATAACTAATTTTATCTTATTTAATAAGATTATTTTTGAAATCTCATTCATTTAATAGGATTAGATATTTTTTTATATTTGATATCAAATTTCAATAAAGAGTAATTTAATAATAAAATTATTTTTGATTTAAGATTAACATAATTTAATGAAATAAATTAATTTCTTAATAAATATGAATTTTTTTTATAATTGAGACCCACATCTTACCTACTTTTTTGTGTAAATTAAGAAATTCTTTTAAAGAAGATTACTCAGCAAATAAGATTTTAGTGACATCAAAAACAAAATCAAACACATATTCAAATAAAAGTTGAGAGTTAATATTGAATTTTTAACCTATTATATCAATTCGTGTTGCCTTCAATACACTTTCTTGTGACAGAAAAATGAACTTTATTTGCTCTTCCCTCCCCCCTAACGTTGCATAAAATAATTGATTCACT
This sequence comes from Glycine soja, assembly GCF_004193775.1. Taxonomy (NCBI): domain Eukaryota; kingdom Viridiplantae; phylum Streptophyta; class Magnoliopsida; order Fabales; family Fabaceae; genus Glycine; species Glycine soja. Next base: position 36,207,302 of record NC_041007.1, on the reverse strand, counting down.
AATCGGGAAGAATGCAATGCATTATGCATGTATGTATTTAATGTCAATAACAAGCACATTTCTTGTTCGGCACTTGAGCCTGTAATGAATATTAAGCTTTGAATATCAGCTGGAGGGAGCAACGTATTCCACAATCCAAATTACGATTATCCTTTAAACACAAATAATCAATACTACTATTTTGAAAGCATTGGCTGTGTTATTGGCTTAGTCCCCACACCATTCGCCTGTCAACCATATAATATAAAATGAGAAATACTAACTAATATCTTTAGACATTAATTAATTAAAGAATTAAAATGAGAAATGTTTTTACTAAAAGATATTGATGAGTAAAATCCTTATAATATTAATATGATGGGTCCTCTCTCTCTCTCTCTCTCTCTCTCTCTCTCTCTATATATATATATATATATATATATAAAACTTTATGTGAAAATTAAATATGAATGACTACTCTTAACTGTTACATTAAAATATTTTAAATTTAAATTAAAAATTTATTTAATTATAAAATCTCTAAAATATATTTATAAACAGAAAATTAAATCTTTAGGTGTGATATATATATATATATATATATCTTTTTTGAATATGTCTATTAATTAGAGTTTTTTATATGATTGTATTTTCTTTACTTAAATATATTTTTATTCTTGTAGTTTAGTTTTTTTTCATTTTTATTTCTTTATTTTTTTTCTTTCAATATTTACAAAATATATTTATTTTGATTGTCGTTCTTAAAATATTTTAGAAATTTTTTCCACTGTTCGGAGTACTTTTTTACTATTTAAAATAATATCTAAAATATTTTAAGGATAAAAAAATTAAATAAAACAATCATATTTTGTAAAGATAAACTTTTTTTTTCAGGGAAAAAATGAAAAAAATGTTAAATTGCAAGGACTAAAATTGTATTTAAACCTTTTTCTAAACCACTATAATTAGGATATTTGATTTTATGGTGTGATCCTAAGATATTTCCACATATTTTTGGTCTATTGGGTAGACTATGACACTTATTTTCAATCAAGAATTTAATCACATTTAAAGCTTTTTATAGCCCTTTTTAAGAATATATTTTATGGAAAACAAACTCATATATTTTCCCACAAATTTAACATGTGTTACCAACTAAAATATATCATTACATTCATCACCTTATTGATTACACCTACAAATTAATTACTAGTACTCCTTAATATAGAAAGAAGGACTAAGATAATGGAAAGTGTCAGATTAAAAATTACTAGTATTTCTTAATATTTAAATTTCGATTAAAAATTAATTATTAAATAACTATGATAGTTATCTATTAACTATAGAACTGATTCACTTAGAGAATGCATTCTCTAAGTGTCAGATCCCCACAAGTGCTGCAATTTGTTTTGAAAATCGAATTAATTCACTTACAAGGAAGATTCAAAATAATACTAATATTCTTTTGTCTTTATTATCGGACACTTTTATGAATTTTTATTTGTTTGAAAATATTTTCTATTTAAGAATATTAAAAAATATTTCTTGTTTTTCAATAAGATCTTTCTTATTGATATCTTATTTAAATATTTAAGTGATTCATAATTATATTCTATTTGTTATAATACGACATTTATATATAAAATAATGTGATTTTATAATAATCATTTGCATATGTTTTAAAAATATACATGACTTTAGAAATACAGATGGTATGAAATGAAAGAAGTAGTAGTTAAACTCCGTTAACAATTATAACATATTAAAAAATTATGTGATGATATGGAGGAAGATATGGATCAAGTGTTTTTTTGGGGTAATGGATCATGTCTAGAGATTCATCCAAGTATAGTATTAAACTAATGAGGAACTAACAAATTATTTTTTAATTTGATTAAAAAAATTATTTTTTAAATATAAAATAGTTTTATGCGAAATGAAAATTATTTAATTATTTTACGTAAATATGATGTATCAATTCTTATCAGTGTAGTCTAATATTAATTTTTTTTGTTGTATTATAAATTTGAATCTTAAATTTTACACGAGAAAATATTTCTTGTTATAATTTTTTTATTTTGACTTTTGATTTTATTACTTGATTACGTTTATACTTTTTAAAAATTACTAAACAATTAATTTTTTTTCAATTTTTTATTTAATAATTTTTATATAATTTATTAGTTTCCTTAGATAAAAAAAATTATAATTATGCAAAATGATTGCTAATTCAACTATTATAGACAAATCTATACACACTATAAAGAATTAATATACAGATACTATGCAATATAATTTTTTTTTAAACTATGAAGAATTAATAACCTCAATCACAAAAAAAAAGACTTTATAAGTAAAAGTAATTACAAATATATAAAATAGCAAAAGGATTTAACTTCATGGTCAATCAGTGGCAAATTGACCTAAATGGGTTAATTTTATAAACTATTTCTCAAACTAGGTCTGTTTCAAAACAAACTCTAAAGAGGGTGTGGTTTAAACCCATTTTGTCATACATGCTAGCGAAACATGCATGGGAGCGACGCGTGACGGGTATTTCGCCATTGCCGTTTGCAATATACCATGAGCTATTTTGCGAGTTAAACTGACGACACAACATGAGGTTAGGGGCAGCAGGCTAGGCTCAGGTGGCGGGCACAGGTGCAGGGTTGCAAGTGGTTTTGCGGATGAGGCTGGCGAAACAAGGTCCATAATAAATACTAAAAGCAACACAACATGTATAGAACGGTTAGAATAATACTAAAATTTATGTCTTCTTAAGCTTCTTTTTTTTTTAAGGCATGCCTTCTTAACCCAAGACTTAGCAGACGTGATAACAACAAAAATCAATTCGTACTATCAAGAAAAATATACGGGGATTAAATCTTTTTTTATACAGAAGTTAAGTTATAAAAATCATTACTTTAACCTTAAATATGTTTTATTTCCTTCAATTTGGAGCAAGTTTAATTTTCATCATCCAAATTTAAAATAATTTTTTTACTCCTTATAACTTGAAAGACAAAAAACTTAAATCTCTATCCAAATTTGAATGAATATTAAAAAAAACGCTAGAATATTTGATTATAAGAATACAAAACCAAAAGGAGGTATCATGTAAAAAACTTGTTGCATGTTTATCAGGTAACCTAAGTTTCTAATGACATTTCAAGAGACTAAAACATAATTTTCTTAAATTTTGAAGATTAAAAAGATTATTTTTAAATTTGTGAGACTAAAATAAAATTTAATTACTTTAAATTTGATGAACTAAAAATATATTTAAATTTATCTAAATTATATAAAACTTGCCATAATTTTTAAAGGAGGTAATGAAGGGGAAACAAACAAAAGCAATCTTAACAAATTTTTAAAATTAAACGTGTCTATTATATTTTTAAATCAATAAATAAATTAACTATCTTTTTTCATATATATTTAGATCATGGGCCTTGTAATGGAAGCTTGTTTTTTATTTGCTCAATACAACAACAACATTAAATGATTAACATTAAACAAAAAAATTATTTAATATTGACCATTGAATGTTTATTTGCTATAATATTTAGTTAATATTATTTAGATTATTAAATATTTATTAAAATATAATATTCTTTCAGCTGTAAGTGCATAACCATTTTTCTCTTAATAATATATAATATTTAAGTAGAATATTTATTATAATGAATTATTTTTAAATGGAACACTATAAATTGTTAAACAATATGCAATGTTTTATGAAAGTAATAATTGATTTTTATATTATTTGTAACTATATATTAAATAAGTTAATTTTATTTAAATATTTAATGTTAGTTCAAATATTTATTAATTAAAAATTAAGACTAATAAAATATAATTTTAAGTAGGCTATTTATTATAAATAATAATAGAATATTAAAATTTGTTGAACAGAATACAATATTTTGGGCAAGTAATAAAAAAGGATGCCATTAGAATTTATTTTCAGTTTCCTTTGTGCGCGCGTGGACCTGCAGATGAATAAAAAATATATATTATTCATATTTTACTAAAAACAACACATGCTGGCTTAAAAACTTTAAACGAAGGCTGAGAAATTTCTGAGGTTCAGAAATCAGCATCCTGTTTCGCCAACCCTTGTGGCAAAACACCCTAGCTTGCGAAACCAAACCACCCTAGCCTTCTGACCTACGCCCTCTGCACCCTGAATCGCCAGTCAAAGTGGCGAAAACCACTGCATGGTTATGTCGCTAGCTCCAGTGGCAAAACCACTGGCTATTTCGTCAGTGGCAGTGGCGAAAAGCCACGTGTTGCACCCAGGGTCGTATTGTCAGTTGCAGTGACGATTTGCATGGTTGGTCTACATAGAAAAGAGACTCCCTTGGTAAATACTTCTAAAATAGACCTAGTTTGGAAAATAATTTGTAAAACTAACCCATCTAGGTTAATTTGCCGTCAATCAGTTAGTGAACTGCTTCCATTCCCTATGTAATGAACGTAACCATTTAAATTAGGAGTCATTTGTTACAACTTCATTTTTTGTGACTTATTTTTTAAAAATAATTGTTTTTAGTTTTTTTAAATAATAAAAGTATTATAAGCTGAAAAGAATCTAAAATACAATCAAAAGTAGAAATTATTTTGAATAGCTTCTCATAAGATTAGTTGTTGTTGTTGTTGTTTTCTTTTTGTTGGATTTTTTTATAAATTAAGTGAGCCCGTTAGAAAATCAAAATTAGATGATATGAACTTAAATGAAGTTATGATCCCAATATACCGAGCCGTCACATATAGTTTTTCTCCTCCTCATCTAAATAGCTATGAAGGTCCTATTAAGGAATAAAGAGTTTCCAGTTGAGGAAGAATCATGAAACCACCGATTAAGCTGTTAGTCAGTTATCCGTTCCGTAATAAATCCTAAGAAGAGTACATAGATCAGAAATCACCTACAGATTCAGATTCCGTGCGTTTGTTTGATCAATCGTTATGGATCCAAATATTCTTAAAACTCTTCCTGATAATCTAACGTAATGTGTTCTAGGTGATTATTGGTATTTTATAAGGATCACTTAAGATGACAGCAAATTGCGATTAGATTATTGGGAATTAAAGTTTTTTTTTTTGCAATAGGCTGGTTTGTAGGAATTGAGTTGTTTTCTTGTTTCGTCAAAAAAAAAAAAAAATGTTGCTCTGCTATTTTCCTTATCATGGTTTCTGACGATTGACTTTTAACGTCATCTAATTGTGTATTGGTTTGTTTCACTTTCTTTTGGATATAATTTGTGCTTCATTGTAATCCTAATGAATTAAAGAAGAAACATTATTATATATTTTATTTATATAACTCTGATTTTCTAACGTGAGAGAAAATTAAAGTTGAAGGTGAAGTGAAATTTCTTCGATCTCCAAGGTGTGTTGCACAAACATCACAAACATAAATCAGTACTAAGAAAATATTTTTTTATGAATAATCTTATTATTTTTTATTTATATAATATCTTTTAAAAATTTCTTTTAGGAATTTATACATGATTTTTTTTTATTTCCTTCCATATATTTGTGATAATGTTATTTACGAATGCACTATTTACTTGGGGTATTTTAAGTATAAATTAATGATAACATTAAATGTAATTTAAGGATATGATATTTACTTGTCATAATTAATATTTTATATTTTTTTGCTATCATAATTGGGTGTAAATCAAGCAGTAGCAAATCCTTCCCATTTATTTGTATATCTAGTATTTTTTATCAAATTGATTGACGCAATATATTACAAAAGTAATCCCTATTGTGAAAATTGATTTAATTAAAATTGCATAAATTTTGTATAAAATTATTTATGCGAATTGTGTTTGGCCTGAAGGAAGACTCAATTTGGCCAAATAATATTTTGTACATGTGATGATAAATGTGTGACAATTATAAATATATTTTCACATGAATAATAGTCCGTCTAGAGAAAGACTATTATTTGACCAAATTTATTGTCAATATTTGATCAATGCGTTGAAAGTATCAATTAGAAATTAATTTCTCTAGGAATTAATGTTGCGTTAGACATCTTGTGATGAGTTTGTTATATAAAATATTTGCATGTTCTATTATATATTTTTATATAACTAAATTATATATGAAAGTTATGTAATTTTAAGACCTCTCATTTATTATATTAAATTGTCTTGTATTTTTTGGTTAAATTGATTGAAACAACATGTTGTCAAAGTAGCTTATGTTGCGTAAGTTGATTTGATTGAATTTATGTGATTGTTGCATGAAATTATTCATGCGAATTGTGCTTGATCCAAAGGAAGACACAATTTGGCAAAATAATTACATGCTTGCGAAGGTAAACATGTGACGATTATAAAATAGTGTGATGTTTCATGTGAATAATGAAACGGTCAAAGATAATCATTATTTGACCAGAGTAATCATCATATAAGTTTTTTATGTGAGCAATGGAGTGTCCAAAGACAACCTTTATTTGACAGGACTTATCACCAATGTTTGATCAATGCGAGTTGAGAGTACTAGTTGAAGTTAGTCTTTTTCAATCCAAAGATTAAGGATTAATGATGCATTAGGTATTTGTTTGGGTCTTGAAATTTACCATAAAGATTATTTGTGCATTGTATGTTTATTATTCTCTTATTTCATTGTTGTTGTTACTACTATAATTTAAATTACTCATATTATTTAAATCCCAAATTTGCATCTATAAAATCTAAAGTTTGAAAAGGGAGTCACTTGAGGTTTGAGGATATTGTATGATGTTTTATTTTTTATTTTTAAAAAAGAAACAAGATAAGAAATTTTTTTGTTGTTTTTGTAGGATGAGAAAATATATGTCTCAATTACACTATTTAATGTGCGAAAATGATAAACTTCTCATTTTTATTTGTTTTAAATTTAATTTAATTTTGTACCGAAAGATGTTATATATATATATATATATATATATATATATATATATATATAAATTAGCTTATATGCTATTTTGAACTCACAATATTGCCATCATATCAAATTTTTATATTTAAATTTAAAAATTCATATAGTGTTTGTTATAAATTGATTTATAAATATTTTCATCAAACAATGTTTATGATTATTTTCCCATTTAAAATAAGAAAACTCAAAGAAAGATTTCAAATTAGAAAAGAATTTATTAAATTTTCAGCAAAGCTTCATGTATTTGTTTTTATAACTTAGTTTCAAATTTCCACGAAAAAAAAAATCTTTCAAACAAATTTAGGTAATCAATTCTTTCTGTAAAAGAAAAAAAAAAAGGTAATCAGTTCTTTTCATATGATGTATATCAACCATAAATCTTTAACAGGAATTAGTATCGTCAATCATATTTTTTTTAATGTTTATTAGGAAAATTCGGTGATACAGTTAATAAATAAAGACTTTGTGCATAACAGTTCAAACCAATCAAAGAGGAATGGATCAGCAAATCAAAGAAGAATATCTAATATCAATGACGGAGGTTTCTTTTTATTTTTTATTTTTATAATTGCCAATTGTTTGCAATGACTCGGAAAACTTATCTTTATAAACTTAACCAACACACACACGCATAAAAGTATTTGCTATATTCTTTTAAAAATGTATTTGCTATATACCTGAGATTAAATAGATAATTAAAAGCAAAACTGGAGTTTAATTCTTCCTTGAAGCACTTTGCCAAGTCTACCTGCATTTTTTCTCCTTGATGAATATTTGACTCTTTGCACGGCACAGCCTGTATAGTATTAGTTGTGATAATGATATTTTGAAATAGAAAAGAAAGAATTAACTTTTTGTCATCATTTTATTCGAGAGAATATTAAGGAGACGACTTTATATAACCAAAACAATGAATGCTATCAATAATAGCTAGAATATGTAAATAATAATACCAACATGACCCTAGGTAATTTTTAAACTTGTTTTTTTGGACCAAAAAGTTTCTTCTATAATTTTCTAGATGTGGATACCAACTTACAGGTGAATCAATTTAAAAGAAATCACAGTACACACTAATTTTCATATGACAATTAATCAATATAAATTAGAAAAATTTAAACACGTATCACATAGACATTAATCAAAATTAGGAGTGCTCGCAAGTTTAAATTAACTTGATAACCTTATGAATCCAAACGAATTCATATTGGTCTCCATTTTTTATTCTGATTAGATTAAAAAATCAATAAATTTGATCCGTTCAGTTTGAGTATTAAATTTTCATTTTAGGGATTCAAAACGAACTGATTCACTCGACTAAATGATATCTTTTACTTTTTATTTTATTTTTTATTAACTCTTTAAATGTTTGTATTAAGCAATGACAATGTCTTTGCAGTTTTAGTTCTAATTTTGGCTTTTGAATGTCATGACTGGTTTGATAATTAATAGTAATTTGGCATTGATTTTTCATTTTTTGCTTTTTATTATTTTATAATAAATTTGATTACTCAATCCATTTTAAATTTAAATATACCTTGAACATATTCGAATTGACCCGACATGAGGTGATTTCAAACTATTTAATAATTTTCCATCAACTAATATGACATTATTTTAACTTAATTAATAATTAAAGGTGACTTTAAACTATCTAATAATTAATTTTCCATCAACTAAAATATTTTTTTTTTGACTTAATTAATAATTGATTTTAAATCTATGCAAACAATTAAGTTAAATATTCACATTCTAAACTCTTGTAATCCATAATAATCTCCTCTTATTAAGATTAAAATTGTTTCCTTGAATGATACTACTTGCTATATGCACTAAAAAAATATTTTTTTACACGTGTACGGTTTTTCCCCCTCCTTTGTCGTGTTGTACTTTGTGAGGTGTGTGGGGGGTGTGAGGTTGCAAGCTTCACCTTAACACATTAGGTTAGGTAGCCGTGTTGTTCATGGCAAAGTTTGGATTTGGGTCTTATTAAATGAATAGTATTGGTTGGTGCAATGCACTCTGTGTTTGGAAGTGCACAAAGCAAAATCTAGGAATGAATGAATGGGATGGATGGATGGGTGTTGTGATCAAACATGTAGCTATCATTCCCAATTCCATCATCTCCAATACTACTACAATAGTCTCAGCGGTTGGGCTCTGAAGTCAAAGGCACTCGTATATTTAACTCCCATAATCATAACCCTTTCCCCCTATTGCCACTGGTGTGGCATTGATGATAGATGCTTGTGGTTAAAAAATTCCTAACTCTACCATCATAGATTCTTCTTGTGTTACATAAGCACGATAGATGTAGCATATATACAAGCGAATCAACGATTAAGATGATGCTATTTTGCACTACATAATTCTATAATTTTGTGTTTCTTTTAAAAGAATCAATCTTGACTCAAACACTAAATACAAACATTTTTCTTTAAATAAAACTTCAAAATCAAGTCATTAACATAGTAGGTGCTTAGAAAAGAGTATTTGTAATATATATATATATATATATATATATATATATAAAATTCTATTTTTTTTTAAAAAAACTGAAAATATATAATGATTTTTAAAGGAAACTAATCGATAAACATGCACGTTTAATCACTTAACCAATACTCTCTTCATTTCACTTTAAAACACACAAAATTTTATTTCACTTTAAATCACTTAACTATTAAAGTTTTTATTTCAATTTTATCTCAAATAAATAATAAAAATGAGGCATCAATTTTTCAGTAACTAATAATAATAATTTATAATAAAATTGTTTTGTTTATTAAGTCATTTATTATTTTCTTAATCTTTATAAAAATGTAAACGTCACTTATTTTAAAATGGAGGGGGTGTAAAATTATAAAAAATTTAGTTGATATAATTAATATTCACAATTTGTATGGACCAGCTGTAAACAAGAATTTTTAATCTACCATTAACCCTTTCTGTCTTTATTTATAAAAAAATACCAAAAACCGTTGGGGGCCATTCTCTCTCTGCAACCACACTTCCAAGCCCCACCAAAAGAGCAGAGTTAATTACAATTTTCTATAGACAAAAGAATATCTCATCAACATAAGAAAATGGAAAAATTAGTATAAAGAAAGAAGAAAGTCTCAACTCAACAAAAAAACAAGCAAAGTAAGCAAAGCAAGCCTCTATACTCCTTTCTTCCTTTCTTCAAAGCCTTGCTTTTCACTCTTCCATATATATCTATCTATCTTCTCTTCTCCAATTTTCATCCAAACCAAACCCCCCCTTTTTTTTCTCTCTCTCCCTTGATTTTGGTACAAGGCACAAAACAAAGTACTCTTTCACCAATCAATGAAAATCAACTTAAGGCTCCAAGAAACAGAAACCCCACCTTCCATGAACAACTCCCCAAGAAGCAATCTGAGCAACAACAACTGCACCAATAATAATAGCATTGGCATCCAAATCCCCACCACACCAAAAACCATTCCCAGATCTGACTCCACCACCAATCCTTACCCCACCACCTTTGTTCAAGCTGACACTTCCACTTTCAAACATGTTGTTCAGATGCTCACTGGCTCATCAGAAACCACAAATCCTCAACAGCAACTACAAGATCCAGTTCAACCACAATCATCATCATCCAAGAACTTCAACATCCCTCCAATGAAAACAACGCCAAAGAAGCAGCAAGGGTTCAAGCTCTATGAGAGGAGGAACAACAACAACCATCTCAAGAACACCCTCATGATCAACACCTTGGTCCCCAATTTTGCACACAGCTCAGGATTCTCCTCCTCCTCATCATCACCCTGCAACAAGCCAGAGATCCTCTCTCCAAGCTTGCTTGACTTCCCTTCCCTCACTCTCAGCAGCCCAGTCACTCCTTTGAATGATGACCCTTTTGACAAGTCCTCCTCATTACCTTCATTGGGAAGCACTTCTTCAGAGGAAGAGAGAGCCATAGCTGAAAAAGGGTTCTACTTGCATCCCTCTCCCATGTCTACTCCAAGAGACTTTGAGCCTCAGCTCTTGCCTTTGTTCCCTGTGACTTCACCTAGAGTTTCTGAGTCAACTACTTGATGAAATTCAAACCCGAACCGGAAAACATATTGGTTTGTATCATCATCAGCATCAAGCTATGATTTTAGAGAATGATTATCATTTGATTTTCAATTAAAAGTTAACATAGCTTGCTCAAATTGTAAACTTTGTTTCCTTCCATGAAAATGAATATGATTCCCTCTTTTTCTTCCTTCCACCTTAGAATAGTGCTACTATTACAGTCTCTTTCTCCTCTTAACTAGATGAGTTCTTTTTGTTTTTAATTTTGTATTTGTCTCTTCATGTTCCAATTTCTGTTACTAAACCACAAATCCAAAAGGGAATAATCATAAGCCAGAGAGGGTGTCCCAATTTATGATCATGTGTGTATCAATTCAATTTCACACCAACCACTAAAGAGAAGTTATGAAGAGACTCAGAAGAAGGCAAAGGGAGGGCTAGGAAATGAGGATTATTGCTTGGGACACATTTTTACTGCACAACAGTGTATGTACTAAGGACTTAACTGTATCCTATGTCTTTAATCAAAGATAGCTGTACCCAAAAGGAAGGTGGGTGGGTCAACTCAATGAAGGTTCAAGGGGGTCCCTCTTCATTGGTAATTATGTAAAATTTAGTCTGAATTAGTTTTCTAAGCAATTCAAACCACACAAAAATGGTGATGATGTGTTTTGGGTTTTGGTTTTTGGTTTTCCCTTATCTGACTTCTATTGGATGAAAATTGAAATTGAAAAATCATGTTTATGTATTACTAGTTCTCAATTATCATGTTCTCTTTCAGATCAAGTAGTAAAGTATATAGACCTTTTTTCTTTTCCTTTTCTTGCCTTCTTTATTTTGTTTTTAAATGAAAAAATAAAATAAAATTAGACGATGACAGTACCCTGTCCTGTCTGTAATAATTGTTACATCACAGTGCTTATGTATGTAGGTGCTGTCTACTGATAACTAAAATTGTTCTGATTAACTGTCCTTATAACTGAAACCATGAAACCATCTAATTAGTAAGCATTTTTCTTCAGTTGGTGTTCTGTTTCTTGTACTGTGGATGACTAACACTATGCATCAGACTAACATAAAGCCAAAATTCTCATCTTGAGCATAAATTCTACTTTTTAGATTACTAGTTTGCTGAATTAATGTTCCACAAGTTTGGTAATAAGGTTTTAAATTGTTTCAATCCCATCAAAATTGAAAGAAGGGGAGAAAGATGTAATAAAATAATGAAGCAAACGAGAGAGATATGTATGACTCAATAAAATTTTATGAGCTCTTATCAATAATTGTGATTTGTGACTGCCAAAGGTTTTTCAAATTAACAATGCTATTTGCTACAAGATTGGTAAGCATGCAAATGCTCTTATTAAAAAACGGTAAAAGACAGTGACTATTCAAAGGAGATGTTTGAATCTACTAATATAAAATATAACTCACACTTTGGCACAACTAATTTTCTACTCTATATCACTATTTTTTTAAATACCAAACTTAAGTACCCTTGCAAAACAATTAAAGAATTGCTGAATTCACAAGGTTACATATGAATTTACTATTTCACTCCTTGTTTCTTTTTTCCTTTTGTTGATTTAGATTTTCATATAGATTGTAGTAGTGGGGGGTTATGAATTCAAGTAGGATTGACAAACTGACTATACAAAAGTCTAAAGATGGAGAAAAAGAAAGTAGGGTTTTTGAGTTTTGACATAATCATCATAGAGAAAGAAAGTAACTAAGGTAAGTGAAGAGCTAGCACCCATATGTAAATAACAAGAGCAGAGAATATGTGATGACTACTTTTTCCTTTTCTTCTACTTTTTAGACTCTGTGTTTTGTCATTTAGGTACAAGTAGGTTGGACCCAACTGCTTGTGCAGTGAAAAAAAAAATAGGTAAGAATTTTTTTTCTACCAGCTTTTGTTCAATTAGGGACATCTTTTAGTTCCGGGGTTTCTGATCACTTTTTTTGACAAATATGGTAGTTAATTAGGTCGTCTAGAAAAGGACCAAGCTACTAAAGAAAACAGACTTCAAGGACCTTATTATCCTATTTAAGCAAATATAACTTTCCATTATGTTTTTTTTTTTTGTAAGTACTTCTCAATTCTCATTATGTTATACAACACATTTTTGGAGCGTTCTATAATGCTTCCAAAAATTGTTGGATGCTCCGTCCAAATGATACTAATGGTTTTTATATTTTAATCCTAATATGTAAGTTTATTGCACTTTAGTCCTCCGTTATTATGAAGATCTGTCACCATCGTCACAAATCTCCAAAACTAAGAAATGGGACCACATTCCATTATTTTTATATGAAGACTATATTATCAACGCAATTTTTTCTGCACTTGTATCCAATTATTTGTTGGTATGTAAATTAATAAATTTGACCAAGTTGAGAATTTTAAAATAATGTGACAAATTTATTAACTAATATGATAATATCATATCGGAGGCAAGTCGATGAAATCACCTGAACCTGATTCTTCTTCAAATTATACTGATACATGTCTAATGAACTTAAATGTATCATTTTACAAAATCAGCTTAATATACTTTCGCTACAATAAGGCTAATATGGATATTTCGTATAAATAATTTTAAATCTATTTTTGGTTTTACTTTAATCTTTTCACAATTCTTGCATTTTAATCTATTTTATGAAGTAATTGGATTCTTTTCTCTTTTCTTATTGCAGAATTTTCAAATATATTATTCATTTTCAAACTAGTTTGGCTCTCTAACTTTATCCTCAAGAACTGTGAAAGAGAAAAACGTTCAGGAATTAGTGAGACGAACATATGAAAGTTTGAGGTTGATATATTTTGATGAAATTCTAATTTGTTTCTTTTTAATTTCATGTCATATGAACTTTAACTAAATTTAGTGTGGCGTTCTGTTAGAGTTTGACAAGAATTTAGTACTCGGGCTTGTTTCAATTTAAATTGTAAGTATACTATTTCCACCATATAATAATATCTCCTTAAAAAAAAACTTTATAATAATATCAACTATGATTATATCTAAATCCGTGTGAAATTGACTTGATAAGTATTAATGATAATATTGATTTATTTTTATTTGAGAAGTATCGATGACAATATTAATCAATTATTAATGAATAAAATTTAATGACACTTTATACAATATTAAATAGTAAATATCAAATACCAACGAGAGTTAGCAGAAGAGGTTAGTCTGCATCATTACCTCAAAAAAACAAGAGGTTGGTATATCATTTTTTGAAATCTAATATGGTTAGATAATCCACACATAATATATAAAAGTAATTTAAAGTAAGCAAAAATATTTCAATAAATAAAAAAATACAATAACCTCAAATCATATAACCATATAAGGACAAAGCTTGCAATTTATAAATGTACTTATCATAAAAAAAAGACCTTGGTCTCTAATTATCCTTGCCTTTTTTGGAGGCTAAATTACACTTGTGTCTCTCCATAGATTAACACACATTTTAATGTAATTTTTTTAAATATTATCTTTTTTTTTTTTTAACTTTTAACGTCTTATAAATCTTTATCATCTGTCACCATGATAAGATAACATCTTTTGGTGAAATAAAATCTTAACTTTTGTTTTAAAGATATAAAATCGATACGAAGGTAGAGAGAAAAAATATTTATTTATTTATTTATAATTATTTACTTCTATAAAAATAAAAGAGTTGATGAACATATAAATAAATTCAAATGTAATATATTTAATCTCTAAAGCATTTATGTGTTTTGATCAATCAGTTCTCTAGAGCATTTCTTAAGTAAAAAAAAAAGTGTAATTTCTATATCATCTTTTAAATAATCAATCAAGGGCTTCCCATTGCAAGAATTAAAGTCTTTCCCAAGTTACATGAACACGTGACTTATTAAATGTAACTTGAAATCACGCATCATATTTGAACTCCAACTCAATGAAGGCATTTTTTTTTGTTTAATTATTCGACACTTTTATTTTCCTTTCCCGCATAATCATAAAAGGGCGCTGCACTCGCAAACTTAGGGTGTGTTTAGTTTGCATTTTTATTTTCTGTTTTCATTTTCGGAAAACTGTTTTCATTTTCAAAAGATTAGAATTCTGAACACATGTTTGGTTTGACTTCTTGTTTTCTGTTTTCATGAAATAAAAATACTGAAAATTTATAATATATTGACTTCTTGTCTTTTTGTATTTTTAGATTTGCTTAAAATTACATTCATTGTCACCGCAATTTCATTTTACCCGAAATGAAGTTTCTGTTCTCAACTGAAAACGAGAATTTATTGTTTTCATTTTCTGGTTGTTTCCTGTTTTCATTTTCACTGAAAATGTTTTCAGAAATCCAACCAAACACATTTTCATCACCGTTTTCTGTTTTCAGTGAAAATAAAAACAGAAAACAACCAAACCAAACACCCCCTTATAGATCCTCCTCCACTTGTCATTCTACCTTGTCATGGCGGTCGATGATGCTATCGAGCCTCCTTTTTACCACCACCCAGTTGACATTGACAGTACAACTTTGACCTCTGAACCTTCTCACAATAGATTTGGCTAATTTGGTGTATGCCAATATTATATGTTAATTTTGGGATAAAATTGCTATTTTATATATTTATTCAAAATAATTTTTTTATTTGATATCCAATGATTTGAACCGAATCAACCCGTTCAACATCAGTTTGATTTGGTTCATGTTAGACAAAATAAATTGAAATCTGAATCAATATAAATCAATCGGTTCGAATTTCATTTTCTCCCAAACCTGAACCAACCTAACTTATAAATACTCCTACATTTATTCCAAGAGTGTATTAAACATAATTGTTTTCAAAGGAGAATAGCAGTATAGATACAAAAATGACTTGAGCATGGGTGGAAGTCTATCCTAAAAAACTAATCCATTAGTTGAAAAAACCTTAGCTTTAGTAAGTATCAGATTACACATTTTATTTCACTTAATGTAAGACTTATAACATTATCACATCCTTTAAAAATCGATGTGCATGACACTTCCATACTATCTATTCTGACCCAATAACAATCCTTTTCCTTTTAGGTTTTACCCACCCATCAATATTTTAGTACATAACACCTTAATTTCACCTATAAGTAGACTCTTTCATAGGTTAACTATCAATACAAACATCAATTATTATAACTTAAGCGAAAAAGAAAAATCTGAATCTCTTTGGTTGATACTAGATTTATGACACATGACCTACTCAATTATCTTTATCTTCAGGCTACAGTAAATCTGAATCTCTTTGGTTGATCCTAAAACCGAAAACAAAGATGGTTCATCCAAAAACTCATGCATTAAGACGACATAAATTGAATATTTGGATTGGAGTAACATCAACTTGAATATGTCCAGTAACAATACTAATGAAAATGTAAATTAAGTAAGTCCTATTTGATAACTGTATTAAAAAATTGGTTTTAATTAAAAAAATAATCTGGAGTAATTTCTTTTTAAAATCTATATTTGAAAATTATTTATGATTTAGTTATTATTAAAATTTAAAATGGAACTAAGTTTATTTTATTTTTTATTTTCTTATTTTAAGCACAAGGAAATATGTGGGGATAAAGTATTTTCTCATTAATGACATTTTATAATTTACCTTATTTTTTAATTTTAGAAATGACTAAATCACCTTTTTTTTCCTTTGATTCTGCAAAGGAAACTTTCACTTTTGCTTTTGAGGACATACAAGGGCGACGGTAGAGAGAATGGAATTGTTTAGTATTGTTTGGTGGATAGAAAATAAAGTAGAAACATTTTTTAAAATGATAGAACTCACTACCCTATTTCTCACCTATTTATTTATTTTTCTCTTCGGATAAACACTTTAGTTCCACTTTATTTCCATTAATCTTTTTTTTTATTTCCATCCATCCTATTTTTTTTTTCACTCTACCAAACCAACCCCCTAAAGAATTTTTTCTCTTAGCAATTTTGACTCTGGTTTTCAAAGGTGACTTGTGCCTAAAATAAGTGAGAACACAGGTTTTCTATTTATATGTTTTCAAAACATATTCCAAAATAAATTTACAATTTTTCTTCATTTTCTGATCTCAAACTTTTTTCAAGTTAATACTTAAGGAGGTTTTACTTTTTCTTATTATCTGAAAAACAAGGCAAGTAAAGCTGCAACTTGGATTAGCTCCATCAATATATTTCATTTGAAATGGAAGTTACAATATCTGTAGCTACCATGTTCCCTTTAACATAGTCTCAGATGACTGCATCTACTTTCAGGTCTCAGAGCATCTACTTTCAGATCTCAGAGAAGGAACTGATCATCTTGAAGCCGTGATTTTCAGGGAGAGGTGCATTTCCTGGTCGAACAGAAATTATCACCTCCAAGCCTGAAACATGGGCAATTGTTAATGTGCATAAAAAAGCATAACTAAAATATTAAAAAACAGGTTGGAGAAGTTCTACTTATACCCTTCACACTAATGTACTGTGAACAATGAGACAAAAAGTGAGAAGTGTATGTACAAATGATGTACCAAGTACATCAACAGGCTGTATTGCATTTACCGAGCCAGAATTGATATCAATTATCAAGTTCATATTTTCCATGGTTCCCCATGGATGGATGATGCTGTCTTTTCTATTGTTCTTAATTATTCACATGTGAACAGAGATGTATACTTTTTAAAACAGTAGTTCTATTAAGAACAAACGGTTTCAGTACAAAACTTCACGAATTAAACAGTAATCAATCAATAACCAATCATGGTGGATATTCTGTGTTAATGATATGCAGAACAAACAATCTCACTGGCCAATTGAATTTAAGAAAATAAGCAGCACAATTTCGTATTTGAACTAAAAAGCATTCCTACTTTTTAAATTGAGGAATTTTATAAAATTATTTGCCTATTGAAAAAAAAATCAGATGTAAAAACAAAAAAAACTGTTTGATTGCCCAAAACTAGATGGATTTGCATCAGATCGAAGCCAATAACACTGGTTTTTGCGTCATTTATATGGATTGGATGCAGAAATTTAATAATACATGTTTTTTCAAAAGAAATCCAGACACTCACGAAATGTGAAGATTCTGTACAAAACAGAGACTATAGCTCAGCATTGTATTACACTAACAACAAAGGTTAGTGCCGGTTTTAGTTTGACATATATGGTTATTTAGGAAAAATATTGACTCAACTACTCAAGCAATGCCAAATTGGGTTTCAGGCTTCCAAAAGCACCAAGATGATTAGGAAGAAGAGCTTGTATAAAAAATTAAATAGCTCCCAAAGCAGCTATAATACCAGTACTTAGTATTTTCAATATATCAGGTTGCAAGGCACATACCTGCTGCCTTAGCAGCTGTAGCTTCTTGATAAACATCAGTGACAAATAAAATATCTGATGGCTTATCAACACCAAGAGACTCAGAAATTTCAACGTAACTGCGTGTCTCTCTTTTGTTCCTGCAAAAAAAGTTTTGGATGAAATAGGTTACTTCAGACAGGCATTGTCAAAAAGCAACATTGAGATAAAGTGAAACATTACCCCACTGTGGTGTCAAAAAAGCCAGATAAATATTTTCTTAGGTCCCCATGGTTTGTATGTCCAAATATTAGCCTTTGAGCCAATCTACTGCCACTAGAATATATGTATACCTGTCACACAAATTCAAAATAGCAATTAGAATGCAAAAAAAAAGGTCTTCCAGATATCAGATAACAAACATCCAAAATGTGTTACATCTATTTACTCCATTCTTGTTGGAAAGTCACCTTAATTGCAGTCACTCCTAGCCCGCCTTAGTTGCGGCCTCTTTGGGGCTGCCTTAATTGAAGCCTTACAGGTGGTGGTTTAGTCCCACATCGAATAGTGATATGACTTAGATAGAGCTTATAAAGCTTGGCTAGTCCTTAGCTTACAAGGCAGTTTTTTAAAGCTGGATTATGGGATTGAGCTAGGTCATAAGCCAAAATTCTAAAATGGTATCAGAACCTATCCAAAATTCATTGTTAGGCCACTTGCATTTGCCACACTCCGGGCTAGTAGCCTTGGGCATGGGGGGAAGTGTTGGAGATTCTCCTTAATTGGGGTCACTCCTTGCCTACCTTAGTTACGGTATCTTTGGGAATTGCTGTAATTCTATCCTCAAGGGTGGTAGTTTAGTCCTATGTCGACTAGAGATATATGGCTTAAATCTAAGTTATAAAGTTTGGGAAGTCCTCAACTTTCAAACTAATGTTTTTAAGCCGGTTTTGTAGGAGTGAGTTAGAGGCCCTAAGCACAAATTCTAAGACTTGTCAAATAGAACAATGCAACAATAGTCTTCTCTCACCAGGTGAGGTTGGATACATTTTACATAGATCACACAAGCCATTAACTCAGTTAAAAGGTCAAACAAAACGGAGTAGACCAACACAGAGTCCTTTCTGATGTAGTCCTTGGAAACAAAACTACATGCACAGAAAAGGAAAAGGTGGAGGACTTTTCTTCTGAGGATTTGTTATCCCGCAAAAGAGAAGAGCATGTAAAGGAGGCCTCTCTAGTCAACACCTACAACGATCAACAGGACCCCAATGAGCCTGAAGGTGTTTTGGGCCCTAAGATTCTGGGCCCACATGAATCTGTCACCAAGGTTTATGTTAGAAGAAAGGAGGTGTTGGCCAGTAGGGGAAAGGCCCAATATCCTAAGAGTCCAACAGTGAACTCAGATACAGGCTTAAAATCTGATTGCACATCATCCGGTCTAGCAGAGGAAGTGGAAAGGCAATATGCCCTGGTTAAAGACCTGGGATTGACCCATGGGGGTGATGCCTCGAAGGTCCAGGAGCTTATGAAGGACATGGACACCAGAGATAACAAGATGGCAGTTGAGATGGGCATTAAAAACCAGCAGCTATGATCATCCTTTCTTATAATTCAAGAGGATTGGGGAGGGGTATCAAATGGGCCGCCATTAGAAGGACCATTCTAAAGAATAAGGTGGACATAGCTTGTTTTCAAGAAACCAAAAAAGAGAGCTTTAATAAAGGGATTTGTTAGGCTTTATGGGGGGATTCATCTTCGTCATGGGATTATGTTCCCTCAGTTCAAGCCTCGGGGGGATTGCTTTGTTTATGGAACAATTCTGTATTTGAGGTGGATAGAAAAGTGAAAGCCAGTAACTATTTAATGTTGGAAGGGAGGTGTGTAAACATTAATCAAAGGATGTTTGTGGTCAACATATATGCCCCATGTGACCTTGCTGGGAAGAGATTCCTTTGGGATGAATTGAAGCAGCTGAGGGCATCTAAACCTCCTGGTCTTTGGTGCTTCATGGGAGACTTTAATAGCATTAGAAACCAAGAAGAAAGATACAGCTTATCCCAAAGATGTGCTGATCCTTTGAGTATCTCAGAATTCAATACATGGATATCTGAGATGGAATTGCAGGAAATTAAATGTGTTGGCAGTACTTATACCTGGATAAGACCCAATGCAAGGGTGAAGAGTAGACTTGATCGTTTTTTTGGTATCAGAACAGTGGCTGCTTTCCTGGCCTGATAGCTCTCAATATACCCTCCCAAGGGATTTCTCTGACCACTGCCCAATCATTATGCAAACTAAGAAAGTGGACTGGGGACCTAAGCCTTTTCGGGTAGTTGATTGGTGGCTTCATCAGAAAGGGTATCAAAGATTGGTTAGAGAGACATGGAGTGCTGAACAACAACCTGGATGGGGGGGAATTCTGCTTAAGAACAAGCTGAGAATGCTAAAATTGTCAATCAAACAGTGGAGTAAGGAGTATGGGAACATCAACTCTAAGGAGATTCACAGAATTCAACAAAAGTTAAATGAAGTAGAAGACATAGCATCTACCAGAATTCTGTCTGAGGATGAGATCAAGGTTAGGAAATCCCTTCAACAAGAGCTGTGGGAAGTTTCTACTGCCTATGAATCTCTACTAAGGCAGAAATCTAGATCAAGATGGCTTCAAGAAGGTGACAGCAACTCAGCCTATTTCCATAAGGTAATCAATTTTAGGAGAAATTATAATTCTATCCAAGGAATACTCATAGATGGAGGGTGGGTACAGCAACCAGAAGCAGTGAAGGCTGAAGCTGTGAAATTCTTCCTAAAGAGATTTTCTGAACAGAATTACTCCAGGCCAGCCCTTGATGGAGTTCAGTTTCCCTCACTTTCTCATAGGCAGAGAGAGGATTTAATTCTTCCTTTCACAGATCAGGAATTAAAGGAAGCTATGTGGAGTTGTAGTGGAGACAAATGCCCTGGGCCTGACGGTTTTAATTTCAATTTTATTAAACACTTTTGGGGAGTGTTGAAACCTGAGTTTAGAAGATTCGTGGATGAGTTCCATGTCCATGGCTGCTTCCCTAGAGGCAGCAATGCTTCTTTCCTAGCTCTAATCCCTAAAGTAAACCACCCACAGTCTTTCAATGACTATAGACCAATCTCTTTGATAGGATGCATGTACAAGGTGATAGCTAAGCTACTAGCAAACAGGTTGAGGAATGTCATACCTGTCTTAATTGATGAAAGACAAACAGCTTTCATTAAAGACAGACATATACTTCATGGTATCTTGGTACTTAATGAGGTGGTTGAGGAAGCTGTTAGGAGTAAAAATCCAGCCATGATCTTCAAGGTGGATTTTGAAAAGGCTTATGACAGTTTCATGGTCTTTCTTGGATTATATGCTGCATAGAATGGGATTTTGTCTCAAATGGAGAAAGTGGATCTCAGCTTGCCTCCACTCAGCAACCATATCTATTCTTGTTAATGGCAGCCCTACAAAGGAGTTTATTCCAACTAGAGGGCTGAGACAAGGGGATCCTTTAGCCCCATTGCTTTTTAATATAGTTGGAGAAGGCATTACAGGCCTTATGAGGGAAGCAGTCCGGAAACAACTATACAAAAGCTACAGGGTTGGAAAGCAAAAAGAACCCACAAACATTCTGCAGTATGCAGATGATACTGTTTTTGTGGGTGAGGCTAATTGGGATAATGTTGTGGTCTTGAAGGCTTTGCTGAGAGGTTTCGAAATGGTATCAGGCTTGAAGATCAATTATGCCAAGAGTCAGTTTGGAGTTATATGGGGTGATGTTAACTGGATCAATGCAGCAACCCAAACCTTGAATTGTAGGCAATTGGAAACCCCTTTCAGCTACTTGGGTATTCCTATAAGGGCTAAATCTTCAAACAGTCTAGTGTGGGAGCCTCTAATAAAAAAAATGTGAGTCTAAGCTATCTAAGTGGGCACAGAAAAACATATCAATGGGAGGGAAGATCACTCTAATTAACTCAGTTCTTAATGCTCTGCCAATATACCTGCTATCATTCTTCAAGATTCCTCAAAAGGTAATAAACAGATTGGTGACCTTGCAAAGGAATTTTCTGTGGCGAGGAGACCAAGATAATAAGAAAATTCCTTGGGTGAAATGGGACATTGTCTGTCTCCCCAAGTCTAAGGGGGGCCTAGGGATAAAAGACAGCTAAATTCAATACAGCTTTGTTGGGCAAATGGATATGGGCCTTAGCTTCTGACCACCAACAGCTATGGGCTAGGATAATCAATTCAAAGTATGGAGGTTGGGATGCTTTGCAGTCTGCTCATGTCCAAGGGGGGCATTCTGGTTGGTGGAGGGACCTAACAAAGCTGTATCATCAGGCTGATCAAAGCATTTTTCAGCAATGCATGAGCTGGAAGGTGGGGTGCGGACAAGTGGCTAGGGGAGGATTATACTCTCCAACAGAAATACAATCAGCTGTTTCTCATCAATAAACAGCAAGCTCATCTCATTTCAATGATGGGAAATTTCGACCAGGATAGTTGGAGGTGGGACTTCAAATGGAGGAGGAATCTGTTTGATCATGAAAGTGATCAAGCTGTGAATTTTATGGAGGAGATTAATTCCATACCTATTCAGAGACATGTTAAAGATGTTATGATATGGAAAGCTGACCTTAGTGGTGTGTATTCCACTAAGTCTGCATATAAATTATTGATAACCCCCTCTACACCAGCCTCTGATGGGAGAACCTCACAACTACAATGGAAAATGAAAATTCCTCTAAAAGTTGCAGTTTTCACTTGGAAGCTTCTAAGAGATAGACTCCCCACTAGAGCTAATCTCACAAGGAGAAGGGTGATCATTCAGGACATTGCCTGTCCTCTATGTGGCCAAGAACAAGAGGAGGTGGGGCATCTATTTTTCAATAGCAAGAAGACAGTAGGTTTATGGTGGGAGTCCATGAGTTGGATACAGGCTATGGGACCTCTCCCAGCTTCTCCAGTGGACCATTTTCTTCAGTTTTGTGATAGATTTGGAGCAGAGAAAAATCATAGTTCTTGCTGTGGATGGTGGGTTGCTCTGACCATTACCATATGGAAGCATAGGAACCTCCTCATTTTCCAGGACAAATCATTTGAGCCACTGAAAGTCATGGAAGATGCAATGTTCTTAGCTTGGTCTTGGTTAAAAGCTAGACAAAAAGGTTACAACATCAGTTTTAACCATTGGTCTTCCAATATCTCGGAATCCTTTGGTTAAACCTGTATTTTTTTTTTTTGGAAGGCCAAGATAATTTATATTATAGAATAAAAGTACCAGAGGTACTACATATTACAAATAGGATCCTGAAAGATCAGGAGATATAACACCCTACACGAATGAAAATCCTACTAACAGAAGCTTTAACTAAAAGCTGTAGACATATTTGAAGACCAACAATAATAAGGAATCTGGAAGTTCCTTTCCCACCCCCTCAGCCAGGTCCATAATAGGAACAAGGAGTTATCTGTCAGCCTAGTAATATCAAAAGCTTGATTCTGGAAAATGATATCATTCCTGAGCCTCCAGATTGAAACTGTAGCTGATATCCACCACATTATCCTTCTTGTGTTAGAGACCTTTGATGCTGCTGAGGAATAGTGCTGGAGAAAATTATCCATTGGCCTACAGTGAAACACCTTGTCTTCCTTTACCCAAGATAAGAATTCCCACCACATAGGCATAATTTTGCCACAAGTGAAAAATAAGTGGGATGCAGTTTCAGGTTGACTATGGCAGAAGGGACATAAATCATTATCCACCTGAATTTGCCTCTTGATCAGATTGTCCTTCGTGGAAAGTCTATCCCAAAGTAACCTCCAAGCAAAGGATAGAGCTTTAGGAGGGGCTTTGATCTCCCAAAGATTCTTGAATCCCAGGTGCTGACCTTCGTCATGAAGTTCAAGTTTAATAACTTGATAGACAGATTTAGTTGAGATAATCCCAGTGGATTCAGCTCTCCAAACCCAGGTGTCATTGAGATTGTTGTTTAAATTGATTTGGTGGATGTGATCAATGAATTTAGAAGCTAACTGCACCTCGTTATCAAACAAGTGTCTTCTCCAAACCATGTTCCAAACCCACCCATTCTCTGTCCAAGATCCCACCTCTGCTACCCTAAAGTCTCTTTGGGAAGAAATGTATGGGATAACCTTTTTAGTTGGGTTAGTTTGGGTTTTTTGGAGGGCAGCACCACTGGTGCATTGTATTTCATTTATCCAGTACCCCTTGTACTGTTTTTGTCTATAATAATACATATATATTTTTGCCTTCCAAAAAAAAAAAAAAGCTAAATGATCAAGGATATTATTCACTATTGGATCTCTTTTAATAATTTCCTCAAATATCTTCTACCCTTTTTTACTAGACTAAAAATCATGCGATCACCCCAACTAGGTTGGCGCCCCCAACCAAACCCACAACCGGACAGAATCAAATTAAAAGCTGGAGAAAAAGATGGTAACAAAAGTTGGGGGAACTAGGCCACAACCCAACAACCAAATCAGCAGAACCTGTAGTTAGGAAGATTAAATCTATTCCTAAGGAACTCCTCAGCAAAAGAGGGAATAGAGTTCCACCTAGTGTGTGAATTCCTAGAGGAAACACCAAAATTAGCAAGTTTGTCTGCACAAGAGTTAGCTTCCCTATAAATATGAGAGCAAAAGAAAACTATATTTTTACAAAAAGAAGAGCAGGCTTTTAAGAGCCCCTCTGTTGCCCTTGGCAGATTAAAAGTAGATGGGAAAAAATATAGTTTTCTTTTGCTCTCATATTTATAGGGAAGCTAACTCTTGTACAGACAAACTTGCTAATTTTGGTGTTTCCTCTAGGGATTCACACACTTGGTGGAACTCTATTCCCTCTTTTGTTAAGGAGGAGTTCTTTAGGAATAGATTTAATCTTCCTAACTGTCCTTAAACTTCAGCTGAGGTTAGTTGTCAAATGTTTGCAATTAAAAGAGACAAAAACAGAAATATAATAAAGGAGATGTTAAGAGAAGGAAAATAATTAGCAATTTGGAACAGACAGAAATATGGAGCTATGAAAAAGAAATTGCAACCTTTATGCCCAAGGTATGCCACTTTTCTAGAGCTTCTGGAACATCATCAAAAACTATTCCCTTCAATTCATTATTCTCATAACCAGTGCGCCACATATGACCCTGAAGAGCTAAATTTGTCAAATTTAAATTCAACAAAGAGCAGCAATGACTCCTTCTTTACCATCATTTTTTTCACATTAGTTTTGCTAAATTATTTAGTTACCTGCAATTCTTTCAAGGCAGTGATCTTTCTATCTGCTTTAATCATAGCTTCGACATTAGTTACCAATGCATCAATGACTGCTCTTTTACAAGCACCATCAGAGGGAATAGGCACAGCACCTGCAATCCCTTGTTTAAGGTCACTTTGAACCTATGGTCATGGTGCAAGGAAGTCAAGTGGTCCAAAATCTTTGAATATAAGCAACATACTAACATGTATAAAAATACCAAATTAAATGGAGTGTGATCATTTAAAGAAAAATTGAATGAAATAAACATGACAAACTACAAATCATAGTGAGTGTTTCCAATAATAATGGCAGACACAATGGTATATGGCAGTTGAAAACCAGAATCCATTCCTATCCCAACATATTGGTCAGTGTCAATAAAGCATAACCATCCAGTGTACTGTATTTGTTAGGGATGAGGGTGGAGGTCAGTTTGTGACTGCCAAAGTTGTGGCTGGTTTACAGAAGAAAGAATAGAAAGTAGTTAGGCGTGTCATAACTAATTTATAGTAAATCAGTTATGACAGCTCAGCATTAGGAGTTTATATAAATAAGGCTTGACCCTTGATGAGAGGGCAGCTTGGCTCATTTTGTAATTGTTACAAGGACTTGCCTTGTGTAAGAGAGGAGTGCCTCTCTTGTAAAGGAATTTTGTTATAGTGTGATCAATACAAGTTCATTTTCTATTTCCCTATTCCGTGTCTTGTGCTATTCTCTTTACTCTACTTTGTGGTGAGTGTGTGAGGGTGAGAGAGTGTAGAAGATTCCTAACAACTGGTCTGATTTGTTGATTGGTGATCTCATGGCACACGTTGATGAGTGCATCACTGCTTTGGAATCTTCTGTTGCGACACTGAAATCCACTACCGGCAAATTACAAAAATCCTTGCAGAGTCAGGGAGCAACACTTGCTCATGTGAAGAAGAAGGATGATCAAGATAATGATGGAGCATCAAGGATTAATGGCGGGAAGTAGTGATAAGGAAGAGGAAGAATCAGAGTAGGAGTCTGAGGCGGAATCAGAGGTGCACGACGAGGAGGAGGAAGCGGAATCTCCTAATTCGTGGATGAAGAAGGTGGAAATGCCTTCGTTCGAAGGTAATGACTCACTTGGCTGGATCACGCACGCAGAAAAATTATTCGATCTGCAACAGGTTGCCAAGAGTGAATGTTTGCGATTGGCGTTCATTAGTATGGAGGGGAATGTGATCTTCTGGTTTCAATATTGGAAGAAGAAAGCGCAAGTTCGCAACTGGACGACGTTTAAGTGGCATTGTTGAAACGATATGGCGGAACTGGTCACGAAATGGTGTTTGAGAGGTTAGCCGCGATCCGACAGCAAGGAAGTGTGGTGGAGTTGGTTTAGGAGTTCGAATTGTTGGTGGCACAAATGTCTTCAGTGTCAAAGGAGCAATTGATGGGATACTTCTTCGCCTGACTCCGACAAGATGTCTGGTGCAGAATTCGACCTCATAAACTGAATGATCTCTTTACAGCGATGGAATTGGCGGGAGATTTTGAAGAAGTGGAAAAACAGGAACTCGAATTGGGAGAGGCGCAAAACCTTAATCGGGGAGTCACCTTAATCCAAGTACTTCGGTTACAAGCCAAGCGAAGTCGAACTTTGTTAGTTCGTTGGAAAGTAAGGCGTGTGAAGGCACAACTATGGCATTCTGGAATTGTGGGGTACAAAACCTACCGTATCAGGAATATTTGAGAAGGAGAAATCAGAAACTGTGCTATCACTGCAGAGGACCATTTGTGGTTGGTCATAAATGCACAAAGAAGAATTTGAGATTGATCATTCTCGCTGAGGATGAATGGATCAATGAAGAAGGGGAAATTATGCGAACAGAAGTAGAGGAGGAGGATCCTCATATAGTTGCAGAGGAACTTGAGGTGGAGTGCCAATGGATGGATCTGTCCATGTGCTCCATAGGAGGATTTACATAGCCTCATACTATGAAACTGAGACGCACGGTTCACGACAGAAATGTCGTAATTCTGATTGACAGTGGCGTGAGTCATAACTTTGTTTCCAAGGAATTGGTGCAGGAGTTGGGCTTGCAAGTTGCACCTACCAAACCTTATGGAGTCAGGTTGAGAGATGTTAACAGGAAACAAACTCAAGGATGCTGTAAATGGTTGAAGGTGCAGATGGGAGCCTATGCAGTGGAAGGGGAGTTTTTCTTGTTCGAATTGGGTGGTGTGGATGTTAATTTTAGGAGTGGCTTGGTTGGAAACATTGGGGGATGTCAAGGCTAATTGAAAGAATTTATCAATGAGGTTTAAGAGCCAAGGGACAGTAGTGGAGATCAAGGGAGAGCCAAAACTATCCAGAACTTTGGTTTCTGCCCAGACATTTCTCAAACTCCCTGAAATAGAAGAGGCTTCCTGGCTATGGGTTTTGGAACCAGACCAGAGTGCAGAGGGTGATCAATGGCAAGGTTCAGAAGAAGAGCAGCAACAACTGGCTGAGGTGTTGCAGGATTGAGCTCAGGTCTTTGCTGAAAGGAAGGGACTGCCACCTACAAGGGAGGTTGATCATCGAATTCCTGTCAAATCAGGAGTAGATCTAGTCAATGTGCAACCCTACAGGTACCCTTACTTGCAGAAGAATGAAATTGAAAAGCAAGTTGTCGAGATGTTAACATCAGGAATTACAAGATCCAACAGTCCATACTCTAATCCTGTCATTCTGGTTAAGGAGAAAGATGGTAGCCGGAGATTTTGCACTGATTATCAAGCCCTTAATAAGGTCACAATATCTAATAAGTTTCCTATTCCAGTAATAGAGGAGTTATTGGACGAGCTACATGGAGCCAAATATTTTTATAAGATAGACCTTAAAGCTGGTTACCATCAGATAAGAATGTGCTATGAGGACATTCACCAAACAGCTTTTTGCACTCACCAAGGACACTATATATGAGAACTTGTTGATGCCATTTGGGTTGACAAATGCCCCAGCAACATTTCAATTTGCTATAAATTCCACTTTACAATTTCTCAAAATTTGTATTAGTTTTCTTTGATGATATATTGGTGTATAGTAATAGTTGAGAGGCACATTTGGAACACCTTAGATCGCTCCTAATACTGCTGATTCTGAATGAGTTCTTTGCCAATTTAAAAAAGTGCAGCTTTGGTAGAAAAGAGGTGGAATACTTGGGCCATATTATTTCTGGAGCAGGTGTGGCCATGTATGGGAAGAAATTGGATGCTGTGTTGAAATGGCCTATGCCTAAGACAGTGAAATCAGTCAGGAGATTTCTTGGTTTGGCTGAGTATTATAGAAGGTTTATTGAAGGCTATGGCGAGATAGCACGACCTCTGAATAATCTGTTGAAGAAAGAGGGTTTCAAGTAGGGAAAGGATAGTGCAGAAGGAATTGGGGCTGTGCTTTCCCAAAATAAAAAAGCCATAGCTTATTTCAGTAAGCCTTTATATGAGGCTTCTCTAAGGAAATCAGTATATGAAAAAGAGTTAATGGCTTTAGTTTTGGCTATTCAACATTGGAGGCCATATTTGGTGGGCAGAAAATTTACAATATATACTGATCAAGAGTTTAAAATATCTGCTAGATCAATGGATAACTACCCAAAGCCAACAGAATTGGTTGGCAAAGCTTTTGGGGTATGAATTCGATATTGTTTACAAGGCCACAAATAAGGTGGCTGATGCTTTATCAAGGAGAGAAGAGAATAAGGAGTCGCAGGGAGTTATCAAACCTTACTGGCAAGGTGTTACAGATATTGATAGGGAGGTTGAGGCTGATCCCATTCTTTCCAAGATCAAGGAAGACTTGCAGAAAGACCCCAATTCACATGGCTAATACACTCTGGAAAATGGTAGATTGTATCATAAAGGCAAGTTGGTTCTGTCAGTTCAATCAGTTTGAATCCCTCCATTGCTTAAGGAATTTCATTCCACTCCTTTTGGTGGCCACTCAGGAGTGTACAGAACCTATAGAAGACTTGTTCAGTCTTTGTATTCGAAAGGAATGAAGCAATATGTGACTGAGACGATTGCTGCTTGTCACATATGTCAAAAGGGAAAATATTTGACATCCTCTCCCGTTGGACTATTGCAACCCTTACCCATCCCTAATGCTGTATGGGAAGATATTAGCATGGATTTCATAATAGGGTTGCCTAAATCAAAAGGGTTTGACTCTATTCTAGTAGTTGTTGACAGATTAAGCAAGCATGGCCACTTTCTGTTATAGAAGCAACCTTATTCAGCTTGATCAGTTGCTGATGTGTTTGTTAAGGAAATTGTCAGGCTGCATGGTATTCCTGCATCAATAGTCAGTGACAGAGACTCTATCTTCCTCAGCAAATTTTGGCAGGAACTATTCAATATGCAAGGCACAGTATTGAAA
The DNA here is from genome assembly GCF_004193775.1 of Glycine soja. Lineage (NCBI taxonomy): Eukaryota > Viridiplantae > Streptophyta > Magnoliopsida > Fabales > Fabaceae > Glycine > Glycine soja. The sequence goes on along the minus strand of NC_041007.1, from coordinate 36,177,365 downwards.
ATGAGCACAGCATATCACCCTCAATCAGATGGGCAAACAGAATTTCTGAACAGAATCCTAGAAACCTATCTTAGATGTTTCAGTTTTGAGCAGCCTAAGGCATGGGCAGATTTTATTCCTTGGGCAGAATACTGGTACAACACAACTTATCAAGGGGCAGCCAAATGCACCCCTTTTGAAACAGTGTATGGGAGGGTGCTTCCTTTTGCCAGATTTATTCCAGGGGAGGTAATGGTGGAAGCGGTCGCGCAGGATTTTGATGGAAAGAGATGAGGTCTTGCAATAACTCAAGTTTCATTTGGGAAGAGCTCAGGATCACATGATGAGGCATGCTAATGCCCATAGAATACCTTCAAGGATCAAAGCAGGGGACTGGGTGTATTTGAAGATCAGACCCCATACGCAAGTATCTATGCCAAGTAGGTTACATCCTAAATTGGCAGCAAGGTTTTATGGTCCTTATCTGGTGGTGAAGCAGATTGGAACTGTGGGTTTCCAACTGCAACTTCCTGCTGAAGCTCAAATTCATCCAGTTTTTCACGTCTCCCAACTAAAGCTGGCAATAGGCACTCATACAGCTGAAACAAATCTCCTAGGTAGCGCCTGAGGAAGTGCAACCAGAATTGGTGCTGGGTACTAGAGTTCAGCAACAGGGGCATGATGCATAGCAGCAATTGCTGATAAAGTGGCAGGGACAATCAGCTGAGGATGCAACTTGGGTGGACAAAGTTTTTATTCAGGAGCAATTCCCTCTTTTCAACCTTGAGGACAAGGTTTTTTCAGAGAGGGGGGGGGGGGGGGGGTATTGTTAGGGATGAGGGTGGAGGTCAGTCTGTGACTGTACCAAAGCCGTGGCTGGTTTACAGCAGAAAGAATAGAAAGTAAGTAGTTAGGGGTCATAACTGATTTATAGTAAATCAGTTATGACAGTTCAGCATAAGGAGTTTATATAAATAAGGCTTGACTCTTGATGAGAGGGCAGCTTGGCTCATTTTGTAATTGTGACAAGGACTTGCCTTGTGTAAGAGAGGAGTGCCTCTCTTGTAATGAAATTCTGTTATAGAGTGATCAATACAAGTTCATTCTCAATTTCCCTATTCTGTGTCTTGTGCTATTCTCTTTACTCTACTCTGTGGTGAGTGTGTGAGGGTGAGAGAGTGTAGAAGATTCCTAACAGTATTACAGCTCATAGCCTAACTCAGTCCAGGTTCCCATTCCATAAGTATAAATTACATAATCATACAACTCTATTTGAATCTTACTTGTGAGCAAAGCAACTTAATATCAGCTTCGGTATCAGGAGTATCATATGTCACAGATAGATGCCTCCCAACATTTTGACGTGCATATGGGAAGAGAACCTCAGTAACAAATGATATGGGAGTAGTAGTTCCTTCAATGTCAAGGACAATGCAACGCTGCAATACAAAGAGAGAGAGTTATCAGCTATTGAATTTGAAACTACATGGAAAGACAACTCCATGATATCTCAAATGTCTAAGAAACTGGCCATTTGCATTACTTGTCAACTGAGCATAAAGGATATTGTTTGAGGAATTTAATGGAACAATATTACTGACAAGTTTGGAGGCCTAAAGTTTTAAATAGATAGAGAACATCATCTCACTGGAAATGGATCAATTTCACCACTAGCCTTCCTTGTCTTATCGGATGCATTTGACTCCCCAGCAATCATTAGACTTCTAAGACTTTTTATTGGACCATGATTAGGAGTAGACCAGTCCAATCCTAATTGGTGAAGTTTGATAGCAGCATCAAACAGGTAATGATAACACTCAGCCTGAAATAAAACCACCCATTTTACAAGAAGATAATGTATAAACAAACATCCCAAAGAAATAAAAAGCTATACATTTTCATCACCAAGTATTTTATGTTCTGGAACTTCAAAGCAGAAAGTTCAAATAAACATGAATTTTTATGTGATTCCATTCCCTTCCTGTGGACAAACAATTTACACAGACCTGAGTTTTAGCACTGATCCATGAGTCTCCCCAAATATATATTCCATGATTGCGTACAAGCACTGCTGTTGTTTTAGGGTAGGCTTCAATCTACAAATTGGATAAAAGATTAATCAAGGTAACACATAACTAAAAAACAGTAGAAAAGAGAGAAAAATAGTGCAACACCATATGGACTATGTAACCTTCAGGGGCTCCTAACCTACATGTATATGATATGCATGAAGAAAAATATCACACAAATGTAAACAACAAATGGATTTGTGTCTTTCGTAAATCCTGAATCCACTGGGAAAATGGATATGATAGAAAAACCAATATAGTTTTAACAGAAGCAAATTTATTCAATATTAACGATTGCATAAATTCATAAAATCAGAAAGTTAGAAAATTTTTCAGAATGAAACATACAGCTTTAGCTAGAGATTCTGTAAGCTCATATTCGTAGGCTGTGTTCTCTATTATGGGGATCACAAGTTCATCATAATAACCATGCCCCTTGATTCCTTTTATCATTTCCATGTGAGTTATCTGCAATTTGTGAAGACAACCAGAATCAAATCAAAATAAGCAGAGAAAAACAAATTACTGAAACACACAATTTAATAAAATGAGTCACAATTACAGCTAATTCAAAATTATGTTTGCCATTCAAAGTGCTCTTCTGCTTTCCTTGTTACCCCCACCCCTTACCTTACAGCTAAAAAAACTACAAGCCCCCTATGTTTCTATACATAATTAACTCTTTCTAAACCATAACAATTGGATAACTTTATGCATAAGTGGAACATCTAAGGAAGAGAAATACCTTAATTTTTTTCCTTTGACCTTAGGGGACCCTATTATTAAAAGCCATGCGACACAGTTTCATGCAAATGACTATAGAGATCCTCTGATGTTATTCTCTCCTTATGAGAGATCAGCATTATAAAATCAATAAAAATTACAAAGCAAACAATTTTAATTTGTGAAGCAAATGTGATTAGTACATTTTTGGTTCAACTAAGTTTGGAAGAATAGTCACTTACTTTTGCCAGATTTCGTAGAGAGCCTTCGAAAAAAAAAAAAAAAAAGAAACGATTATTACCCACAAGAAAGCTATGTGTCCAAACACTTGCATGATCAAGTATAATGGTTATTATACTTACACAACAGAAGGTGCGAGGGAACCATTTAAAATTTCTTTATTTCCATATTCATGATACCTATATATAAGCTGATGTGTGATGGTTACTCCCAAGAAAAAAATAACGTGCGACACTCACAATTTGGTCTCAGGTATAAAATGGCTTGTTCTATCACCCAATTCTGAAGTCTCATAAGTTAAAGGGATTATTTGGGTACTCACATCTTTAGGAATGTACAAAATTAAAATTTCAAATAAGTAAGTGCATTTAAAGAGTAAAAAAATGCAAACAAGAGTGTCCATTGAAGTAGTGAAGTCCAGGGTCATATTTTTAGGAATTTGAAGTGTTGCCTTACTAAAATGAATAGGCAATTAGCACTACATATACAATCTCATCTCCCCTTAGTTCTCTAGTTATAATTAAGATTTAAGGGCCCCTTTTTCACAGGATTTCTGCTGCCCACCTGGAACTGAGCACTCAACAAAGGCTCTATTTGGATAAACTTCACCATAAGCACTTATAAGAGAAGAAAATAAGAAAAAATGAAAATAAGTTTCTCCGTCAGCTAAAATTAGCCTACGTATAAGTTAAAAAAAAGATTTTAGAGAAGCTAATATGAGAGATCTTCTACAAATTAGCTTATGCATAAGCTAATTTTAACTTATGGAGAAGTTTATTTTATTTTTTCTTATTTTTTTCTCCTATAAGTTCTTGTTCAGGAGTTTATCCAAATAGGCCCAAATTGTTATATCCAAGTAATGAGACCATTTTATGTGATTCGTATTCACATTCTATTATCAGTTTCATACAAAATTTAAAGATCAAAGGATACAGATGACTATGTATCATAATTTTGAATTTGAATCTCTAGTTGCAAAACAAATCAAGTTTACAAAACATTGAAACACAAATGCTTACTTTAAATTCCTTTGCTAAAGGATTGAGCATTGTTACAAGACAAGATTCTATTCCATGACTGTGGATAACTGCCCCAGCATCACACATTTCATATGCCTGGAATAGAAAGGGAAATGCAAATTAATTTCAAACTCATGTCAAAATATATATATATATATATATATATATATATATATATATATATATAAAATATTAACTAAACCTGCACAAGAAGAATAAGCTTCCAAGGTCAGCCTATTGTAGATTTGACAAAAGACAACTTTTCAATGAAAAATTCACAACCAGACGCTTCAACTTTCAAAATAACAAAAGTACAAATATATTCTTCTGGGAATGAAAAGATACAGAAAGATTAGATTGGAACATTGAAGCATGCATCAACAAAATGCATAATGTAGTTATAAACGGCAGGAATCTAGAACCCCTTTCTACTACATGTTCAACATCACCCACCAATTCCAAAGATGTGGTGACATCAATTAAACTTTCTGAATGCATACTGCAACTTAAATTGTACATGAAAGCAATACTGGGTAGTTGCATCATGTCACATAGAATGAATGCATTAAACTCTACACCAATCATTCAGTGCAGCATCAACTAACCTAACCTTCATGAAAAGTGGACCACAATCAGAACACTTGGGAGGTTTATGAGGGTAAGGTTTGGGAGATGGAGCAGACAAGACTGATCCAGTGTGAGATAACACATACATGTCCTCTGGTTCCATTCTTTCCTTCTGAACACCTACACAACATATTTAGTTATTTTCAGGAAAAAAATGACACAAAATAAAGCAATGATCAATGTAAAGTATACATGTCCTCTGGCCCCTCATATGGATTTGTTGTTTTCAGCTCGGTCTCCTGAGTTTAAAAAGTTTCATTCAGGTCTCTTAAAGCGTCTCTATTATACCAAAATGTTCCTTCAGTTCTTTGCACTAATGGTGTCAATTTTGCCTGACATGACATCTCTCACAATTTGTCACGCATAACCAAGTCGACAAAATTAGTGTTGTAAATGACAGAAACATCAACTTGGTCTAACTAACATATACCCTTTTGACCAAAGTGAAACATTTTAAATTTACGAGACTAAGCTGAAACAAAAAATAACCAAAATTGTGTTTTGGCCTAACCAATAACTACCAAAGTGACAAGAAAAGAAAAAGGTGAGTTAACATATGGTAAGGGCATAGAAGTGAAAGAAAAAAAGAAGATTAAAAGAGGAAAGGGACCTGAAGGGGACATGAGTATGAGTTGGTGGGGTTTGGAAATGGAGTCATCGTGGACTTTGATGGTGATGCTGCCACCAGTTCCAGAGACCCATCCGAGAGAATAGAAGTGGCGACAGAGTTCTGATATCAGAATTCTCGTTTCCTTCACTGCGTTTCCTTCAAGGTATGCCTGCGAGGACACGCTGTCCGCAGTAGCAGTAGCAGCAGCCATGGGGTCATACAGATTTGCAGGGTGTGTTGTGTGGGCGATCCAGAGGAGAAGCAATTTTAACATTTATTAAATTAGATCCCTATACTACTTACCTTTTTATTGTATTTTAATTTCCTTTTAATTTTTTATGATATTTTATATTTTAATTTTCCTTTAATCTTTATTATTAAAATATGAATAATATTATCAATTACAATTAATTACAAAAATATTAACAAATAATTCGTAACTAATTTATAGTAAGATAATTTATAAAAAAAATAGTTAATAATTTATAACTAATTTGTAGCTAATTATTTTTATATATTTTTTTAACAAAGATTAAAAGATAATTAAAATAGAAATGATAGGGACTAAAAATATCATTTTAAACTAAAAGAAAATTAAAATAAAAATTATAAGGACTAAAAAGAATATTTTTAAACTACATAAACTAAAATATAATTAAAATGTAAATTAAAATTAAAAAAATCGCTTTTGAAACTACGGAGACTAAAAAAGAATTAAATTAAAATGATAGTGATTAAAAAAATCAATTTGAAACTATTGAAACTAAAAAAATAAAAATTATAAAACTATATCAACTAAATAAGTAATTTAATCATTAATTTACTTAGGCTTAAATATTTTTGTCGTCATTATAAAATCATTTTATTCGTCATCTACAATGCTTTATTTATTTATTTATGCTTTTATAAGTTATTGTTTATTAATTTTTTAATTCCTTATATTCATTTTAGTAAGACTTGTTCCAACTCGGGGCGATCCAACTCTAAACCAATAATAACGTAGTTGACGGTCAACTAATTTTTTTTAAGTTTTTGACTTAAATATTAATTTGATCCATGTTATTTTAAAATATTCAAGTTTTTAAGAGATACACTTTGGTCCTTAAATTCTTTAAAATGCATTAATTTTGTTATTTTTGTTAAATTGGATTAACGCGATTAGCACTGCAAATTTTGACGTCAACCCAATCCAAGAAAAACAACTAAATTGATGTGTTTTAAAAATTTTGAAAATTGAATTGAATATTTTAAAAATATGATAACTAAATTAAATATTTTAAAATAACCCACGGAACAAATTGATAATTAAGATTTTATTTTAAAAATAAATTACGTTAAAACTACGACGTTCGTGTCGGGGGAAATTAAAATTTTTCCAAATAACACAGCGCCAAGACCTTTAACAAACCTTTCTCAGTTTTCTGTTGAAGCCGTTATCCAAGCCGTCGCCGCACCTCACCGCAGCAGCCTCTGGCAACACCGTGGGGCTCCAGAAACGGCAGCGTTTGGGACGACGAAAACAGGTTCGAAATTCGAAAACTTCTGTGCTTTGCTCTGTTCGAACCCTTCTGTTTTGCTCTGTTTGAAAGTTCTCGAACCCTTCTCGAAAAAAATCTAAATCCTTATTAATTATGATGTATATTACTGCTCTGTTCCAATTGTATGTTATGTTGTTCTGAATATTTTTGAACCTTTCTGTTTTATCTTTGGATTTGAGATGTGCAGTTCTATTCTTCTTGATATTGTATTATTTGAATTTGAATTTATTTTATGAATTGATTTTAAGATAATTTAAGACTGGTAGTGTCTAGTGATTCTGAATAATATTGATGTGTGAAAACAAAAATGAAAGTCAGCATTAGTATTGCAGGCAGGAATACTGAGTAGTAAAAGGAACACTCCCAACTGTTAAGAACATAAGTTGTTAGGAATTAAGATCCAGGTCTATGCTCTACTTACTGTTTGTATTTCCAGAATATAGAACATCACCATTTTTGTTTGTTAGTAAGGTTGTACTTTGTAAGTAACATAACAAATTCATTGTAAATAAGGTTGTATATTTTTACAATTTATGAATTATTTAATACGACTCAATAGTATCTCTAAAACTTTGGTTTTTAACTGTACCAAATGGTGTCTTGTAATCCATGTACCGGACCTCACTTAGTGAGATATCTCTTTATTGTTGTTGTATGAATTATTTAATTTTTTTTCATATAGATTAAGTCATGTAGGTCAATTACTAATTCAGTGGGTCCCCTCCCGACCTAATGATCAGAGTCAGATAGCATTTGGTTAAAGGTACACGCTACTAATAAAAAAATCATAGTTACATAATTATAAATAACATTGCATAAAATTTGGAACATTGATAAAATCCATTTATGATTTCATGATTTAGTTGATGAATTGAATTAGAATTGTTAATTACTATATGATATAAAAAAATGAAATTGATTGTATTTATTATTTATTATTTTGAATAAAAAACAAAATTGGATTGATTGCATTTAATACAAAGAGAATGAATATGAGGCTGCCAGGTGGCATCTGCCTTTTATATAAAACCTTCCTTAAATATAAAAAAGTATAATAGAATATAAATAGATATATAATAGATGCTACTATTTCCCATAAGAAAAAAATATTTAATTATTTTTTCCTATTTTTCTATTCCAAATATATCTAGTTATTTACCGAGCATAAACACAAAAACCTACATGGTTTTTATCTCTTTCGTTAGGGTTCATGAATCTTTCCAAATCTTATGGACAAACTGGTTTTCAGAGCACTCTAAAAACCTGAGAAACTGATTTCAGAGCACTCTCAACATACATAAGTCATCAATATGTCACATCAAAGTAAACATTTAATTTTGGATGGTCAATTGACAAAAGAACCAAAATTACTTATTTGGAAAATAGTGAGACTAAATGTCTTGATTTAGAAATAGAGGGACTAAATTTACAGATTTGAAATTATAGGGAGACTAAAATTGCAATTTAGCCTAATTAAAAATGGTGCTTATATAACACTACCTATTTGTTCTGGTTTAAACATGGAGCAATAAAAAATAACATTAAAATTAAAATACCATTTCATATTTTTTTTTTTTGTTACCATAGCTAAAATACCATTCCATATGTAGTTATGTACCCACAATTTATTTATTTTATATATTTTGTATCTCTCTTTTCTCTGCTGCTGTAGTTGTTTTGGTCAGAGGGTTGCAGTCTGCTCCATCCTATCTCATGTATTTGTTGACCTTTGGTCATATTATATATATGTATGAAAAGTTTCAGCTGAGTGTGAGACAATCAAGCATTTCCCAAATATTCTGTCTCAAGTATTCTTATTGCTGATCGGAAAAAGAAAAAAAATGTACCCACAATTTATTTATTTATTTTTACAAAAAAACACTATCGTTTTTGCTTGCTAATACTAATTGTTGATCACCGTGCACTTTCCTAGGCTACTTTGTACCAGCTAAACCTCCAAAACAACTGGTTTTGTATAGCATCTAAATTCCTCGCTCACAAGTCACAAACATGCAATCTCCTTCTTCCCTTTACCTCAACAAGAACTTCTTCACCACACACCATCACCACCTTGGCTTCCACCACACCCTCTCTTCCACCCACAATTCCCTTACCTCTCTTGGCTTCTCGCCCAAGCCATCATGTTCCACGAGGCTTATAACAGCTCAAGCTTACAGGCCCAACAATCACAAGAGGAATGGTTCCCCCAAAGAGGGTGCGAGGGTGAGGGGCAGCAAGGACAACATGTGGAGTATTGACAATGAGCTTGCCAAGGCGTCTTCTTCTCAGAAGGAGAAAAGGAGGAGGCAGAGAGGGAGGAGTGTGGTGAGGAGGAAGGGCCCAAAGGGTGGAAGGGTTATTGTCTCTGGGGCTATGCTGCTGGAGGTTGAGACTGTTCTTCAGACTCTGGTACACTTTTCCTCACTTGAGTCAATTTGAATTTACAATTTTGATGCAAAGTTGTTGGCTTTTGTTTTGTCTGGGGAAGAGAACTAATGTGGGTGTTTGGGGTTTGGTTGGTTTATGGATGAAAATGGAAACCTTTTTTCTTTTTTTTTTCCTTTGAATTTGTGTTTGAATTGGTGAATGATCTATCAATGTATATGAATGCTGAGATTTTGTTAACAATACTATGTTGGTGGAGGTTGATACTGTTCTTCAGACTCAAGCACCCATTTCCTCAATGGGTCTCTTTGAATTTGCAATTTTGATGCAAAATTGTTAGCTTTTGATTTCTCTGGCTGATAGAGGTCTAAAGAAGAAGGCTTGAGGCTACATTGGAGTCAAATAGTAGATTAGGGAATTGTGTAATTTTGGTGTTGGGCTTTTTATTTTTTATGTAATTTTGTGTTTAGCTTGTTGGGCCTATGTGTCAAATGGGCCCTTGGTGGACTTCAGGTTGGGTCCATGTCTCAAATGGCAAAGAAGAATCTTTTTGAGAGTTATCTTGTGGGCGAACATAAGGTACCGATAAACATCTTACAATATGTAGAATGTAGATGACACCATCTTCATGGGAGAGGCTACCCTCTCCAATGTAGTGGCGATCAAATGTATGTTGAGAGGTTTTGAACTTGTATCCGGGCTCAAATTAAATTTTTTCAAGAGTTGTTTTGGTTTTATAGGGGTGCCTTTAGTAGACACGGAGAGGTATGCACATTTGTTGAAATGCAAAATTTTATCTTTGCCTTTTGTTTACTTAGGGATTCCTATTGGTGCTAATCCTAGGTTAGTTGACACTTGGAAACCTATTGTCCACAAGTTTGCTAGGAAATTGTCGAGTTGGAAGCATAAAGTGTTGTCTATGGTGGGTAGAGTGTGTCTTATAAATTTCATTTTGTCTTCTTTTCCTTTGTTCTTTTTGTCTTTTTTTAAATTGCCTAAAAGGGTGGTAAGAGTATTATACAAATACAAAGAAATTTCTTGTGAGGTTGTGAGGAGGGGAAAAAACAAATTTGTTGGGAAAGTTGGGATACTATTTGTTTACCTAAAGCATGAGGGGGGTTAGGGATTAAAAATATTTTTTTTATTTAATGATGCTCTTTTGGTGAAATGGAGGTGGGAGCTCATGAGGGAGTTGGGAGGATTATGGTGTGAGGTGTTAGAGTCTATTTATGGAGGGTGGAGAGGTCTTGAAACAAGGGAGGTATCAAAAACATCTTCTATTTGGTGGAGGGACTTGATTAAATCTTGGGAGGATCAAATGAATCTAAATGGTTTGACTCTATGGTAGTGAGGAAAGTGGAAAAGGGTGATAAAGTCCTTTTTTGGTGCAATCGTTGGGTGGGACAACAATCCTTAGCTAATGAGTTCCCTAGATTATATCTAAACTCATTACAAAAGGAGGAGTGCATCATAAATATGGGGGAGTGGGCTGAGGGGGTTTGGAGGTGGAATTTTAGGTGGCATAGGGACTGGTTTGTGTGGGAGAGGGAGGTGGTGGAGAGGCTGAGTTTGATGCTAAGTGAAGCTACGTTGGTAGAGGGTGGGGAGGATTCTTGGATATGGAAGCAAGATCGAACCAGGAACTATCTTGTTAAATCTTCATATTTGGCTCTATGAGACAGGAATTTTTTTCCAAATTGTGATGATTCCTTGCTCAATACTTTGGCTGACATTTGGTGGTTGAAAGTTCCTCCAAAATTAACTTGTTTTTATGGAAGTTAAGCCTGTTAAGGTGAAATAGACTACCAAGTGGAGATAATTTGGCAAGGAGGAATGTTGTTGTGGATGAAGGTGTATTGAAGTGTGCGTTATGTCAAAATCAAGATGAATCCTTGGAGCATTCTTTCATGTGGTGTCCGAAGGCAGAGGAAGTCTGGAAAAGTTGCTATTAATGGCTAGATATAAAAACTGTATTTCCTTCTTCTATGAGAACGCATTACTGGCAGCTTGTGTTGATGATTGGCAATAAAGAGAATCGGGAAAGGTGGAGGTTGGTTTGGTGTTGTATTGTTTGGGTTCTTTGGAACAACAGAAACAATATAATGATGAATGGAAGACAATTTCAAAAAAGAAAAAATAGTGCAGGAGATTATGTTTTATACTTGGTCATGGATCAAGTCATTTGATAAATCATTATCCTACTCTTTTGTCCAATGGAGCATCAGTCCAGGCATATGCTTATTGGGTAAGTGAAGGAGGTTATTAGGTGAGAGGAGGCCCGGGCATGTGAGTGATGAAGTTAGACGGTGTAGAGGATTGGGATTGTAATATCCTGAGATATTACTTATGACGAGGAAGGGCTTCATGCAGTACCAATTTTTTATTTTGGCCGAGAAGAGGTGGAATTGTTGGGGTCATGCTCTGTTTAAGAGGTGGAATTGTTTGCTGCAATGGGAATATATGGTTAACAAAGGGAGCTGATATAGCTAGCATTTATGACTGGTTGCTGGGAAAAAAGAGAATGGTTATATCTCATTTATGGTTATTTAATGCTATAAATGTCTTGTAACCATTTTGTACCTGACCTAGTATTTGAAAGTAGAGAGACAAGCTGTTTTTTGTTGGTATATCTTGTATGAAACTTCACTGGTACTTCTGGTACTGTTTAACTTATATATATATATATATATATCCTTTTTAGCTGATTAAAAAAAGGTATAATAGGAAAAATGTTGACATTGTATTTAGTTTTGACTCATTTTGAAATGAAACTTTGAAGCTTTGTGAGAGGAAACTCTCTTGGTTCTTAGGAACTACCCTTGGTTCTTATCTTTGAATTTCATAATTCAAAGTGGTGAATCTTCATCTCAACTTATCAATTCATTTGAATTGTGGCATTGTTCTATCATTTTTTACCTCAATCCATTTTTGTTTCTTTGATGTCTGTATTTTTCTAGAAAATTACCTAAAAAATTTAAGTGTTAGATGCTGAATTTAGGATCCAATTTGGGGTCTGTGTCATTTGGTATCAGAGCAAGGATTCAGCATCTTTGTTTGTTCGAGCAGCCAGTGGCATAGCTCATGTGATCTTGCGCAATTGTTTGAAGTCCAAATTGTGTTTGTTTTGACTTGCGTCAACTTGTTCCTGAGATCGGAGCAATTTTGTTCGATGAGCCTTTGTTGTTATATATAGTTGAGTCACGCGAATCTGATTGGAACATCAAATTACTTCAGAATTGTGTGCTCATGGTCACGGTTGAAATCTAGATCCGATTCTGATTGGTATGTCAATATCTGGAATTCTTCATGTGTCTTTATTGCTTAATAATTTCCTTGTGCCTTTAATTGCTGTTGGCACCACTATGTTTGTGCGAATTCATTTTGTTGGCTGATTATTATTTGTGTTTTAATTCTTGATTCCATGCTTGTGCCCAGTTTCGGTGGTGGTGTTGATTTCTGCACTTGCGTTCTTAGTGTTCATCCATCCTTTTGTTTGATCCATAGAAATTAGGACTAAGTTTGGTCTTTTTTTTGTAAATGTTAAATAGTTTAAAGATTTCGTAGCAATAAGAAAGGATTGAAAATAATTTCTTTTTTTAAGAGAATTGATGTGGGGGTTGGGGTTGGCTAGGTTTCTGGATGAAAATGGAAACATTCCCCCCCTCCTCCCCCCCTGAAATTGTGCTTGGGTTGGTGAATGGACTATGAATGTATATGAATGCTGAGATTTTGTTAACAATGAAAGGAATAAGTAGGCAGTGTATGATTGTGGATAGAGAAACATGAATAATGCTTGGTATCTTATGCTTGTGCCTTCTGTGTGAACATACTAGTTTAAAATAGTGGATATTGTGCTTTCTGATATTTGTTGGCAGTTTGCTTTTGTGGGCTATAGATTATTTTCTCCACTCTTCACCCTTTGTATTTGTATGTTTGTTCTTACTTTGATAGAAGATGGCAACATTGTATGAGGGAGTTAGTTGAGGACATAGAAATTGATTAAGTAGGGTTAAAATGATTGTAATGAATAAGTGTTCAAGAGAGACTTGAGAATCGAATAATTCTTCTGGTTTAAGTGAAGGGAAGCAAACAAGAACAACATCCTTGGGTCATTTTGGTGAATGTTGGCTAAAAGGATATTGCGCAAACAGAAGTAAATAGTTCAAGTGAATTAATGGTAATCATTTTATGCGATGTATTATATAAAACATTGTTGCTGAAGGTCTAACTGGTCTTATGAGAAAAGCAGTAAATGAAAAACTGTTTTCTGAATTTCTGGTTGGTAAAGACAGCATACCAGTAAGTATCCTCCAATACGCGGACGATACTATATTTTTCGGGGAACCCACCATGCAAAATGTCAAGGTCATAAAATCAATTCTGAGAGGATTTGAATTAGTCTCTGGTCTTAAAATAAATTTTGCAAAAAGCCATTTTGGTGCAGTGGGCAGACCTGAACAGTGGGTTAGAGAAGCTGCGGGATTCTTGAACTGCAGGATTTTATCTTTTCCCTTCACATATCTGGGCATTCCTGTTGGTGTTACCCCAAGGCGTGGTCAGCTGTGGGATTCGGTTATTAGGAAGTATGAGAACAAATTAGCAAGGTGGAAACAAAGGCACCTATCATATGGGGGGAGAGTGACCCTTATCCATTCCACTTTATCCTCCATCCCTATCTATTTTCTGTCTTTTTTCAGGTTGCCCGAGAAAGTAGCGGAGAAGCTGATCCGAATCCAGCATAAATTCTTATGGGGAGGTAGTTTGGAGCAGCGAAAGATACCTTGGGTGAACTGGAAAACAGTTTGCCTCCCAAAGGAAAGAGGGGGCCTTGGTATAAAAGACATAAGGGCTTTCAATAAGGCTCTTCTCGGTAAATGGAGGTGGGATATGCTCCAGCAAAGCAACAAGCTATGGTCCAAGATATTGGATTCCAAGTATGGTGGTTGGAGGTCATTGGTGGAAGGTAGGAGAGGGAATAACGAGTCCGCCTGGTGGAAAGATATAATGGAGGTTACACAAGACCAACAGCTGAATCCTATCCTCCAAGATGGCACTACTTGGAGGGTGGGATGTGGGAATAAAATTAAATTCTGGGAGGATTATTGGGTTGAACATGGAGAGGCTCTACAGATAAAATACCCAAGGCTGTATAGGATATCTCTTCAGCAGCATCAACTTATCCAGCAGGTGGGAAATTTCAATGAATCCTCATGGGAATGGAATCTCTCATGGAGAAGGGCTTTATTTGATAATGAAATCGCATCCGCTGCAGGCTTTCTGGAAGAAATCTCTCACATTACTATCCAGCGACATATATCTGATACCTGGACGTGGGAAGCAGAGCCTAATGGATGTTACTCTACAAGGAGTGCCTATAACATGTTACAAGAAAGCTCAATGGGTGTCAATCTGGATGAAGCAATGCAGAACCTGTGGAAATTAAAAATCCCATCCAAAGCTGCAATCTTTGCGTGGAGACTTATCAAGGATCGATTGCCGACTAAATCTAATCTCAGAAGGAGGCAAATAGAGATAAACGACAGTTTATGCCCGTTTTGCAGATCTCAGCAGGAGGATGCAGCTCATCTCTTTTTCAACTGTCCCAAATCTCTAGCTCTATGGTGGGAATCTCTAGCATGGACTGGAATAGTAGGGGCATTCCCCATTATCCCTAGGTACCATTTTTTGCAGCATCAAAACGGGATGAATGGAGGAAAAAGAAATCATAGGTGGAAGTGCTGGTGGGTGGCATTAACGTGGTCAATATGGCAGCACAGAAATAAGATCCTTTTCTCGAATGAATCATTTAACGCTGCTAAGCTAATGGATGATGCTCTGTTCCTGTTGTGGTCGTGGCTTAGAGCATCGGAGAAAGACTTCATTATTCACTACAATTATTGGTCCACCAATTTACCAATATGCTTTTCAGCAGATTAGGATGGGTTCTAATGGCGGGGATGTAGTTTAGGAGGGTTCACAAGCCAAGGGGCCTGATTATGTAATCTCCTGAGTGGGTGGATTTCCCCAAGCTGAGTAGCTTGGCAGGTGGATTCACTACGTTTTCTTTAACTCTATTGTAACCACAGTACCCCTGTACTGTTATCTTAATATATATAATTCTATTTGGCTGATAAAAAAAAAAAAAAATATATATATATATATATATATATATATATAAAGATCAATGATGTTTCTGTTAATGAGGAATAAGTGCACGCAAATTATACCAATTGGACAGAACAGTTTTTTGCTGTTTTCCATTTCATTTTCCTACTATTACATTCTGTTGGAGTTCTCTCTGCTTTTATCATACATTGTACTGTTCTGTGTATGATGTCTTACACTAGTATTTTAGGAAGTCCCTACCAAACATGACAATCATGTAGCAGAACTTCTGCTTTGGTGAAGTCTTATATTTACATACCATTTCAGTATAATTGATTTGACTGCCAAGTAGTAGTGTTATACTTGTGGTTAGTTTTGTTTGCAGTTGTAACATCTGTCTGTGTGTATAGCAGAACATAATTGCTTTTGAGCCTATTTGATGATTGAAATGATAAACCATGAAGATGTTGTTCCTGACTTGTTTTTTTTTTTTTTTTACAATAATAGAATATGCACTACACAATTTTAATTAGGAGAAATAGTGGGAAGTCCCATTGTCTTTATTAGATTAGTGACTGATAACACCATATGTGGATTGAACCATGAAAAGGAAAAAGGATATATCATAGTCTAAGTTCATATTTTTAGGATTTAAGGGTCAATGGCTGCTTAATAGTAATTAAGTTTCTCTTGATACTCTTAGGTTTTCTTTTTTAATATTTCCTTTTCAGTTTGGCTCTCGATGTTTGGCTTCAGTTGCAGTCTGCAGATAAATATGAGCAGAACTGAAAAAATAAATTGA
Source organism: Glycine soja (assembly GCF_004193775.1). Lineage (NCBI taxonomy): Eukaryota > Viridiplantae > Streptophyta > Magnoliopsida > Fabales > Fabaceae > Glycine > Glycine soja. Next base: position 36,161,268 of record NC_041007.1, on the reverse strand, counting down.
TTATATTGTTTTGGGACCTGAGCTTTGTATAACTGACTGAAATTTCAAATATATTTTTAAAACCCTGTTTATTCAATTTATTTATTTATTTTTTCTAAAGAATCACTCGCATTTAATATGAAGATCTGGAAGGAGAATGTTTGTACCATGTATACTGGGGCTTGCTTTTGTGTTTTGCAGCAGTTTGGGAATTTTAAGTTTGTAAGTAAGGAATGCATATATAACGTGGATTGTTTCCTTCGTTTTTAATACTCTTTCTTAGAAGAAACTGTGTGAGGGAATAAATTCCAACAATTGTTTTATGGATAAAATTTAGCTAGACATTTGGTAGAAATCAACTCCACTATTATTGTTTTCTTTCTACTTGTTTTTCTATGTATATTAATATTTGCGGTGAACTGTAGAAATTATTCAGTTCAAATTGCAATGAACATTATACTGACTGAATGGATAATCTTTCAGGAACCAGTTATAAAACCAATTTGGAATACATTTACTAGCAGTCTCAGTGGAATTTGGAAGGGTGTAGGTGCTGTGTTTTCTCCCATCACAGCTGAAATGGAACCAATGGAAATAGGTAGCAAGAATGAACATCTATATGACTGCTATACTCTTTCCCGCATAGAGGTAGTACCATCAGTTTCAGGTGAGCATACATCTCAAATCCAGAGAAAGGTTAACTGGGTGACTTTGAATCCTTATGGTGAAATACCACAGCATATTAAAGGCAGCAATGTAGCCAAAGATGGGCAGCACAAATCCAGCGTTAATGTAATAAATCATGTTTTGCCTACATTTGAATCGTTTGACTTTAAAAGGAGTGATGTGATGGAAGAAGATGTCATGGGCTGTGAACCAGGCCTTGTTTACTTTGAAGTAAGATTCTTTTAATACTAGTATGAATTTGTTTATGGAAAGTAAGTTTTTTTGAAGTATTTTTCTCGTAGTTTTCCTTGCAGAATAAAACACTATTTTTCTCACTGTTTTAAATATAAAAAGATGACCCATTTCCTGGTTCAATGAAGTTAAACCTCTCCAAAATTTTGCGTAGTACTAAATAAAAACATTTTTTTAATTTTTTTGTGTTACCAAAACATATTTATTATGTGCTTTAGGTTGTGTTTTCTAATCTTTTCTTACGTAGTAGTGTCAAGACTTTTACCTCCTTCCTTTGTATATTTTGTTTTCTGCCCTGCCTTCCTCGTTGATTTGGGATGAAGAGTATCAACAAACTTCTATGCTCTGCATTTCTTTCAGCTGCTGCACTGGGCTCGTGCAGTACAGTTAGCCAAGAGAGTTCTGGATAGTCTCAATTGAGTCACATGCTTTAAAGTTTTGGCAAAATATTCACTTCTGTGGCTTTCAAACTGTGTCCTAGTTGTAGATAGAAGATGCTTATTTCTACATTCCAAGTTCTCTATTGATCTGGCAGCCTAAGGCTACTCTGAGAGGACTGTCCCCTTTATTTTACTTGCCAATATTGTCTGGGATCAGTGGCTGTCCTTTTGTCATGTAAGAAATTGTATATTCCGCTGATTAAGACTATGGTATACTATACTATTTCAGAGTTATTGTGTCATATGGGATACCTCTGTAAGGAGAAGTGTACTTTTTTCCCGTTTGCTACACTTTGGTTTCTAAACTTGCCGAATGACGTCATGACCCATGTAGCTGACCGCATCTTGTAGGATAAGGCTTTGATTTTGGTAATATTACTTGAATCATGTGGTATTGAGCTGATATCCCTAAATTATAAGTAAAGCGATCATGTGATATGCCTAAATCCTAATGTTGTTTATTATCCAAATGACTAGCAGCATCTGATTGTTCGTTTATGTTCCTCTCATTATATATCATAAATAATAAATAATTATGTTTCGTAAATTTTAGGACGGGTCATATTCTCGAGGTCCTATAGATATTCCAGTGGGTGAATACAATGATACAAAATACTATATCTCACCAACTTTCAAGTTCGAACAAGTAAGTTTGGCATGCTTCTTACAAAATATCATATTTATAGATCCTTCACTGGTGTCAATGACTATTAACACTGATCATGCATTTGTTAATTTTTAAAGTCCCTCCACCCCCAAGTTAACTTATGAAAAGATAATGTTCAACTAATATTCCACCAACAAGAGTTATAATTTCTTTTTGTTACAAATTCTCCTTTTCCAGTGCTTGGTTAAAGGCTGCCACAAAAGGATCCGAATTGTCCACACCATAGAATTCATCAATGGTGGTTCAGATATACAGATATTGAGAGTCGCCGTGTATGAAGAAGAATGGGCCAGTCCTGCTTCCATTGATTACCAAAGGTACATGTGCTTTATTATAAATTGTACCAATTTGCAACTATGAAGCAGTTACATTATGTAAAACTCAATACGTTGCAGCAGGGAAATGTGAAGTGAACCCAACAAATTGGACTTAAAAATTAGTTAAAATGATATTTAATGTGATATGGCATGGATTTCTGGTGTGACTTGTGAGCATGTACTTAGGTCCTTTTGGATAAACATTTCAATAAACATTGGTAAAAAAATGTAAAATGAATTAAGCTTCTCTCTTAAGTTAAAATCAGCTTCTAGAAAAGTTAAAATGAGAAAGTTTCTATAAAAGTTGAAGTTATAAGTTCATTTTATTTATGGAAAAAAACTTAATACATTTTATCTTAATATGTTCTCCTACAGGTGTTTATTGTAAAGTTTATTCAAATAGGATCTTATAGTTTGTCATTTTCAATGTCTTGAATTTAAGAAAATAACTAATTTCTGCTACACAGTGACATGGAGTTCGACGCAAAGCCATTTTCACAAAGAAAACGAACCAAGCCATCAGAGCTAACAGGGTCATGGAAAGTCTTTGAGGTAAGTGCAACTCCCGTGTACGATGAGGAGAGCACGGCAGAAGAAGGCAATGCTGCCCCGTACATGTACTTTTGTATGGAAAATCTAAAGAAGAGGAGCCTCCCCAAGAACACTGACTACTTTGGCGAGGAGGAGCGGCTTGACATGCAGGATGTGACCATGCTATGGCTTCCTGGAGGCGTGACATGCTATGTTGACATTAACAAGCATGGCATTCTTTGTATTGGAGTTGGTTGGTACTCTGATGAAGGGATCAACCTTGTGATGGAGAGAGACTATGGGTTGGATGGAAAGCTCAAAGAGGTGAGATGGAAATCAGAGGTGAAAAGAAGGTGGTCTAGTCCTCCTCCTATTGAATAAATTATGGGGAATAGAGGCTTGTAAAGTTGTAGTATGAGAAATACAAAGAAAATTCAATGGTATACGTACTTTGAGTATAATATATGATGTTCAAAAGTGATTTTTTTTTTTTTGCATGTATATTTTTATCATCACTTGTCATTTTGGTCAATTTTGCTGATAATTTATTTGGTCATAAGCTTGGACGGTAATCATTGCAAAAGGTTTAGCCTAGAGTTTTCCAATTTGGAGACTAAATTAAAATGCAAGATGGTTCCGAGTAAATTCAGAATTCTACTCCCTTAAATAAAAACTCGTTTTTTGGACAAAAAACTTTGTCAAATTGAAAGGTTGAGAAAATCATTATGGTTTGTTTTGTTCGGTTTGGTCCCTTGTCTATGAATTAGTAATTTTTTTAAAACATTTTCTAATTTAGTAAGGGCTACCTAGTTACATAGGGTTCGGGTCATCAGAAATATTATTTTGGTCATAGAAATATTAAATAAATTTTCTTTATTTAATTGTTTAAATGTTTTTTATTCAATTGGTTAAGGACATTTATCATAAATGTCAATATTCTTCCTTCAATTGGAAAGGGTATAATATTATTAATATAAAATTTTATACACAAGAAATAATTTACATGATATGCATGTAAGTTTAAGCCAATAAATTAATGTATATACATGAAAAAAATTACTAGAAAAGGACTATTCTATTACTCCAAACAAATATTTGTGTAAAAAGATATTAAACTTTAGAATAAATAATTTAAATTTTGGTTCATGATGTAAGATATAACATGTTTTTAACATAATTTAATCGAGGAATATCTTAAAATCAATTTGTATATTTGAATGAAAACTTGATTTTTGTTGATGATTAGTGTAATGCCGTAGAGGAATAACAAACGAGATAAAATTACTTTCTATCTACTAAGTACGAAATGAATTACAGAAAAATGCACTTTATTGGACGATGACGCTTTTCTCACAATTGCACATGTCCATGAATATCTAATGAATTCTTTTTATATAGTCACGTCATATGACAACTTTTGTGTAGAGGCAAATAATACATAAACAGAATTGAATTGTATTTTTAGAAATTATTATTTTCTTTTAAACAAAAACATTCCTTATTGTCTAATATAGTTTTTATTTAAAATAGATAAGAGATATATGAAAAGTTTGATAAGACGATACGAAAATGATTTTCTTATCAGACCAAAAATAAATATAAGATCTAAAAATAAATTTAAACTCTTTGTTAGTTAAACACTTAAGAAAGCAATAAAGAGGAACACACAAGGATTTATACTGATTTGTCTCAACCACAAGATTACGGTTCAATTCTTAGCAATCTATCAAGTTTCACTAACTTATCCAAAGTTACAAGTATTCTTCACTATCGCTTCTGACTCTTACAAAGACAAGCTCTACCTCAAACTTGACTTCAACCCAATATTCTTTGTTCTACCAAGTCACTATTGGCTCTAAACAAATCAACAAAATTTGTCATAAGTTTTCACTATACTAAGAGATGATTGTCTTACATGTGGATATTACACTCAATACTTTAGTTTTTTATTTCTCTCAATGTTTACAAGACGTTTTGAGAGCTTTTACCCATACAAAGATTTAAAAAAATCTTTACAAGAAAGAATGGAAGAATATTTTGCAAATTGATTCGTATCTTGTTTCTTCGAAGCTTCTTCTATTTATAGTCTTCATCTTCAAGTATTTGTTGTCTCTTGACGAATGAATTCTTCACTCTTCTTTTTTGTTTGATGAATTGTGGCCATTGTCAAACCCTAATTTCGTCTGGGGTGATCATTTGCTAATGTTTTGGTTCTTGTTGGCCAAATTAAGCTGCTTGACACTAGTTGTTGCACAATTAAGAGATTTCTCAACATTTCGGTAAAGAATGCGAAAAATACCCAAAAGGAAAAGAAAGGGAGTCATTTTGGGGCTTTTTCAGACCCCTGGCTCGCTCAGGCTAGCCTCTGGCTCGCCTGGGCCACCATAAGACTTATGGGCGAAGTAACAAGTTCGCCTGGGCAAGCAAGGTTACTTCAGGTTGAAGCAACAGCTCGCCTGGGCGAGCTGCTGTTCAACCTCCTCCCCTCATTTCCTATAAATAAGCGTGAGGGGGCTGAAGTAATGGGGGTTCAGACATTGAAAGATTTAGTGTAAGGAGAAGAAGGAGAAAGGAGAAGAAAAAATGAGGTCGAGGCGTTTCTGAATCATATCTGTGATCAATTCCCACATCGTTCTTCATTCATCGACCGATTAGTTTTTATTTTAAAGTTTTGAATTCGCTCTATGCATCCTTAGGGGTCCCTCTTGTTACTTTGTACATCTTCATCTTCATTCTTCTACCATCAGTGATCTCATTTCTTGTGTAAAGTGAGTTTCGACCAATCGTTTGTGTCATAATCTCATTTTATCACTGTAAAATAAAATTTCAACCAATCGTTTGTGCCATAATCTCACTTTATCACTCTAAAATAAAATTTCAACCGATCATTTGTGCCGTAATCTCAGTTTATCATTATAAAATAAAGTTTCAACCGGTCATTTACTTCGCAAGTCATCTTTTAATGAGTTTGAAAGTAAATAAGTGAAACCAAAGTTAAAATTAACACATAACCAAGCTTTTATCCATACAAATCGCTTGAATCCATTCAAGGTCCAACGCCTTAATGGTCTCTTTTACTTTTATTGGTTAAAATGAACCTTTCAAAAGTTTAAAATCAACCTTACGCGTAACTTTCTTGCTTTTAAGAACTACGTAGGTTTGGGTTCATCTTTGCACTTGAGGATACGTAGGAGCAAGGGTCATGCTCTTGTCGACCCCAAAAGATAAAAAGAACATAAAAAAGGAAAAATAAATAAATATTGAAGTCATTATTTTGCACACTTGATTAAAGGTTGCCTTGTGATGGACACGTGGGGTGCTAATATCTTCCCCGCACGTAAACAACTCCTGAACCCTTATTTTCAAAATCCGCAGACCCCTTTTGGTTTTTCTAACGTTTTCCTCGAATAAATGTTGGTGGCAACTCCCACGTGTTTTCCTTTCTTGGAAGATGCACCCTTGAGTCTCGCCGCGCCCTCCCGCCAAAGAGTAGGTTGCGATAGTTGGTGACTCCATTGGGGACTTTTTTTTAAAGAGTTGAGTCATTTAATCTATGTGCAATATTTATCTTTGCTTTGTTTCCCTTTCTTTCTTTTATGTTCTTATATTCATATAACTCTTTTGATGCTTTTGTATTTGGTGTGGTTGTTTCCTTATCATATGCATGTTTATAAATATTTGTTCATACACGCATGGCACGTACACCTTTGCACACACGATAAGTTATTAGGGCCCTATACCCGGGTCCATGGGAACATAGGAAGTGGAGGTTGATCTGTGGTCATGCTGAGTCTCTGACTCGCTTGATGATAGTGAAACCTCATCTAGAGTTTTTCTCTTTGATGATACGTTGTTGCTGGTGTTGGACCTGTGGCCTTAGAAATCTTATGAAGGGGTGAATTAATTTCCTACTAACAAACTTTCAACCCCCTTCTAAAAAAGATAGGCTCAGAATGCAGAAGAAGCAACAATCAATTTAATAATGTTCTTTAAACATGAAAGACATAATTGATTGCAACAAAATAAATGAGATAAGGGAAGAGAGAATGCAAACATAGTTTTACACTGGTTTGTCAAATTTCATGCCTACGTCCAGTACTCAAGCAACCCACTTGAGATTTTCCACTCCCTTTGTAAAAATTCGTTTACAAAGTCTAAACCACACAGGGACAACCCTTCCCTTGTGTTCAACATTCCTTACAACTTAAGAGACTCTCGGTCCCTTAAACAATCTCTTTGAATGAGAAGAAAGAAAGAAGAATTCTCTCTTGAAGAGAAGGATATTACAATTGATGTCCATGGATGAACTCTTAATGAATTTGCAGGTGTTTGCCCAAGAGTTTCTTTTGAGAGAGCATTTGGCAATGAAGTTCTCTTGGAATCAATCTCTCTCATTTTCTTTTGAGAGGATAAGACATTTTGGACCAGCAAAACTCTCTCTTCAAAATTCGTGCCCAAGTCACCTATTTATAGGCTTTTGATGGCCATTCACAAATCCAATGAAAAGATGTGACTGTTGGCAGATTTTTTGAAAACTCTTCACTGATAATCGATTACAATGTTTGTGTAATCGATTACATAGTTATAATTTGAAGGGTCATGACTTTTGAATTTGAATTTCAGGAGTTTCGTTGTTGGTAATCGATTACAGACATATGGTAATCGATTAGATGTTCAAAATTCAAATTCAAAACCCTTTTCAACAGCTCTTTTTCATTCTTCCCTTCTGGTAATCGATTACACTTCCTGGTAATCAATTACCAGAGCCTTGCATGACTTTGAAACCCTTTGTTTTGAGTCAAGGCTTGATCTTTAGTGAATCTTGAAACAAGGCTTTGTTTGTTGAAGCAATCTTGAATTAATCTTGAAGCAAATGCTTATCCTTTGAATTGGCCTTGCTTGATTCTTCTTTAGCATCATCAAAATTCATGTATTCATACATTCACAGATGGTAGTCCCTACCACCACAACGTTTGATATCAAAGAGGATGATATCTCTAGAAACCTTTGAAAGATATGTGCGACCACCTTGGGAGTTATCACTAAGTAGAAAAATTTTAGTCCCTCCCCTTAGGTTCCTGAAATAGGGGCATGGAGCAAACGCACTATGTTTTGTTTCCTTCATATTGCCATTGATGTCATGATTGTGTGCATCTTTCCTGTGCTTGCCATGTTGTTATGTCATTTCGGCATTAATTGATTGTGTTACCATGCTCGTTCGTCTAGTATGTTTCTCTTTGTGCTATCAACCACGTGTTCTCACGTCTGCATACTCATATTGTGTCATCACTCGTGCATTGCATTTGTCTCATCATTTTGTCACGGGAAGTCGGAAGGTCCGCGTCACCTTCTTAAATGCATGCATGGGGTACCATGGTAATGACGGTAAATGAACCATGATGCCCAATGCATTGTGAGAACGAAGAGATGGTCTTCCGGGCTCTTGTGTCTGTAGATAAAATGCATTTTTGTCATGCATAGCATAAACATTCCCTCACGCGTTCATCATATTTCCTCCATGATAGGTGTTAGTCGTCATTTATGACTAACTTTTGTATAGAAAAGTGTTATAAAATGTTTGTCTTTTCCCTAATTTATGGTTCTTTTTGTAGGTTTGTACATATTTTTAGGTTTAGCTTAATTTTGTTCAGTAGAAATGCCCAACATTGTGAATTTAATGTGTTTCAACTTCAATTTCAGGTAAAAAGGATAAAATTTGTGAAGGCTAGCAGCTGGTGTCTCGCTAAGCGAGGCTTGTGTGCTTAGTAAGAGTCATGCGCTAAGTGAGGCACTCAGCCAGCTTAGCGAGTTGGGAGAATCTGAAGGAGAATCTAAGAAGCATCTGCACACTCAGCGTGTCATCAGCTCGCTCCATGAGATGTTTGTCTCTTCCCACGCTAAGCGCGCCCAGCTCGCTCAGCGGATATTCACTAACTCGCGCTAAGCGCGAAAATGGCACTAAGCGAGCCTTTGAGGTCAGAAAGCCCTTTTTAAGGCTGAAGTTGGAAAAATCAAGCATAGATAGATAGAGTATGGATTACAATGTAGGGAGCAGAACAGAGGCGCAAAACAGAGCAAGGAAGTCAAAAACCTCAGCTTTCAAGAGGATCTTAGATTTAGGAGTAATTTCTAGGTTCCTAGAGGTGGAGGAGACATCCCCACCACTATGTAATCTGTTATTTTCTTCTTAAACCCTCATCTTATAGCTGAAAGGTGTTTCCTTGTGATGGAAGGCTAAGTATCTCTGTTGGGAAATTCTGCTGAAACTTGATGTAAATTCTTAACTATCTATTTAAAGTTGTTTTATGTGTTCATTGCTTCTATATGCATTTAATTATTGCATACTTTTGGTCTGATCACCCATTGGTGTGTAAAGTTAAGATTTTTAGTATTGGAAAATGTATTAATCCTTAGAACTGGATTGAGCAGGGCTAGACAACTGCATTGCTAGACATAGAGTGTAGTTTTAGTTTTTGATATGATGTGATTGTAATGATGTTCGGTTAGGCTAAGTTCGACGAGACATCTGAGAACGAAGTTTAATTAGAATTAGTCCATTCATGCGAGGAATCAGTGTTTGGTATTTTAGTCCTCAACATAGAACACAAAAATAACATTAAATAGAGAAAAATATTTTAATTACATCAAGCGTTCAGTAGAAGGACCCAACGTTTTAATCATCTTTTTTCTCTCCTATTTTGATAAGTGTATTTGTAGTTCCTTTATATTTACAACACATACATCTTTGATTTAATTATGCTTACATGGCTTTATATCAATGTCTGCTTGTTGAATGAAACTTTACCTAATGAAACAAGTTCCCTGAGTTCGATACTCGATTTCTTACCATTTTATTATTACTTTAACGACTCGGTACACTTTCCGATAAAGTTTGGGACTGTCCTAGAGTTCGAACAATAGGGTGTTGAAGTATTGATTAGCAGAGTTTTTCATTCTAGCAAACATGGGATCGAATCAAGCACCCTCTTTTAAGAAAAGGTTCTATCATGTCAAAATCAAGAGCCTATAAGTAACTAGTTTGCATGAGCTAGGGCAGCGAATGGATCAACTCCAACGTCAAGCCTTCCGCAAGACTATGGAAAAAATCTGGGATTTGACTATGATAAAAGTGTTTGTTGAAGCCATTGCATCCCTCGCTCAATATTACAACCAGCCGCTAAGGTGCTTCACATTTGGGGACTTTCAGTTAGTACCGACCGTTGAAGAGTTTGAAGGGATCTTGGGATGCCCGCTAGAAGGAAGGAAGTTGTATCTGTTTTCTGGGTTATACCCCTCCATGGCAAGAGTAGCAAAGGTGGTCAAGATCTCAACGCAAGAATTGGACTGAGTGAAACAAAATAGAAATGGGGTGGTTGGGATACCAAAGTAGCACTTGGAAGAGAAAGCGAAAGCTTTGGCGAATCAAGGAGAGTGTAATTCATTCATTGATGTTTTAGCTCTATTGGTGTTCGGGGTTGTCCTCTTTCCAAATGTGGATGGGCTAGTGGATCTAGCGGCAATCGACACTTTTCTTGCTTATCACCACAACAAGGAAAGTTCGGTCGTTGCTGTTTTGGTAGATGCCTATGACACGTTCGACTGGAGATGCGAGAAGAGCAGCACGAGAATTGTTTGTTGTACACCTGCTCTTTATGTATGGCTGGTCTCTCACATTTTTCGTCATGAAAGTAGACTCGTCTGTCCCCTACAGGTTCACCGCATATGTGCCGAGAAAGGGAAAGCAAATTGGGAGTAACTCTTGGCGGGTATGGTAGGGTTGTCCGTTAATTGGTTCCCTCGATGGAAGGAAGGAGGGGCCGGGGTTCTGTGCTCATGTGAAAGGTTCCCAAACGTCCCCTTGATGGGAACGAGAGGTTGTATTAATTATAATCTCGTACTTGCCATAAGACAACTAGGTTATCCTATGAGAGGGGTGCCATCGGAAGATAGTGTCGCGTCTTTCATCGCACGAGGCTTCAGTGACCCCAATGCAAAAATGCTTCAAAGAGTCCGAAAAGCATGGAATACGGTGCAAAGAAAGGATAAGGAGCTTAGAGGAAGCAACAACGGTGTTATTGGCGGATATCATAAATGGTTGAAGGCTCGAATGCAAGGGATAACTTGGCTCCCGAAGCTAAAGAGTTCAGGTGGGGAAGAGGCTGATGTCCCTGAGGAGAGCGAAGAAGTGCAAGCCTTGAAAGCGGAACTTGAAAGAACACAAGTGGTCAAGGAAAAGTTCAAGACAATAGACATCAGGGTCAGGAAAGAGTGTGACGAGCTAAGGGATGTCAACATAGCCACAGCCGAAGCATTAGAACGAGAAACAAAGAAGGCCCGAAAAGAAGAATGGGGCCAAAATAAGTTCCGAGGGGCTTTATAGGGCAGCAACAACGAACTCAAGCTTTGAAGGGCCGAAAGGGACGAGTCAAGGGTGGAAAGTATGATATTAGAGGACAAGTTGAAGGCTTGTCAAAGGTTGAAGAGGAGCTTGACCGAACAGTTGAGTAGGACGGAAGAAAACATGTGGACAATCATTGACCAGTATAAAGAGAAGCTAGATCTAGCTGCTAGCCATGAGCAAAGACTGGAGGATGAACATGCAAAAGTATCGACTCTGCAAGCGAAAAGGGAAGCAAGAGAAAGAGTGATAAATTCATTACACGGAGAAGCTATGATGTGGACGGATAGGTTCACTTTCACTCTGAATGGGAGTCAAGAGCTTCCAAGACTATTAGCCAAAGCCAAGGCAATGGCGAACGTGAACTCAGCTCCCAAGGCAATCACTTTCACACTAAGGCATTTGTATTTATGCTTTGACTTTGACAAGATAAACAATATTGTCTCTTAATGAAAATGAGATTTGATTCAACCCTATGTCTCTGCTGAAATTTCTGCGTGGGTGCAATACTTCGACAACTTATCATTGTCATGCATTCATGTTTAGTTCGTTGTTGCATCACTCATTGCATTTTGTTCTTTTAGCAGTTATAGTCAAAGTAAACACCATAATCAAAAAAGACAAACGCACCTTACGACACCCCTATCGAATCCGTTCCAAAACTAAAATCATGGGTGAGATAGAATAAATGCAACTAATGAAGACCAATATGGAGACCATGAAGGATCAAATGACCTCCATGATGGAGGCCATGTTAAGTATGAAATGGAGGATGGAGAACAATGCGACCGCAATTACCGCCACCAGTGTCGCCGCTGAGGCGGATCTGACCCACCCATCTGCCATAAACCAAACAAGCCAGCTAATCCCGAACATGGTAGGTCAGGGGGGGAGAGGTGTTAGGCAGCATGGGCGGTCCCTACATGTGACAAAATAGGAATTCTTTCCCATATGGCTTACCCCCCAACTATACACCACCCAACCCAGTGCACATACCCAATGAGAACATTAACCACTCCATTCCCATTCCCTCTGAAGGCCAGCAACCTCAGTTGGGGCATACACCTTTCGCTCAGCCTATGGGGGAAGCCCATGAAGAGCCTCGGGATCATGCTCTGGGTGACTTCGAACCATACCCTATGTTCGCTGCTAATGGACCGGCGTGTAGTGGTATGCCTCAGCCCAATGTCGCGAGGGCTCCTTAACACTGCCCGTTGTAACCTTTGCACTTGTCAGTGGGGAGACTGCCTCTAGCCGTGGAAGGAAGAGAGAAGTTGGATCTCATCAAGGAGAGGCTAAGGGCCATCGAAGGGATTGGTGATTACCCGTTTGCCGACATGGCGGAGTTGTGTTTAGTGCTTGACATCGTATTCCCCCCGAAGTTCAAGGTGTCGAATTTCGATAAGTACAAGGGGGCTACTTTCCCTAAGAACCACCTAAAAATGTAGTGTCGGAAGATGGAGGCATACTCTAGAGATGATAAGCTTCCAAGAGAGCTTGGCCGGGGCGGCGGTCACCTGGTATACCAACTTGGAAGCTTCCCATATCCATTTTTGGAAGGATTTGATGGCTGCCTTCATCAGGCAGTACCAATACAACACCGACATGGCTCCTGACAGAACCCAATTGCAAAATATGAGCAAGAGGGAGCATGAGTCCTTTAAAGAGTATGCCCAGAGGTGGAGGGACCTGGCAACACAAGTGGCGCCCACATGATGGAAAGAGAAATGATAACCATGATAGTGGACACACTGCCAGTGTTCTACTATGAGAAGATGGTGGGTTACATGCCCTTGAGTTTTGCAGATTTGGTATTTGCAGGTGAGAGGATTGAGGTAGGCTTACGAAGGGGAAAGTTCGATTATGCCGCTCCCGACAGCACAAGCAATAGGAGGTTCGGAGCGAGTAGGGCCAAGAGGATGAAGGAAGAAACCCATGTTGTAACCTCAGCTCCTACATGGCCTAAATCCCAACAAACCCCTCACAACCCCACTTACCAATATTCCCCACACCAACCAAGCTACTCGGCCAACGTCGGAAACCCTCCCAATCTAGTGCCCGTCCAACAAAGGTTGCCCACTTAACCACAAAGGCCTTCAGGCGTTGCTAGGTGCACCCAGCGTTATTGCTGGTGCACCCAACATCACTTAAAAATGCTAGAAATGCCCCTCCAATGTTTCGTTGTACGGATCAAGTTGATCCGTAAAAGAACTATGGATCAACTTGATCCGCAAAAGTCTCATGCGGATCAAGTTAATCCTTTGCGGATCAAGTTGATCCGTGTAAGAATGGTGGACCAAACGCGGATCAAGTTGATCCGCGAGTCTTCCACTGATCTACTTGATCCGCAAGTATTACACGGATCAACTTGATTCGCAAGTTTTCCACAGATCAACTTGATCTGCAGGAGACTGAATTTTTTTAAAAAGTTTAACTTTATTGAAACTTAATTTTAAATGACATTTGTTATATTAGTTTAACGTTTCTAATTTACTTACTTCCATTCATAATATGTCGATGAATTTCGAATGAATTTGGTATAAATTTTGGATCAAGTAATTTAAACATAATTGACAAAATAACACTAATATTATAAACTCATATTATTAATCAAAATAACTTAAAATATAAAAAATGTTAAGTCAAATACATCGTCAAAAACTAATGATATCTAAAGTGTGAATAAACTATTGTTGATTCGTGCACCGCCTACGTCGAGACCTCACATACACATTGCGGTCTTCTGTGACACCCCTGGCAATCCTGAGGCAGTTTTGGATGACCTCTTCATGTGTCGATGTGCCTAGCGCATTTAGATGCTGCTCCAACGCCTCCTTGATCGCATGGCAAGCCTCATGTTAAATAGAAAACAAATGAATTATACAAATTAGTATTGAAATAATTGAAGTAAATGACATACATCTAACCAAATAGTAACACTTACCACTGCATGTCTGGGCTCGTCTGCATCAGGATCTGCATGTGTCGATGTCGGTGCTGCCTCATGAGGGATATGACTGGGTTGCGTCGCATATGCATCTCGAGGAGGATCCGTCTGTGGTGTAGTCATGAATGGATGTGATATGATGAAGAACCAGTCTATGTAGTCAGGTGCACACTGACCTGACACAACACATAGATCACCTGCTGTCGCCAGATGGTTTGAGTAGTGCGTCCACGTATCGTCCATGTCATCATATGACACCCATGAATGGACAGGGTGTGCAGGAATGCACTGGACGTAGCCGAATTGGCGCATAACCCTCTCGGATATGTATCTGACAACAGCAGGCCCCCAGCGGAGCTGTCCCGAGAAGCACGAAATTGGATGAAAGTCCTACACAGGTCGGTGCTCCGCATATGGCATCCAGCAGACATCTGGGATCCTCAGACGATCCAGGCGCTGCCTTTACGTCGCTGTAGATACCTTCTTCACAATCTTCTTTGTCGCAATCCATCGACACGCATGTGGTGACACCGCGTCATAGTCCGAATCAGCATTGCACTCTGCAACTGACGAAAAGTGCTCATATATCTAACACTACAGGGTTTACACAAAAATCATACATGTTAATTAAATATACACTCATTAAAACGTTGTTGTAATTAAATTATGAAATACATGTTAATTACCTGTAACAAGGTGATGTAACCAGCAAGCTGTCGGCTGGTGCTGAGACTGGCATCATTAAGCTGATCGTACATATGGATGAGGCCAATAGCTCCCCATGCATACTGCCTAGCAAGAGTGAGATCACGTAGGGCCTGTAAGTGTACGACATGAACATGGGTTGCACTCTTATTAGCAAAAAGAGTGCAACCCAAAAGATGCAGAACATAAGCGCGAGCGGTAGCTATCCAGTGCTGCGTTTGACATCTATGCTGGTATACATCTCGCAGCCACTGCAGGCATACATATGGTCCACCACATTGGCCTATTTCGGCCATGGCCACCTCTGCTGAGACCATCAGTAACTCAACCAACAACAGCACCACCTCGTTGGTGTGTAGAGGCTGGAAATGGAAACTAGAAGTCTCCCGGTGCCACCTCTCGACAAAGGAGGAGATAAGTCCCTGATCGTCGGTGTCTATCGAACACGCGATCAAAGCACTTAATCCTGTCCCAGCAACCATGTCCTTAATTGTAGGAATAGGCCTACCCAAGTTATGCACCTTCCTCCCATGGGAGGATAACTTCAACTCAGGATGTTCTTGAATTGAAGTACTAAAGAACACACAATTTGTTCAAATAACGTCAATCAATAACCAAAAACTCAATAAAAAAAATACTTAACAGACTTGAATATTATAAATACCTGTCCAAACCATACGCTGGCCGTAACATGGTCAGCATACTCCGTAAGCACTGATCGGTCCCTGGGTCCACCAAGAAATCCCTCAGGCTCATCTGCAACATCCTGTGCACCAATATCCTGTGCGTTAGTCTCTGGACCGATGTCTTGTGCGTCAACATCTACCATGGGCTCATTCCCAGCTACAGCAGCCTCTGCCTCCGATACCGCACGCGAGTCCGCAGGTACCGCAGGCACAACATCATCAACAATGACGGGTACCCGTCACTTGTGTGCCGATGCGGTCGGCCTTCGGCGCTGGGGAACACCGTCAGAATCATCACCATCCCTTCTCCTCAAACCTATGGCAATAACCCTACCTAACGCATGGCCTAATCCTCTAGTCTTAACCATGATCTGCAAATGTCTACCACAAATTCCATCACTAAACCACACAAATTCCAATCAATCCTTTTATGTGTGTATGGTTTTCGAAATTTCATTTGGTTTGGTTTCGATAAATTTGGTGTTTTGTGTTTGGGTTTGGACTATTGCTGTTATGTTGGAACTTCTTTAGATGCTTAATGTTTGTTCAATAAATAGCACTAGCAGTGTTATAAGCTTGAGAATTAGCAAAAGGGTTCTGATTAATCAGGAAAAGCTTTTGCTTGGGAGAAAGAAGGACAACCTTGTAAAATGCCTCAGGCTATAGTGAACTTCACAGTGCAAAGTCTTGGTGATTTGCTTATTCAAGAAGGATGATGATAGTTCATAGGCCTTTATTGGTAAATCTGACATGTCCATCTATTTGCGACTACATTTAAATGTACACTTAATATTCTTTCATCTGCATTTCCCTTGCGTTAATATGGGGGTTGGTCTTTTCAGATGATCCTTTTATTCTTACTAAGTCGTATTATAATGTCTTAATCATGTTTTGTTCAAGTCACATGCCTCAAGTCAATCTGACATCAGTAGTCTCCAAAACTTAGGATAAAATATTCTTAAAACGTGGGGGTATAAATAGCAAGATAAGGGGTGAGAATTACAATTCCCTAAAATGGTTGGGTTAGTTATAATAGAAGCTTATGATGATGCTCGTGAGATTTTCTTCTTGCACCCAGCAGTGAGAGGAAAAACCAAAATTACCCTTCACTTAACCTATAGTTTCCATCTCTCCTCTCACACTAACCTACAATATCACACCATTCACGCTGAAAAAATCTCTCATCCTCTTTTCTTTAATTCGTTCATCTAATCAATTTGTGCTTCATCAATCTGTCTATCATCATCCTCGTGGTCGCCATCATCCCGATGTCGCCACTGTGAGTTTCGCTCTCGCCGTTGTGTGTTTTTTTTCTCACTGTATTCTTCTACCTTTACGGATTGGCAACCCGTATGGACTATATGAATTGTCAATCTATATAGGTAGAATACAGTGGAAAAAAAAAACATACTAATTAGTATTAATAATCCCTGAGTAACATTTTTAAAGTAATAGTATTTGTTGAAGGTGAATAAAGTGTTTAGTTTAGAAGAAAAACATAACCAAAATATGATTAAAAATATCATTAATTTTTTAGTTACTTTTTTAGTAACAGAATCAAAAGATAATTTTTTTCTTAACCATTCGATTTATTAGGAAAATAGATTTTTACTAATTCAGAGTTCGATATAAAGGTAAGTAAAGTTTGACCAAAAGTTATTTTGATCAAATATCAAACTCAAGTATTATTTGAATGATCACATTAATTAGTTGTACCTAATCACTTAGTTAAAAAAAAGATATATTTTGTATCTTGTAACGTACACTTTCAGTTACATTTTTTTGAAAGTGTATTTTTTTTAAATGTTGTTTATAAATATTGTTTTGTTTGCCTACTTTTTTTTATGAAATAGTATTTTTTATAGTTACCGAATGATATTAATTGATATTAATGTGCAAATTTTTAGATTATGGTTATAACAAGAGGATTGTGTCAGACTTTAGGCAGAGTTTTAGGTAGAGAGGTTAGTGGTGATGAGGAAAAAACCCCTCAGCATTGAAGATCGACGACATCGACAAGTAGACAACAGGAAGCTGTAACTGTTGCCAAGGATATTGAGCATATGGATCATGCTGCTGACGAGGCTCATGAGGAGCCTCACGATTCAATTATGAAGGATGTAGGTGTTGATTCATAGGATTTTTCAGGCAGGCCCTAAGATACATTAGTGTTGACATCACATGTTGATCATGTGGCAGCCAAAGTATGGGGAAGAGAGGTAGTTATTTCTTTAATTATAACATTTAAATTTTATTTGTGATTTTAATTTACCTAATTAATTATAATTATTTGCAGGGACGTACTAAGTTGAAGTTGATCTCTCATAGAAGGAAGGTCGAGAAATTAGGAAGACCTACACCTAAAATTGAAGGTTTAGTGGCTGATACAGGATTAAGTTCTCTGCTTACATGTTCATTGGACAAAGGAGATAGGGGACTTTTGTCTACTTTTGCAGAGAGATGGTACAAGAAAACTAGTAGTTTTCATCTGCCCATAGGAGAGATGAGTATAACCCTCGATGATGTGCCATCGTTATTACATCTACCCATTATAGGTGCCTACCATACCTATGATGCAATAGATATAGAGCAAGCTATGGAGTTGTTAGTGGAGTTGCTTAGAGTGACTACACAAGAAGCAGTATATGAGACAGAGCAATGTAGAGAGGCATATGTTCGCCTTGCTTGGCTGCGAGACGTTTATCGTACCAAATGTCACGCAAGGCAATGGAGACTAGCAACTAAAGCATATTTGTTGCATCTTGTAGGTTTCACACTATTTGCTAACAAGAGTGCCACAAATATCAGTGTGGTCTTCTTGGACGCATTTTGTAACCTTAATCAATGTGGAGGGTTTTCATGTGAAGCGGTTACACTAGTACATATGTATGAGAATCTGAATTATGCGTCTCTGCACAAGGCTAAACATCTTGCAGGTAATTATATTAATTTTTATAATTGTTATTTGTTTTTAAATTTATATGTACTATTAATGTTTTCTTATTCATTTTTTTAAAATATATGTAGCCTTTAAAATATTCTCTGCACAAGGCTAAACATCGTGCTTTCAAAGAATTTGAGTTGATTTCACTATTTTTTGGACATATTAGATGGGGTCCATATATTGTTAGACACCTACCAGAGAGGGTATTACGACAGTTTGACTATGTTCAGTCCATTCCTCCACTCCCTAGGGATTATAGTTCTCCATCTCTATCCACAAAGGACATTGATGATAGATGGCTGCACTTTTCACAATACCTTGCACTTTTCACAATACCTTGCACTGATAGGAGAGTTTGTTACTTTTCCTGGTCAGTGTGCTCCAGGCTATATGGAGTGGTTTTATACGATATATCACTCATTCATGAGTCCACCATAGGTTGGGGAGCCTTCTAGACATCCACCCATGGTGCATGATCCTATAGTAGTTATGTCACATCCACCCGTGTTGCCTAATGATATAGCACCTATGCCATATCCACTTGCAATTGCACCTATTGATGCTAAGATGCCTCGACATGCAGTGGTATAATATACATACAATTATGTTAAGCAAAATTTTTCTAAATATTCCAATATTTATTATTCACATTGTTGTCATTGTCTTAGGTTGTATGCCAATAGATATCAGAAAGATTGCAACACATGTTAGATATGAGGATGGTGACTGCTGGAATTGATGCATACACTATAACAGACCAGTGTACAAGATTAGCCAAAGGTGTCACTGAGCACAAAAATGTTTATGTTCGGTCAAGACGAACGAGGGATACACAAGGGAGAGATGATGGTGGATGAGGATGATGATTTTGTATTATTTTCATTGACTATGTATTTGACTATGATTAACATATGCATTTATTTTGTATCTGACTATTATAATTTGGAAACAAAAATTGTCTTCATTACACAAATATGATTACTGAAGTGTTACATGCATTATCCATGACATTATAACTGTCTAAGTTACAAACCCATAAATAGTAACAAAATCTTCAATCTTTTCCTGGATCAACATATTGTATGGTCAACCTCATGGAATTAGTATATTGATGCATTCAACTAATATAAGGAGTAAGTCACTGTTTTGCTTCATAATGACAATGTGTTGACCATAACAAAGTAGTTGACGACATAGGACAACCATCTCTCAGAAAAACCTGTTATAATGACCAGTACACATTCAAATGCTAATAACATGTGTTATAATCCAAAAATTAACGAAATGGTTCATTGCTATACTTGAACAAAATGATTTCCATAAACATGACCAATACATATAATGCGATGAACAGAACTATCTCTCGGTGGTTGACTTCTGAGAGGGAAAAACATCATGCTTTGTTGGAGAGAAAGAGAAACAAGGATGACGTTATACCATCAGCTTTGACATCAACAATGTTTTGAATGAAATCTTGCATGCATGGATGAAATTGATCCAACATTGTAATGTTCCTCTTCGTTTTGTTTGTTCAGATGATGATGCAGACTGTTTTAGCGTGGAGGAGCTATTTTGCACCAAATGTAATGCATCCAAATACTCAAAGTAAGACGAATCATGCTTTGTTGATCTTTTTTGTTTGACCATCTATTTCTTTTGAGCACTTTTTGTTTACACATTTTCAAGAGGAGCACACATCGAAGTTAGATCAAGGTATGCAAGTTCTCGAATTTTACTCTTTAGAGTCACTTTGCCACATATATCAAGATCTTTAAACCACTTGAATATGGCTTCGATCTTTTAGGTTATGTGGACTTCAGGCTCAGATAAACCTTGGTCTAAAAAACTTATCCTTCGCTAAAACATATGGACTATGTCAAGTGGTATGCTACCAACAACATATCTAGCTAGCTCACATGCACATCGGAGACCATGAACAATTCTCATAATGCATCTACAACGAGAACTATCAATTCCAACACAATTCACTCACTATAACTCAACAACAATCTGGTTTAATGCATATCTTGCTACCATGGCACTTAATCTCCTGTGTAAGGTAATTTTAAAAACATGTCTGACCATATGTGTGCTTGTCTCAAAATATGCCTTTATTTCACTGTGTTGCTAAGTGATTGTGTTGTTCATGGTATCCCAAACACTACATAGGTCTCCAAGACTATTCTGGAGTAGTCTCTTTAAGGTCCAATGTCCAAACTCAACCTTGCATTTAAAAAGGCAAAAAATTATTTTCATCCATTAACGTGTTCTTAAAAAAACCAATATAAATTAACAATTTTCATACCTATTAGTTGTTGTGTTTCCTAGATGCATCACCTTATTCGTCCATGCTTTTACAAATCTTTGTCCGTGGGGAATCAACTATTTGTGTTTCACATAGTCAACAAACAATCGCCATGGTGAGCAAGTAATTTCAAACTTCATAAGGCAGTCATCATTCTTTATCTCAGTAGGACAATCCACGAGAGTCCTTCATGCTTCCATCACATAGTCCCATGCAGTTTTTTGACCCACAAGCATTTTACATTTTGCCTTAACATTCTTATCAATATGAAATCGACACAACAAGTTAGTTGACTCAGGAAGCACAGTTTTCACTGCATTCATCAATGTTGAATCTCTGTCAGTAACAATTACTTGAGGGAGTGCATCACTTCTCATAAAAATACCTATAAACCGTTCAAGAGCCTAGACAACATTATTTATACGTTCGCCCTCCAAATAAGCAAATGCGGCTAAAAATGTTATCCAAGTAGGTGTCACATCAACAATGTCAAGTAAAGGCAGTCTATATCTGTTTGTTTTGTATGTACTATCTATAAGAAATACCAAATGACATGCATTGCTTAATTTTACTGCATCTGAATATGTCCAAAATATATTACATACAACATCTTCATCCTTCAGTCTATGCCAATGAATAAACATATCGCATTCAAGTAGTTTCATTAATTGTTTCATTTCAGTATCATTGTCTCTTATAGAAGAACGATATGTATATCTTGCATTGTAGACTTGCTTCATTGTTGTACGGTTGTTGCCATTGTGCTCCTTCAAAGTGAGAAGAATATTCTTTGGTTTGATAATTGACTTTGTCATATCACCAAAAATGATCTTCTCATCCTCAGTTAGTCGACCAACATATGGATGTCCACTGAATAACTTAGGCAATGCATGATTATGAGTCCCACATATTAAGTTGACCATCCATTTTTCACCTCTCGAGATTGGTTTTACTCGTAGCTTAAAAGGACAACCACATTTTCTAGTGTTAGTCACTGTTGGTACTAAATTTTTCTTATGTGCTCTATATTTTCCACTCATCTCACAAAAAATTTAAAACAAATGAGGTCCTTCCTCTCCTTCTAGTTGATGTGTCAAACCTCATTATCACTCACAAAACCAATATCATACGCGATAGTACGAGCCTATTGCAATACATCCACACGGGTAGGAAACACCCACAAGAAGGATAATACATGTTTAGTCTTGTTAAGACATTCATTTACTTATTTTAACCAAATAGAAAATCATATCAATACCCGAGACGTATTGACGACATCAGAACAATCTATTTTCAACCGCAGCAAGTTCCTCTCGTGTGTCTTCATTCATATTAATTTCTTTAGACATAATGCTCTCATGTATCCACTCATCTTCGTCAATATTAACAAAACATTAAAAAGAAAAAGATTTCAATGACAAACTAAGGAAAACTAATGAATTTCGATACGTATAGCCTATACGGATTGACATATAATAATTTATACTTGTATATACATATAATAATAATAATTTATCTCTTAATTAAATATATTCGTTGTTATTAATTTTAATTAATTCTAATTATTTTAAAAAATCTATATATTTAAAAAACTTCAATGTAGAAATTTATTTTAAAATTTTCTACACTTGAGAAAAAGTATCAATGTAACAATGAATTATACAGCTGGAATATTTATGTAGATATATAAATAAATGTTTTTTAAGATATAGTATGGCACAAATTTAATTATTTTTTTGGTACATGAAATCTTTTCGTGTACACATACAATTTGTTTTTTTTTTTTTGTTACTAGAAAAAATCTAAAAAAAAACTATTCATATGTATACTAATATAGTAAGATGTTACATTGAAATTGCTAAGCATATATATATATATATATATATATAAAATGGTTTATATCTTAATTTCCAAATTTTATTATTATTTTAAATATATTATAAATAATTATTTTAATACTTTTATTATTTAAAAATCAATGAAAAGATTTATTTTTAAAATTTCTAGACTTGAAAGAAATATTTATATAAATATTTAATGTTATTAATGTAATAATATTTATACAAATACATTAATAAATAACATTTTTCTTATACAATATAAATTTTTTTATTTAACTAATTTTTTTAAAAAGAGTTTATAAAACTTTTTAAAAGAAGTAAATGCTTATACAGATTGTCAATCCGTATAAGCTATACGAATTGGCAATCCAAGTGAGCTATGCGGATTAGTAATCCTATTGCTTATATGGATTGACAATCCATATAGGTTATATGGATTGTCAATCCGTATAGCTTACATGGATTCCTAATCCATATAAGGTATTCAAATTGGTATTTTGCAGATGTAAAAAACTTACCTTTGGACTGTCGTTGCCATCGCTACACCCACCACAATAATGCAACTAACAAACCACCACGAGCCAAGGGAAGGAGGAGCTCAACGAAGTAAGAAGAATAAATTGAATAGTGTAAGAAGAACTTGAAAATAAAATGAAGAAAGAAGAAGAAGTAAAAAAGGGCAATGTTGGAATTAAAGAAAAATTGAATGGTATATATGAGATTTGATGGGTGTAGGAAGAAAATCTCTCAATTCGTTGGGTAAATGATGATGGATCTTGGCCTATTTCCTCATATTTACTACACATGCCCAGATAGTAAAATGCAATAAATTGCTTCATGCACCCCGAAATATTTTTAAATTTTGGTATTACCCTTCCTTTATTTTAGAATGGTCATTCTGGAAGTGTATAAGTATTATAGAATACCTATTCCAAAATACGATGATTTTCATATTCCAGAATATGATTCTGAATTACCTACACACTTTCTAGAATAACTATGCTACAATATGATTTTCATATTCTGAAATAGACTTTTGAATTACATATACACTATCAAAATAATTATGCTAGAATATGATTTCATTCTTGTATGACTTAAATCATACTCCAAAATAGCTATTTAGGGATAGGGTGGTGGGAAAATATGGGTAGTAGCAATGAACGAAGTATGATTTAAATCATATGCAAGAAGGAAAACGACCTTGTCAAAGGTCCTTAATGGTATTGTCTCTGCCATTATCTTCCCAGAACTTGACGATGTCAGAACCATACTTCATTGGATCAAGGTCTCGCTTTCCAACAATGCTTATCTCCTTCCCAAAGCTTCTAGAAACTCTGCCTACAATGTTCTCCTTTTGACTCGAAGCAACACTCTCTTTTGCTCTCTCTTCGTCATCTCCATAAGAACAAATAATTAAATCAAGTTCTTTCTTCAATTTGTTAATTGTTTAAGAATCTTTCATTAGTTGTTAAGTGGTTGGGTGAAGATATGGCACAGTGGAGTTGGGTGTTTGGGTGGAGTAGGGTGCAGTAGATATGGAGGTGAAGACAAGGTTTTTCTTGGGATAAGAAAGGGTTCTTGATGAGGGGTATTTTTGACCAATTTAGGTTTTTTGATTGTACAAGAAGTAAACCTTAGAATACCATGTAAACCATTAATATGCTAATGCTCAGCTCAAGTTGGTGGGTAGAGGGGAATTACTTTTTGCACCTCCGTGATAATAAGGACAAAATTTCTCTTCTTTATGGTTAGCACCCATTTCCCTCATTGTACAACCCTAGTTGTCCAACCTCCAACAACCACTACACACCATCCCGTTCCACCCACACACTGCTGTTGTGGCAATCCTTTTTTTGGTTTGATGAACACCTTCGTTACTGAGTGTGGACATCAAAGATGGTGGTGATGTTGTGCTATAAGAGCAAATTCACATGATCGTTGTTGTTGAAGTGGTGGAAACTTCTAAATTTTCCATAACAATGTGTCCCTATGTTTGTGATGTGAGTTAGGTGGTGTTTTAGGTCCACCCAAGGGAATACCCAATTAATATGGAATAGCAATTTTGGAACCCATAACTTGTTCTCATTCTTACGAATTATTTGATCCAGAATAACCCAAAAAATCATTCTACTCTTATGTAATGCCTATTCCAAAATTATAAATACCTAGTTATGGAATAAGTAATCTAGAAACTTGATGTTTTTTGGATTACCTATTCTGGAATTATGTATTCATAATTCCATAACAGACATTCTATAAGGGTAAAACTTGTTTGTCTATTTTGGATTTGTCACATAAAAAAAGGAAAACGGAGGCAGAATAAATGTCACGACGACGGAACATGATGAAGGAAGCTTAGAGGTATGGTACATGGGGTGTGAAGAGATTTAGGAAAGAAAGAAAGTTATAATAAGAGAAGGGTAGCATGGGAATATTGTAAAATTGAGGGTGCAGGAAGCAAAAAAGTAAATGTATGAATTTTGTTTTTCAAAAATATGTTTTACAAATTAATGGCCCAAACAGGAATTAAACCTATGACTTTCACGTTATTAGCACAACGCTCTAACCAACTAAAATTTCTAATGTATATTTAATGCGCATGTAAATTTAGATAATAAATTTTGTGACAATTAATTTTGATCTAATAATTAATATGTTTACTATATGATTTTTTGTGAAACCTATGATTTTTATTTAAAATTTATATATATAAAATAATACATTATTAGATCAAAATTAATTGTAATAGGGTCAAAAAATACATTAGTAGATTTATGTTAATAAACCTATGATTTTTATTTATAATTTATATATTTAAACAAATTAATTATTAGATCAAAGTTTAGTCGGTTAAAGCGTCGTGTTAATAATGCAAAAGTCATAGGTTCCATTCTTATATGGATCATTAATCTTAAATTAATTCGTAAAACATATTTCTGAAAAGAAATTAAAAAAAATCGTATGAGCCACTTATTGAATTCGTAAGCCTCATATGAATTGGCAATCCATATGAGACTTACGGATTGCCCAATCCATAATAGTTTTACGGAAGGACAAAATAGAAATCACACTATTGTGCTAGGTGTACCAGTCACAATTGTACTGGTGCAAGCAACAACCCCTTGGGTTTCCGATTTACAAATAGTCCAATACAATGCCAACCATGCATTTGGTTTCTCATTAGAGAAAATGCTTGATAATTACTTCAAAAATTATATCTAATTTATTTCTTTATTAGTTTTTCAACAGTGAAAATTTTAACACTAATATATCAGAATTAAACTCTTTAGTATATACGAATAAAATAATCTCTTTAATATATTGTTCATTCAGTAAAATTTATATAGAGCTAATTAAATGATGTAATGCTTCCAATTTAACATGTTTCATTTCTTATTTAAAATGAATTTTGCATATATTTTACTTCGAATATTAACGAGTACTATGAAAAGATTATGAAAAACTGAAAATGAAATGTTATTAGCTAGCACTAAACGTGGTTTTGTGACAAAAGAAAATTGTTTGGAAAACAAGGTTTATGCATGTCTAGGGTAATACTCGAGAAACGACAAAATCCAGAAAGCACACTACGGCCCTAGACCCTACCGTGAACTTATTTTACAAGTTATTTTATTTTACGTATATACGTCGAGTGTCAGCGCATCTGAATTCAGCAAAAAAAAAAAATCCTATAGGTTATTTCATTTATTGTGTTGCAGAAATTTATTTTGACTGATGATCAACTCAATATGTTATTATCATTGAATGAAATAAGAGAATTAGAAAAATTTGTGTTCAATGTTACTGTCGACAATTGAGCATTGAAATGGTCTATTTCCTGGTTTTCTTTGACGTATATTCTAATCACAAAACAACGTTTTAAAGTCTAGTTCTAATTAAGCTTAACTTTGAAACGCAAGTGATTAAACTTTCATTACGGAACACATGTACGGAATGGATTTGAGTGGAAATCATAGATTTTGATAATTGTAACGTATGCCACATCAATATTTAAGGTTTGAGGAACAAAACTAGGCATTAGCCATATGAAGTGATACATACGATACAATAAGTCAATAATTCGAAAAAATAAAAATAAAAAAGGACACTTGCCCTCTACCCCTTTCTTCCTTTCAAGAAACGGGACACTGATGCAGTACGTCCAATTTAATTCAAAGTTACGCGTGTGTGTTTGATGAAAATGATCGATAGCATATCAACTTAGTCAATAATTTAAAAATAGAACCATTGACCTCGATCAATTCATCGCAGAGACGTGGTAAACAATTTACCCCAATTAATAAGAAATCTCGTAGAATTGGGCCATATTATTTTGAACCCCAAAAAATGTATGTGTGGTGTCCACTCATTCCGTGTCAAAACACTAATCAATTTTTTTGCCGTTAAATGAAGTGTACACAAATCACTGTCATTACCAAATTTTTTGCCGTTAAAATAAATAAATAAGCAGATTTGATCTATAATTTTTCAATTTTAAAGATTTTTCCAAAAAATAGTTAAATAATAAAATAAAATAAGTTTAAAAATTAATGAACAAATTTTTTTTAATATTTTTTATATTTAAAACTGTATTTCAAAAACCCATTTTTTTATCCTACGTGAAAATGATCATGACAACTGACAACAAGTGATTTAAAAAATTTGAGTTTATAATTGTAGTATTAAAAATCCACTTAGCGGCTTAGCGCAAAATCGTGATTCTTCTCTAGTTCTCTTACCTCAATAAAGTATTGTTGACCCTGTCCTTAGAAGAGGTGAGAAGCATGATTTCTGTATTGTTTGGGGTCCACAAAATTAATGTGAAAGGTAACATGACATTAAAATATGCACATCAACACTCCTCGTCAGTCTTACTACAAGAGCCTAGACGCTACTCTCTTAGCAATTGGGCTATTGGCCCACTAAACTGATGATATATGTCTGCATATGTTTGAATTATAATGATAATACTATTTTTCCTTTATCGAGATGCAGGTACCTACTTATCTACTGGTAGAGAATTATCTATAAGTAATGAATTATCTACAAAAGTTGTTATGCCTCTGTAACAACCCCTATGTTAGTCGCCTTATACAACTAATTTTTGTATAGAAATTATTTTCCAAAACTTGTATGGTTCCCTAATTTATGGTTATTTTTTAGTGATTTTTGTAGATAAATTTTGTTATATGGATAAAGCTATCTCTAGAATATGTCCATTGGATTTAATGATGAAATATGTGCAATTTTAGGTGAAAAAGAGGCTAAGTCATGAAGTGCCAAAAATGATAGTTCAGCTTAGCTCATTAGTGGGCTAAGCGCGCATCCACCGCTAAGCGCAGCTTCAACGCGCTTAGTGCAACAGAAGAATCTGGCAGGGCATCAGCATCAAGGCCGCGCGCTAAGTGCGAGATCAGTGCGCTAAGCGCAGCAAGTGTCTTTAGCCAGGCTCAGCGCACGACTGGCGCTAAGCCCGAATCCACTTACTCGCGCTAAGCGTGAGGGTGGCGCTAAGTGCAACGTTGCAAATTCATAGCCTATTTAAAGCTTGTCATGTGCAGAATTAGGGTATAGACTTTAAGCAGATGATTGACACAAATTTCAGAGCACACCACAGTGCTTAGTTCGGGAAAAGAGCCCTAGAAGCAGCAAGAGGAGCAACTTTTGTAGAGATACCTAGGTTTCATAAGCTTATTATTGTTAGGATTTCTTCTGTAATGGCTGGCTAAACACCCTAGTTGGGGATTTCTAATGAACAGCTGATGTAAATACCTAATATCTAATTGATTATGTTTTCTGTGTTCAATGCTTCCTTCAATGCTTAATGTTTGTATGTTTTTGGTCTGATCATCCATTTGTGTGCATAGTTAGGTGACTTTAGCATTGGGAAATGTACTGTTGCCTTAGAACTTGATTGAAGCAGGATCGAAACTTAGTCTTACAAGAGGGATCTGCGGATTAAGTTTTGGTTTTAAGTATATTGTTACAATAATGCTGTTTAGTCTAGGCCTAGTCTTACAAGAGGGATCTGCGAACAAAGCTTAGGCTAAATTAGGCTAAACTTTCATAACCTGCTTGAGCTGAGTCTAGTCTTACAAGAGAGATCTGCGGACGAAACTCAGTTTAAGTTAGTCTAAACCTAAGAGGGTCGTCTAAATTGGGCCTAGTCACACAAGAGGGATCTGAGGACGAAGCTTGGATTGATTCGGTCTGACGAGGGATCGAGGTTTAGTAATTTAGGCTACATCATAGAACACAAGAGCATGATTGATTAGAGAAATATATCTATATGCATCAGCTTGTTTGTTAGAAACACCCAACATTTCTACCTATTACTGTCACTATTACTTACTTTGCATTTTATAGTTTTTAGCATAAAAGTTTGGTTTAAATTATGTTTGAAATTATCAATCATACATGTTCTCTCAACAATGCTTCATTTCTGAACTTAATTCAGGCTAACATTAGTTCCCTGTGTTCGATACTCGGATTCATCCGTTTTAATTTTTAAATACTTGACGATCCAGTGCGCTTTCTGGCAAACCGGATTTCCCTTGAATATATTTGAACGAAGAAAAAATGGAACAAAAAGAAACCACGGGGGAAATCCAACAAAGTATTTATGGCGCCGTTGCCGGGGAACTAAGCTGTTAGTAGAGTTTAGTTTAGTTTAGTTGTGTAGCATTGCTTTATTTTTGCTTTCTTTGATATATTGATTCTTTTGACTAACATAGTAGTTATAGCACATTCATTGTTCTTTTGAACTGGATAACTGTTGTTCTGTTTTCTTGTATGCAAAGAAGATCTACTACAGGTGATTTGATCCCCATTGATTTGGAGATTAACGCCACTTGTAGAAGGCATAATCAAGAGAGAATTAAAATTTTTTTGCAGGATTTAGAAGCAGCAACAATTCCAGAGGAAGAACCTCAATCTTCTGAGGCATCTTCTAGTCTTCCTATTGCAAGACATTCTCATTTGGATCATATCGAAGACCACATCATGGCTGAAGAGCCAAGAAGAGTCACCCTGGAAGATTATTCAAGTTCTAATGTGCCACAATTTTTCACCAGCATTGCTCAACCAGAAGTTTAAGCACAAACATTACATATCCACCATCATTGATTCAGCTAATTCAGAATAATCTATTTCATGGTTTACCAAATGAAGACCCATATGCACACTTAGCCACCTACATAGAAATATGCAACACTATTAGGTTGGCTGGAGTGCCTGAAGATGCAATCCGATTGAGCTTGTTTTCATTTTCCTTTTCAGGAGAAGCTAAGAGGTGGCTTCATTCATTTAAAGACAATAGTCTTAAGACATGGGATGAAGTTGTGGAGAAATTTCTCAAAAAATATTTTCCTGAGTCTAAGACTGCAGAAGGCAAGGCCGCCATCTCTTCTTTTCACCAATTTCCCGATGAATCTTTGAGTGAGGCCTTGGAAAGATTACATGGTTTATTGAGAAAGACTTTCACTCATGGATTCTCAGAACCGATACAACTCAACATTTTTATAGATGGGTTAAGACCGTAGTCCAAGTAGCTATTGGACGCTTCTGCAGGTGGGAAAATCAAATTGAAGACCCCTGAAGAAGCCATGGATCTCATTGAAAATATGGTTGCAAGTGGCATTGCTATTTTGAGAGATAGAGCTCACATTCCTACTAAAAAGAGTTTATTGGAGCTAACCTCCCAAGATGGATTGTTGGCACAAAATAAGTTGTTGTCTAAGAAACTTGAGGCATTGACTGAAACACTAAGTAAGTTGCCAACTCAAATTCATTTTGCACATACTTCACATGCTTTTGTTTTGTAGGTTGTAGGATGTACCATCTGTGGGGGAGCTCATGAATCTGGATGTTGTATCCCTATTGAAGAACAAACCACTCATGAAGTCAATTACATGGGAAATCAGCCTAGAAACAATTTTAATGCAGGAGGATTTTCTGGATTCCATCATGGCCAACAATACAATCAACAACAGGGACAATGGAGGAACCACCCTAGAAATCAATTCAATAAAGATCAAGGTGGACCATCCACAAGGCCACAACAACAAGGGCCAAGTCTATGATCGCACAACGAAGCTGGAAGAAACTCTAGCTTAGTTCATGCAAGTTTCTATGTCCAACTAGAAGAGCACATAGTCTGCCATAAATAATCTGGAGGTCCAAGTGGGACAGCTTGCAAAGCAATTGGCGGATAGATCATCAAGCAGTTTTACAGCTAATACAAAGAAAAATCCCAAGGAGGAGTGTAAAGATGTGATGACTAGAAGCAGAATGGCAATCCATGTGGATGAGAGTGAAGCTGAGAAGAAGATGGAGGAACATAAACAACAGCTGGCACCTAAGCCAACACTTGAACCCGTTTATGATTTTGTAGAACTTGAAGAGATTAATGAGGAGGTTGAAGATGATAAGGAGGAAGAGACACTAATAAAAGAGAAAGAAAAAGAAAGAATAAAAGAAGAAGAAAAAGAAAAAGAAAAAAAGTTGAAAAATGAAAAAGAAAAAGAGAAAGTTGTTGATGATGAGATGAGGAGAGGCAAGAGTGAGGAAAACACTAAAAAGAAGAAGGATATTACTCCAAATGAAATCAAGGAAGTACCTTATCCTTTGGTACCTTCCCGGAAAGAGAAAGAAAGACATTTGGCCAGATTTCTTGATATCTTCAAGAAACTGGAAATTACTTTACCCTTTGGTGAAGCACTTCAACAAATGCCCCTCTATGCCAAATTTTTAAAAGATATGCTGACAAAGAAGAACCGGTACATCCATAGTGACAGCATTATGGTGGAAGGCAATTGTAGTGCTGTGATTCAATGCATTCTTCCACCTAAGCACAAAGATCCTAGAGTTGTCACGATACCGTGTTCCATTGGTGAGGTTGTTGTAGGAAAAGCTCTCATGGACTTGGGAGCTAGTATCAACTTAATGCCTCTCTCCATGTGCCGGCAACTTGGAGAGATAGAGATAATACCTACACGTATGACCCTCCAGTTAGCTGATCGCTCCATCACAGGGCCGTATGGAGTGATTGAAGATGTTTTGGTGAAGGTGAAACACCTTATATTTCTAGCTAATTTTGTGGTGATAGACATAGAAGAGGATGTTGATATTCCTCTCATTCTTGGCCGCCCATTCATGTCTACTGCAAGTTGTGTAGTAGATATGGGGAAAAAAGATGTTGCAAATGGGCATAGAAGATCAGAAAATCAGCTTTGATCTATTTCATGAAGATAAAGAGCCACCTGACCAGAAGGTCTGTTTTAAAGTTCATGTGATGGAGGAAAGAAGACCTGAAAAGAAGGTCCTTGAAGTGGGAACTTTATTGGATCCTGGATAACAGAATGATGTGTCAAGCTAGTGACGTTAAAGAAACGCTTACTGGGAGGCAACCCAACTTTTCTTTCCCTTCTCTATCTTCATTTTTATTTCTTGCATGTAGTTAGGACATCTTGCTTGTGATTGTGATTTATTTCAGCTTGTTTAGTAATGAACAAAAAGGGTTTTTAAATTATGTGTGAAGAGATAAGCAGAAAATAACTTAGAAAAATTTTCAGATTGCTTATCCGCTAAGCGCCATCTCTTCACGAGCTAAGCCAAGCTTGCTCGTGCTAAGCGCAAAGACCCCTGATTGATTGGCTCAATGGTTCAGCTAAGCGAACATCGCTGCGCTAAGCCCAACATCTTCACTATAAGTTGCACCTTAAGCAGTGGGCTTAGCGTGGATGATGCGCTAAGCACCACTTCCTATCTGTGAAGATTTATTATAGCTGCACTAAACGCGCATCCTATGTTAAGCCCCAGATTCATTCTGTAAGTTGAGCTTTCAAGATGGGCTTAGCGGGTAAGGATGCGCTAAGCACCAACATCATTCTGTTTTGAAATCATTGGAAGTGCGCTTAGCGCATGTAGTGGTGCTAAGCCTGAATCACTCACTGTAAGTTGAAGCTTGATGTTATGCTAAGCCTCGCATCTCAGGCTAAGCGCATATTGCAGAAAGATTTTTGGTGTTGCAGAAAGCGCTAAGCGCAGCCTTCCACGCTAAGCCCCAAATGCTTACGGGATTTTACAACTTAAAGTTGGGCTTAGCGCAAGGCTAGGCTAAGCGCTAGTGTTTTAAACACAAACTTCACGTTGGCACGCTAAGCGCGCCATACAAATTTCAGTTTTTTAAAAGAAAAGGCAGAGGCACTTGGGTTGCTACCTTTGCACCCAAACCTCTGCACCTTCTCATCTTTGAGCATTCCTTTACTTTCTGCTACATGTGTACTACTTCTCTGCATCATTTTTGCTTCCGTTCAAGAACAATCCAAGTAAGTTAGCACATTTCTATTTTTACTTTTCATGCTTCAAACCTTAGGGTAGTTGACTTATGGTTTTCGTAGTTAGTTGCTATTAGTTAAGTTACTTAGTTTTAGGGTTAGGTATTTTAGGACTTTAGGTAGTTTAGAAGCCCATTAGGGGCAATGTGGCTGAAAGGGGTGAAAACCCTTGTGTGTATTTCTGGGAATTGTGATGAACGCGCTAAGCGCGCCTGCTGCGCTTAGCCTGTTCATCGCAACTGTTAAATTTTTTTAGGATTTCTGATGATCGCGCTAAGCGGGTTCATCGTGGCTGTTGAACAAAATGATGCAGACACTAAGCGCGCTTGTGCGCTAAGCATCAATAGTATACTGAGACTTAGGTTCCGTTTCTTTACCTTTATAATAAGGCTAAGCGCGCTTATGCACTAAGCCTGAGTGTCTTTCTGTTGAGGCTGAGCTAAGCGCTAGCATGCTGCGCTAAGCTCCAGTCCTCTACTGTTTCTAAAATTGTAGACTTAGGCTAAGCGCAGCTATGCGCTAAGCCTATTCTGCAGAAAAAATGTTTTCTGTGTCTTCAAGCTAAGCGCCAGCTTGCTGCGCTTAGCACTTGAGTTAATTTCATAAGGCGCGCTAAGCGCCCAACTCTATTTTCAGTTTAAATTTTTCTGTTTTCTTGATAATAAACTTGTAATAATCTCTTGTGTTTTGTCTTATATTTTGCAGATGGCTTCTAGGAAAAGAAAGGCACCCTCTACACCTACCCAAGCCAAATTTGATAGAACCAAATTCACTTTCCAAGAGGCTTGGGAGAGATACACCGATATTGTGGTGCCTCGTAAGCTTTTACCAGAAAGGAATGTGGTAGTCTATTATACATAGTTTGATGAGTTCAAGGAGGAACTCGAGAGACGCCATTGGGATGAGGAGTTGACTGACTTTCTGGACAGCAACATTAATGTTGCCATTGTAAAAGAATTCTATGGAAACCTCTATGACCCCGAGGTCAAATCACCTAAGTAGGTGAGGGTGAGAGGTCATCTGATTAAGTTTGATGAGGATACTCTTAACACATTCTTGAATACCCTTATTATTGTGGAAGAGGGGGAAACACTTTGTGCTTACTCTAGATTTGCACCCCTGAGGCTTGATCCTCAGGAGTTAGCTGCTAAGCTCTGTATCCCAGGGAGAGGATTCGAGCTTAATGCTAATGGGCAGCCTTTGAAGATTCTAAGGAAGAACATGACCACTCTTGCTCAGACTTGGAGCGTTCTTTCCTTTTCTATCCTCATCCCCACTTCCCACACTTCTGATGTCACTTTTGACAGAGCCAAACTCATTTATGGCATCATCATGAAGATAGACATGAATGTAGGGTACCACATCTCCCACTAGATCTCCCTTATAGCACAACATGACACATCCAGACTAGGATTCCCTGCCTTGATCACATATTTATGTAAGGCTAGGGGAGTTCAGTCAAATTCGAGGTCCCTGGAGAGCCTGAGTTCTGCCATTAATTTGGCTTATATTAAGAAGAACTGTTGGAATCTTGATGATCCAACAATAACTTTCAAAGGACCCAGGAAGGCTAGGGGTAAGAGATCTGAGGCCCCTTACACTTTAGCATCAGAGGCACCAACACCTTCTTCTTCTACAGTACCCCCTTCTTCATCCACTCAAATTCCAGTTATTCCTCTAGTACCTCTATAGATGCCACTTCCAACTCCTCTCTCTGCAGGACCATCAGATTTTATTTTTACACCACAGATGCTGCACTCCATGCTCCAAAGCATCCACAAGGGGTAGTCCATCATCATGTAGAGCCTTCAGGGCTTGGGCTTGCCCTCCATTATGAGCATGGAGGAGTTTGATGCTCAGGTGGCTTGGCCAGGAGACCAGCCCTCTTCTTCTAGAGGGGGTGGGGCCTCTGCAGCCCAGGAGCCTGATATTGAGGAGCCACCAGAACCAGCAGAGGAGGAGACTGATCCTGATCAGACCCATCCATCTACACCAATTGCAGAGCCAGAACAGCCTATCTAGGATTCATCAACAGCTCCAGCATTGGATCTAATGAAGACCAGCCATAGGAGGAGCATGACGTTTAAATTTTTGCATTCTGAACAATTTAGTTTATTTTCAGTTATTTTATGATTTATGTCATTTAAATTTCATCTTTTATGTTCTAGTTCTTTAAATTTTAGCATTTTAAATTTCAGTAGTGTAGTTGTTTGTTTGCTTGTACAAAAAGCTTGATTGAACAGTGAATTGGTTGAACTTTGCATGCAGTGGCTTGTTTGGTATGAAATGAGTGTTTGAAAATGATTTGATTGAGCAAATGTATGAATTGAATGGATTGGGATGATTAGTTGATTGTTTTGTTCAAGTTTGCAGTCATTAGAAGAGAATGAGCATGTGATTGGAAGTATGTTTGAAAATGGTAGTTGGTTGTTAGGTTGATTGTGAAGGAATGCATTAATCGTATCCCGGTGAGAGTGCGATCTTTAAATTTTGAGAGAAACGACTATCATTTAGTACTGATTTTTGCGTGAATCTCTGAAGTATGGACTGGATTCATGAATTTGAGGATGATGAAGGCCATGTTTGATTATGAATAGCCACTTAGCCAAAAAGCTGACCATATGTTTGAATAAATTATTCCTTGCACCCAGTTTGAGTTGAATGAATTGATTGATTGATTGAACCTGGAGCCTATTCAATTGTATCTTCTGCTACCTTATTTTAGGTTGTAGGAGAGCATCATCCGCAAAAGCTGGGTTCAAAGCAAAATTGTCCCAAATTTGGGGGAGTTATTATCAAGGTAAATTTGTCCCAAATTTAGGGGAGGCACTGGGTAAGAATTGAAATGGTCAAAGAAAATAGTATAGACACGTTGTTTATGTATATAATGTTTTCTGTGTTAAAAAAAACTGTAAGTACAAATAAAATTAATAAGTGTGTATTATGCAAAATAATGAATGAAAGCTAAGTGCCTAAATAAAAAGCGAGAATGGGTTAGGAATGAACGAAAAAGGTGAAGGTTTATCTATGGATTAATGCTCTCCTAGAACCTAAGCTTTTGAATCCTAGAAAAACCATGATTTGTTGGAAGCCTAACCCCATTACAAGCCTAGAAAGTCCTTCAGATTCAATTTTGTGTGTTCATTGTTGTATGATATGAGATGAAATGCAAAGGTTGGAACTTGTGTTGGTTGTTTATGATGGAATAAGCCTAAACACTTGAGCTTAAGTGAAACAAGGACTATGAGGTTTTGGTTGATGATCCTTCCTTGATTTTTGTCATGCTTACTAGCTTATTTTAGCTGTGACTCTAATGCGTATGCTCCTATCTTTGAAAAGTTGCATTCTTATGAGAAGTGATTGATTTAAGCATTCCATGATATTCAGTTCATATGGTTGAATTCCTTTATGAAACAGACACCATTTTCTTTTGATTGACCACTGTCTTTGTCACTTGAGGACAAGTGAGTTGTTCTTTCTTTGCTAGAGGACAAGCAAAACTGTAAATTTGGGGGAGTTTGTTAGTCGCCTTATATGACTAACTTTTGCATCAGCATCAAGGCCGTGCGCTAAGCGCAACAGGTGTCTTCAGCTAGGCTCAGTGCATGGCTGGCACTAAGCCCGAATCCACTTACTTGCGCTAAGTGCGAGGGTGGTGCTAAGTGTAACGTCGCAAATTCATAGCCAATTTAAAGCATGTCTTGTGCAGAATTAGGGTACAGACTTTAAGCAGATGATTGGCAGTAATTCCAAAGCACACCATAATGCCTAGTTCGAGAAAAGAGCCCTAGAAGCAGCAAGAGGTGCAGCTTTTGCAGAGATACCTAGGTTTTGTAAGCTTATTATTGTTAGGGTTTCTTCTGTAATGGTTGGCTAAACACCCTAGTTGGGGATTTCTAATGAACAAGTTCTAAATAACAGGTTATGTCTCCCATTTTTGATTCATTCTCAACTCACTCATGTACTTACTTGAGCATTGGAGTCATTTGTTTTGCAGGTCCTCCGTTGTGTTTTCCTAACAAAGGGTGCCTACAATTCGATGTGAGAAATCATAGAGCCCATCTAGGCTACCTCGACGTCAGTCAACTTCAAATTTTGGTAAGTACATTTGGCATCCACTGTGGGGCCGTGGTAAAACTTTCCCCGTGGCCTTTCTTCACCAATGGTGCACACAGTCCAGCCTCAGACGTGAAACCCCTCCAGAGGGCTCCAATCCTCCCCCAAAAACCATGACAACAACGACACTCTCAAACAGCTACAAGCCCATATTGCGGAGATGGAACAACGCCATAAGGAGGAACTCCAAAAAATGAAGGTCGACCATGATAACTTGGAGGCTTGTGCGTGATGCTCCCAAGGGGATGAGCACTCCGCTCAAACAATTCAAGAATGTACTCAGCGGGAATCACGCCCTTGACAAACCATCAACACCCAGAATGACCATGATACCTCACATGTAAATCGCAATGAGGGAAGGAAGACTTGTCAACATCCTTTTTGTCGATCAAATTATGGAAGCCAACCTACCTTTAGGTCGGAAACCGCTCAACCTGGAGCGTTATGATGGAACTACCAATCCAGACAAGCACCTTGACATGTTCGTCACCCAAGTTAATCTCTACACCACTGACGATGCAATCATGTGTTGAATCTTCCCTACATCCCTTAAGGGGGCATCATTGACATGGTACGGGGGGCTCCCTCTGAAATTAGTCGAAAATTTCGACACCCTTGTCGAACATTTCAACTCTCAGTATGCAACGAGCCGGTCACATCTCCTTACTTTTGCTATTGTGGCCAGTCGATAGGCGAATGATGAATCACTTCATAAGTTCATGGACAAGTTCAGTCGAATTGTTGTCCAAATCAGAAACCTTAATCCTAAAGTGGCATTACACTCAATGTTGATCGCCGTACAACCTGGCAAGTTCGCAGACAACTTGTGTAAAAAACCTCCCAACAGCATGGACGAGTTGCGCGAACGAGCCAAAGGCTATATTCAAATGGAAGAGATGTCGAGGTTTAGAAATGAAGTTCAATAGGCTGGACAAAAGTGTGATAAAAGGGAAGGAGGCACCAGGACCGACTCACACAAGTTGGACACCATTCTCGAGGAAGCCTTCAACGCAAAAATACCTATACAACTACCTCCAGTACCTCCTCCCATACCCAGGTTAGACAGAACCAAGCATTGCCAATACCACCAAAGCCATGGTACAACACTGAAAATAGTTGGGCCCTCAAAGACAAATTAAGGAACAGATACAGGCTGGATACTTAGCCCAATTCGTGAAGAAACCTGACAACAACCCAACAGGGGCAAGACCCTGGGGTCACCAAGATGATCATCACAGAAGCCAAGATGAGGATCGAAGAAGGGATAAAACAAAGGAGAGAAGTCGACAAAGGCGTAACCAGCAAAGACGCAAATGTCAACCTCAGCACGAGCAAGAAAATGAGCCCATCCAACAAATTAAAGGTATAATCAACACTATTGTGGGGGAATTTTCCTACGAAGGGCTTTGTAGTCAATCTCGAAAGCGTCATCTCCATGCCATCCAAGATATCGATGTCAACTGCATCAACATACAATCACCAAGAAGTCTACCTCCTATAACATTCACCGACAAAGACTTCAAAGGCATTAATCCTATCAACCTGGATGGTCCCATGGTTATCTTCATTGTCATCGCTAATTTCATGGTGTCCAAGGTCCTTATCAACTAGGGTGGTTCCACGGGCATACTTTATTGGAAGACATTCCAGAGGTTCGAAGTTTCACCTGATACGATTCAACCACACTATGGATCACTCCTTGGTTTTGCAGGAGAAAGACTAGAAACCAGGGGTTACGTAGACCTAATGACCACCTTTGGTCAGGGCAAGCTCTCACAGAGTTTCAGTATAAGGTATTTAATTATTGATGTAGATACTTCCTATTTTGCTTTGATTGGCAAGAAAACATTAAATGATCTTGGAGTCATCATCTCTACACCACATCTGAAGATGAAATTCCCAACCTTGAAAGGGGAAATCGTAACTGTCAAGGCAAATCAGAAGCAGGCCTGACAGTGCTATGCCAAAAGCCTGAATGTGGCTCTTTATCCTTGTGTCAGAGAGCTAAGCATATCTCATCCCACATCTGGTGGTAGCAGTTAAGTCATGAGTGTGGATGAAGAATCTCTGATAAGGACCCTGGCCGTCTACGAAGCAATTACGAGAGATTAAGAGGATGTATTTTGATGTAGATCCACACGATGATACTGTCCACAAAGGCCCAAAACCAATCGAAGAACTTGTTAAGTTACAACTCAAATGGACCCAAACCTGGACAGTGTACTCAGCTCAACAGGGACCTCACCAGCCACGAGTATAGGCACATAGCTGAAGTCCCACAAAAAAATGTAGCTTATTCGCATGGCAACCATCTGATATGCCAGGTATCCACCATGGCATCATATGCCATAAATTGGCTATCTGCCCACAAGCTAAACTAGTCCCATAGAAGAAGAGAAAGATGGGAAAAGAGCAATGAAAAGCGATCAGAGGAGAGGTTGAAGAGTTACTCAAAGCCCAGTTTATCAGAAAGGTCAGATATTCGACTTGGCTGGCTAACATTGTCATGGTAAAAAAGGCTAATGGCAAATGGTGTATGTGCACTAACTACATTGACCCTAACAAAGCATGCTCCAAAGACGTGTATCCCTTGCCCAACATCGACAAACTGGTCGACAATGCATCTGGGTTCCAATTTCTGAGCTTCCTGAACACTTATTCAGGGTATAATCAGATCAAAATGCACCTTCCTAACAAGGAAAAAATAGCCTTCATCACTAAAGACACCAACTTCTACTACAGGGTCATGCCTTTCGGACTAAAAAATACAGGGGCCACGTACCAAAGGCTCATGGATCGAGTCTTCAAACAATAGATAGGACGAAATGTCGAGGTCTACATGGACGACTTCCTCATTAAGTCTCACAACATGGCCTAACATGTGGCAGACTTAGAAGAGGTGTTCAGAGAGATTCACAAGTATGACATGTGCCTCAATCCTGAAAAATGCATCTTTGGGGTTGGTGGCAGGAAGTTTATGGGCTTCATGATCACCCATTTGGAATAGAAGAAAACTCTGACAAGTGCACAACGATACTAGAAATTCATAGTCCTACTAACATCGGGGAAGTTCAGAAGCTGAACGGTAGACTAGCGTTACAGTCTAGGTTCCTCCCTAGGCTCGCGGAAAAGGCAAAGCCATTCTACAAGCTATTATGGAAAACTGAGTCATTTCTATGGGACGAAGCTTGTATGCAAGCCTTCTTGGCCTTTAAGAAAACTATCACGACACCAACGATCTTGAGTCAACCAAAGCCAGGGTACCTTTGCTCCTTTACTCTTAGTAGCAAAAGAGGCCATCAATTCAGCCCTCGATCAAGAAGAAGGAAAACACCAAATTCCCATATACTTCATTAGTCGAATCCTTCATGATGCTGAAAAGCGGTACTAGATGATAAAGAAGGTAGGGCTGACACTTATAACCTCGGCCTGACATCTTAGACTGTACTTCCAGAGTCACCAAGTGGTGGTCAAGATGGACTACCCAATCTGGTAGGTGTTGCGAAAGCCTGAGCTGGCAGGAAGGATGGTAGCATGGTCTATAGAACTATCAGAGTTTGATCTCCAATATGAGCCTTGCAGCCCCATGAAAACCCAGTTTATGCCAGATTTTCTAGAAAAATTTACTGGCAATGTTTGACCTACTCCAAACTGGTGGAACCTATACGTAGACGGCGCGTCCAATGAAAAAGGAAGTAGGGTAGGAATTATCCTAGAAGGGCCCAATAATGTTACTTTGGAACAGGCCCTCAAATTCAATTTCAAGGCATCAAACAATCAGGTTGAGTACAAAGCACTTATAGTCAGCCTAAAGCTCACAAAAGAAGTTAGAGCAAGGAAACTCAGGTGCTATGATGATGTGCAGCTTGTCCAGGGACATGTTACAAACAAATATCAAGCCCTTGATGATTTTGATTATTTCGAGATGTATCACGTACCAAGGGAAAGCAACATGAGGGTAAACTTGCTCTCCAAGTTAGCCTACATGAGCAGATTGGACACCTCAAGACCATCATCTAAGAGACACTCCAAGCACCAACCATAGACACCAAGGAGGTCATGGCAGGAGAAGAGGAAGAGCCAGACTAGATTACCCCTAATAAGAACTTCTTAATCCAGGGTTGTTACCACCAGACAAAAATGAAGCTTGACGCCTAAAAAGGAAAGCTAGCTACTATGTCATCCTTGACGATGAACTATTCAAAAGAAGGTTGACAATACCCTTGCTCAAATGTCTGGACAGCCAACAAGAAGACTATGTCATGCGAGAGCTACATGAAGGAATCTGCGGCCTCCATACCAGGGGGCACTCCCTGGCAACCAAAGTGGTGTGTGTCGGCTATTATTGGCCAACACTTAAGGCCAACACCTTTCACAATGAGGTGTAGACAATGTCAAGAATTCGCAGATGTTCCATGAACCCCCCCCCCCCCAACAACCTTTATAGCTTGAGCTCCCCTTGGCCTTTTGCCATGTGGGGGATGAACATATTGGGACCATTGCCAAAAGCCCCTAGGAGCAATTTGAAGAAGCAATCCTTAAATCTGCGAAACACATTCAAGTCAAACTCAAACAACTTCTTAGACATGTTATTTAGTGACACCCAGCCTATCTTCCCCGTCAGTTTCAGCTAGAAGAAGAAGAGGAATGCGGGCACACTGGGTCGAATGTTAAAAAATGAATAGAGGACCTTAGAGGCCCTTACCATTGTCCAACTGTTGGGATGAAGTTGGGAAGGGGCAACATTTAGACGCTTCAGCAAGGCGCATTGGAAGGAATTTAGTAGGAATGTCAAACTTAGAAACTCGAACAGGCAGCAATACATATAGAAGAAGGGTGGACAACCCGATGCCACCCTTATGAGTGGAAACTCATTGCTCCCACAAGCCTAAATAGTCATTTTGTAGGAGTCCTCCAGTTCAAGTTGTTCCAACTAGTGCCATAGAGCCCCGACAATCACAACAGATGTGATCAAGGAATGGTACATGAAGACACTGTTCTTTACTCATTCGTAGCCAACAATGATGGGAAGGGACGAAAGCTTTCCAGCACTGCAGCTATGCCTGTTACAGGGAGAAACCCTAACATCTCTGTTGTCTCTCCTTCCCTTTGCCCCAAAAGCAAAAGAGGGAAGAATTGTGGTAACGATGACAGGCTCGTCGTCTAGAGGAGTAGTAGAAGGCCTTACCCCCCCTACAAAGACAAGAGGTACCCCAACCGACATGGCACGAGTCCACCAACCTCTCAGGGGAGAAGGACTCGCTATCAGAAGCTTCGTAACATGTCTCTTCCAAGTAAGAGTAACCGATTGAGACAACTTGGCGATCAACAATGGGTTGCTGAATAGAACCCCGGGAATCGATTCCACCCACACCCATAGCAGAATAAAAAACAAAAGACATGGCAGAAGAGGGAAATGTACCTTGGAGTGAGATAGGTGATTGAAAGAAAGAAGCAAATCGAAGACAAAACCAAGAGTTGTGTATGCAACAAATAGAATGTAGAGAAATCACAAAGAGGAAGACGAAGCAGAACTCAAAAATGGTGGTGACCAAAACCTAACGTACACCTCATTTAAATGGAGACACGACCCTCCAATAACAGGTGGGAGTAGAAATGATACCCTAAGAATCTGCACCATGATACGATCCTACCAACCAACATATCACGTCTCTAAGACATGCCACTCATAGAGTAACACATGTGCTAAAGTAATTTGCGTGTACAACACACACCCACTATGAAGAAAAACAAAATGCCCCTCTTCAATACACCCTTTAATGGTCATAAAGGGTAGAATTTTCAAACATAGAGATTTTTCACATGGAACGTTTGACTTCGCCTGCAAAACGAAAGTGCATCCACCCTAGACAACTTAGCATAAACAACCTGGAAAATGATTGTCCAGACTAAGGGCCTCGACAAACTCACAAGCCTCATACTTTTCAGGGTTACTACCCTCGACACCGGACAACCTCTTATGCCAACAAGCGGGCTCAGAGCTTGGGGAGTTTATGTACTATTTGGGGTCCTCAAAATTGACGTGGCAAGCAATGTGAGATTGAAATATACATATGAACCCTCCTTGTTAGCCTTAAAATTTGGGGGCTTATGTACTGTTTGGGGTCCTAAAACCTCCTGGACGCTACTTTCTTAGCAATCGGGCTATTGAGCCACTAAACTGAGGATATATATATATGCATAAATTTGAATTATAATGATAATCCTATTATTCTTTTATCAAGATGCAAGTACTTACTCATCTACCAGCAGAGAATTATCTATAAGAAATGAATTATCTACAAAGGTTGTTATGCCTCTATAACAACCCCTGTAATCAAGGACCCGAAACCCACCTCCTATGTTATAAATACCAGGTTTTATCTCCCCATTTCAATTCATTCTCAACTCACTCACGTACTTACTTGTGCGTCAAAGTCCTTTGTTTTGTAGGTCCCCCCTTGTGTTCTCCTAACAGAGGGTACCTATAGTACAACATGCGAAATTGTGGAGCTCATCCAGGCTACGTCTACCCTAGCATCAATCAACTCCAGATTTTGGTAAGTACAGTTTCAAATATATCTAAAGGCATGGAACAATTTATATAGTGGTAGGATATAGGAAAATTCGTTAGAGAACATATGAATGACATATGACTGGCAATTGAAGTCACATGAGATGTGTGCCTAAGCTCCAAGTCAATTTGATGACCTTAATAAAACATAACTTGATCATAAAGGTTGGACAAATTGTAAGCAACTAAGCAAAGAGTGGTCAAGGAAGAGGTCGACCTAGTGAAAGACAACTAAATAGAAGGTCGTATACTTCTCCATAATTTTGCGGTGTGTCCTAACCATCTTAAATTGGTAGATTTAATTTACCTAAACTCTTTGTTAAAACAGAATTATGATGTAAAGATGGCAATAATTTTTTTTTTCTAAAAACACATGATATTAAGTTGTCTCATTTTCAAACAAAGACATTGTGTTGTTACCTGATTAAGAAAATTACCTTTTGATCAAAATTGTTTAGAATAATTTTTCATCTTCTCAGCAACTTGGAAAATGACAATTTTGAGTATAAACATGTCTCGATTAGACACACTACAAAGTCATGTATACTACAAGGTTGTTTAGGCCTTTGCCTTAGGCCCCGTTTTCATGTATATCATTAAATATGTAAAAGTCTATATATCAATTGCAATAGCCAATGAAAATAGTCAAATGTTTCAACTTTAATGTGAAAACTCAAACTATAGAAAGTAAATAAACCTCATCAGAATAGTGGGAAAATGGACAACTAGGGTTCTTCTTTCTCTGAAGGTACTTAGGGTGCTATCAGCTCATGCAACGAACCACCAGACAACGACAATGGCAAGACTACTTAACTAGTGAATATTCCTTTCATAGACAAAGTGATAGGGAATAAACAATGCCCTCTACTTACACCAAATACAAATCTTTTTAAAGAAAAGCTAGCTAGAATAGAGTTTGATGAAGGCAATAATATGAAGCCTATGGTACATATCCACAAGTATGTGTTTGAAGGGTTGTATGCCCCATGGGAAGATACTTTAGTTGTGAAGCTTCTCGGCAAAAAGGTGGGCTTTAATGTTATGAATGTTCGATTGCCAAAGATTTGGAAGCTATCAGCGGGTTTTTATTTGTTGGACATAGGTAATGGTTACAGCATGGTAAAATTTGATGTGGAGGATGATAGGACTAGGGTCATGGAGGATGGACCCTAGATGTTATTTGATCATTACCTCATAG
Organism: Glycine soja; assembly: GCF_004193775.1. NCBI lineage: Eukaryota > Viridiplantae > Streptophyta > Magnoliopsida > Fabales > Fabaceae > Glycine > Glycine soja. The sequence continues at coordinate 36,116,362 of NC_041007.1, read as the reverse complement.
TCCAAACCTGGTCTCGAGAGTTTGTATCTCCCACTATGAAAATAGATCTCACCTTGATCTAGATAAGTTTCCTAGGTTTGAACTTAATTTTTTTTATGATGAAAGCATTTTGATGGCTTTGGCTACCATTGTTGGTAGGCCTATTTGGGTTGATGCAACTACTCGTGACATTCGTCGTGGTAAATTCATGAAAGTTTGTATGGAGACTGATCTAAATAAACTTGTTACCGACGTGTTTTGTTTCGTGACCATTGGTATCGAGTTGAACATGAAGGCATGCATAGAATATGCTCATCATGTAGCTGCTATGGCCACTTGTCAAGGGAGCTTTCAACAGAACCAGTTCCAGCAACGGTGGAGAAACAATAATCGTCGAGCAAAAAGGTAAAGGAGGCAACCACTGCACCCTAGTCCAATGCAACTGTCACGACAATTACTAACCCTAACGTCCCAATTAATACGGTTAATCAAACAGTTACAAATTTTGATAGCGTCATCAATGTGGAGATTATAACTGGCAATTAGAATCCCACTCATGGGGATTAGATGATAGTAAAGAGAAGGAATAGAAAGAATATTCTCGAAAAAACATAAAGAGGGAATGATTGCTCAATCATCACAAAATATTGGTAGGCTAAAATCTAATCATGGATTTAATAATGGCAAGGGAATGTTTAAAGGAAGCAGTAATGGGATGAAAAATAAAGGAGATTTAGTGGGACCACCTACTACCTTAAACAAAACCTGAACCTAAACATGATGCTAACACCAAACGTCCTCATAAGTACCTCGACAACAACACTGCCCTCTTCCTTAAGAATGCCATGGTAGGTGATTACAAGCCTCCAAAAGCAGCCACTATTGATGCTCCAAATCCTTGCTCTCAACCAAACCTTCCACCAGAAATATAGGAATTCCCAGATGGCACCAAAGTTGCCTTAGACATGGAATTTGTCTCCTCAAGGAGATATCTAATGCAACTAGCAAAAGAGGAACCTCAAGTTCTAGCTGGCATGAAAGTTGTCGTCTCTGACCTAATAGAGACAACGACCCTTGCTACCTCTTTGGCATCCACTTAGGCTTATGGGTCGTGTTTCTCTTGCCACCTCCCCATTCTTGTTTATGGAAGTTTTTAAGAATATTTCAATTCTTTCATGGAACATTAGGCGTCCAATGAGTGCTTACACTTGGCGTCATGCCTAGGACGTGATAAAGACTAGTTCTCCCTCTATTATCATGTTGTGTGAGACTCATACTCAGTTCTCTAATACTTAAGTTCATTAGAACCAAGTTGGATATCGTCCTTTCTTTATCCAAGAGGCTTGGGGTCACTCAGGTGGTATTTGGGTTCTCACATGTTCGTTGTATGTTAATTTCTCCATTGTGGACTGTATTGCCCAAGCCATTACGTTCTCCCTTCAGCATTGCAATCAGGTGTGATATTGCTCAGTTTCATATGCCTTTCCTAATCCCACTCTTAAGGATATATCTTTGGGATTACTAGGTAGGTCTGAAAACTCAATAATTGAGCCTTGGATTCTTCTTGGAGATCTCAATAAAGTCTTTCTCTCTACCGAGGTCTCTGTTGGAAATTTCTCTGTCTCTCGGGTTTGCTGTTTTGCCAATACTCTCCATCATTGTGATCTCATAAATATGAAAGTAATTGGAGGGGTTTTTATTTGGTGTTGAAATGGTCCCAATGGCACTCATACATCAACAGGTGCTTAGTCAATCTGGATTGGGAGATTGGTTTTTTCTCATGCCCTAGCTTAGCTTTTCCCCTTTCACAACTCAAACTACAACCCTATCATCCTGAATTGTTGCAAGTCTAGTAGCAAGAAAATGACATTATTTCACTTACAAGTTGTCTGGCTTTCTCATCCTAGCTACCCTGAAGTGACGGCCTCAACTTAGGGGGAAACAACCACCAATATCCTAGCCAAGCTTTTAAAGGAAAATATTACAAAAATGAGGGTTGAATTGTGATTTTAGAAATTTTAAAGCCTTTTCAAAAAGAACAAAGTTATCATCTCATGATAAACTTTGTAAGACAAAGAATAGATTTTTGCAAAAACTTGTTCAAATGATGGAAATAGACTTTGTAAAATAAAAAGTTTACAAAATAAAAATCAAATTTGAACCCTAGGTCAGTTTAAAGCAAAAGAGAAATAAATCCATATAGGACACATAGAATTATACTGGTTCGTCTCGACCACTAAGACTATGTCCAGTTCTTAGCTAACCATCAAGTTCTACTAATTTCTCAGAGTTACAAGTATTATGCCAGAACCACTTATGACTCTACAGAAACAAACTTTACCACAAGCTTGTTACAATCCAATATTCTTTGTCCTACCAAGTCACTTTTGACTTCATACAAATCAATCAAAATTTGTTTTTTTTTTTTTGCACAATGACTAACTCTCAATCGACTTACAGATAAATATACAATCTCAACACTTAGTCTTTTCTCTCAAGATGTTTAAAGTGTTTTGAGGGCTTTTTCAAACTATACAAAAATTTACAAAGAGCTTTTTACATAAAGAATTTGAATAATAATGTGTAGGTTTGTATCTCATTCCTTTAAATGACAAGTGTATCCTACGCCTTAGTAATATTGGACTAAAAGTTTGAATATTATACCCTAAAGACCATTCTTGCTAAACTTGTCTCTCTCAACAAAGACTATTGTATATATAAAGAGGAAACAAATTGTCTCTCTCAACAAAGACTATTGTATATATAAAGAGGAAACAAATATATGAAATGTGAAAAGAAAGAATGCAGATTGCAACCCCTTGTACAATAAAGAAAGAGTGCAAAAATAAGAAAGATAATAAAACATATAAAAAAAAGCATATTAATCTAACACTAATATTTAAAATTAAACATATTAGTTTGTGAGAAAAAAATTGATTAAATATATATTTTTACCTGTATGTCATCTGTGTCAATTATTGTCGTTAGATATTATATGATATATAAGGAGAAAATTTGACAAATATATCTAAAAATTCCATAACAAAATCGTTTAAATATGAATTTATAAATTTCCTCGCGTAAAGATTACGCGTAAATAAGCAACCAGTCCTATACTAAGTTGACCTACACGTCAACTGCAAAATGCCACTTTCCTATTAGTTGTGATTAAGATAGACAGAGTCAGTCATATTCTCAATCTCAAGTCTCGGCACTTTTAATATATCATTCAGTTTTTTTATTTTCTTGTCTTATTGATATGTATATTGAATGGCCTTTTGTTCTTTATTTATACATATGTATAGAGAGGACGGCGAAAGAGATATAATTAAATCACACTAGGTGTCAAAACTCAAAACGTAGTAAAAATTTTATAGGACTTGCTAAAGAAATATTTGCTTGGTTTTTAAATGAGTATTTTATGAAGTAATAATTTTTTTGAAATATATTAAAGTATAATTTGATAATATTTTTTTAAAAAAATGAATGCATGCTAACAAGCAATAAAGAGTAAAGCGGGTGAGAATTCTAAGTTATTATTAAAAATGAAAATATTTAATTGTAATATTAGATTAAAATATATTGTTAAAATTGCTTATTTAATTATAAATCTCATATTTTTATAATTAAAAATCACATTTTAATTAAAGATCATACGAGATTTGTAATTAAATATGCAATCTGAATTGTTATTTTAATTTTTTTGTGTAAAAATGTTGTTTTAATTTAATAGTTGTAAATGTTCTTATTCTTTTGTTTTGGTATACAGTAAATATTCTAATTCACTACAATAACTAAAAATTCTCACATTATATATGATCAAAAAGAAAAAACCTGATACGCCACATATATGTGTATAAGATTTTTCTTAAAATTAAGAAGGGACTAAAAGATTTTTTTTGTTAAAATATTGAAATAAATAAAATAACAATTTAAAAATTATAAAAATCGTGCATAAAGTATCTTTTGAGGAGGAAAGAACAATTTGTATATCTTAATGTGGGTCACTATATATGCCAACAACAAAAGTGGGTCTCTATGCCAACACATTGAAGATTTGAAGTAGTGGATTGAGTCACAACTTTCTTAGGGCATTGATTGGATTTGTTATTTGGATATTCACGGTTTCGTAGAGGGTCAACTTCATCTGGCTTAATTCTTTGTATTTATTATATACTTTTTCAGTTGATTGGTAAGGTCCTAGCTTTTTCCCACGCTGAAAAGTTACTTCCGAAAAAACTCATACATTATTACATTTATATGGTGTTTTTACTTCTTTTCTTCATTTATTTTTCGGTGTCATATATGTTGTATTACTTGTTATATTTTTAACCTTTATGTCTTTCTTTCTTATCTCTAGCCAACTATATATACCTAACACAAGCTTTAAAACATCATTTTCCCTTCCCGAAATTGTGTATTTTCTTGATGGTAATTGGTAAAGTAGCATAAGCATGGCTAGTTTCCAAAATTATATACTTTATGGATGGTCCAGTAGCATATAACATGGTGGCTATTCATCGTCAAGTAACGTGTAATGCATGGTGCCTCATAACATATAATAAACAATTGTTTTCATTTTGCACAACTTATAAGAAGTTGACACGACGAGAGCGAGGACCGCAAGAAGTAAAAGAAAATAATATAATATAATTTTTTTGGTGATTTTTTTATCAGAAATATGTTGCAGTAGAAAAGTAAAAATAAAAGATGATGGTTGATAATTGATATGGCAATTTTTCTGCGTTGGAAAAGAAATAGAAACCGCTGTATACGTTTAAAATTTACGAGAACGATATCATATGTTTTAATTGAAGATCACACAAATTAAAATTATTTTAAAGATTGATGACATATTACTTTCTTTTATTAGATCAGATTATAATAAAAACAGATCTTTTAGGATTGTTGAAGTCATAAACCTTCCGAAAGAAAAATGATTACTTTTCACTTTTCCTTTATCATGTGATAATATTCAGACGGTCAGACCTAACGAACAATGAACATTTTTGTATCAGTGTACTTACCTCTTTTCTCTTTCTTCCTCTATTTTTTTAAATCAAATTAAATTAGGAACATATTGTTCCTTGTTACTTTATAATAAGCTTGATTATTAAGCGCATGCTATCTTTGAAAATACAATAGCACAACATTAATTTGGCGCGCGGTATTTTGTACTTTTCATTTGTAAAATAGTAATTTATAATAAAAATGATGTTTTAAAATATTGCAATAATTAAATAAAACTAATAAAATATTTCACTATTTTTATCGGAAGTTAAAAATAGTAGTTTTAATTTTTAAAAGAAAGTGCTTATAAACATTATATCATAAAATTCGTTATTATTGCAATGCTGCAATATATGTTTATATGAATTAAAAAAAATATCATGCATGTAAAAAAATATATCATGCAATGTTTATGAATCCAAATGCATTGATACTTGATAAGATAAGTAGATAACCGCTCAAATTTATTAAGAGGGGTCAAATTTTGACCTGTTTAAAATATTTTAAAAGTTATAAAAAATTGTTTATTTCTTTTTTTCGATACAATTCATTTATTTATTTCTGAAACACGTAAAATTATATAGAAAAAAAATTAACGATTTTAATTTTTAAATATCATCATTTATTGTTATTATTGGTATTTTCATATTTTTTTAATCAAGTTTCAACACATTTGACTCTTTAAAGCATTTAAAAAGTCATAAATCTTCTGTTATTTCCAAAAGTCATAAAACTATATGAAAAAAATTAGTTATTATTCTTTGTTTTTTGACTAAATAAAATTAAAAACGTTAATGACATAACGAAATCAAATACTTATTTAATATTTAATAGGTGATAAATAAATTTTGAAACGAGTTGAATAAGATAATATAAAAATCAGAACAATAATTTAACAGTTTTTTTTTTTCGTTCAATAATTTGGCAGTTTTTATTTCCGCTAGTATTTTATTGGTGTTGTTTTGTTTCGGCTAGTATGGCAACAAAATATTGAAACATCGTATCCGCTTAGAAAATGTAAAATTCTGTATATATTTTTTACTTATCTTCCTGTCTTTTTTTTTTTTTCTTTTTTTTACTTCTAATCAAAATTAGGATGGAATAGAAGTTGACCACTTTCCATATTACTTGTTTTTTCAACAGCCAAATCACCACTTTCCATATTACTTAATCAATGGGTACAAACACACCAATAATATCTAAAGTAAATATTTAAATTGATTCTAGAAAAAGATACTTATTAAACTTAATTCCAATGAAAAAATGGCTTTTAAATCTAGATAAATGTGAAGTATTTAATTCTTTTAACTACGGTTACTTTATAGAAAATAAATTACATTGAATGAATATTTCAAACATGGAATTAATGCTTATTCCAATATTTAAAATTCTGAGATGACAACTAAGAACTTGCACAAACACGTAGAACAAAAATGATACCGAAAACTAAATTCACATAATCGAGCCACATTAAAATCGCATCTGAGAGTAAAATTCCAACGAAATCCTCACGATTACAAAATCATGCTATTAACAAATAATTCATATGCAAATCGAAGTAAAAATTAAAAACAACAACGATCAAATCCTAAATGATCACCACATGTGTCCCAACAAGAACGTTCTAGCACGAAGCATGTCACTAAAGTATGTCTCAATTTCAACCCAAAATGTTTGTTCAATAACGCAACAACGCAGCACCAGCAACAATTGTAACACAATACATCAAAACGCTTGAAGGAGCCACAGAAAATCCACTGTTCTTCGGTGACGGCGCAGTTGAATTAGACGACGGTGCTAACGACGGCGGTGAAGTTGGCCCCGCCGGCGGCGGTGAAGATGATGAAGGACCCGGAGACGGCGGTGAAGATGATGAAGGACCCGGAGACGGTGGTGAAGATGATGAAGGACCAAGAGATGGCGGTGGAGTCCCCGTCTCCGGTGCCGGTGTCGGAGTAGAGTTCACCGGAGATATCGCCGGAGTAAATGACTCCGGCGACGGAGATACTGCCGGATGTCCGACGGCCGGCACAGGAGAACTCGCCGGAGATGGGGATGTTGAAGGAGGTTGAACCGATGGTGACGGTGACGGTAACGGCGGCGATACGGTTGGTGGGTTTGCCTTTGGAGATTGTGAAGGTGAAGGTGAAGGTGAAGTTTTTGGAAACGGTGGTGTTTTTGGTGTTGGTGGTGTTCTTGGGGTCAAAACAACAACGATTAATTTTTGACCCTTTTCACAGTTCCCATCTTTTCCACTAATGAAGTAGAATGGTCCTGATCGATCAAACTTGAATTCAGTGTCACCGTTTTCAAACTTTTTGATTGGGTTGGTCTTGTTGCACTTGTCGTAATCTTCCTTCTTCACTTCCAACACCGAATCCGAACCCTTATTGTACTTGAAAACTAGCATGCAGAAAAAGACACACATGAATTATAAAACGTTATAACTCAATAAAAATTTCTTTTTTTGTATTAAGGAAACTCTAAAGTCCTTTGTGGGTATGTGAATACTAGTGGTGTGGTAGTTCTAATAATAATAATAATTATAAGTTACCTATTGTGTCATTGATTTGGAATCGGTTTCTTCCAGCCCAATTGTTGTAACTCTCGGAAGGGTTTGGAACCCACCCTTTGCTTCCACCAACGTTGAATTTGTTGGCTTGGGAGCTTGAGAGGAGAGTGAGGAGAAGCAAGAATAGCCATAGAGGTTTTTGAAACTCCATGAGGGAAATTGGAAAGTGAGATGTGGAAGAGTGGTGTGTGAGTGTGTTTATATAGAGTAGAAGAGAGAGGGAAAGCGTGTGATGGTGTGAGACACGAAGTTTGGGAGGAAATTAGGGGTTGGAGACCGGAGAGGTAGTAGAAACTGAAGCTAAAAGGAAAATGACAATAGGGATTGAAATATATATGGAAAGAATCAAATTAAAGATTTTACTTTTTTATTATTATTAGGAAATGATGTATAGGAATAAAGTGTGTCAATTGAAGGTGTGAAACGTGTGAAGATTATTGTTTGTTGATTGTGTTCAAACTTTGAATGTCATACACATGGCAAAATCGAAGGTATGAAATTTAGGATCAATGAAGGGAAACATTTAATTTCTTGAATTTTAGGGTGGACATGGCCTTGTGGTGAGAATGGTGGGGTTACAAGAAAGACAAGAAAAATGTCACTCCTTTATTATTTTATGTATATATTTTATTAATACGTTCCTTTATATATAAAAAAATGAAAGAATTCATTTTTTATTAATTGAAAAAGGAAAAAAGTTATTTATTTGTCTTATATGTTATATATCCAACTATTTCTTTCTCCAAATTATTAAGATAATTATCACTCATTATTATTTACAATATGAATTGGAGCCTTCCAGTTCCAAATTAATTGACACTTTTCTTTTTACTTTTTTTCACACTCTCGTTTTTAATGGGAGACTCCAAACTTAAATTCTAAATGATTTTTTTTTAAATTATAAATGATTTTTTTCGATTTTACTTTTTTAAATCCAATTTACTATATCCACACAGGATTTTATAAATTTATATAAAATATACCAGACATAATTTTTTTAAGGAATAAATAAATTAATGTACATTACTAAAAAATAAATTTTTAACATTGGTTGTTTTTTACTTTCAACATCGGTTTTTAATAGATGTTGAAACCACCGACGTTAACATTATCAACGTTAACATCGATTTTTTGAAAACCAATGTTAACATACACTACAACACGACATCGATTATTTAAGAAAATCGATATCGTATAATAAGAAATATACAAAAAAAAAAAGCAAAAACTACAAAAACAACATCGATTTTGATTAAAATCGATGTTGTAAGATACACGACAAAAACCCGATGTTGAATTATGTATTCTAAAGTGCTTTTTACATCGGTTTTTTTAGAACCGATGTAGAAAGTATCTTTAAAGCGCATTTTCTACATCGGTTTTGAACCAACCGATGTTGTTTTTAAGACACTTTCTACATTGGTTTTGAACCACTACTAAAAAGAATGCTTTTTATGACACACAATCGAGGTTGGTCGTATGAAACCCGTTGTAGTAAGGTAACCGGTGGCATTTTGGTAAATATATGTCATTTTAACGGGGCATGTGCACGGAGCTTGACATCTACAACGATGTTTTTTCGCAGCACCGTCTTTGTTGGTTATGTCGGACCTTATCAAAGATGGTGTATTTATAAACACTGTTGTAGAAATATTGACTGTCAAAGACGGGTTTAGAAATACAGGGTCGTTAACATGGTTTCATATATATATGTCCCCCTTGCGCACTAATTGAACACTCATCGTCCTCAGTGTCTGAAAATTATTGTGCTATCAGTTGGCGTCTCCTGTTGAGGTCACTCTCCGTCGCACCACCATCAACTCCGCAAAAGGAAGGGTACATTGTCGCGGCTCCACTACCTCTGCGTCGCGTGTTGTTCGCGGCACCACCGCAACCTTGGGTCATCGTGCCCTTTTGACTGTTGACGCGTCGTGCAACATACTGTTCTTCAAGGTAAGCTTGCATGTCCATGTTTTTGTTTTGTTGTCTCGTTTTCAAGAAGTTAGTATTAAGGGTTTACTGTTCTTGGAATGTTATAATTTTTTGTGGAAATTTATGTTGAGTTGCCCTCAGAAAGTCATGTTTAACTGTATGCGTAAAGTAATTGAAGAAAAATAACTTAAAATCATAAGGGTTTGGAGTTTGATTGTTAGCATTTTAATTGCCTGTGCTTCTATATATATATTTATGCTGAACTTGGATTGAACATGAAAATGTATATATTATACCATTAGGTTGTTAGTAGCTACTCTCGATAATGAAGTTTGGTAATGAAGTTTGAAGACCTTATTCAAGTAGCACAGTTGGGGTTCCTCTTGCAAATGGTTTCTCGTTTAATGTCGATCACTTATAATGAAACATGTATATATAGTAGCATTAGCTTGGTAGCAGGTACTCTGTAGTTGTGTTGGGAAGAGATTTTTTTATGACAAAATACACTAAAAGTTTTTGTATTCATCTGAACTGTGTTTAGCTTAAATGTCGCACTATCAGTGTTGGCATTACAAGGTTGCCTCCATGTCTTAGATTTATCTCTAGATTGATAATTTTAAACTTTGAAATTGACTTTGAAAATGTAAAGTATGTTTCTCTATTTTTTTTAGCATGAAGGATCTAACATCCAATGTTTTCTTCCTTTGCCTCCTTGTGTCTTGTTGGTCTTGGGTAATTTGAAGAAAAAATATTAAATAAGTATTATGTTAGTCTTTTATGTGTTTTTAAATCTAGTATAATTGAATTAAAATAATTGAATGTAATTTGGGATGGGCGTTAAATTAATGGCAATCACAAAGGTTATGTTGGTGTAAGTGGTGCCTGCTCAAAGGTTACGTACATTGGTCTAAGTGGTGCCATCATTGCACAACTCTACCATGCCTTCTACACTGATGATAACCCTTAGGCTCTTATTTTACTCATTACGAGGCTTGCTGCTGCTATTTCCTTTCTTTTCCTTCAAACAATAACTTGTATTATTTAACATAGTTCACCACCCAAATGAGAACAAAGTTTTCTACCACCTTCTATATATCTCACTAGTCCTTGCCGAGTTTCTCATGGTTCTTATCATCATGCAAAACAACTTCTGGTTTACAAGGTCTGAATACATAGCCGATGGGGTTGTGGTTTTTTTCTTTCTCCTTCTCCCACTTGTTGTGGTGTTTAGAGAAGAAATAAACCAATTGAAAGCCAAAATGCAAGGTCATTGAAAGACACATAAATTTACTTATGTTTGTTGTTTGACCATATGTAGAGAAGAAACTTCGCTCCCAACAATGAAGAAAAAGACAGTCAGTCCAAGAAATATTTTACATGAATTTAACTCTTCCAAAATTGTCAAGTTCTTCTTTGGATAGCCTCGTTTTTAGTATTTATTTTTTTGAGCTTGTTGTGGGTATTAAATATAGCTTATCACTTATCAGGAAGCAAAAATATAGCTTACGAGACCTGTTTTATGTGTTATTAAATTATGGAGTAAGATGTTTTAGAATAAATTGAAAAAAGCCATCTCAAAAGTGTTTGTTTAGACTTCAAAGATCACTTAGAAAATAGGTATAAGTAATTACAGCAGCTCATTTTGCACTAGGCCTGTATTTACTGCCAGTTAATATATTTCCTTTTTCTTTGTTGCCCTTAAGTCGGAGATTTTGACATATCCAATTTCCATATACTGTTCCAGAAGCTTATATTAAATACACATTATAAGATAACCTCTCATTATACATAAGTGTAGGTTAGTTAATTGTCATAACCTTGGAAAACATTGAATCAATTAAAAGTGATGTAGTTTTAAGCCTCTTTCATTCCTTCCATTGGTATTTGATGACATAAAGAAGGCACTGCTAAACATTGAGTTGGTATTTTTGGTATTTCAGACCCAATGAATGCAGGGTATAGAGTAATTAACCTAGTGAAAGCCAATGTCACAAATGAAAGGGACACCAAGCTTTGCCATAGAAGCTTTGATCCTATCATCAAACCCAATGAATGCAGGGTATACCTCTGAAGGCACTTATCCTGCATTCTGTCCAATGCCACAGCCAAAGGGTAACTAATTGCAAACCCTAGCTCCAACCATTGCAACATTTTACCAGCTCAACCAAATAATACACGAATAGAATGCAATTTTACATATTAACACAGAAAAGTATATATATATATATCACCAAGAAGGATATGGATGTGAGTGATTACTGTGTCTTTTTTGTTAAGGAATAATATTTGTGGTGATGGCCCCACACAAGCTTATTTTCAATTAGTATAGGAGCACTTCAAATTCATAGCCCACTTGCACTTCATGCTTTTAGTAATTCAATCATAGAGCACCAATTTTTAAGCTGTTGGGTGAAGAAGGAAAAGACATTGCTTCCTCCTATTTTGTTTTTTTTTTTCATTTTTTCCCCATGTCTTTTTTCCCCCTCTTCTATTCCATTCTATTTACTATTCAATGAATTTATCATGGCATGTTTTTGATACATTACCATGTTGACTAACCCCAACGAACCACTCCTTCTGTCTCCCTGCTGTACCCCGTAACACTTGGTTATGAGACATTGTGGTACACATTTTTCTTTAGTTGGTGTCTCCCTGGCTGTTTTTAACCGAAGCATAAGTTACAGACACACCCTATTCTCTCTTTCTCTCTCTCTCTCTGAGGATTACTTGCATAACACTACTACTAAAGCACTCAATTTTCAGCTTCACATGTTCATGTACGTTGGTGCTAGGCAACTGTATCTCTCTAGCTTCAGTTCAGTTACTGATTTTGTTTCATTTGCTTTCTTTAATTTTTACACACTACAACTACTTTTAAACTATGCAGCCTTTTCAATTGTAAAGCTTTTTCTGCTTCCTAAGATTCAATCAGTAACACCAATAATATAGCAACTGGTATGTTCTCTTCTTGCTTCACTCCTCGAAACATTTCCAAATCCTTTCTTAATTTGGTGTTTGGTGTAGTTTTTTATTCTATTAGTGTAGAGTATATAGAGTATAGACTATAGTATAGAGAGAAAATATATATGCGATGGGTATAAGTTATTAAGTTAAAGCATTAGGTTTTGACTTATCACTCCTTAACCAATAAAAAGCTTAAAGTTGCTTTTTCATTTTGTTTTAAAGATGAAGAATACTTTTGCCAGAGGGTAATAAGAATTTATGAAAAAGGAACACACTATAGGTTCTGCTTAAAAACTTCCAAAAGAAAAGGGACAAAAATAAATGATAAAAACCTTCTAGTGGAGGTGACAGAGGGTAACTGGCAGAGAATTTATCAATTCCAGAAGAAGAGAATGTCCACATAATTGGCTAAACACCTAATTGAATGCCATCAAAGATTATAAAAATAGATTACATTGATTCAGAATAGAGTAAAGTGAACTGATATTAACCATACACTTTTCTGAATTTTAGTGTTCATGGAATTGGGATATGTGAGAATTGCCTATATGAAAAAGGTGCCTTGGCTAGGCTTCGAATGCAATCTTATTTGGAAGAAAAACATGAATGGTTTCTCATTCCTCTGTCTAGTTGAAAGCAATAAGTGCCATGCCATGTTACAAAAACTGGTTTTTTACTTTTGTGCTTTATCACCATTTGGCTGACATTGCTTGTTCTATCCTGTAACAATAAGTTTGCAATAAAATGAATAGATTCCTCATATGAACATTCTTCATCATGGCATTCATAGATACATAGCGATAATCTAATCTTAAATAAAATATATAACAAGCCTCAATATTCATTCATTAAGTCAGCCTATTGATCATGGTATAAGCATAATATGGGAACTGAAAATTCTGAGTCTAATTTTGTTTCTCATTTATTTTGCTTCTATTGTTACACTTTCTTCCACATTTTGACACAAAAAACCTACACTTAGTATTGTTCATTTGCTCCATAACCAGACCAAATACTATAATAACCCAAACTGAAATGTGAATTTACAATAACTTCTTATGAAATAAAATATTTCTTATTTATCATGTCTCAAATGATCTAAGTTGTACAATCCATGAAAACAAGAAATTGCAGGTAGAAACATGTAAAAAAATTTGACATGTTTGACTAAACAAAATAAACATCAATGCATTGAGAAGAAGCCTAAGAGGAGATACCAAAAAGTTTTCTAAGTATACTCTTATCCCCTGCCAACATGTCCACATAAACTGCTGAAGAAGTGATCTCCTTCACATCCATATAACCTGCTTTTTTAATTGATATCTAGACTGTAAAAAAGTCAGTTATTAAGAGTTGAAAGAAAGGTGAAGTTTTTCATCATGAATTTTGAAACCATCCAAATGCCTAACATTTGAAAACAACTTACCTGGTCAACTACCCCAGAGAAGACGTCATACTCCAATTGAGCTCTCCAGTCTATTAGATCTTGTCGTGAGATGAATCTACAGTGAACATATATTCAATTCAGTAAAAATAAAATTTGATAGTGTAGTGTAAATGGATAGAATAAAAATATACCTATCAGTAAAAATAATATAGTAAGCATATATTAAAAATTTCATATACTGATTCAATAATCATGTTTAAAAGACACACGTAAATAATTTTGTGTTTAAAAATTAATTTTTCAATTTTTCATTTAATTAACCTATGATCAATAAATATATTGATCAAATGATATAAAATTATTCTACTTAGATATGTTAAAATATGTTTAACCCCAACATGTCAACCTATGTAACAAGCTCAAATGGGTTTGGTTAGGTTGAAAAGTTGAACCCACCAACCTACACAGCCCACTAACTTTAAAGTTTTGGTGTTCAAATTTTATGAATGAAAAGAAATAACTGAAGATTTCATTAAAGATTATCAATCAAATTTTTTAATAAATATTAATTACTAATAAAATTAATAAATAATCTACATGATGACAAAGGAAAATATATATATCTTCTAAAAAAACTACCACTCGATGCACATCATCAGTTAATATATGTGTGTTGTATCTTCTAAAAAAGATATCTATCTTAGACGCCTCATTATTCTGTTGTATATACTTGCTACATTATGTGTTTGAATCCAATATTCACAATCCAATTTTTATGCTATAAAAGTCTTTTAAAATCTCAATCCAATATATCCCCTTAAGATAGAGGCCAATTTTGATTTCTAAGGTGTAGGGAGGAATTGTAATTTTTTCAGGAAACTTTTTTTTGGGGCAAACAACACCTTGAAAAACATATATTATTAGTACTTAAAACCTGTGTGTTATACCATGGAGTGAAGATTTTCAAGGAAGCTCCTACTATGTCTCATTTACCTTTGCAAATAATAGCTTTCTTTTCTTTAAAGCATAGGAAAGAGAAGCAAAAGCAATAATAAGAATTATGGATGAGTATGCTACAGTATATGGCCAAATGCTACATTTGCATAAGTGAGAATTGAAGTTACTTATAGTATAAATGTGGAGGTTAGTTTAAGAACTTTGATTACGTCTACTCTTGGTGTGAGGGAATGTATAGGAGGAGAGAAATACTTGGGATTTCCACTTGATGCTGGAAGAAAAGAAGTCTATCTTTAACTTGGGATGAATAATTTGGTCATAGTGGTCCACTACGAGTACGAGGATGGGAAATAATTGCAGGAAAGTTTAATTACATCCAAAATTACAGCTTCTACACGACTTCCCAAACTTGTTCATGTGCATTCCCTTGTTCCCAAACTTCCATCTTGGAAATTTAATGTGAAGCTTTAAGAAAGATCAGTTATGAAGGAAAGTTTTTGATTTAGGGATTTTTCTTTTTTCTTTTTCAATGTCTTTCTGGGTTTCTCCCTACTCCTTCTCTCTCATTAAATTTAATGTCATCTTCAATGTCATGACGACTCAAAGATGCTATCAACAAAAACACCTCCGCTGCTTCCAGCCACAGTACATTCTCGGTCCCTACCACCTTCCACAAACCATTGACAGCCACATGATCTTGAAAGGAAGTAACAAATTAATTAAAAATTGATGTTCACAAAGTGGTTCAGTAGTTATTCCTCTTTCTTTTAATAGTATCTTAATCCTGAATTTTTTGAAGTGAAACACCTTGTCTACGTATGTACGGGTCAGCTGTAAACGACAAGTCATGCTGTCACCTTCAACACCTACTGAGGCGTTGAATCTTATTCCTCTTTCTTTTAATAGTATCTTATTCCTGTTTGTTTTTGTTTGTAGGTAGTAGCTTCTTTCTTGTCCCACCTACTGAGGCGTTGAATCTACACTGTTGTGTTTGCTTTGCCATTATTGTGATCCCAGTCGAACTTGTTATTTACCATATTTTTGAGGTATGTATATCTTTGACTCACAACAATGATAATTGAATGCTTCTTTATATATGTCGTGATGTATTATATAACTAAATTATGAGCATTGTGAGTGAACCTTAGTTTCCTGTTTGAGATTCTATGCATCGATTAATACAGATAGTTTGTATTAATCGGTGTATTGAATCTTGAATTATCCGTTTGGACAATTTGGGAAGAATAATTTTTTATAGTAGATTATTACGTATATGTTAATTTTGTTTTCTTAAATTTGTCAACATTCCGGTATACTTCATTTCCCTTTGTTCTCTGAGTGCATACTTGAATGTGGTGGATAACAATACATCACCACTTTCATCTCGTGTACTTGGAGACTTAGGCGAAATGTTGCCAAAATTTTGACAAATTTAGAAAAGAAAATTAACTTGTACTATTGTATCTACTATAAAAAAAATACTTCCTGAATGGGATAGGGCCACATCTTTACTTACAAAGTGAGGTATACATGCATGTTACATAACTTCATAAAGTGGTGTAGCAAACAAAAAACATGGATCGAAGTTGGATGAGAGCATCACACATCATTGATGAGTATGGGACTGGGGTGGAATAATTTCTTCAATTTATCGAAATGCATGCCCCCTCCATGCGCGGCAAAGATTTTTGTCCATGTGTGAAATGTGCAAATGGTATACACCAGTCTCTAAATGAAATAAGATCACATCTAATATGTCACGGGATGATTCCAAATTACACAAAGTGGATATGGCATGGGGAATTGCCAGACAATCCAACAATCTCTCACACTGAGGCAGCGATGTAGATACGGGTTGTCGTATAGAAGAAATGATTTGCGACCTAGAGCAGGATGGTTTTCGGCAAGCACATGGTCCTTTGTATGACAAAATAGAAAATGATTCAAAGATTCCTTTGTATTCTGGGCGCACAACATTCACAAGGTTGTCTGCGGTGTTAGCTTTGGTCAACTTGAAGGCACAATTTGAGTGGAGTGACAAGAGCTTTACTGAATTGCTAGTGTTACTGAAAAAATTGCTTCCTGAAGAGAACACGTTGCCAAAGAGTCAATACGAGGCGAAGAAGATCTTATGTCCAGTGGGAATGGAGTACCAAAAAATCCATGCATGTCCAAATGATTGCATATTATATAGAAATGAGTATGCAGAAATACGCACATGCCCAACATGTGGTGTATCCCGCTACAAGGTCAACAACCATGAAGACAGTTATGTTGCAACCGCAGAGAACAGTCGTCCAGCAAAGGTTTTTTGGTATCTTCCAATAATACCAAGGTTTAGGCGATTTTTTGCTAATGGACATGATGCAAAATAGTTGATGTGGCATGTTGAAGGCAGAAAAATTGATGGATTGCTACGACATCCGGCTGATAGTCCGCAATGGAAGGCATTTGATTCTTTGTATCCTGATTTTGGGAATGAGGCCAGAAATCTAAGGCTTGGTGTTGCCTTGGATGGAATGAACCCTTTTGGTAACTTAAGCAGCAGTCACAGTTCATGGCCTGTTTTGCTGATGATTTACAACCTTCCTCCTTGGTTATGCATGAAGCGGAAGTACATAATGCTTTGCATGATGATAGTGGGACCAAGACAGCCTGGTAATGATATTGACATGTATCTAAGTCCGTTGATTGAAGACCCGAGAACAATGTGGGAACACGAGGTAGATGTTTGGGATGCAAATTTGCAGGAGACCTTTTGGTTGCATGCAATGGTTTTGTGTACCATAAATGACTTTCCAGCATACAAAAATTTAAGTGGTTACAATGTGAAAGGCCATCACGCATGTCCTATGTGTGAGAAAAATACAAGTTTCGTCTAACTAAAACATGGAAAGAAAACAATATACACAAGGCATCGAAGATTTCTAAACCAATTCCATCCATATCGACGATTGAAAAAAGCTTTCAATGGATCTCAGGAATATGAAACTGCGCCCAAACCATTGCATGGCAAAGAAGTTTATCATCGTGTGAAGGACATCATAACTATCTTTGGGAAGATGCAAAAAAAAAACCCCAATGAGAAAAACATCTGGAAGAAAAGGTCCATTTTCTTCGATCTTCCTTATTGGTCTGATCTTGATGTAATACACTGTATAGATGTCATGCATGTGGAGAAATTTTTTTGTGATAGTTTAATTGGCACCCTTCTTAACATTAAAGGCAAGACAAAGGATGGTTTGACGTGTCATCAAGACTTGGTTGACATGGGTATACGAGACCAGTTACATCCAATAGCAAAAGGGTCGCGAACGTATCTACCCCCGGCATGTCACACGATGTCAACTAAGGAAAAGAGGAGTTTTTGTCATTATTTGTGGAACGTGAAAGTCCCACAAGGATACTCTTCAAATATCAAGAGCCTTGTATCCATTAATGATCTGAAATTGGTTGGCTTGAAATCTCATGATTGTCATGTATTAATGCAACAACTACTGCCTGTAGCGATTCGAGGAATCTTGCCTGACAAAGTTCGGGTTGCCATAACTCGTCTATGCTTTGTTTTTAATGCTATATGTAGCAAAGTCATTGACCCTAGAAGATTGGATGAATTAGAGAATGAGGCTGCCATTGTCCTTTGTCAAATGGAGATGTACTTTCCTCCATCATTTTTCGACATAATGGTTCACTTAATTGTTCATCTAGTTAGGGAGATCCGATTGTGTGGTTCTGTATATTTACAGTGGATGTATCCAGTGGAGCGGTACATGAAGGTGTTAAAGGGGTATACAAAGAATCAACACCGTCCAAAAACTTCGATTGTTGAAAGGTATGTTGCTGAAGAATGTATCGAGTTTTGTTCGTAGTACATTGAAGCCGGTAAATCTGTCGGGGCTCCTAAAACTCGTAATGCGCGAACACCACCGGGGGGGTAAGGGTACACGAGGATACAATGTTGTGACAATGAATAATGACGAGGTCTCATAAGTGCATCTATATATATTGAATAATACAACTGACGTCATTCCATACATAGATGCTCACAAAAAAAAAACTCATCGCAATGAACCCAAAAATGAACATGATGAGGGTTTTGCAAGAGCATAATAGAACTTTCATTAAGTGGTTTAGAGAAACAATTCTTGTTGATGATGGTGCTTAACATTACGATTATTAGCTATTGGGCCAAATCTAAATGTACCGACTTGGAAAGGGTATGACATCAACAATTATTCCTTCTACACCAAGTCCCAAGATGACAAAAGCTCGATGCAAAACAATGGTGTGACTGTTGATGCTGATTCAGATCACTTTTGCAGTGCATTAGACAACAATCCCATTCGAGCATCCATGCATTACTTCGGCGTCATTCAACAAATCTAGGACGTTGATTATACTGAATTTAGAGTGCATGTGTTTAAGTGTAAGTGGGTCAATGCCAATACCATTGTCCGGCAAGATGAAATGGGATTTACCTTAGTAGACCTCAACAAGGTAGGTTACATGGACGAACCTTTCATTATGGCATAGCAAGCAAGACAGGTCTTTTATGTCGAAGATCCTTGCGATTCAAGATATTCAGTGGTTCTACAGGGAATACCAAGTGGTTTAAATGACGCACATGATCTAACCATGTGTGACATTATGGAGACACCACCTTTTTCAACAATAATTCCTAATATCAACGACTTACACGATGTTGACGATGTACACGTAAATCGTAATGATCACGATGAAGGACTATGGGAGAACATTGCTACGTAACTTATTCCTACGAATGACATGTAAATAGCTTATGCCTTTTGTGTTTTGTAATTAATTAATGTATGTATTTCCATTTAAGTTAGTTCATAAAATTAGTATGTCGTTCTTTATAACATATTTGTTTTTTGTTTGACAGGGTCATGGGAACACCACTGGCGTCCTCTCCACAGTCAAATCTTCAGTCGAAGGCAACGTCTAGGAATACAAGGAAATCAACACGCCTACGGAGGTTGACTGTACGAGCATTGGATCAGCCACGACCAACTGTACAGGTGGATGCCGCAACTGGTCGAGGATCGGGCCCACACAAAGAGAAATTCCACAGTTATCTTGGGGTCGTGGCTAGAGAGAAAATTCCCATTGTACATAACAGTTGGAAAGATGTACCAGACACGCTAAAGGAGCTGGTATGGGGTGACATTTTGGTAAGTGGCATTCGCTTTCACTATTATTTTTTTGACTTGCAGTGTGAAATTTATTGGTTTGCCATTTGTTTAACATTTTCAAAACCCCTTGTAATGTAGGCGAAATTTGATATCCCAGAAGCACTGAATGTAAAGAAAAAGGTGATGTCCACCGTCGCCAATAGATGGAGGCAATTTAAATCAAACCTCACCACTAAATTTGTCTATGGTAACTCTGAAGGACAACATGACCATGATCCTTCTGTAAAATCTTCCCTACATAAAGAAACTTGGGAGGAATTTGTCGCAAGCCGCAAAACCCTTAACTGGCAGGTTAGACGTCAATATCATTAAATGATTCTTAAATAAATT
Organism: Glycine soja; assembly: GCF_004193775.1. NCBI lineage: Eukaryota > Viridiplantae > Streptophyta > Magnoliopsida > Fabales > Fabaceae > Glycine > Glycine soja. The sequence continues at coordinate 36,096,018 of NC_041007.1, read as the reverse complement.
GGTGAATATAAAGGCAACTTAATTTTCAATGATTATTAAATAAATTGCTACATCACAGGGAATCAAGAAGAAGATGCAAGAGATCCAAAAATACAATGTTTGCTCCCATGTACTTTCTCGTGGGGGGTATGATTTGCTTGAAAAGAAGATGATGGACGAGAAGATGAAGAAAATACAACATGACACAATGATGACTGAGAATACACCAGACTCTGGGGATCCCCCATCTCCCATTCAAAGACATGTGAAGTGGGTGTCGACATGCACAAAGGGATATGGACAGATGACATCTCAGTCAGCACAAGAAATATCTGATAAAATTGTGAGTTGCTTCTCCAATTTGTGTTACAATTTATTGAATTTTTGAACATTTGTTTGTTGTTGATAATTTTTTGAGTTGGTTGTTCAAATTGTAACTTAGTTGTATGTTTATACTATGTTTTATGAAGGCCTCATTGGAAGAACAAACGAGACAGAGTACCTTTGTCCCCCATGGTCGTGAAGACATACTTAACACGGCCATCGGGCGACCAGATCATGGAGGTCGTGTTCGTGCAACGGGGTTTGGGGTCACAATAAGTCAATACTTTGGAAGGGCACCACGTGGCTCCAATTTCTCATCAGGCTCCATCAGCCAAGTACAGTTGGTTGAAATAATAGGAAGCCTACAGGAATAATGGAAAAATGATATACAGGTATTGAAACATGAGTTGAAGGAACAAATCATACTTGAGATGTCGCAAAGGGGATCGCTGATCTCAGAACCTATTCAGCCAAATATACATGTGTTAAGAGCACGAGTGAGCACAAAAGGGAGCAATGCAGAAGCTGTTGTCAACCCATCTCCGCCTAATCATGTTGCTCCTTCCAAACCCACTATGGGGTTGTATGTTCATTGCCAAGATTCTACAGAGTTGGTGGCCCTAGGAAAAACATATGATGGTGGCTCGACCATACATAATGTGGCTTATGCAGACGATGTCGTAAGGGTTAGTGTTGACAAAGTTATTAACGGTGACGCTGAAGTCCCATTCCCGACATCAGATATTAAGTATGTCAGGCAGGCCCTTGACACATTCCTTGCATGGCCAACAACACTTGTAAAATTGGCCTCTAATGAGGTATTTTGCTTTTTATGTTTTCCAATAGTATACTTATGTACCTAAATCAAAATAACTTACTAACATTACTTTAAATGTTGGTTTCCTTAAATATTTAGCATGAGGACACTAGTCCAAGTAAAGTCACTGAAGCTGTTCAATCGGTGAATGGTGTTGCTGTAGATGACCCATTGCGCGAGTTGATTAAGACCCTAGTTGACATTTATGAAAAGCCTGTAGAGTTGGTGTGGGATGTAACAAAATTTGGAATTCCAAATGCAGTTGCATCGTTGTTCGTAACCTGTGCTGATGTGAATGAAATAATATCAGGCGTACAGTGTTTGAACATAGCTATTGCAGGCTATACTGAATTCAAAGGATAGACGTCGACAATGTGAAGAATACATTGAAAATGGCTTAAGTTAGCAAATTGAGATGTCTATCTAGGCGCTTATTTGAATCAGTAAGTTCATTGTGTTGTGCTATAACTTAAATGATGTTTGTGTTATTCATACATCACTTTTGGGTCAAATGTAGGGGACATTGGTAGCTTGTGGTTTTGTGTCCTAATAACATCGTTGTTGTATGGTTTTGTTCTTTGCGTAGAAGGCCAAATGTTCATATAAAAACTGCAATTAACAAGTTAAGTAACTCATTTTAAGTCGATAAATTTTTGTTATTGAATGGTGGTACTACAATAGTGTTGCCCAAATTAGCTAACAAATTTAATGTTTCACTGCAGTGCATTTAAGACATTGAAAACAGTACTGAGGGGAAATTTCATAACAGTACACCGCGGTGGATTGAAGTGAAGGTTAGTCGTACATTTTAAATATGTTTGCAAATGATTTCCATTTGGAAAACATGTTAATTGTAACGTTGAATGATTTATCCCATTCAATGTAGAGTCACGTTCAAAGAGGTTATGAGTGTGGCTATTATGTCATGCATTGGATGTGGAACATAATCAGCGGGCATCACATGAATGATTGGACGCTGGTAAATTTTGTATCCCCAAAAGGAATAAAGGGAAAATATATTTCGTCTTCATTTTTTAGCACAACCTAACTAATTACTTGTATTTTATATTGTGTAGTGGTTTGGTGATGAGACGCCGCTTGACATGGATACCATCACAAAATTAGGGAAAAAATGGGCACAATTTTTTTAAAAACTTAGAAGCATCCAATGTACAAAGCTGTAGTTAACATGCAAACAACCGCTTTGGTGTTTGTCATGTATTTGATTAAGTGTTACAAACAATTTAGGTGTTGTAATGAATTTTATGTGTCAACAACAATAGATATTTGTTAATTTCATTTTCATTTGCACCTCAACTTTGACACAATGTGTTCATTTTGCATTTGGTATTTGCTTCGATACGGTTTATGTTTGTTGTGCAGGTCAGATTAAAATTTCTAAAGGACATATCTAGTTCTCTTGCATTGTATTTGTAAAATGAGTTCATCAATTTCAGTTTCCTCTTATGACTTTGCTACCACAAATTAAATTGTTATCTGTATGGAAAAGAATCAAAAGATAGATGTGGTATAGACTTGCAAGTCTAAATTCAATTAACTTAATTTTGCTTGCATTCTTCTCAAGAACCCTTTGCTCTTTACAGTTGATTTATATGGAATGAATATTTTTCACCAACTATGGAATGATTTATATTTTGGAATAGAGGGAGTAATTTATTTGTTTGAAAGGCTACTCATCATTAAATTTGATGAAAAACTTCAACACAAATTTATTTATCTGAAGGTTGCTTCTCAAATTCAGCAATTTGTTTTTTTCATCTGTAATGGCATTGATACTAAAAAGTGTTGTCTTATTTCTTCTGTTTTTTTCAAGTGGGGAAAAGCTACAAAGGAATTGGAATTGGTGATTTGATCAATGGAAGGATTCTGCCACATATTATTAAATTTTATATAAAAAAAACTCAATATGCATTTGTAATACCAGATATAGAAGACTACTTATCAAATTCGATCATTTGCATTATTTTATTTCCTAATCTCTTGCATTATTGATGGAGATGATGTATTATTCTTAGATAATGAGATTGCCTTCAATGAGGATATCATTGAGGAAAGAGAGGAAGGCATTCAAGAAATCCAGTCGCAGATTGGTGAAGTAAATGAGATTTTCAAAGATCTTGCTGTGCTTGTCCATGAGCAGGGAGCAATGATTGGTAACTTAGTTTTTCCCCTCTCGGTTTTGCTAATTACACACATTGTTGAACTATATTTTTAAATGTGTAGACTTTTTTTTTAAATTTTAAACTTTGATGTAAAATTTCCATTTTGTAGATGATATCGGGTCCAATATTGAGCATTCCCATGAGGCAACTGTGCAAGCAAAATCTCAACTTGCCAAGGCTTCAAAGACGCAAAGATCAAATTCATCTTTGGTAATGTATAAGTTCTCTTATTTATTATTGGAGTGTTGGTTTTATGTCCCCTTTTACTCCCATCACATAAGTTTAGATGTGGAATTTCTTGAAAGGATATGGATTCTATGGGCTAAATGAATTGAAGCCTTCACCCTTCATGACATATCAAATTGAACTTATGTAAGGCTATGGAGTACTGAGTCCATGATCCATATTTATTTTTATAGGAATGACGGTCTTACATAGTTTAAGTCAATATTCTTGGGCTTTGGTTGTTTCTTGGATGGTTTTCTGTTTGCATAGAGGATACTATTTTCGCTTTTTGTTGAGGGATTTGTTTTGGGGGGCAGGGGCGTCAGGTGGTGGGGGATGATAACTACAAGGTCATATAAAAAGTTACCATCATTGACTTACAGGGGAAACTAATAGCACAAGAATATTATAACAATTAACAAATCAACATAAAAAATAAAAGAGTTGAGGCCAAACTAGCTGTTTTACCAGATGTAAAGAACAATTATTGGCTTATGCTTTTAAGTTCTATATCACTACAGAGGTTGGAAGTGATGCATGAATTGAATCCCTCGATGAATTCAAATTTGGTTGAAATATTGAAATCAGAAGCTAACAAAGGCAAAGCAAGGAAGAGGTCTAGTTGTAGTAAAGCCTTTCTTTGGCTCACTAGGTAAACATATATTATATTGTTGTTTTCTTTTCTTACATTGTTAGTTTGTTATTCCCTCACACTTAGGTTTAGGATGTATCATCATTTTCAGGTCTAAAAATTGTTGAGAAAAAACAGGCTAACAACTGTTACTTAGATTAAAAGAAAACAACAAAAATTATCTTTCCTTATATAGTGTATATTTTCGCTATGTGTAAGTTGCTTAATAAATACAGATGTGCCACTTTGCAGTTCCCTGGATTTCTCCTCAGCATTATTACAATCACTAGAAAACGATCCTAAAAAGGATTTGGAGCAAATAGTTCAAGAATGTTATGATGCAACCTTGTCACCATGGCATGGATGGATTTCGTCAGCGGCTTTCAGAGTAATAGCCATTTGTTCAATCAATTTTATGCTTTTGATGGATTTTACAGGCTAACCTATATGTTTCACTTTCACTTTCACCTCAGCTTGTCTGGTCCAGGGCAATTTATTTATTAACTTTTTTACCTCATGAAATCTTATGTTTTATATAAAACTTGCCCGGTTTAGCATAGTGACCAAAATTGTGCAATTGGTTCTTGCTGAACTAATAGAAATAGTACTTCAGGTGGCTAAAAAACTAGTGCCATATAGTAAAACTTTCATGGATCTCCTCAAGGAAAAAGATGAAAACTGTGAAACCCTAAAGGACAAAATGCAGATCTTGGTTTCCTTGCTTGTGCCATTTTTTGATGATGTTCATTGTATTCTTGTAAGCTTAATTTTATGCTTCCTAAAATAAAATCAACTGCTTTATATTTGAGTTGATTCAATTAAATTTCACAAGCATGAGGATCCTAATTTCTGTTTTATGTTTGACTTGATTGAATTAAAATTTTTTTATCTCTTCTTAGGTGCAATGGGATGCCATAGTAGAAGACAAAATGCATTCTGAATTTGTTGTTTGTTTCGAGTTAGGTATTTTAAGGTTTTCATGTTTTTTTGAGGTGTAGGGGAATTGATGATGTGGTGGTGGGAATATATTGAGCCTGAAAGGCAATATTTCTTTATTAGTACCAATGTAGATAATATTGTAATATTGTTATTATAAATATTGATTTTCATATTATATAATAATATTTATTGATTATTAGCAATAATGATAATATTGTAATTATAAATACTAATTTTCATATTATATAATAATATTTATTGATTATTAGCAATGTTGAAAATATAAAAATTGATTATTAATCAATCAAAATTTTAATTGCAGGTTATTAAATATTTAACATTGGTGCTCACTTAAGGACCGATGTAGAAATATCTTATTTCTAAGACGATGTTGCGTCAGCACCGTCTTAGAAATAAGATATTTCTACATCGGTCCTTAAGTGAGCACTGATGTGGAAAAGCACTTTTTTTACATCGTTCACGAATATAACATCGATGTAGAAGGTCTAATTTCTACATCGGTGGTTAGGATAACACCGTTGTAAAAACTGCGATCTTCAACAACGGGCATGACGTCAGCATCAACGTAGATAGCATATTTTCTAAGTTGTTGATGATGTCAACAACGTATTCAATAAATACTTTTCAAAGATGGTTGGTACGTTAGACCCGATGTATAAAACATTATCTTTCTACAACGGTCGTTTGGGGACCGATGTTGAAACTTTTAACTTTCAACAACATCCTATTCAACATCGGTTGACCACCGATGTAGAATGTCATTGTCCACTGATGTATAAATTGCATTTTGTAGTAGTGGACCAACCGATGTTGTTTTTTGCAAAAAAAATTAATATTTTATTTGTTTTTACAATGAACCAACTAGAACCTTCCATGATTTTCTCCAAAGAGAACCCTTTATGTATAGCATATTTAAACAATAGAATAAAAACATAGTTTTTGGATGTGCTTTATTTTAATTGAACTTTTAAAAATTGCATCATTATATAATAGAAGGGAGAAAAATAGTAAGAAAGATAGCATTGAAATTCTAGTCAAAAACCATATTTTCAGACAGTTAATCATTTACAAAAAAACCTATTTTAGTTTAGTACAAAGAAATGCCTAAAGGAATCTCATTAGTACATTCAACTAATGGGGTAATATGTTACCTTAAACACCTGACCAGAGACATGTTACTCACGTGCTAATGGAGTAATATATTTGTGCATGTATAAAAGGCCACATTTATACAAGTATAAAAGGCCATCCTCGAAGACACCAGACCACATCTAAGTTAACATTAAGAAGTCTATATTTCTTTAGAAAAAGCAAGTAATCTAATTAATGTTCAAACTTCCAGAAAAATTGGCTGACCTAAGCGAAAAAGGACAAATTATTGATAACCAAGGAAGTGTAAAAGCATTGAGGCATATATAATGTACATACCAAGAGTATTAGGAACAGTGGGTGCCACATGCCTCCATCTTAATGTCCATTCCATGAATTCAAGTTTATCTTTTGCCTCTGAATACTTCTCAAGATCATCTACATTTTGAATTGATGTCCAAAGAAACCTGGAACCAGTGTGGGGATCATGTTCGAGGTATAGTAGATTTAACATCAAAGAGGGTAATATTGAGAATAGCCTACTTACCTGACATTATCAAGCTCAAAACAATGAAGATTTGTACAAGATCAAGTTACTTATTTTCTACTACCCACGAAAAGCTTGAGTTTCCCTATGAGTTACATTTTTAGATCCACCTTTCTTTTCATAATCATAAAGAATAGCATTAAAGTCACAAAGAATGACCCAAGGACCCCATTATTATAACTATATATCTTCATGAAGTCTTAACCCTTATGTCTAAGACCTGGAATTTTGTGTAATTTACTAATGTTTTTGAAAGGAAATAGTAATATATTATTTGACACACTTTTTCAGCATACATTTATTATTATTATTATTATTATTATTATTATTATTATTATTATTATTATTATTATTATTATTATTATTATTATCACATAATTTAAAACAAATTATACTAGCAACATGAATTTATTTAAATTATGCTACTAGTATATCATGTATCACATAAGAATATTGAATAAGGAGCCAATCACTCAGTTGTTTGTCGAATGCCAATTGATTTTCCAAGTAATTTATGCTCTTTCAAGAACAAGAGTTCTCCATGTATGGGTAGAAAATGTTGTGGCTTCACAATTCTTAGTACCTCCTCATGTAGAAATACATTTGTCTTCAATAATATGTCATATCAAAGACAAAAACCATACAAGGATACAAATAAAAAGACATCATCTTAGTACCTATCAACTTTTTTTATGATTCAGGTCCTCCTTTCTCAGCTATCTATTAGACACCATTGGTGTCACCAATCTTTTTTTTTGGCCTATTTCACTTAAACTAAACACCCTTATTTTCACTCCACCCACTTCTCATCTATTTCTATTTACTCTCTTTCTTTTTTCTTATTTTCATCCATCTTATTTCTTACTTTTTTTTTCATCCTACCAAACACAATGTAATAGTTTTAAAACTATAGACTCAACTAAATATTTAAAGTATATAGGATCAAGGTCAAATATTAAAAAATACTGCAGAATGAAAACCTTTCCAATTGATGTAATCATAAAAAAAGCATTCAAATTTATGATAGAAAGGTTACTCAACCCTATGTTCAAACTGGTGGGAAGGGGTTGCTACTGTGGCATGAAAGATGTATCAACCCTGTAGTTTGGCTACTCCCATTGTTCAATATAAAAAAGACATGATCAATATATGATTTGAAGCATAAACCTAGGCATGTTCCCAGCTAAATCGGGCTAAATCAGTCAATTCAAATGTACTAACAGAATTATTCTGTTACATAGCAAGTTATGTGTAATTTGTAAGACCAAAAGGAAACTTGCATGTTCTTACATAACACAATGGCCATTTATATAATTTACTAAAAAAAAGTGCTAATGAGACACTTTCTAACATATTATGTTATTAATTTAAATTTATTAAATATTATAAAATTACGAGTATCAAGAGAAAGGAAAACAAATAATTTCACTACAATAATTAAACCAATTTAACACTCTTATAATAGTGTCAACAGGCTAGGCATTTGACTGGATTAAGTTAATCATTGATTACTTTGGTAAAATGAAGTTTAGTTATTTGGAAAGAAAGAAAAAAAGTTGTAAATTAGACAAATCTCGATCACCTTCTTTGCAAGAGTATTATTTTGCTCTTGTATCCTTTTCTCCTGTCATAGAGAATAATGAGAGTACAAATCCAAAGTACACTCCGGCAAGGGTATTATTAACAAATTATGCACAACTTTATCCAAACATATAATCAATCCTTTAAAGTACATTGCCCCCTATTAATCTATCAATTTATTAACTTCAGTAAAGCTTAAACATTTAAACACAAAGTAATCAATATTAAATATCAATCTAAAAAGTCATTGTCAATAGTAGCAAATCAACCTTCCTAAAGCCCTGCACCCACAAAACAGAAAACATAATTGGCATCACAATAACACATAATGTTATAAACAAAGATGAATACAAATCCTTCATGAATGATGAATCCAATCACTTATCAATGGACACTTTAATTGTGGATACGATTAGAGTAAAAATAAAATATCATTAGAAAACAAGATTAAAGTGTTAAAAGTAATTCACCAAACTAATTTATAAAGTTTTGAAATTTTAATCACAATCTTTAAATTTTAGTTTCTAAAACTAGATTAAAAATAGACGGGCAAAGACTAAAACGAGTAAAACTAAAATCTAAAAACGTAAAAAAAAATAAAAAAATTATGCATGTACATAGACTTAGATAAGTAATTAAATAGAACAAAGAGGTAATTAGGGCTAATTTGATGAATTAGTGTGAGTATTAATTTCCAGAAAAAACAGGACATAGAGAATCAGATTCAGGACAGTGAAAAATAATGAGGCAAAGAAGAAAAGGTAAGGATGTAGGAAAAATGACTGACATAGGTGTTGAGCTGGCGAACGAAGCTTGAGAAATTGTTGTGCTTGAAGTACTTTGGAAGAAGGGTTTTGGAGAAATCGTGCAAGTTCCAAATGACAAAACTATCGCAAGTTTGGCTCCACGACACAATGGGGTTGGTGTGAGGGTCCTCCACCATTTCAAACGTCGACGTCAATGAAGACGAAGACCAGTTAACGACGTCATCACCCATCTCTTCTTTCACTGCGTGAGTCGTCATCCTCATCGTTACTTTTTTTGTCGCCACTCTCGAGTCCTTGCTCTCGCTCAAAACGTCGTCGTCGTTGTGATCGCTTTCGCTATAGTCAAACAACTCTGCTTTGACTCTTGCTACTTCTTCTCCCCCATGGTATGGTGCTGCTTTTATTTATTCACTATCACCGTCACCACCACTCCTTAATTTCCACTTTTTACTTTATAATTAAATCTCAATAGATGAGAATGATGATGTTGTGAAGAACCACGACGAAGGGAATTCGAAGAACGAAAAGAGATTGGTTTTGAAAATTTTGGTTAACACCCAAGCAAAAGAGAGGCTTTTAGTATTCCAACATCAACATCGATTATTTAAAAAACTCAATGTTAATCAATTTTCGTGATAATGTTAACATCGGTTTTTTAAAAAACCGATGTTAATCAATTTTTGTTAACATCAATTTTTTAAAAATCAATATTATTATCGTAACGTTAACATCAATTTTTTTAATAATTGATGTTAACATCGGTTTTTAAATAACTGGCGTTAACATCGTCATGTTAACATCAGTTTTTTCAAAAACCGATGTTAACAAAATCATCTTATTTACAAAAATGCCACCGTTTTTTTGTTAACATCAGTTTTTAAACAATCGATGTTAACAAAATCAACTTATTTACAAAAATCCCACCGCTTTTTTGTTAACATCAATTTTATTAAAAATCGATGTTAAAAGTATTTTTCTAGTAGTGATATCATTTAATATAAATAATACATAAATTGACGTCTCTTAGTTCCAAATTCACACTTTTGGTGTTTTACTTTTTGCAAACCCTCGTTTTGAATTCGTTACTCCAAACTCAATTTTGAACGATTTTTTTTGTTTTTATTCTATAAAATTTTTAAGTAATTAATAATATTTAACTACTACATTTCAATAATATAATTAATTAATATAATTTATAATATATAATGATGTAAATAATTAACTAATATTAATTATTTGTGGGGTGACTTTTGCATTTTTTTTAATGTTTATGGTTCAAAAAATAATTAAGTTCGATAGTTTTCATATAAATGAATCTAATGGTATCAGTTTCACATCTTAACTTGGTTTAAAAAGGCTCAAGAAAGGTGTCGAAAAACAAAAAATCATTTTTTGTACTTGAATAATTTTCTAATGGTCTTTTTTTAAAATATATTTTAATATGAATTTCAGGTTATTTCGAACGAACAATGCATCATGTGCATTGTTTTGCTTATGAAAATGAGGTTATTTGATACAAACAATTGTTTACTCCCACTATTTTTATGTTGTTGAAGTCAACGGTACCAATTTTATTGTTCTACAATAAAGAGAAGATTACACATGAAATTCCTAACACAAACATAGTTTGGACCATACAAAACAAACAAATGGAAAGGCTATTGCTCAAACATATTGTTGGAGCATTATTTATCATATTTCATGACATGTTGCACGCACGAAATACATATTTTTTAACATGAAGTCAATTCTCCTTCGGAAACACTTGTGCCACATATTAATAACAAATGAGCATATAATGCTAATTTGCGAATACCAAAATTATTGGTAACCTAAGATGCGAAAAATATTACATTGAAAAATTGTGCAGTGTAATATTCAAATAACATTTGGAATGAGGAGGAAAGGAACAAAACACAACCACTTGTATAATATACCATTCAGTTCAATAAAAAAATAAACTCTATATGACACAGAAAGTAAGAAATTAACAACAAGCATAATAAACTTACATTTCGTTGAACTAAGACAGAATCAACATGAATGTCCATCATATATGCACTACTAAAAAAAAGGCTTTCTACATCGCCCTATTAACATCGGTTATTGATAAAACCGATGTTAACGAAAGTGCGGTGGCATTTTTGTAATTAAATGGAGTTACTTAACATCGGTTATAGCAAAACCGATGTTAACTACTTGATGTTAACATCGGTTATTTAAAAAACCGATGTTAACATGATGTTAAGATGAATATGGTAACATCGGTTTCGGCAAAACCGATGTTAACTTCATAGAGTTAACATCGGTTTTGAGAAAGCCGATGTTAAGGAGTTGATTGTAACATCGGTTTGTTAAAAAAACCGATGTAATGTATTTTATGTTAACATCGGTTTTTACAAAACCGATGTTAACTATATTCAGTTAACATTGGTTATCCATAAAAAACCGATGTTGTTATGTTTATAAGTTAAAAATTGAGATTTCACAAGCCGCGCGCGCTCGAAAACCTTGCCCTCCCTCTTCTCTTTGTCACCGTGAAATCGCTCTTCTCTTTCTCCTCCCACCTGAAGAAATCGCTCCCTCGACACCCACATTGTCCTCGCTCAAACCCACACAACCCCCTACACTGCCAGAAAACCCACATTGTCCTCGCTCGAACCCACAGAACCCCCTACACTGTTCTTGGAAGTCTGGCTTGAAGAAAACCCAACATACACTGTTGCTACTAGGGTGCTGAAACAGTCGTGGGTGCTCAAAGCTCAAAGCTTTCTCCGTGAGGTACGTAGGTCAACTTCGTCTATGCTAAGTTTCCGTGGGTGTTCATGTTTTATTGATGATAATAATAATAATACGTCTTCAGCTGCAGTATTGCTGATTGAGGTACGAGGAAAGCTTAAAGTTTCGTGCCATTTTGTTAGATCTCACTGCCATTGTCACTGTTTGGGTTCGAGGTAAGCTTGGTCTCTTTTTTATTTGTATTTTACTTAGGAAACATGTTGAAGTTTGTCTCTGTTAAATCTATAGACTGCTTGGAGCACCAGTAGAGATTACTAGTGATAAGGATCTTGTTATTATGAGTAATTTAGCTCACTATCTCATTATTTTGCATTAAACAGGTTCATAACAAGTTACTGACACTTCTTGCAATTATTTTGGAGTTTGGGGCACTTGTTTGGTATGTCACAAATATTCCAAATGCCTTCCATATAAATTTGTTTGATATATAACTTATACTGTGGTGTCTGCACGCATTAAGTTACCATAGCATAAAAATGATGTGGCATAAGCAGGAGTAAGCTTATTTTAGGGAAATTTGTAACATAGATTCAATTATATGTAGGACTAGGGTCAGATATAGTCATAAACAAAGCTCTTTCAAGTTGTTCCTTGAGCTAAAAGAATTCACAGAAACATCATCTTCTAAATCTGAGGCTGCCTCTTTTGTGTCTCTTCTTCTAGAACTTTGGAGCAGAAACTTTAGGTGCCTTGCCCCATAATTGACAGAACTGGACTTGCTGTTACATGGCGAATTGGCCGAGTCATAATTGTTTATTTCAATTGACCATGAATTTGATTCTACACTTGCCTGATCATAATTGTCATCACATGAATTCTCAATGCCTGTGTACAACAATATCTCAGAATCTGGTATTCTAAATGATGTTCCAGGACTGCCTCCAATACCATGAGTCCTAGGATGCTTAACAAGGGCATTTCTTGTCACATAGTCCTGATAATTTGAGATCCCTCCAGCTGAAATTAATTGCTTGATTAAGATTTCAGAATAGAAGTAAAGCAGCTTAGTTGTATTCAGAACCCAAATAATAAGATGTTATTAGCTTCTCATTCTCCCTTATAGAACATAACATAGAAAGAGAAGTTTCTTGCCGTGAAAATGATGGATCAGCTAGGATCTCTGCAACAACTTCTATTAGAATCTCCTCCCATCCAATCGAAATTGGTTGTTCTTCTGAAAAAGGATAGCTGCCCATCATAGTGCCCCATTTAGTCTCTATAGAGAATTTTCTAGAAATGTTAAAATAAATATGTTGTCAGTTAGAAGTTTACTTGTGTGCATTGCATGCTTCAATAGTCTGCAAAATCCTCCTCTGAGGAACAGGTCTGTTGAAAGTCATCAATAGCCTATATGCTGACTTAGTGGAATAAAAACCACTAGGATCAGCTTTCCAAACCATGGTGTCCTGCATCTGGTGCTGAATAGTAATAGCAGTAATGTCATCCATGAAAGCTACTGCTAGATCATCCATGAAAGCTACTGTCTTTGGCGTGTGTGGGGTGTGAGTGTATCATATGTCCCTTCAAATTGATCATTATTAGTTTGTGTAAGCGGTAGTGAAGGGACTTCACCTTTTTCTGGGGTTTGTGTAATTGTAAACTAAAAACTGGATGGTGCCACCTAAGTGTAAAATATGCATATGAATTGTGAAGCTCCTCACTACTACTAACTCTTCTTGAAAGCATCTTCTCTTTGGTGTAAACCTCCAGCTCTTGCTCCAATTTTGATTCTTTGAGTTGTCTTTGAGCAAAATATATCTACTTGTGTGGTGTACAAGTATTGCTGATTTATGTGCACTACCCTCTACAAAAACAAAAAGCCTTGTCTAATATTGCTTGACCACTGATTAAAGTGGATTGTGAAATCCTTCTCAAATTGTCTAAGCCAAGTCCAGACTATAAAGATAGCGTCTTCAAAAAGCCGATTAGTGTCAAATTCTGCATTTGCAAACAAAATTCTATTTCTAAGCTTCCAAATAGACCATGTTACCGCCAACCACCAATACCTCCACCGCTTAGCCCTTAATCCTTCGATCTGGATAGAGATGTGCTAAATGAAGTGTTGTTTCAGGCTGAAAGGGAAAGCGCCTTTGATATTCATCCATGACATCGATTCCCACCAAATTGGTTGGATTATGGTGCAATGGATAAATAGGTGAGATTCATCCTCCACAGCTCCATTACAGAAAGGGCAAAGCATATCCTCCATAGCTCTTTTGTAAGCAATCTGCCCCTGCATAATCTCCAAGCAAATACCGCAATTTTGCTAGGTATCTTTGTCTTCCACAGTTCCACACTCCAATCCTCCTTCTGACCACCAGCAATTTCCTCCCACATCAGATTGTAAGCGCTGCGAGTCGAGTAATTGCCTGATGGATCTCCTAGCCACTCCCAAATGTCATTTTGTTGTTGTTGTATGCTTTGTCCTTCTACCTCCCTAAGAAAGATGGTTGCATCAATTTCATTGTCGAATACCAGTCTTCTCCATGAAAATTTCCACTCCCAGCCCATGTCATTGTGAATTCCTATCTGCCTAATGGTGTGATTCTGCTGTGAGGATATGAGAAACAGCCTAGGATACCTTTCTGCTAGTGTTTCCTGTTGACAAATCCACTTGTCTTTCTAGAATCTATTTTTCTCTCCATTAAAACTGCTTGAAAGCAGAATAAAATTTTTATCTGCTGTGAATTGGGCTTGAAATTGCATTTGACAGGTACAATTTTGGGTTTACTGTAAAAACAAAAAGTATATATAAAAAAATACTTGAAAACAACATCGGTTATCAACAAAAATCGATGTTAATATGATAAACAACATCGGTTATTTACAAAAACCGATGTCGACATGAACCTTAACATCGATTGTAATAGACAATCGATGTTAACGTTTGTATATCAACATCGGTTATTTGTGTATAACCTATGTCAGCGTTTATATTTTAGCATCGGTCATCTGTAGATAACCGATGTCAACTCTTGTATATTAACATCGGTATTTATAAATAACCGATGTGAACATTTGAATATTAACATCGGTTATCTAAACATAACCGATGTTATACACAAAGAACTACACCAAATAAGTGTATGCATCATCAACGTTGACATCGGTTTTCTAGAAAAATCGATGTTAATGTAATATATTAACATCGGTATCTTAGGAGAAAACCGATATTAATGTAATATATTAACATCGGTTTCACTGCAAAATCGACGTCAACGTTCATCATGCGTACACTTTTTTTGCTGTTGTTCATTGTGTAACATCGGGTATTCAGAGAACCGATGTTATCATATATATGTTAACATCGGTTTTACAAAATCGATGTTAACATTAATACATTCAACATCGGTTTTAGAACCGATGTAGAATGTTCTAAATAACCGATGTTGAAAGTGTATTTTCTAATAGTGATGGGCTAAAATCTTGACCTTTTATGATTGTTCATTTCATAGTGGCATCAATAGTCCCTATAGGTTCCTAAAATTAAAACACTCATGATTGAGTATCTGAAAAATAGCAATGTAATCGTTAGAGACCTAATTAAACTTGACTACCTTATGCGTAACTCTCATTTGCCAAAACTGTTGGGGTACAAGTTTTGACAATGACAACTATTAAAGGTACACGATCAAAAGTATAATCAATGGACCCAAACGATGTCCTGTGAGGTGTGCTATCAACATTTATCAATCCTACAATTATACCAGAATGATTATTGATTACTTTTTTTTTTAACAAGAATGGCTACACACTAACATATGGTCCACATCACATGAGTGACAATGTAGTTACTATTAATGCTTCAGGAATCATTTAGTTGTATATTTTTTTGAGCAAAATGGCCAGTCACAACAGCTTGATCGAAGTTTAAACTTGGGGGAACTTGAAAATGTTAACAACATCAATGAGTACGAAAACATATATTACTATTAGTGTGTTTCTTCCTTTCTTTACTTTTAGCATGCTTAAGCTATGTTGAATTTGTAATGAATAAAGTGTTTTTTTATATTTATTTTGAGTTTAAGACTATGTTTGTATTTAGGACTATGTTTAATTTGTAATAGATGAAGTGGTTTTTTTATTTTGGATTTAAGATTATGTTTGTATTTAATTTTGTGTTCATAATGGATTAATTCACAATGCATAGTAACTTCATGTTGAACTGCTAATCATATTTGATATATGTATAAAAAATCTAAAATAAATGAAAATAATATGTAAAAATTAGAAGAATACCACAAAAATGTCTATAAACACATTTATGATTTTCTTTATTTTTTTCATGATTTTTAAAAATCGTTAACTTGAATTTTTTTATAAAAAAAATACTTAGACATGGAATTTGACATTTTGGACCTCAAATCCTTGTAATAGCTCCCCTACATGAAGCTATTGAAGATTGATTTTTTGTTCCTAGTGACTGCTAAAAGCCCAGCCTAATCAAAGATAGTCACTAGTTAAATGACCAAAATACCCCCACACAAAAGTCATGGTCATTGATTAAAGTTGCTACATAAAAGGAATCCAATGACCATGAGTCATTGTATATCACCAAAACACAATTACATAGTCATCAGTCCATCCCAAAATAATGTCTACTCGTGAAGCTCATTGTTGAAGGAGTGGAGTTCAATTACAAAAAATGTGCAATATTACAAGTCACAAGAGGCATCACATTAGAAGCATTGTATAGAGATATACATTAAGGAATAAAACTCAAACAAACCTAACAGATTAAGAATGTGGTTTGAAGATACCCTTTGACAGTAGGTCAAGGGTTACTAAGGCACACATCCATAAATCTTGAGGATG
The DNA here is from genome assembly GCF_004193775.1 of Glycine soja. Taxonomy (NCBI): domain Eukaryota; kingdom Viridiplantae; phylum Streptophyta; class Magnoliopsida; order Fabales; family Fabaceae; genus Glycine; species Glycine soja. The sequence continues at coordinate 36,079,301 of NC_041007.1, read as the reverse complement.
ACTTGGACATAGATAGTATGTTCAAGGTATTCAACTAACAACCATGCCTTTCTGGGTTTAAGTTGTTTGTCACATATGTTGATGATGATACACCTATCCCAATTCCTCAACCAAGTTACCAATCACACCAGCCAACATATTCTAAAACATCCCAACAACCAATTTACGAACAGTACCAACCAACATTTGATCTCAACCACACTCAAAGTCAAGAGCATAAGTGGGACACCCACCTTATGTCCTACACATTATTGTTGACTGACCCAACATATTCTCAGCTAACTCAATCATTGACATTTTATGGGTATGAATAACCTATTCCTTACACTTTAGGGAGTACACAAAATGCATCATGGAGTGCCCTAGTTGTAGATCCTCTACCCATGTCGCAACAATCTCAACCTCAGTACGTAAAGGATGGTGCGCCTATTGAAGAAGTTGGTCCATTCAGTGAAGATAACAAAGAAATAAATTTGAATAATGACAGTGAAGATTATATAGACGAGGATGAAAATCAAAACCTAAATATGGAACTACCATCAGCTATCGAGCATGCGTATAGTATGCCAGCACACATGCGTGACATGAGCAGCAACAATCCTTCAAAAGATCATCAATTTGGTTACTTTATGGATTGCCCAGAAGAACCATCTATGAACCAAGAATGCTCTTTCAAGGAATGTAGTTTCCTAGCAAAGCTAATGTCAAATATGTAGTAAATATTTATTGTATATAGAATAACAGATCTTACAAGGTCACAAAGTCAGGGACTAACTTATGGATTTTGAAATGTATCAACTAAACATGCGAATAGAGGTAAATTATTTTAAACTGCATTCAGTAAATGTAGCGATTGACTAATGCATAATTTTAATATTTTGAAACACTAATATGTTATTTCTTCCAATAGGTTAAGGGCATCAATGGGGTTACGTACTCAATATCAATGGGAGATAAAAATATTAAAAGAACCCCACACTTGTGTATCAACAATGATATCACAAGATCGCATTAAGCTTAGGTACCATGTGATCGGTACAAACATCATAGCAATGGTAAAGAATAATGCAACAATGTCAGTACCAACCTTTATAGCCCACATCAAACAATTGTATAGCTACACCACCACCTATAGAAAGGCTTGACTCGCAAAACAATGGGCGATCAAATATGCATATGGCAACTAGGAGCAATACTACAAGGATTTGCCAAAATTGCTCTTAGCGCTTCAAACATTTGTGTTTTGAACAATTGTTGAACAACACTTAAAGCCAACTTATAACAAACAATGAGAGCTACTTTTTGGTTGTGCAATGTACCATCAATTTTTTTTTACATTTAAGGCACTTGTTGATGGGTTTGTATACTACAAACCAATAGTTCAGGTCGATGGTACTTTTATTTACGGGAAGTACAAAGGAACATAGTTAGTGGCAGTTGCACAAGATAGGGCCAACCACAACCTTTCAATTGCCTTTGCCCTTGTTGAGGTTGAGTCTGCAAAAGCTTGATATTTTTGCCTCCAAAACTTAACAAGGCATGTGGCAAAGCAATACAAATTGTGACTAATGTCAGATAAGCACATTTCAATAACAAGTGCTAATGGTAGTGGTCTAGTGGATGGATGCCAGACAACTCGGTACATGCATATTGCATTAGACACATTATACAAAAATTCATAAGACATTTCAACATTTCAAATCTAAGGAAAGAGATCATTAGCATGGGTAAGTTTCACAACCAAAGAATTATTATTTTTCACTAAACTTTAAATTATATGGACAAACATTGTTAATGTATTTGGTTGATCAAATTTTATGGTATGCCATTATTGAGACCAAATTTTCTTATTACTTAAACAATGTAATGAAAGAAAATAAGTTAGCAGTTGAATGGCTAGAGAAGATCCCAAAAGAGAAATGGACTACTGCTTGGGACAACGAGTGACGATGGGGTCACATGACAACAAATCTTATTGAGACCATGAATTCAATGCTCAAAAAACAAGGAGTCTTCCAACTTTGCATTGGCCAATTGTACTTATGAAAGATGCAAAAATACATTGTCAAAAAGGGAAGGGAAGCCAATGATGGCATCAGGTAAAGAATTGGCAGACAATGTTGGCAACATCATTGAGGTCGAAGAAAAAAAGGCTAACTCCATGCGTGTAATTGAGTTCGATAGACAAAGTACTCTTTTCTTAGTGAAAGAATTGCTAAATCCAAGGCAATGACGTCTCCCAAAAAAATTTGTTGTAAACATTTATGAGCGGTGGTGTGGTTGTGGTAAATTACAAAAAGTGCACATGTCATGTTCACATGCAATTGCAACATGTAAGTACATTCAAGTTGATTACAAACAGTTAATCAATGACGTTTACAAGCTGAATTATGTGTCCAACGTTTACAACAGACCATTTGACCAAATGAAGCACGCATCATATTGGCCAAAATATGAAGGGCCAAGTATGCGTCATGATCCAAAAATGCAGAGGAAAAAATAGGTCGCACAAAGTATTGTTCATTGTGCAAAATCGTTGATCATTCCAAGAACAAATGTCCAAATACTCGTGGAAGCACAAGTCAAAGTCGCCAACGTAGCCATTAAATTGTTGATGAAATGTTTCATAACTTATGTTGTTCTTCTTTGTGCCTACGAATTATCACAAAATCCTAATTATTTATTTTGCCAGTGTTTATATCTACTCATACTATTATTTATTCGCCTGTGTCATAATTTTTTTAAATATTACTAATTATTAATAGTTATTCTAACAATTAGATAATTAGTTACATCATAATATATTAAAAAATATAATAATTTAATTATATTTTTGAAATACAATAATTAAATATTATTACTAATTACTTGAATAATTTACAAAATAAAAATAATGAAAACAAAAAAAATCATTCAGAATTCGGATTTGGGGTACTGAATTCGAGACAAGGGTCTGCAAAAAGTAAAACAAAAAAAGATATGAATTTGGGGTTGAGAGGCCCGAATTCACACGGTGAATGATAACAGTATCAAAAGGTATAATTGGGTAAAAAAATCCTCAAAGGAAGATAGTTTCATTAATAACCACGAGGAAATAAAATACTAGACAAATTTGCCATAACAAGGCAATGCAAAAAAGACAGTAAAACATTACAAATATAGCCTTCTTCATGAATGGACAGTTCACGCTTAGCAAGTGCATCTGCAACTTGGTTTGCTTCTTTATAGATGTAAGACCATAAGATCACCCCATCCATTCCCACCAGCTCCCGTATAGCTTCCACCAAAGGCTGGGGAAAATGTGTTTTAGGACAAACACCTCTAATTAAGTTGACGACGATAATAGAATTAGATTTCACCTGAAGACTTCTAAAACCCCTTGACCCAACAATCATGATTCCAAGGAGGATCGCCCATAATTTGGCCTGCACGATAGAACAGATACCCAAATTGTACGAAAATGATAGACAAACAACTCCCAAATGGTTTCTTAAAACATCACCGCAAGACGCTAAACCACTGCTAGCTACTGCTAGCAACTACTCCATCATAATTCAGTTTTTAGCTATTAGCCTTGGAGGCGTCCACGAAATCAAACTCGCCCTCAGTCACCCCCCCTTAGCTCTACTAGTAAGGGACATTTCATCACGCATTCCTGAACGAGATTGGTGGGTTAACACAAAAATAACAATTGAAATATTGTCATAAGTGTGATGCTTAATATTAATTACAGCTTCATTGCGGAATTTCCACAAGTAGTAAAAGTGATACCAAAAGCTAGGGGCCAATGGCTATAACTCATAACCAAATTATCAACCAAGTTTCCCAACAGCAAAGAAAGTCCTTAAGTCAGACTGGAAGAATGAATCCAGGAGAGAGTTACTTGATGCTTTGACCCATACACTCTAAGCGACGGGGCAATCCCTACAGAGATGAATAACAATTTCACTATTGTTTGCACATTGGGGACCTTCCAAAGGTGAAGTCTAGCTCATTACGAACCTTCCACTTCCAAATGGCGGTGAAAAAGGGGTCACTAATTACAAGGCCACTAGAAATGCAATTATACATAGAGGAGAGGGTAAATTCCCCCTTTAGGTTTCCCTTCTATGCTTTAACATCCTTACTCCCTGTGAGCCTAGGGGGATTATAGCTCAAATTTTTTCGCATGCATCATTTGGGAGGACCCTTCTTAATCTATCCATATCCCAATGCCCATTAATATTGATGCAATCTGCCACTTTAGCTTGCAACTCCTAATTGGACAAGGAACATAAGGCAACTTCTTTTTGAATTTGATAATCTGGGATCCACGCATCCTACCAAAATTTAACAAAAATGTCATTACCAATACACCACACCGAATTGGCCTCCACCTTATCCTAACTTTTGGTAACACCCTTCTAGAAGTTCGAGGAATTCTTCTTCTGAGAGATAACTAGGGGATTGTTCATACCACATTTATATTTATGGCGAGCCACTTGAGCCCACCAGGAATCCTTACGGGTGCTCGGCCTTGACCCTGCCTTCATCATAAATGCTTTATTCGTAGCTCGAGTAGACCTTAACCCAGACCCCCTTGCTTTCTTCAAGGTGCATAGCTCACTCCAAAGGCTCTATTGTTTTTGTCTATCTCATCACAAACAAAGCTAGGCAGGATAACTGATTGCATAATATAACTGAGAATCGTTTGCAACACAGATTTGGTGAGAGTGGCACGACCCACAATAAACAACATATTACATTTCCTGCCACTTAACTGCTTGTTTACCTTCTCCAAGAGGAAATCAAAATCCTGTTTTGTGGTCCTTTTATGAAATACGGGAACACCCAAGTATTTTCCTAAATTTTCAGTGTACTGAAACACAGGTTTGCTAGAAATTTCCTCTTTCATAACACTACTAACATTTCTCGAAAAGGAGATTCTAGTTTTCTCTACACTCACCTACTCCTCTGAGCTATCACAAAACAACTTTAGGATAGGATTAATAATGTACACTTGGTTGACGTGGCCTCAACAAATAAAATTATATCATCTACAAAATCCAAGTGGAAATGCTTAGGTCTCCTCTAGAAAAGGTGATGGGCTTCCAAACCTTTTTAACCATTGCCAAGTTAATCAAATGAAATAACCTTTCTAGAAAAAGCACGAACAAATACATAGAAAGGGGATCCCCTTGTCTAATACCTTTTCTCGGACTAAATTCCTCCAATACTTCACCATTCCAAAGCATCCTCATTCTAGTAGTAGAAATACAACTCCATATAAGGTCTAAAATATTTGATGGACGACCAAAATCATTAAGAGTCTCTTGGAAGAAGTCCAATTTAATCTTATCATAGGCCTTTTCTAGATCGATTTTGATTGTCATTCACCTTTTATTTCCTTTCTTTGTGTGCATAGAATGAAACACTTCTTGAGCAACCACAATGTTGTCACTACTTTGGTGATTTTGGAATGAAACTACATTGGCAAGGATTCACTAGCTTCTCCATCACCAAACACAACTTCTGGGCAAGGATCTTAGTAATTATCTTAAAACCTGGTGGTTGTTCCATATAAATCTCTTCCTCAAGATCGTCATGTAAGTAGTAATTCTTTATATCAAGCTGGGAGAAAGGCCAACGGCTAGACGAACAAAAGCCATTTTGTCTCCTGGAGAGAAAGTATCAGTGTAGTCATGTCCATACACCTAAGTGTAACCTTTTGCCACCTAATGTGCCATGAAACGACCAATGGTTCCATCAAGGCTGACTTTAAAAGTATACAACCATTGACACCCAATAACGGATTTCCTCGGCAGAAGAGGGACCAATTCCCAAGCGCCATTACTATGAAGTGCACACATCTCATCAATCATTCTTGCCTCCACTCAAGGTGAGATAATGCTTCATTTGGAGTATTAGTGAAAGACACATAAAAAAAAGAAGACAAACAAGTATAATGTAAGAGAGACAGCCTATGATAGCTAAGGTTAGCATAATGAGGAGATAGGTTTTTGATAGAACGAATACCTTTTCTTATAGCAATTATAGGCCAATTACGGTCAAAAAACAGGTCTGACTCTGGTATAAGAGATGTCGTTAGGGAAGAATTTGGCACGACCTCTACAATGTTATCATAAGGCATCTCAATGGCTGGCACGGAATGGTTGTTGGTTGTTGTCTCCGATGATAGACTTGAAAGGGTTGTGCAACTGCTGGCTCTCTAGGAAGAACATCCACATGGATAGTAGATTCATTTTGAGAATTAATAGGAAGAGGAAGAATAACGATGTTATTAGGAGTACTAGGGGTGACATGGCACCACATATTAACATTAGAGTGAGTAGACTAAAAATAGGGAATAAACTCAAAGAATGAGACATCAACAAAAATGAAATACTGTCGAAGAGTAAGAGAAAAACAACAATGTCCTTTCTGCATGCAATGGTAACCTAAAAAATACATTTGAGAGACTTTGCTGATAGTTTGTCAACCCTAGGACTCAAATTATGAACAAAGCATGTAGAGCCAAAAACGAGAGGAAGAAATATGTGAAGAGGTGACTTAGGATATAGGACAGAGTGGGAAATTTGATCATTTAGGACAAAAGATGGCATGCAATTAATGAGGTAACCAGCTACAAAAACATCACCCAAAAAAATGCGAGGAAACATTGTCATGTAGGAGAAGAGTCCAGGTTATTTCAATAAGGTGTATATTTTTGTGTTTAACCACTTCGTTTTGTTGAGGAATGTGGGCACAAAATGTTTGATGAAGGATACCTTTGGATGCTATAAATTACTGAAGTTGACGAGAGGAATCTCTAGCATTATCAAATGGGATTTTTATTTCATTATAAATTTTTTTAAAGAAGAAAAATAATTCAAACCTATTTTTCATTAACCAAATCCACGTGAAAGGTGGAAAATCATATATAAAAGTGACAAAATACTTAAAATCTGTTTGGTGCCTTTACTATAAATCCAACGAGCACTTATCACAATCTGTTTCGTGCCTTTACAAAAGTTGATTTCATGATCTCGAATTTATACTATTTGTTGGATCGACGAGCATTTTTGGCGAAGCTGTAAGCGTTTGTACTTATTTCAGAAGATGTATAAGAACACGTTACTCTAATCTAAGATGTATAAATACACTATCACTATGAATATAAGTCAAGCATAAATAAGCGCGCGTCCACCTTGCGTCTTTTATTCATCCTAAGCAAAATTTGACAATATATTTTAATCAAGATCACTTTATTATGTGAAGGACACTCTATGGACAAATCATATCGAATAGTATGCACTTTATACACTGCCAAAAAAAAATTGTAACCAATTGATACACATTAAATGCTTTACTTATTTCAACAAACCGAAGATAAGATAAGAGACAAAAACATAGGCACTTAGAAAAGCATATTCTGTTGGTATATCCGAATGATTTCTCTCGAGACAAAAAACTTCCAGCACAAACTTGTGCTAGTCATATATGCACGAAGCATTAGGCATCGTTAAAATATGGCTTTAGCAAAACACAAGCTTAATTTTACCAAGTTGTTTGGTACCACACTATCACAATTCATAGAAGCCGAAAGTAACCCATCTAGTAATTGTTGCATTATCGCGGCGTTAATAAAAGAATTTAATATGAATTAAAATAATAATAATATTTTTGCTGAAATTATTTTATTATGAATGAAGTTCTATTGTATTATCCTCACCCAAAAATAACTGAAGCTGATCAATTGAGATTAATTAGAACATACTATATATATATTGGGAATGAGTAATACAAAGAACAAATTAGAATGCTCTACAAAAAATTAGTAAAGACTTATTTTTTCTTCTATTCAAATAATGGTATTAATTAATATTACTGTGTTACATATTTTAACATCTTGAAGAACTTGACTTTACTTAAAAAAGTAGCTTTCTCATCTATCTATCTATAATAATAATAATAAATAAATAAATAAATAAAATCTAAGAATCCATTCTTAGATTCGTAACACATAATGATTCAAGACACTTTTAAAATTTGTAATACATATGTTATATACAAAGACGTTCGGATGACACATGACACATGTTATGATATGCTGCTTCGTCGATAATTATAACTCAATGGTAATTATCCTTTAATCAAATTTATGCAAATTAAGTTAGTAAGTTTATATATAATTAAGTTTGTATAAGGTGTCATAAATGAACCAAAATTTTTATTTTGATATAAAAATGAAAATTTTTATACTAATTTTCATATTAAAAATAGACCACATTTATTAAAATAATTACATGCTTTTAACCTAATAATATACAAATAGTAATCTAGATTTCTTTTTTATATGAATAGTTTCTAATTATATAGTTTTATTGATAAACTAATATTTTAAAACAAATTATATAAAGACTCGTGGAAATGAATTAAGAGACCACTAACTAATTACTGTATTCAATATGCTGAATTCGAAAAATTGATCACTGTAACGCTTATTTGTGGATGATTATAAGGTGGGAGTCAATTGCAATTAACGTAAATAAATGAATTTAATTCGAAAGAAATTAAATATAAACCAATAAATAGTTAAGATTTTATAAATCAATTGAAATTTATTTTTAAAATTATTTATTAATATATTTTTAAAAATTCTATGTAAAGAATTAAAATATATTATTTTTCATTCTTAAAATATTTTTATTGGAATAATTAATTAAAAATAAGTGAAGGTAATTTGAATAATATTGTGTGGACACAAATTAAGGATAAAGTGGTAATTTAATATTTATGTAAAGAAAATTTTTAATTGTAATTTATTATTTAATAAAAAAATATTAGTTCTTAATTAGTGGTTACAAAGAAATTATTTTCTAATTCTGATATTCAAATTGCTAAATTATCATGAGTAACACGTTGAAAAAAAATAGTACAATAATAAATGTTAATGAAATTAATTCTTGAATTTATAAGTATGAGAAAATATATATTTAAAAAATATATTTAAAAATTGAGTAATTTAATTTTGACTGTGTTTTTATTTGCTAATAGTTGAGGATTAACTTTGGTAACCATTTTTAATAAGTAATTATCGAATTATTAGGTTGTTTAATGCAATTATAATGTCTTTTTAGAAAAAAAAAATATGTTTCACTTAAAAAAAAATTGTTTGTATGTGGTATATATTGGTAATTTGGTATTTACAAATCTAACTAAATAATTAAGTTTTATAATACCGGACTTCTTCCTATCAAAAAAATAATACCGGATTCCCCTTTTATTGTAAAGCATGGTATTTTTTTTATTTATACATAACTTTCTTAAATTGTTGTTAAAATTAATGGGTAATAACAATTTAATGATCTTAAAACGAAAAAAATAGAAATGTAAACAAGATGAAAAGAAAACGTGTGGAATAGTAATCACCTGCATAAATTCAGCAAAAAGAAAAAGTTATGCGTGCAAAATGAATAGGATTCTATTTTGTATGTGATTGAAATTTTTTTTTAATGGTGTAAGGTACATAAGACAATTTCTGACACATGAAATGAAATCTCATTTCCTTCTAGATGATCACAAATAAAAGTTGAACAATAGGTGTTATTATGTACGTAATTTTTATCTTCACCATGACCAACATGAATTTATATTAGGCACTTTCTATTTTACACCTCCACTTATGTTAAGTACACTCCCATATCCCTTTTTTAATTACATCATAATTACCCACTATAGGTTTTTTCCTTAAAGGAGTACACCCTTGAAACACCTTTTCCTTTCTAGAAAGACCTTTTTGGCACTAATAAAATATCACTTGAGATCGTTGACATTGTAAGTATTTATCTTACACTCATATGTTTGTTAGTCTTATTTTTATCATATGATTAGTGTTCTTTAAACACCATCAAAAGAGAAAAGGCACAATGTTACATGTAACATACATAATATTATATAATGAAGATGAGGTGAAGGTGAGATTCACAATTAGGGTTTAAAGAACAACAAAAATAGGAGGAAAATAAGATTTTAAATATGATTTAAAGAACACTAATCATAGGATGGAAATAATACAAGTAAACATAGGGTGTAAGATAAATATTTACAATGCCAATGATCTTAAGTGATATTTTATTATTGTTAGAAATATCTTTTTGGAATAATATATATATATATATATATATACCTATTTTAAAAATATATTTCTAGAACTATGAGACATAGCTCTGGAAATATATATTTTTAATAGATATATGTTATTCTAGAAAGAAATTTATGAAAAGAAAAAAGAATTCCAAGCGGTATACTCTTTTAAGGAAAAAAGATATAATGAACAATAAAGATTTAGAAAGGGATATGGGAGTGTAGTTAGCAAAAATATTGGTTGTAAATAGCAAGTTCCTTTATATTATTGTCATGTATCATTTTAGACTCAAAATTAAAATATGCATTTAACTATAAAATAGATATATTTAATGTGAATATGTATATCACAAAAGAAAATATGCATTTTATCTTTCATATGACCAGCAAGAGTTTATATTATTGGGAAGTTTGGTCTTTAAAAAAAAATATTGTGAAGTTTTACAACAAGTTTTGAAATCTATTTTTTCCAAAAAAATCTAATTTTATCCATTCAAATCAATTGCATTAAGTGTATTTGACGTCAATTAAGAAAAAAGAAGACTTTAATACTTATGTAAGGATGATATAAAATAATTTTATATTATCATTTAATCATAAATCATTATTTGAATAATTTTAATTTAAAAGTCAACAAACATTTTATATATATTGGATTATGATTGAATAACCAATATATAACTCTTTCTCAAAAAAAAAAAAAAAGCTTAGGCACGGTCAGTGTAACAAGTAATCAATAATGTTTTGCCTCGTTACTTTTATTGCCATAATTAAATCAAATAAAAATAGTTTAAAAAAGGAAACAAATTACAAAACCTAATTTTGTTATTACATTTTTTATTTTTTTTATTCTTTACTACGTAAAATAGTTTATCTTCGAGAAAAAAAATTAAACATTTGTGTTTCAATACATATACAAATACTATATATAGAGACTTTCTACATTTGTTTTTCGTTTTTTTTAAATGGAAATTGATAATGTAAATATTTTACACAATGACTAATTTCACTCACTAACTCATTCTAAAAATATTCATACAAAATAAATAGTTGGATAAAGATAGAAAATTTGTCAAAAAGAAGAAGATAAACATAGAAAAGTATATAACAAGCGGTGCATTAGCACGGGCACAACACTAGTTTACTTATATATAAAAGGTATTACAGTAGCATTCTATTTAATAGATATTGTTTTACCGGAAGAAGAAAATAGGAAAAATGTTTAATTTGACATGTAAATGATGTAAGCCCATCAATTTCAACTACACAAGAGTTTTTGCTTAGTACGGCAGAGGGTAAGAGTAATTTTTTTTTTGAAACGTCAAAGATAATGGGTGTTTTCTAACCCACTAAATTTCAGATTAACCTCACTTGCGATGTGTAACTATTGTTGAGCCAAGAAAAGAAGGCAAGAGTATGGTATACTATAATATAATTAATCGATCAATCACGTAGGTCTAAGAAATATCTAGGCGTTTAAATAGTGGGTTTAATTGAAATACCTAAATGTCCTCCTAAATCAAATCCTTCAGAGATGCAAAAGCATGTTTTCAATTAATATACATAAAATTAACTTTGTTTTGGGTGATGACCACCAAATAGGTCCTTAATTTCTTTGTGTATGGACCAATATCTTTCCTAGTGTTAGAATCCACATGAACTAGTGGCCTCTCCAAACTCAGATTTGGCAGACAATGATATGAATTGTGTGGTTTTTCTAGTCCTCTTGGACCTAGATGGTGAATGCGTTGACTCGAGAGAAAGGAAGCTCGATGGTGTAGCCACCTGCCTGTTAAAAAAGAACATTAATTAAAGTCAACTCAAAAGTATACTAAGTTATCTAACTGTAAATATGGAAATAAATATATTGGAAAATTATTACATTATGTGATGTTAATTAATTCTCCTTCATCATTATTATTACAATTTGCATGTACATCGTCAACTTCATATTTTCCATTGATAGTAGGCATGTGTGTGGAGAAATGAGTGTGACAAGTATCAGGGATTGAATCATCATCTTCAAGATTAACACCAATGGTTTTTCCGTGTAGAACCACTAACCAGTTTTCATCACAAGAATGTTGGACATAAAACACATGTTTAGCTTGTTTTGCCATGACGAAAGACCTATTCTTATAAGCTAGCTTTTTAAGATCTATCAAAGTAATTATGAAATCATCAGTTTGCACAATGATATTTCTATCAAACCACTTATACTTAAAAACACACAGTCAATTTAACATAGTTAAGCTCTAAGATTTCTCTAATGACTACAAAGTAAGGCATGGATGCCAAACGAGAGTTGTGATCATTTACAGTAGCAAAGTGTTGGGGTTTAGTCTTAAGACTAACCCCACTGTTTTGCATTGTACTCTTGTCATCTTATGATTTAGTATAGAACGAATACTTATTGATATCGTATCCCTGTCAAGTTTTAACATTTCGTTTAGGCCCATATATTAACTTCCTTAATATTTCAAAAACATTATCGTCATCAAAGATTGTATCTTTATACTTGATTTAAGAAGACATTTTTTCATTAAAGGTGTGACACTATCTTATTCAAGAAGACATTTTTTATACTTGATTCATGAACATAGGTTAATTATTTTTTCTTAGATTTGACGAAATTTCGGTAACATTTCATATTGATCTCCAAGCACACAATATGAAAGGGATGACATTAATTTTACCATAATTAAGTATGCACCTGTAGAACAAAGCGAAATGCATTATATTGAAATTTCGTCAAATCTGAGAAAAGAGACTTAACCAATATGTATGAATCTAGTATAAAAAATGACTCTTTCCAAATTGTCTAAATGGACAATTCAAGATTTAATACAATGATTAATTCAAATTGTTCGTATTAATTATTTTATTGAATCTCAAACTAGAAACTAAGGTTTAGTCATAATGAACATAACTAGTAAAAGACAATAGTCATTAATAGAACAAAGAGATACATTAAAATAATCGTATCATACACAATTTTTATCAAGTAATTTTAAACTTGTAACAAGCACAAAAGTGTGAGGAAGAGATACTTACAATGAAAGAATCTTGTTGATAATAACAAAGAGTGTGGTAATGATGATGCAAACAGTAAAGAAAAAATAGCTTACAAATTATCACAAAACCATGATTGAAGTCATCGAAAAAATAGTGCAATAGTGGACATAATGAAGTTTTGCTTTTTCTTTCCTATTTTTGTTATAATAATTTAAATATATATGGACCTCCACCAGTTGGCAACTTGTTCTGCTTTTATATTTAGGTTACAAGTTCTGAATTCAATCTAATTATTCTTAAGACTTTGTCACAACTCTCAAAAATCATCTTAAAAACATTTAAAATAAATTGTGTGAGCTACACTTGGGTAATGTGAAAGAGAACATGTAAAGCGAACATGACATTCACTACTTCAACTACTCAAATCGGTATTTGGTATTAGGAGAAATGAATAAATATAGCCTTAGTTACCAAAATGAAAAAGGCTTATTAGAAAGGATAACGTTGAAATTTGTGACTATATTCTAAATTGAAAAGGTGGAGGGCACCACCTACATTTCATATTATTATGTACGTTTAGTTCTTTTTGTAATATTACAACCTATCATGATTTTGTATGCCTCCTTTATTTTCTATTCTATTTTAAATCAAGGTATTAAATTACTACATTTTAGAACTAGTTCAACTAAAATCTTAACTATTTGTTGTATTTCTTATAAAATGCAACTTGAAGGGAGCATTATATAGTGGAGGGGGAAATATTACATTAAAGGATCTCTAGAAAAAGATACTTACTTTAAGAGGAGAATCTTTGAAGGAGAGTTCACTTTAAGCGAGCTGCCTATCCACTTTTTTATTCAGTACGCTATCACCTGATCACCTCTATTAAAATTGCTGAAAAAACTACACGCAAATCTATCCTCAAGTTTGTAGTAAGATAGGTAATTTTGGCAGAACAATAGAACATGTGCAGGAGTATCCCTGAGTAGCACATGTAAATTGTTTCTATGTTTCTGAGCTCAAAGTTCCTGCTAGCACTTCTAATCTCAAATTTATTATACAGATCTGCAGTTTTGATGGGACAAATCAGAATTTAGAAGACTGTTCATATTATCAATTAGAGATAAAAGTTCTCTAAATTGTCATTTAGAATTTATCAGACCTCCTATTAAGCTTCTATGTATCTTATATATCTTATATTTAGATTTGGCATTGCCTGCCACACTTATGCTACAGTGAAGAATAAAACTTAGCATCATTTGTTGCTTTCCAAATAAATAAATAAAGTCATCATTATCATACTTGTTGGACATTTCTAGCTAGGAACTGGTATAGTAGTAGTAATCTTATCAGCATCATGACCCAGAATCCTGGACTCTACATAAGTATTTAACATAATATCAAAGGCAAAGAGCAATTCATTCTCTAGTTGAAGACATTTAGCTCTTTACTAGCATTGAATCACATGTTTCCAACAGAAAAAAAAAAACTAGACAGAAGGAATTTAAACAACAAAATTTGTTCAACCCCATTGCTAACATTTCACATAAAAAAGTGAATTGAGAAACTTACCAAGAACTGGAGCACCAAACTAGTGTGAAGCTGAGTTGGAGCAAGCAAGCAAGCCAAGGCTCAACAGAAAACCAGCCCAAAATATAAATAGAAGGAAAAAGGAAAGAAAGAAAACCTATAAATAATTTCAAGCCATGCAGAGCCTACTACATCTGTTCTAAAACCATTAATTATATATACTAGCTTTACAATTTAAAACTAGTAACTCAGTTTTTTTCCGTCATTTTGCATTATTAATCTCAAATTTCCCACCGGCTGATGCATTTCACTAGAAACATGTAATGGATAGACGCAAAAAATATTTACTATAATTCTAGGAAATTTGCAAGCAACAAATACAAGAATGCAGTTTAAAAAAGCATCAATAATCATAAAATCCTACAAAGGTATAGTGGCATCTACTGCCTTTGACCTAGATATCATGACCCAACCATAAGAAATTATGATAATTTATTAAGTCATGGTGACGCCTAATATCACCCATCACACCAGCCCAGAAATTGATAAGAAAAATCATAAATTTCCATTTGGCATGTAAAACGAACTCTAAACATGTATTGCATAGAATTCCCATATGAGAAACGGATGCTATCAGATAATTTGCTTCGATTTCAACTCTTGAAGATGACATTATTTGTATGTTAATAATATAATGAATTAATTAATGTTAGGAGAAAGGTGATAAATTAGAGTGAGGAAGTCTTCACTTGGAGCCGAAAACTCCAGTATCTCTTTACTTCCAGCAATTGACCCCACCTTAAACCAATATTATTAGCAATTTCAGAAGATATGATTTGAAGATCATCAACAAACTAACATACCTTTTTGGCATTTGGTAAAACTGTTATGATCTGTTTACAATTCAATTTTTACAAGCAAATGTATTGCAATGTCTATACTATCAAATAACTATTCTGTTTGTTTTTCTTTTTCTTGTGTAAGTGTGTGCTCAAAGAAGGCAAATCATGATGTCTAAACAATCCAATATCTTCTTTCTCACTTCTCAATACTGCATGCACCATAAATTTATCTTGAGCATAAAAAATAATTTCATGCATTTCCTGAATCAATTGAGCTAAGCAAAGAGAGAAGAGAGGAATTGGGGACGTGCCTGCCGGCATCCGCAACGGGGGCAATGCCAGAGAGGGTGTGGCTTAGGAGGAAACCAATAGAATGACCTGCTCACCTTCAGACCAAATTCACTTCTGTTAATCTATTTCTCTTATAAAAATAAAATAAAACAATGCTTTTAGAAAGGAGACGTGATATGCTAGCAATGCAGCCAAGGTAGTTAACATTTAACGGACTATGCCACAATAAAGCATCATATATGTGTTTTAGCTTCACAAGGAAAGGAGGACTACCATATTGACAACACAATGTCCATCACTCACATTGCACCTGCCAACAGTACAATAAGAAGTACTGCATAATTGAATAGCATGATAATAGCATATCTATCCACATGATATGATATCATACACAGATCTTGGAGAGCTAGAGGCTTTCTCTTTTCATTAACCATCACACTAAGATGGGGTACGTGAAATAGTCTTGGCATGAATTGCTCCATATGATAAAACCCCAACAACCACTAAGAGCTTTTCCTTTGAGTTCACAACAAAGAATACAATGTTGGAGTCTTGTTAGTGTAGTCTCATTAAATAAGGAGTGTCGCAACGTGCCCTTTTGCGGGCGAGCGAGGCGAGGCTCACGGGTGCGCTTTCCAAAGGAGGAAAGATGCGCGGAGTCGCCACCAACGTTTATTTGTGGAAAACGTCGGGAAAATCGAAGGAAACCGGTCAAAATAAAAATTCTAAGTTCGGGAGTTGTATTTACGCTTGAGGAAGGTATTAGCACCTCTTACGTTTGTCTCGAAGGACAACAACCTATTTTTTAAAATTGTGAAATTGTGTTATCTTAACTTTTATTTCTTTTTATTTTTTGAGGTCGACAAAAGCGGGGCTCTTGCTCTTACGTACCCTCCATCAAAGAGGAAATCAGACATACATAGTTCTTTTTTAAGCGTGAATCAAGCGATTCTTTTTACTTGAAAGGTGATCATTTTAAGACGTTGGACCTTAAAAATGATCCATTTTACTTGGTAAGAAACTGAAATGATAAACTTTCAAAACCCTATTTTAGTGACTTTTTGTGGACGAGCTTAACTAGGCGGGTTGATTTTAGCCTTAGTTTCACTTTAGTTATTAGTCAATTCAATTAAGAATGAGAAATCCCAAAGAGAAAACGTCCGATTGATTTTTCGCTTTATTTTACTAAAAAAGTATTTTTTGATTATTATATTATTATTTTACCTCTTTTTTTGATTTTCAACGTGGTTACGGCACGACCGAATGGTCGGAATTCATTTTAACAGAAATTAACGGATGATACAATTCAAATGATCGGTGGAAATTTATTTTATTTTTAGATTAGGCGAGAAATGACTTAAATAAATGACTGAAGCACGTCAAAAGGGGGTACAGAAAGTAAATGAAAACGAGAATAAAAATACATGAAACAAAATGTGGACCACCACGAGTACATAGAATGAATTGAAAAGCTCGGTTTGAGGTACTTACCAGTTGAAGACTGAAGAAAACGAAGAACGAACGATAATTGTTGAATAACGGTTGAAAATCTTCGCGTAATTACTCACGGAAACGTTACGGAAGTGCCTCGACTTGGATTTTCTCCACGGAAACAATTTTCCTCAGCAAATTTAAGAGAATACGAAGTGCCAAGAAGGCTGAACCCCTTCTCCCTTCACTCCTCCCCCTATTTATAGCAAAATAGGGAAGGAGCTTGCCACCCAGCTCGCCCAGGCGAGCAAGGTTGCTTCCTCCAGAAGCAACAGTCTTCTGGAGGAAGAATCTGGAAGGCCCAAGTGGGCCTGATTGCTATTTGTACCCCCCTTTTTACTAAATGCACCCCCTTTTACCTTTTTTGGTAATTCTTTTTCCGTAACGTTACGAAACTTTACGAATTTCGTAACGATACTTATTTTCCTTCCGCAAGGTTACGAATCCTTACGGATTATGTATTTACTCTTTTTTGGCTTTTGAAGAAGTTACGAATACTCACGGATTGCGAAAAAACACCTCCTTTCGATTTCCGTCACCTTACGAAATTTACGGATCGCGTAAGCCTGCTTCCTTTTGAGTTTCGGCACGTCTCCGAACTTCACATATTGTGCAACAAAGGGCGCCAAGTATCTCGAAGCGACCAATCGAAGGTTGTATATCATCAAATAATAATCCCCGGACGAAATTAGGGTATGACAGTTGCCCCTCTTTACTTACCTCTCATCGGAGATAAGAGGAAAGCAAAGATAAGACACTGATTTCGTCCGTCCTGCCCTTTCCGTGATGACGACTCTCGTCTCTACTCCTTCTTTTTTCTTCTGCACAACACAAAACAAAATACAAACAACAACAAGAACAACGAATATAATATACATATACACATATACACATGTTTGGCGAAGGAACCGATCCGGAAAATAACAGAAAACATATTTCCCAGTCATCAGAGGCTCCGTGCTTGATAACGGAGGACACATGAACAGCGCTAGGCAATGAATTCATGGGTCTCCAAATAAAAAGTGGAGAATGGAGAATTGGCGAACAGCGCTACGCAATAACTTCGCGGGGCTCCAGACTCGAATGTGGAGGATGCATGAACAGCACTAGGCAATGACATTCATGGGGCTCCGAAAAAAAATGGAGAATGGAGAATTGGCGAACAGCGCTACGCAATAACTTCGCGGCGCTCCAGACTCGAAGGTGGAGGACACATGAACAGCGTTAGGCAATGACATTCATGGGGCTCCGAAAAAAAAGTGGAGAATGGAGAATTGGCGAACAGCGCTACGCAATAACTTCGCGGGGCTCCAGACTCGAAGGTGGAGGATGCATGAACAGCGTTAGGCAATGACATTCATGGGGCTCCGAAAAAAGTGGAGAATGGAGAATTGGCGAACAGCGCTACGCAATAACTTCGCGGGGATCCAGACTCGAAGGTGGAGGATGCATGAACAGCACTAGACAATGACATTCATGGGGCTCCGAAAAAAAATGGAGAATGGAGAATTGACGAACAGCGCTACGCAATAACTTCGTGGGGCTCCAAACTCGAAGGTGGAGGACACATGAACAACGTTAGGCAATGACATTCATGGGGCTCCGAAAAAAAAGTGGAGAATGGAGAATTGGCGAACAGCGCTACGCAATAACTTCGCGGGGCTCCAGACTCGAAGGTGGAGGATGCATGAACAGTGCTAGGCAATGACATTCATGGGGCTCCGAAAAAAGTGGAGAATGGAGAATTGGCGAACAGCGCTACGCAATAACTTCGCGGGGCTCCAGACTCGAAGGTGGAGGATGCATGAACAGTGCTAGGCAATGACATTCATGGGGCTCCAAAAAAAATGGAGAATTGGCGAACAGCACTACGCAATAACTTCGCGGGGCTCCAGACTCGAAGGTGGAGGATGCATGAACAGCGCTAGGCAATGACATTCATGGGGCTCCGAAAAAAGTGGAGAATGGAGAATTGGCGAACAGCGCTACGCAATAACTTTGCGGGGCTCCAGACTAGAAGGTGGAGGACACATGAACAGCACTAGGCAATGACATTCATGGGGCTCCGAAAGAAAGTGGAGAATGGAGAATTGGAAAATAGCGCTACGCAATAACTTCGCGGGGCTCCAGACTCGAAGGTGGAGAATGCATGAACAGCGCTAGGCAATGACATTCACGGGGCTCCGAAAAAAGTGGAGAATGTAGAATTGGCGAACAGCGCTACACAATAACTTCGCGGGGCTCCAGACTCGAAGGTGGAGGATGCATGAACAGCGTTAGGCAATGACATTCATGGGGCTCCGAAAAAAAGTGGAGAATGGAGAATTGGCGAACAGCGCTACGCAATAACTTCGCGGGGCTCCAGACCCGAAGGTGAAGGACACATGAACAGCGCTAGGCAATGACATTCATGGGGCTCCGAAAAAAAAGTGAAGAATGGAGAATTGGCGAATAGCGCTACGCAATAACTTCGCGGGTCTCCAGACTCGAAGGTGGAGGATGCATGAACAGCGCTAGGCAATGACATTCATGGGGCTCCGAAAAAAGTGGGGAATGGAGAATTGGCGAACAGCGCTACGCAATAACTTCGCGAGGCTCTAGACTCGAAGGTGGAGGACACATGAACAGCGCTAGGCAATGACATTCATGGGGCTCTGAAAAAAAAGTGGAGAATGGAGATTTGGCGAACAGCGCTACGCAATAACTTTGCGGGGCTCCAGACTCGAAGGTGGAGGATGCATGAACAGCGCTAGGCAATGACATTCATGGGGCTCCGAAAAAAGTTTGTTGGCAGGACCAAACGGTCCACCAGGTTTTTCCACCTAAAAGGCAAACATGCTTTTTGCAAAGAAAAATAAATCATTCGCGAGAGCACCATATCTTAGAGAAACAATATACTTGTGCCAAGGGTAATCTTCCTTGTAACCGAGAATAAAGGGCAGGATGTCAACTTTTAGCTTTTAAATGAACATGCAGGGGAAACATCGGGCTAAGCTGAAAATAAATCACTCATAGTGTATAAAACTCACACAGGCAAGTGTTTTATCCTATTCCCAAACCATAACTGCACCATGACTCTATTTTGCACACGACTTCCTATCGAACCAAAGATCAAACGTACGATCACGGACCAATAGGATTTTCTTGAGGGTAGTGTTTTTGGAGAGGAAGCTGGGTGTTTCGGTCTTTTCCTCTTTGTTCATGTGGGGTGGGATATCGCCAGTCGACAATGACCTTGAATGGCAATCTGAAGGGAAGAGACACCAAAAATGGGTTTTCCTTTGCCGGCAGTCACTTACCTTGCCGAAAATTTATCTGATCTGAAGATCTTCCGTTCTCTTTCTTTCATTGATCGAGAATTGCTTCTTTTCCCTTTTTACTTCCTTTCGATCTTTGATCGGGAATCCTTCCTTTTCTTTCTTTTGTTCTTTTCTTTATTTTCAATTTTTTTTCTTTTTCTTTCTTTCCATTTCTTCCTTTTCTTTCTTTTCACTTCTCCTTCCCCATCCCTTTCTTTGGAAATCGGGTTTTAGCATTCTATTCGCTCTCCCTTGAGGAGATTCCGTTGTCCTTTGCTTCGGGGAAGGAATGATGATTCTTTTTTACAAGCCAAGGTTCAAAAAGTCTAAGGTTGTGTTTCAATGGGGTCTTTTATCGTGGGAACCCAATCTTGATATTTGGGGCGAAACAAATTTGGGTGTCAAGGTGTAGATTTCGGGCCGAACTTCCATATTACTCCACAAGGCACTCGTGACAATGATGATTTGAAAACAACGTGCAAAATTAGTCATGGCTACAGCCAAGTGGGCACTCAAGCATCCCGTTTATGGCATTGTGATACTACGGTTGGGAATTTACACAGACAGACCCAACATTTCCAAGTTATGTTCTTTCATCAGTTCAATGAATTCATCCATTCTTATGTCGGTTTATTCAGGAAAATAAACTCTTAGCATCAGTCCCTTGTTTCCAGAAGATACGTTTGCTCTTTACGAATGAATTATACTTCTTAACTATAACATGTCGACCTTTGCGGTCTTTCTTTCTTTTTCCTTTTTGTTTCATTTTTATATATTCACAAAATTATACACCTGTGGTCCTTTATGAAGAAATTTTCTTTTGTATATCTACACTCTTATACATGACAAACTTTTTCTGTATACGCATTGGAACTCTCTCTCTCTTTACGTCACATGATCAAACCCTATTTACATTCAAAGATCTTTTTCATTTTTCTCCAACGCTCACCTATGGCTCATACAAAAGTTTCTTTATATACACTCATTGTTTACACACACAAGAATTTCTCTACACGTATTTTTTTATAAAAACCCTTCTATGCACATTTTCCTTTTTCTTTATATATGCAGACATTTTATTCACTACACTTCTCTCTTTCTTACCATGATTTTGGTTCATTTTATTTTTAGGACGACGTTCCTAAAATAAAAAAAATTCTACGCGATTCCGGAATTTCTACAAACATTATTGACAACAATGAAACAAGTACTGACGTAACAACTCAAACGACATGTATGCACAAAACAAAAGTCAATCAAAACGAAACAAACGTTAGTCCCTCAGTTAAACAAAAGATAGCATACAAATGATAAATGATGGAACATACGAATTTGGGGATCCCACGGTCATGTGGCTCCGCATGCCCCCGGACTCTTGGGTCACGGTAACAAAAAGTGGGGTGGTCGACAAAAGCAGGGCTTTTGCTCCTATGTATCCTCAATTTGTGATGAGGAACTCAGACCTACGTAGTTCTTGACAATTGTGAGACTAAAAAATAGTCTCGGTGTTTTCTTCACCAAAATGCGAACATGCTTTAGTAAAGAGACAAAACTTCCAACTGATCAGAGCAACATATGCTTTTTGGATGAAAGACAATGTGTCTATCGGGGAAGGAGAGTATGCTGATGAAATTTTCTCATAACCGTAAATGAGATTTTGGATGTTAGCATTTCGTTTCTAAACGACCATTTAGAGGAAACACCGGGTCCAACAAAGATAGGAGAAAATCACTCAAAGTGTATCCATCTCACACAGGTAAGTGTTTTATCCTAATTCCGAACCATAGATATGTCATGACTTGATTTTGCAAATCATTTCCTATCAAATCAAAGATTACATGCGTGATCATGGATCAATAGGACTTATTTTGGGAATGGTTTTTAGGTGGGGAATTTGGCTTTGAGTGTTTTTGTCTTTTCCTTTTCTATTTTTGTTTAGTGCGTGGCGAGAAAGTCGCTAGCGCACGGGATTTTGTTGGCAATCAAAGGGAGAGGACGACTTTAGGTCGTGGTTTCCTTTTTCTTGTTTACTTGGTGACAAGTCTGTACTGTTCACATATTGTCTGGTCCAAAGACTTTTCTGGATGTTTCTTCTGTTTTCTTCCGATCCTTGATCGGGAATTTTCTTTCCTTTTTTTTTTTTTGCTTTCTCCCACTCTTTGATTGGGAATTTTTTTTTCCTTTTTTTTTTCGAGGGCAAGGATTGACATTCTCACCCTGGGTCAAGGTTTATGATAAGTTGGGATTTTGGCTCAAGGCTTGTAGAACGGCTGGTCATGATATATGTCAGGGTTTGGCCAGCGGTTCGGGGATAAAGGGGATGTCCTACATTATTTCCATGATACACATGCAACAATGATTGAAATTCTGATACTGGGGACAGATGTCGTACAGGATGTCACGACATCACGCTTCAGAACATGCAGATTATATTTGACAGTGTGTACAGTTTAAACAAGTAAATAACACAAGAGAATTGTTAACCCAGTTCGGTGCAACCTCACCTACATCTGGGGGCTACCAAGCCAGGGAGGAAATCCACTAAAATAGTGTTAGTTCAAGGTCTAACAGCCACTGTTTACAACCTTCTCACCTAACCACTACCCGTGCGACCTCTACCTAAGAGCCACTCTTAGATATGAGAAACCCCGCTCACTCCCTCTCAATCACACTCCCGTGTTTACAATTAAATCAAAGACACACCAGAGATTGCTCTCTGAACAATAAGAGATCAACTCTACACACTAGAGATCAACTCTACACACTAGAGATCAACTCTACACACTCAGGTCCAACACTTGATGTTAGGGTACCATCAAGGTGGCTCACAAAACACTCAAGTCCCAAAACTCACAAAATAACTCTTCAATCCCGGACTTGGTACAAAACTCGTGCAGCCTCCATGATTATATAGCAATGTGCGTTTCTGGGCTGCAACTGCTTGTGCTGGATGAGATCTATCATTTTCCTGAAAATCTGCACTTAAAGATCTAAAAGATACAGTTTGATCTTTTAGTTTTTATCTTTAATCTTTAATCCCTGAACGAACTCTTCTACTTTGAAATTCAAACTTTAATTATCTTTTAATTCGTTCCTAAAGATAGATCATCTAATCTCTTGCTAACTGCACAATAATCTGTTAAAGATATAACAGATTTATGTGTCCAGTATTTTCGGGCAAGATGTCAGGACATCGTATCCGACATCGTGGATCCTGCAACTTCAATTCTTCATTTGTCATTTTATCTTGCCTTGTGCATTGTGCAGCCCGATCTTATTCCTTGACATAACGTTGGACATCATGTGCAGCAACTCCAGCTTTCCTTCATTGTCTAAGTGCTTATGTTTTAACAAAATCTTAGCCAATCTTTTAAAACTCCGTAGAGCTAAGCACTAACAATCTCCCCCTTTGGCAAATTTTGTCTAAAACATACTTAGACACTTCCTGAGCAGGTACGAGCAGTTATGCAAGTGGGATCAGCAACTTTCATTATCAGAGTAATCAAGCACAGCGGAATTGGTAAGTTGCAAATCGTTTCCAGGATGTCAAGACATCTCACGTGACATCAGCTTTCTGCTTCTGCTCCCCCTGTCTTCATGCTTACTGCAGCATCTTCTATCAGCTACTAGTCTTTCCAGGATGTCAAGACATCTCTTGTGACATCAGCTTTCTGCTCCCCCTGTCTTCATGCTCTTACTGCAGCATCTTCTATCAGCTACTAGTAGCTTACATCAATCATCATCAGCAGCAGCAGTCTCCCCCTCACAGTCATATACATACAACTCCCCCTCAAAATCATGAATCATGCATACATCGTATCCTACTGCCATACATCGTATCAATCATGCATAATACGACTATTGCATACATAGTATCCTACTGCTCAAAATCATGCATAATAGCAAGCATAATACTATTACTCCCCCTTTTTAGACAGAATTTGACAAAAGTAGAATGCATGAACTTAAGGTGCAAATATTACAGACCAATAGTAATCAATTGTTCAAAGGGACATGATGATCATGGGGTGGCTTCAGAATCATCATCATCGGATTCTGTATCCTCTGCTGCATCTTCGTCATCGGCTTCTTCTTCTTCTTCCTCAGCTTCTTCTTCTTCTTGCTCAGCTGCTTCTTCTTCCTCGGCTGCTTCACCATCATCAATGCCACTTTCTGAGAGCCTTTTGATCAGCCGTTCTAGCTCCATCTTCTTCTCTGTGGTGGCTTTGATGGTTGCTTCCAGCACCTTGCATGTGTCCTTGAGTTCAGCAATCAAGGCATCCTTGGACACAGCACCTGAAGCAGCTTTCCCTGATGTCGAGACAATGTCTGGGACATGTGTCCCCTCAAACAATTTGTAATGCAGGGATAGAGGAGATTCTCTCTTCATCATAGAGTCAGTGTAGTTTAAAATATTGGGGTGTTGACTCAACATAATGCCACACAATACAGTAGGGAAGGCAATGGGTAATTTGACAGCAAAAGATTCTGAATGCTTAACAGTTTGATCAAAAATATAGTTTCCAAAATTAAATTTGGACTTGGTTCCAACAGCATACAGAAATTTACCCAAACCTGTGGCAACAGTGGAAGTATGATTGGTGGGTACCCAGTTTGCAGCGCCAATCCTATGCAGAATTGCATACTTCACACTCAGCTTCCCTGCAGAAAGCTTCCCTTTCTTTGGCCAATGCTGGACTCATTTGGCAGTGATTTCCTTGGCAATCTGATGCTCAGAAACATCAATATCCACCATTCCTTCAGTAGGTCTGCCCAGGTACTTGTTGATCACAGCAGGGGAGAATCTAATACACTTTCCTCTGACAAACACCTTTTGATACTCATTACTCTTTCTGTTTGTTATGTCAGAGGGAATGTTGACAATAAATTCCCTGACTAGGCTTTCATAACAGTCTCCCAACTTGGTGACTGTCTTCAGTAGTCCAGCAGCCTTGATGAGTTCCATGGTCTCCTTGCAATCCAAGGCATTTCTTCCCAGTTCTCTTTCTAAAGCAAGTCTTTTTCCCAGATTTCTTGGCCCTCTTTGATGTCGAGACATCTAGTTCGACATCATCATCAGAATCAGATGAGGAAATTTCTTTCCTCTTCTTGGAAGGAATCGCGACTTTGCTTCGTCTGGATGAGGTAGGAGTGATTGGAGTGCTCTTCTTCTGTGCCATAGTCTTGATTCGTCCAGACCTCTTAATGGGGGTTTTTCCCTTCCGGCTTTGTAGTCTTTCTGCAATGCCAGGTGCCAACTTGTTGGCAATGGGTTCCTCATCAGATTCTACCTCTTCTAGGTCAATGAGGTCACCTGGAGCAGGTTCTAGTGCCCGTGGTGCAGGGGTCTCCTCTGTGGCTTGATCATCTTCCTCTGTTGATCTCTCTTTGCTGGGGGAAGAGAGTACTTCAGCATTTGGGCCGGAAGATGTTGGAACATCTTTCTCAGCATCAGGAACAGAGGCGTCTTTCAAAATGCTACTCACAATACTGCGGATTTTCTTGTCCATCTCCGTGTCTACTTCCCTAGGACTTGTTGCAAGGCTAGGGTTTTCAGCAATCTTCACTCCCTGTTGTCTTCTGGGAACCAGTTTCTCAGGGACAGAAGCTTGACCAGGAATTATTTGTATGGGTTGGATGTTGAATTCTGGTTGTTCCTGGTGCGGAGATGATGGTACAGAGGGTGAACCAGGAGCTGAAGTTTCTTTTGGTGAGGTAGCCATGGAAAAGCAGAGCGTTTGGAATGATTTCGTAAATTTCTGAGAGCTGTTGGGGAATGCAGAAAACGAGATTAACACGAAAATATAAGTTTGGATGAGGAATGTAGAGGGACGTGTGAAGCAACGGTCGAATTTGCTTTGGTTCAGTAGTGAACGTGCTATTAATGTTAAGTGATTCGTTTGGGCACGTTCAGATATCAGTAGTTGCTACAATTCCTCTAGCAGACAAATGCCCAGCTTGCCCCTCAGTTTTTCAAACTGATTTGCATCCAATGCCTTTGTGAAAATATCTGCTATTTGTTCCTCAGTGTCAACATGCTCCAGTGTGATAACTTTATCATCAACAAGCTCTCTGATATAGTGATGTCTAATGTCAATGTGCTTGGTTCTGCTGTGTTGCACAGGATTTTTAGAAATATTAATAGCACTCAAGTTGTCACAGTATAATGTCATGACATCTTGTTCGACATTGTACTCCTTGAGCATCTGCTTCATCCAAACTAGTTGTGAACAGCTGCTTCCTGCTGCAATATACTCGGCTTCTGCAGTAGATAGGGACACACAGTTCTGCTTCTTGCTGAACCATGAAATAAGATTGTTGCCCAGATAGAAGCATCCACCAGAAGTGCTTTTTCTGTCATCTGCACTTCCAGCCCAATCAGCATCACAATACCCAACCAGCATTGAATCTGAACAATGACAGTACATAATCCCATAGTCACTGGTGCCATTTACATATTTCAGAATTCTCTTTACTTGAGTCAAGTGACTTATCTTAGGATTGGCTTGATATCTTGCACAAACACCTACTGCATAGGTGATGTCGGGTCTGCTAGCTGTTAAATATAGTAAGCTCCCAATCATGCTTCTGTACAGACTTTGATCAACACTGGTGCCAGCTTCATCTTTTGACAGCTTCAAGTGAGTAGGTGCAGGTGTTCTTTTATGGCTGGAATTCTCCATCCCAAACTTCTTGACAATGTTCTTTGCATACTTGCTTTGTGAGAGGAATATGGAGTCTTCCATCTGCTTCACTTGGAGTCCCAGAAAATAAGTCAGCTCTCCAACAAGACTCATTTCAAATTCAGATTGCATCTGTTGGACAAAATGTCGAAGCATCTCATTTGACATCCCTCCAAACACAATGTCATCAACATATATCTGTGCTATCATCAAGTTATCAGCATCTTGTTTGACAAAGAGAGTCTTGTCAATTCCTCCCTTCCTATACCCTTGCTGAGTAAGGAACTCTGTTAGCCTTTCATACCAAGCTCTTGGAGCTTGCTTCAATCCATAGAGAGCCTTCTTGAGCCTGTATACATGATCTGGATGAGTTGGATCTACAAATCCCTTTGGCTGCTCCACATAGGCTTCTTCATTCAGGTATCCATTCAGAAACGCGCTCTTCACATCCATTTGGTACAGCTTGAATTTGAGGATGCAAGCTACACCAAGTAACAATCTGATGGACTCAAGTCTAGCAACTGGGGCGAATGTTTCATCAAAGTCTACACCTTCAATCTGAGTGTAGCCTTGAGCAACAAGTCTGGCCTTGTTTCTGGTTATAACACCTTCTTCATCGATTTTGTTCTTGAAGATCCACTTGGTGCCAATCACATTAGTTCCCTCGGGTCTCGGAACTAGCTCCCAGACTTCATTCCTTTTGAATTGCTCCAATTCTTCTTGCATAGCATTGATCCAGAACTCATCAGTCAGTGCCTCTTTCACATTCTTGGGCTCAATTTTGGAGACAAAACATGAGTTGGAGACAATCTCAATCTCCCTTGATCTTGTAGTGACTCCTCTGTTTGGATCTCCTATAATCAGCTCCTTGGGGTGCATCTTCTGGATTCTAATGGAGGGTCTCTTGTGAGGTTGGTTGATGTTTGATTCATCTGTAGCAGAATCAGAGTTTTCTGCATTTTCTGCACTTTCTGCTACATTGTCTCCCGATGTTCTGACATCTTCTTCGACATCCTTCTTTCTTGCTGGAGTTAGATCATCAACAACCACATTGATGGATTCCATCACAGTTCTGGTTCTGGAATTGAATACTCTGTATGCTCTGCTGTTTGTAGAGTATCCCAGGAATATTCCTGCATCACTCTTGGGATCCATCTTTCTCCTTTGCTCTCTATCTGCCAAAATGTAACATGGACTTCCAAAGATGTGGAAGTGCTTGACAGTTGGCTTCCTCCCTTTCCAGATTTCATACAGTGTGGTTGGAGTCCCTCTTCTCAGTGTGACTCTGTTGTGGATGTAGCATGCTGTGTTCATGGCTTCAGCCCAGAGATTATAGGGTAGATCTTTGGCATGAAGCATGACCCTAGCAGCCTCTTGCAAAGTCCTGTTTTTCCTTTCAACTATGCCATTTTGCTGTGGTGTAATGGCTGCAGAGAACTCATGAGTGATGCCTTCAGATGTGCAGTATTCAGTAAACTTGCTGTTTTCAAACTCTCTGCCATGGTCACTCCTGATTCTCTTGATCACACAGTCTTTTTCTCTTTGAAGTCTTAGACTCAACTCCTTAAATACTTCAAAGGTGTCTGATTTCTCTCTGATAAAGTTGACCCAGGTAAATCTGGAGAAATCATCCACAACCACATAGGCATACCTCTTTCCTCCAAGGCTTTCAACTTGCATAGGCCCCATCAAGTCCATGTGAAGTAGTTCCAGCACCCTGGAAGTGGTCTGATGTTGAAGCTTCTGGTGGGACATCTTGACTTGCTTTCCAATCTGACATTCACCACAGATTCTGCCTTCTTCTATTTTCAGATTGGGAATGCCTCTAACAGCACCTTTGTCAATGATTTTCTTCATGCCTCTTAAGTGCAGATGTCCAAATCTTTGATGCCATATTCTGACTTCATCTTCTTTGGAGGATAGACATGTGGAGGAGTAACTGGTTTCTTGAGGTGTCCATAGGTAGCAGTTGTCCTTTGATCTGCTGCCCTTCATTAGAACTTCACACTTCTCATTTGTCACTAAGCATTCTGACTTTGTGAAGTTTACATTGAATCCTTCATCACACAGCTGACTGATGCTGATCAAGTTTGCAGTCAGTCCCTTCACCAGCAGTACTTTGTCCAGACTAGGAAGTCCATCATGGACTAGCTTTCCCATTCCAGTGATCTTTCCTTTAGAACCATCTCCAAATGTCACATAGCTAGTGGAGCAAGGTTCAATGTTCACCAGGAATTCTTTGACTCCTGTCATGTGTCTGGAACAGCCGCTATCTAGGTACCAATCTTCTTTAGCTGATGCTCTAAGTGAAGTATGAACAACAAGACTGACAATCTTGTGTTTTGGAACCCACATCATCTTCTTTCTGCTGTTGCTACTTTGAGTTCCATGATGTGGATGGCCATGTAGATGATAGCAAAAGGGCTTTATGTGACCATACTTGCCACAGTAGTGACACCTCCACTTCTTTCTTTTACTTCTTTTACTCTTTTTCTGCTGCGTTCCATGATGTCGAGACCGATGTTGTGACATCGTGGCTCCAGTGCTGTTTTTGGCAGGAACAAATTCTGTCATGGTTGTTCTGCCAGCAGACTTAGGATTAAATCCAAGTCCTCTCTGGTTTCCAGCATTCTTTCCAAGCTGTAGCACCTCATCAAGCGTATCTGAGCCTTTATTCAGCATCTTTATTGATTTTGTCATGTTTTCCAGTTTAGAGTTCAGAAAACCAACTTCTCCTTTAAGCTCAGAGATCTCCTCTTCATGTGCCTCCTTTTCAGCCTCCAGATTTGCAATGACCTTCTTCAGTTGTGCTTCTTGCTGAAGAATCTTCTCACTTTTGATGCATAGTTCTCTATAGGATGTAGCAAGCTCATCAAAAGTGATTTCACTGTCTGTATCACTTGAATCTTCAGCAGATTCAAATCTCCCAGTGAGTGCATTCACATCTCTGTCAGAATCACTTTCTTGTTCACTCTCTGTATCAGATCGACATACAGAAAGTCCTTTCCTCTGCTTCTTGAGA
Organism: Glycine soja; assembly: GCF_004193775.1. Taxonomy (NCBI): domain Eukaryota; kingdom Viridiplantae; phylum Streptophyta; class Magnoliopsida; order Fabales; family Fabaceae; genus Glycine; species Glycine soja. The sequence continues at coordinate 36,049,003 of NC_041007.1, read as the reverse complement.
TGAGTGGGACATTCAGCTATGATGTGTCCATAGCCTTCACACCCATGGCATTGAATTCCTTTGCTGTGACTGGGCTTTTCATCTGACCTTTTCTGGTATTTACTGCCTTTCCTGATGTCGAAAGGGATGTTCTGGACATGTGGTCTCTGCCTCCTGTCCATTCTGTTCAGCACTTTGTTGAACTGCTTTCCAAGGAGCACAACTGCGTTAGTCAGACCTTCATTAGTATCCAGGTCATACTCACCTTCTTCTCCTTCATCATTGGACACGAAAGCCAGATTCTTGCTCTTCTTTTCAGCCCGATCCGAGAGTCCTAGCTCAAAGGTTTGAAGGGAACCAATGAGTTCATCTACTCTCATGTTGCAAATGTCTTGGGCCTCCTCTATTGCAATGACTTTCATGTCAAATCTCTTAGGCAAGGATCTGAGGATCTTTCTCACCAGCTTTTCATCTGTCATCCTTTCTCCCAAGGCAGTGCAAGCATTGGCAATTTCAAGAATGTTCATGTGGAAGTCATGAATACACTCTTCCTCCTTCATCTTCAGATTTTCGAATTTTGTGGCCAATAGTTGCAATCTGGACATCTTCACTTTGGAGGTTCCTTCGTGAGTGGTTTTCAGGATCTCCCATGCATCCTTGGCCACTGTGCAAGTGTTGATCAGTCTGAAGATATTCTTGTCAACTCCATTGAATATAGCATTCAAGGCTTTGGAGTTTCCAAGTGCCAATTCGTCTTCTTCTTTTGTCCAGTCTTCTTCTGGCTTCAATTCATTTGAGGGCTTTCCTTCTGTGTCCAGCATCTTGGGATGTTCCCAGCCTTTGATGACAGCTTTCCAGGTTCTGCTATCCAGTGATTTGAGGAAGGCCACCATTCTTGCTTTCCAGTATTCATAGTTGGTTCCATCAAGAATTGGTGGTCTGTTCACTGGTCCTCCTTCTTTCTCCATGTTCATCAGAATTTATCTCCCTAGATCTCACTCAGTGATTTCGAGTGCCTGCTCTGATACCAATTGAAATTCTGATACTGGGGACAGATGTCGTACAGGATGTCACGACATCACGCTTCAGAACATGCAGATTATATTTGACAGTGTGTACAGTTTAAACAAGTAAATAACACAAGAGAATTGTTAACCCAGTTCGGTGCAACCTCACCTACATCTGGGGGCTACCAAGCCAGGGAGGAAATCCACTAAAATAGTGTTAGTTCAAGGTCTAACAGCCACTGTTTACAACCTTCTCACCTAACCACTACCCGTGCGACCTCTACCTAAGAGCCACTCTTAGATATGAGAAACCCCGCTCACTCCCTCTCAATCACACTCCCGTGTTTACAATTAAATCAAAGACACACCAGAGATTGCTCTCTGAACAATAAGAGATCAACTCTACACACTAGAGATCAACTCTACACACTAGAGATCAACTCTACACACTCAGGTCCAACACTTGATGTTAGGGTACCATCAAGGTGGCTCACAAAACACTCAAGTCCCAAAACTCACAAAATAACTCTTCAATCCCGGACTTGGTACAAAACTCGTGCAGCCTCCATGATTATATAGCAATGTGCGTTTCTGGGCTGCAACTGCTTGTGCTGGATGAGATCTATCATTTTCCTGAAAATCTGCACTTAAAGATCTAAAAGATACAGTTTGATCTTTTAGTTTTTATCTTTAATCTTTAATCCCTGAACGAACTCTTCTACTTTGAAATTCGAACTTTAATTATCTTTTAATTCGTTCCTAAAGATAGATCATCTAATCTCTTGCTAACTGCACAATAATCTGTTAAAGATATAACAGATTTATGTGTCCAGTATTTTCGGGCAAGATGTCAGGACATCGTATCCGACATCGTGGATCCTGCAACTTCAATTCTTCATTTGTCATTTTATCTTGCCTTGTGCATTGTGCAGCCCGATCTTATTCCTTGACATAACGTTGGACATCATGTGCAGCAACTCCAGCTTTCCTTCATTGTCTAAGTGCTTATGTTTTAACAAAATCTTAGCCAATCTTTTAAAACTCCGTAGAGCTAAGCACTAACAATGATGATTAGGAAATTTTATGCAAAACTGGTCATGCATGCACCCATGTGGACACTCAAGCATCAAGTTTTTATGGTCATGTGACACTAGGGCTCAGGATTCATTTTCCCTATTTTAAGTCAACCCAGTATTTCCAAAATATGTTCTTCTATCAATTTGTGCATTCATCCAAGTCTATCTTGGGTGTTCGAAAAACTTTTCACAGCATTTACCCTTCAAATGTGTACACACATTTTTTTTTTCAAAAACTAGTTAAGATCAGTAAAATCTTTCAAAGAAAAGTTGGAAATTATCTCTTTTCACAAGCATGTTGTTTTTTAGCTAGACAACTTTTATTATTTTTTATTTTCTATTTTTTTTCTTATTCTTTTCTTGCTCGCTCTCTTCTTGCTCTCCTTTTTTCATGAGGTATTTTGCTACCTAAACATACGTATATTTTTGTGAGGTATTTTGCTATATACATGCATATCCAAGGTATCTTGCTACCTAAACATGCATATATACATTTTGTGAAGTATTTTTGCTACATACATGCATATTCAAGGTATCTTTCTACCTAAACATACATATATATATTTTGTGAAGTATTTTTTGCTACATACATGCATATCCAAGGTATCTTTCTACCTAAACATATATATATATATATATATATATATATATATATATATATATATATATATTTTGTGAGGTATGATTACCTTCCGAGCTTGTGCTTGTTTTATTTAAATTCCTAGGATCATGAGCAACTAGGTGTGTCCTGCTATGACTTGAGAAACAAAGGTGATCAAATAACAAGCAGAGATTTAAAAGGTACTAGGTTGCCTCCTAGTAGCGCTTCTTTAACGTCTTGAGCTGGACGCGTGATGGCTTGTCGGTCATTGACCTAGTACTTTGCTTACCTTTGGCTTTGGACTTGGTCGCCTATTGGTCGGCCATGGGTCGTAAGCAACGCTCTAACCTTTTTGTGGATGAGCTGAGGTGAACTCTAGAGGTGATGGTGGTGCGTCTGTTGCCCGCTGTCGGCCATCCTCAGGCTGTTGTGGTGTTTCGCCCTGCGCTTGCCTGGGGACGCAGTACTTCTTGATGAAAGCTCGATTAGTAGGGGGCCTGATGACCTTGCTGGGGGCGACAGGCACTCCGTAGAACTGACCGAGGCCTGTAATTAGAGCTTGGCAACTCCAAGACCCTGTTGGACTTCTTCGGGTCCACTGGGTGTCTTGCGGGTGCGATCCCTGCAAACAATAGATGAAATCAGAAATCAGTTGAGCGATGTGCATACTTACCTATGTCATGATGACGTGACCTTGCTAGGGGAACGGGCACCCTGTAGGACTACAGAGGCCCGTAACCAGAGCTGGAAACCCCAGGGCCCTGTTGGACTTCTCCGGGTCCACTGGGTGTCTTTGTGGGTGCCATTCCTGCAAACAATAGATGGTATCAGAAATCAGTTGAACCATATGTATACTTACCTATGTCACGATGGCATGACCTTGCTGGGGGAACGGGCACCTGGTAGGACTGGCAGAGGCCCGTAACCAGAGCTGGAAACCCCAGGGCCCTGTTGGACTTCTTCGGGTCCACTGGGTGTCTTGTGGGTGCTATCCCTGCAAACAATAGATGACATCCGAAATCAATTGAGCCATGTGCATACTTACCTATGTCATGACGGCACAAACCAACTGATACATCTGCAGGGGGAGATTGGCATTGTGGTCGCTGGGCAGAATGTTGCTAAATAGCAACGTCATCCACGTAAGGGTGGTCATGTTGGTGCGCATGATCCGCACTCGTCTTTTTGCAGCGGCACGGGGGAAATCTTGCCCCGATATGCATAGTAGATGCGTGATAGCCTCCCTCTCTGGATGTGCTCGCACAGTTGGTCGCCCTCCAATATCAGGGGGTAGCCCAGGAATCGTTGAAAGGAAACTGTGGCCCCCGTAACCGGGAGTGCAAGTCTCGGTTAAGCATCTAAAGGCAAAGGACCTTATATTCTTCTAAGGTGTGGATATGGAGCACACTGAAAGTGAGGACGCGTAGCCCTCTAAAGGCGAGGGCGTGCAGCCCTCTGCAGGCGAGGATGTGCAGTCCTCTGATGGCGTGGACATATGGTCCTCTAAAGGTGATAGGTACTAGTACCCAAGGGTCCACCTTTATGAGAAAACAAGAGATCGGCCCATCGAGAGGGTCGGTCATCCAACAAGATTGGACACGAGATGTAGGAAATCTATGCAGTTAACATGATATTAAGGGATGCAGACGCATGCAACCTTTGTTGTGAAATTTGGTAACGCTGACCTCATATGAAACAATGCAATGCAATGGAAAGTTGTACAATGTTCATGACATTCTTTCCCTATTTTGTGATTTTGATTTTGATTTAATCTTTTTGGAAAACACAGATTGACTGTCCTTTTGAAAAATGTGATAATTCATGCAACCTTATCTTATCTTTTGCAAATCTCTCCGGGAACTCCCTCAGAGTGTATGTTCTGTTTGATTTAGTCACTTGACCATTTTGGAGTGACGAGAATGGAGCCGTTTGACGTTTAATCTATTGAAATTCCAGGGCTTGTCTCCCTATTTTTTCTTGTTTAAAAACATCGACGGGTGAGAACTTTTGATCTGCCCCTATGTTCACTTGAGGCTCATGCACGATGCCACTCATTGCCCCAGTGTAAGGCTTTGAGGTACCAATTGTTATCTTTCGCCATGACCTTGTAGCTGGGAACCTATTGGGTGGAAACTTCTAATCTGCCCCTAGGTTCGCTTGAGGTTTTTGCATGGTGCCTTTCATTGCCCCAGTGTAGGGCTTAGAGGTACCAATTGTTGTCTTGTTTTCACAACCTCGTAGTGAGGAAGAAGCAGCTGATTCTTGCAAAAAGAATTTTCCAAGGACGAGAAATAGTTGAAGGATTTTTCAGTTGATGGATTAAGTCAAATGACTCCTATGTAGAAGCAAGATGTTTTGATGTCTTGATGATGCTAAAGGATCAAGTGCTTCTAAGTTTTATTCAAAACAAGAATCCAAGAAAATCAAGATATATGATCAAGTTGATCTCTAGAATCTTTAGGAAGAAGTTTCCAAATTAAAAAAAAACAAAAGGTTTGACCAAAGAATTCTATCATTTCAAATTGAGATTTGCTCTCTGGTAATCGATTACCAGCAGCTGAAAATGTTTATAACAGTCACTAGAAATTTGAATTCAAAATTTATAACGTGTAATTGATTACACATGGATGGTAATTGATTACCAGCAGTTTATTCAAATTTTTAAAACCTGTAATCGATTACACAAGTCTTGTAATTGATTACCGGAGGGGATTTTCAGAATATAATTTCCAAGAGTCATATCTATTCAAATGGTTTATGAATGGCCATCAAAGGTCTATTTATATGTGACTTGGAAACACGAATTTAAAAAGAGTTTTCATTGCCCAAAAAGTTTTATCCTCTCAAAAGATTAAGAGTTTTTCTGAACTGAAATGTCTTATCCTCTCAAAAAGATTCCTTGGTCAACCACTTGTATATTCAATAAGGAATTTTGATTGATCTTCATTTTACAATCTATCTCTTTTAAGAGAGATTTCTTCTTCTCTTCTTCTTATTTCTGAAAAGGGATTAAGAGATCGTGGGTCTCTTGTTGTAGGGGATTCTTGAACACAAGGGAAGGGTTGTCGCTGTGTGCATTGTTAATCCGAAAAGAGAGAGTGAAAGTTTAATTGGGGAATAATCTTCGTATCTCAATTCAACCCCCCTTTTTCTTAAGGTAACTAAGGCCATTTGTCCAACATCCTATTCTTGATAACTCACTTCTCTCTAAAAAGACAAACTTTTCGGAATGAGGTCACATGAACGTCTTGAAAACACAGTCAATCAAATGCTTTTTTTTTTCTTTTTGAACTTTTTTTTTATTTTGAAACTTATTTGTTTTGAACTTTACTCGTTGTTTTACGGCACCCCCACCAACGTGCAAGATGAGTAATCTCTGATTGAACGGTCTTGGAAGTCCAAACTCAGGAGCACAGGTCGCTTGAGCAAACAGACCAATGGCTTGCACCCACATTCCGGTGAAAGTTGAAAATCCTGATGAGTCATTAGAGACATCTAACAACAGCTTTCAAAATTGCCCCATGTGTGGCATCTCTTGTCAATGTCAGGATTTACACGCGATTCTCCTCAAATTTCAGCCAGCATCGATTAGACCTTGCACCTTACGCTTCAGAGCCCTACAATGCTCAATGGAACGCCCCGGGGCTTCTCCGTGACAAGCACACGTTGCGTTCGAGTCGTATTTTCGGAGAAATGAAGGTTGATGAACCTTGGCTGGGGTTATGGCTACCATTGAATTATCAAATAGATATGGGAGCAAGTCAGCATAGGACACTGAAATTGGGGTGAATTCTACAGGCTTTCTCGCTGCAAAATTCATTTCTTGGTTGGTGTTCTTGGTTTGTGCTAAAGGTGGTGTTCGTCATTGGAAGTGCGGTAGACAAACTTTGTGGTTGATTTAGGGATTGCCTTTGTGGATAACTGGGCGGTGGGTAAGGAGAAGGTTTGTTATTGGCTGAGTAATGACATTGTTGGGTTGGTGGGAAACTTGGCTGTATAGGAATGGCAGTCACAGCATGGGCTTCTCCCTCATTCTCACCCTCTTCATTTGCCCTAGTTTTTTTTGCATTTATCAAAGCATGATGATCAGATTTGCCTCTTTTCATACTTGCTTTGATCCTTTCGTCGGTGAAAACTAAATCAGCGAAGCTTGAAGGTGTGTAACCCACCATCTTTTCATAGTAGAATACTGGTAATCTGTCTATTATCATTGTCATCATTTTTTTCTCCGTCATTGAGGTGCCACTTGAGCTGCCAGGTCTCTCCTCCTTTGGGCGTATTCTTTTGAAAGATTCGTGCCCCCTTTTTGCACATGTTCTATAGTTGCATCCTATTCGAAGACATTATACTGACACTGCCTAACGAAGGCAACCACTAGGTCCTCCCAGGAATGGACTCGGGAAGGTTCCAAGTTAGTGTACCAGGTAACAACTACCCCAGTAAGACCTTCTTGGAAGGAATGTATCAACAATTCCTCATCTTTTGCGTATGCCCCCATCTTCCGACAATACATCTTTAGATGGTTCTTGGGGCAAATAGTCCCCTTGTACTTGTCAAAGTCCAACACCTTGAACTTGGGAGGGGTGATGATATTGGGTACTAGGAACAACTCTTCTAGGTTAGCAAAGGCATAATCTTCACCTCCTTCAATGGCCCTGAGCCTTTCCTCTAGATGATCCAACTTTCCCATTTCTGCCATAGCATGAGGGTTTTTACTTGTCGTGGAATGCAAGAGGTGTAGTTGTGGGTGATACTGAGGGCCCTCCAAAGGGTTTTGTAGGGGTATACCAACAACTACTTGCCCTTCAGTGGCATATCCGAGCCAAGGCTCGAAGTCGGCTAGATTGTGATGGGGAATTTCATGTGTCTCCCCCACGGTTTAAGAGACATGTGCATGATCAGTTTGGGGTTGTTGGCTCTCAATGGGTATAGGAGTGGAGTTATTGACATTCTTATTGGGAGTGTACGCCACATTGGGTGGCGTATAGTTGAGAGGCAAGCCATATGGCGGGAAGACATGCTAGTTTTGAATTTGCACATCATGGGGGGCCGTCCCTACTTCCCAAATCTTTGCCTACCATATCTGAGGTTGGATGATTCATTTGGTTGATGCCGGATGGGGACGTCGGGTTCACCTTAGCAACAACGCTGGTAGCGGCAATTGCAACCGCATTGGCTTCCATTATCTTCTTCACGCTCATCATGGCCTCCATCATTGCGGCCATTTGCTCTTTCATGGCCTCCATGTCAGCCTCCATCTACTCTTGTACCTCCTTCGCTTTACCCATTACTCTAGCTCTAGCACAGGTTCGGTGAGGGCACCGTAAAGCATGTTTTTTTTACAATGATTAAGTTCTTTTTTTTTATTTTATTTTTCAAGGAAAGAATGTAATGAGCAATGCAACCAATGAAAAGTATGGATGTACGGGAATGATGCATAGTTGAAGTATTGCGAATTTTTACGCAGGACATGGGGTTGAATCAATTTAGATTTTCAACATGGTCCATAACATCTTTGTCAAGGTGAAGCTGGAAGTAACAAGGATATCAACAATCCTAAACGTGTTTGGCAGTAGACGAAGCAATGATGTAACACGATCCATCTTTTGCCCCAATTTTTGCAAGATGGTTACTTCCATGCTTCAACTTGACTCGATGAACCTTTTCGTAAAAGCGCGAGCTTGGTTCAACCCCATAACCCAGGGAATGGCAATTTTGATCGCCAATACTTCAACAACATTTCATAGGGATGAAAGACTCGAGAATACGCATGCTATGCATGGAAAATGTAATTATGAGATTGAGATGCCCGAAGAGACATCCTTTCTTAATTAACCACGCATTAGGTACCATGCTCAATCATTTTGTTTTGTTGTTTGTGTTTTTTTTTTAATTTTAGAAATGGGTTTATGATCCCAACATGGTTGGCTCATGGTACCTAACACATGTAACTAAGAATGCATCATAAATTTTCATGCTTCCTTTTTTTTGTTTTTGTTTTGTAGAGGAAAATACAAGGATCATGTATGAGCAAACGTGTAGAACAAAAAGTATGTTGAACGCATATGATGATGCAATGACTCATGCAAAATGGGAATGTGATAACAGACAAATGCAGGAACGATATGTTCATTATGATACTGAAGAGATGTTTATGCGGTGCATGATATGAATGCATTTACGAACATGAGAGCCCGGAAAATCATCTCTCCTTACTGCGCATTTGGGGGCGCAGTGCCCCATGTGTGCAGTTAAGAAGACGATATGGATCTTTCGACTTCCCACGACAAAAGATGAGACCCACATACAACGCATGTGTGACGGCATGATGCAGATGCGCAAAAGCGCAACAGGGGGATGCACAGAGTACGACAATATCCATAAATAATTACAAGCAAAGGCGTATATTACATTTAGGACTACATGCATGGCAGTGTTTAAAACGGCACGCAGCGTGTTTGCTCCGTGCCCCTATTTTAGGGACCTACAGGATAGTATCTAGGGGTCTCTAATAACTACTCCCAATGATTCATAACTCACATGACTGTTTTCTAGAGGTATCATCACTCAAGATAATAATATTGTGGCGGTATGGAATACCAGCGACAACATATTATAAAGAGAGAAAGCTCTAGACGATGTTTCACTATTATCAAGCAAGTCAGAGACCTAGCATGATCATAGATTCACCTCCACTCCTTAAATTCCCATGAACCCGGGTATAGGGCCCCTTTTTTTCACTCAAACCCGTGGGTGCTTAGAATGCAGTGTAAAGAATGTGAAATAGACAACAGTTATTTACATTTTACACAGTTCGACAAAGGCACACACAAAGTTTCACAATTCCACAATTCTTTAAAATAGGCCTAACTCACAAAAAGTCCTCAGTGGAGTCGCCAACTGTCGCAACGTGCCCTTTTGTAGGCGAGCGAGGCGAGGCTCACGGGTGCGCTTTCCAAAGGAGGAAAGATGCGCGGAGTCACCACCAACGTTTATTTGTGGAAAACGTCGGGAAAACCGAAGGAAACCAGTCAAAATGAAAATTCTAAGTTCGGGAGTTGTATTTACGCTTGAAGAAGGTATTAGCACCTCTTACGTTTGTCTTGAAGGACAACAGCCTATTTTTTAGAATTGTGAAATTGTGTTATCTTAACTTTTATTTCTTTTTATTTTTTGAGGTCGACAAAAGCGGGGCTCTTGCTCCTACGTACCCTCCATCAAAGAGGAAATCAGACCTACGTAGTTCTTTTTTAAGCGTGAATCAAGCGATTCTTTTTACTTGAAAGGTGATCATTTTAAGACGTTGGACCTTAAAAATGATCCATTTTACTTGTTAAGAAACTGAAATGATAAACTTTCAAAACCCTATTTTAGTGACTTTTTGTGGACGAGCTTGACTAGGCGGGTTGATTTTAGCCTTAGTTTCACTTTAGTTATTAGTCAATTCAATTAAGAATGAGAAATCCCAAAGAGAAAATGTTCGATTGATTTTTCACTTTATTTTACTAAAAAGGTATTTTTTGATTATTATATTATTATTTTACCTCTTTTTTTTATTTCCAACGTGGTTACGGCACGACCGAATGGTCGAAATTCATTTTAACAGAAATTAACGGATGACACAATCCAAATGATCGGTGGAAATTTATTTTATTTTTAGATTAGGCGAGAAACGACTTAAATAAATGACTCAAGCACGTCAAAAGGGGGTACGGAAAGTAAATGAAAATGAGAATAAAAATACATAAAACAAAATGTGGACCACCACAGGTACATAGAATGAATTGAAAAGCTCGGTTTGAGGTACTTACCTGTTGAAGACTGAAGAAAACGAAGAACGAACGATGAATGTCGAAGAACGGTTGAAAATCTTCACGTAATTACTCACGGAAACGTTACGGAAGCGCCTCGGCTTGGATTTTCTTCATGGAAACAATTTTCCTTAGCAAATTTAAGAGACTACGAAGTGCCAAGAAGGCTGAACCCCTTCTCCCTTCACTCTTCCCCCTATTTATAGCAAAATAGGGGAGGAGCTTGCCACCCAGCTCGCCCAGGCGAGCAAGGTTGCTTCCTCCAGAAGCAACAGCCTTCTGGAGGAAGAATATGGAAGGCCCAAGTGGGCCTGATTGCTATTTGTACCCCCCTTTTTACTAAATGCACCCCTCTTTACCTTTTTTGGTAATTCTTTTTCCGTAACGTTACGAAAATTTACGAATTTTGTAACGATACTTATTTTTCTTCCGCAAGGTTACGAATCCTTACGGATTATGTATTTGCTCTTTTTTAGCTTTTGAAGAAGTTACGAAAACTCACGGATTGCGAAAAAACACCTCCTTTCGATTTCCGTCACCTTACGAAATTTACGGATCGCGTAAGCCTACTTCCTTTTGAGTTTCGGCATGTCTCAGGACTTCACATATTGTGCAACAAAGGGCGCCAAGTATCTCGAAGCGGCCAATCGAAGGTTGTATATCATCAAATAATAATCCCCGGACGAAATTAGGGTATGACAAGGAGTTTATCCAAACAGGGCCTAATTGTAGAGTTCTAACACACTCCTTCTCCATAACTTTTTATATAGGAGAAATAAATAAGAAGGTAAAATGAATTATGCTTCTTCCATAAGTTAAAATGAGCTTATGTATAAGTTAATTTATCAAAGTTATCTCATTTAACTTCTTCAGAAGCTAATGTTAACATATGTATAAACTAATTTTAATTAAGCTTAATTTCTTTTACCTTATTATGCTCTTTTTGTATAGATGTTTATTGAGAAATCTATCCAAATTGAGATTTAAAACCCACATAAATTTGTGATATTCAAGTGTTTGAAATTTTTTTGCTAACCCAATTTAATTATTTCCATGCACTGGTTTTACTATGCCCTGAGTTCGTGAAACACAAAGTAGAATGAATATAGGACAAAAAATTTACAATTCAAAGACCTTGACTTTATTCATGATTCCAAGGCAATTCGGATCCAGCTATGAAGATTGAAGAGGAGTAGTGGTGTAAGTGGCAACTAATTAAGCTAGCAGGTGTGTCACTACTTGAAACAATGTCTCTCAAATGTTTGGGCAACACAAGTTCATCTTAGAGACAATATCCAACAGTAATAGAAGAGATGTTCCATCAATTTTCTCTTGCCAATCTTACGAAATCCACAACCAATTTTCATGAAAACAAAATAATTCAATGTTAGATTTGTTAAATTTAGTAAACTTTATCCTCTTAAATTTAATATAAGATCTGTCATGGGTGAGCAGCTATCGTTTTTCTATTTAAAAAGGCAACACTTGCTGTTTTTAATTTTTATATACTATTATAAAAATAATTCAACTAGTAGGAAACACTGATAGGGAAAGCGCAGGGTAATGGTCTAGTTTTGAGGACCAGTGCCTCTAGAAGAGAAGAAGAAGAAAGGTAAATGATATTTTTCATTGATGATGATGTTGTTATTACATAGTAGTATTTATACTGAATTATATATAACAGAATTTGTCTTTTTGTGCTAGAGAATATCAAAATTGGTTATGCTTGTCCCCCGAACCATCGACATCATTCCCGCAAGATCTTCAAACGTAATCCTTAAGGTAAGCAGGCCTTGCAATTCTCCTTTTGGCTTTGCTTGCTAGTTGCAACCCTGTTTATGCTACTTGCTCTGCACTATCATTCGGTGACCCTTGCAAAATCACCTTGTCCTCAAGGTGATAGTCTTTTTGTAGTTTGTTCTAGTCTTCCCATGATGTATCATCAAGGGATAACCCCTGCCATTGCACCAACACTTCCCACGGGCCTCTCAGCGATGACTTCCAGTGACCCAGAATGGCCAAAGGGGAGATGACAGGCTGATCTTGAAAAACTTTATTGGGCAATTGAACTGCTTCATCGAGCTCCGGTGATCCATGGAATGGTTTCAATACTGAGCAATGTAAAACCGGATGTATGTGGGCGCCATCTGGAAGTTACAAACAATACGCTACTGGTCCAATGCATTCAACCACTCGGAAGGGCCCATAAAATCATTTGGCCAATTTGCCCTGCGCCTCCTGGGAATCCTTGACTGAGAGTTGGCGGTGAGGTATGAGTTTGAGTAATACCCAATCCCCTAGTTGATATGACACCTCGCGTCATCTAGTATCCGCAAAGTGCTTTATAGCGATTTGTGCCTTTTAGAGCCTTTTCCGAATGACTTGGAAGGTTTCTTGTCTATTTTTCAGTATATCCTCGACCGCATCCAGTTTAGATGACCCCGCAATATAATCAGGAAAATTGAATGTTTTGCACAAAGGCCCGAAGGTACTGTGGAAGCAAAGCTTCCAAGCTTATTTTGATGATGCCAAAGACTCAAGTCAAGAATCAAGATTCAAGCAAGTTTCAAGAATCAATGAGTCATTTAATCAAAAATCAAGATTCAAGAGAAAACACAAGATATGCAAGAACCTCAAGAAAAACATCAAGATAAGTATAAAAATATTTTTTCAAAGAAAAGATTGAATAACACAATTTGTCCAAAAGAATTTTTCAAAGAAAAATATTTTACCAGAGTTTTTACTCTCTGGTAATCGATTACCATAAGGCAGTAATCGATTACCAGAAGCCCAAAACAATTTTATAACTGTTTTACAAAGTAGTAATTGATTACCATGGACATGTAATTGATTACCAATGTTTTTTAACGTTGAAATTCAAATTTCAAGAGTCACAATTTGTGATAAAATATTTTCAAACTTGTGTAATCGATTACACAACATTTGTAATCGATTACCAGTATTTCTAAACGTTGGTTTTCAAATCTAAACATGAAGAAGTCACAACTGTTGATGTGTAATCGATTACACCATTATGGTAATCGATTACCAGTGACTAGTTTTGAAAAATAAATTGCCAAGAGTCACAATTTTTAAAGTGACTGGTTTTTTGAAGAAATAGCCAAGAGTCACAACTTTTAAAGTGACTGGTTTTTGAAGAAATATCCAAGAGTCACAACTTTTAAAGTGACTGGTTTTTGAAGAAATATCCAAGAGTCACAACTTTTAAAATGACTAGTTTTAAAGAAAGTCATGCCTTTTAAAGTGACTAGTTTTGAAGAAATTGCCAAGAGTCACAACTTTTAACATGATTTCTTCAAGAGCCATCAAATGGCTATAAATATGTGAGCATGGCATGAATTTTATAACTGATTTCATTCATTCTAAACATCTTCCTAAGAGTTTTTTGTTCAATACTTTCTTTGTCAAGAAAAGTTCATTGGGCAAAAACTTGTGTTATTCTATTTTCCTTTGCTCCTCCATTCTTACAAAAAGCTTTTCAAGAGACGTACTCTTGGTGAATGTTTTCACGAGAAGGTCTTCTTGGTTGTAAACACTGAACACAAGGGACCAAAGTTCCTTGGGTTCATTGCAAGAAGCCGGATTTGCTTCTTGGTTGATCACTGGACACAAAACACCAACGTCTTTTGGGTTCATTGCAAGAAGTGGGTACAACTTCTTGGTTGTTATCACTGGACACAAGGGACCAACGTTCCTTGGGGTTCATTGCAAGAAGTGGGCATAACTTCTTGGTTGTAATCAATGAACACAAAGGAGGGGATTCCTTTGTGGTTCATTACTTGTAAAGGATTTTACAAGGATAGTGGAAATCTCAAGCGGGTTACTTGGGGACTGGACGTAGGCACGGGTTGTGACCGAACCAGTATAAATCCGGTTTTGCATTCTCTCTTTCCTTAATCTCTTTTACTTTCTGTTGTGTTTATATTTCTTTAAGTTACTTTCCTTCATTTATTATTTTAGTAACTTGTTAACAAAGAAATAATTGAATCTAGGGAATAATAAAAAAAAGGGAATTTTTTTAATTAGAAATAGCCAACGAAATCTTAATTCAACCCCCCCTTCTTAATATTTCTGAGGTCGCTTGTCCAACAAGTGGTATGAGAGCAGGTTTCTTGTAGAAAGTTTTGAAACTTCAAGAAATATGGCCTCAACAAATTTCTTATTCCCAGAAGGAAATTCCATCAATAGGCCTCTTATCTTTAATGGAGAGGGTTACCACTATTGGAAAACTCGTATACAAATCTTCATTGAAGCAATAGATTTAAACATTTGGGAAGCCATAGAAATAGGACCTTATGTTCCGACCATAGTAGATGGAAGCACAACAAGTGGAAGTACAACAATAGAAAAACCTAGAGATAAATGGTCTAAAGAAGATAGAAGAAGAGTTCAATATAATCTTAAAGCCTAAAACATCATTACTCCTGCCCTAGGAATAGATGAATGTTTTAGAATCTCAAACTATACAAGTGCCAAGGAAATGTGGGACACACTTCAACTCACACATGAGGGCACAACTGATGTTAAGAGATCTAGGATTAATACTCTAACCCATGAATATGAACTTTTTAGGATGAAAACAAATGAAAACATATAAGATATGCAGAAAAGATTCACTCATATAGTTAATCATCTTGCATCACTAGGAAAAAAATTTCCTAATGAGGATTTGATAAATAAAGTTCTAAGATGTCTAAATAGAGAATGACAGCCAAAGGTAACTGCCATTACTGAATCTAAAGATCTATCTAGTATGTCTCTTGCCACATTATTTGGAAAGTTGCAGGAACATGAGATGAAATTGCAAAGACTCAATCAAAATGAAGAAAGTGACAAAAGAAAAAGGGGAATAGCACTTAAAGCCTCATCCTTTTTCCAAGAAGATATTGACAACGAGGACTTGGATAATGAAGAAGGCTTCTCTCTATTTGTGAAAAGAGTTCACAAATTTGTCAAAAGAAGAAGAAATCAAAGATCTCAAAATTTCAATCAAAATAAGGGATCACAAGAGACTTCTCTAACCCTAAGGTGTTACAAGTACAACCAACTGGGACATATAAAGGCAAATTATCCAACAAATGAGCAATGGACTGAGAAAATTGAAAAGAAAAATTATGGAGAAAGGAAGGCTAAGAAAGCCTACATTGCTTGAGACGATAATGATTCATCTGAAGGCTCTGAGAAAGAAGAGATCAACCTCTTAACAAAGAACTATGAAAGCGAAGAAGATGATTCTCAAGAAATCAAAGACTAAAGCAAAAGAGTAGAATGTTTCCTAAAAGCATCTTCTTGACAATATTATCAGTAACATCTCAAAAGAGGTAACATCTGAACTATCTCAAAGTTTGATTATTGCATTCACTTAAGTTTTATTATTATGGCTAATTGAAGATAATTCAAAAATTGTTTGATTATGTTAAAATTTATCATGATTAATTAATTATATTTAGTTTAAAGATTTGAATATACATGATTGATTGAATTTTTAGTTGATTATGCTTGAATTGATTATGTATGATTTGACATGATTGAATTCTATTAAAATTATATTGATATGCTAAAATAATTGAAATGTTATGAGTTATCATGTATGTGTTTATGACTGTTCTTTTTAATTAAGTTTTGATTCACTGATAATCGATTACCACTATGAGTAATCGATTACAGCAGAACATACTTCTTGTAATCGATTACAGTTCACACGTAATCGATTACATATATAGTATTAGTCCTGGTAATTGATTACAATAACTGTGTAATCGATTACAACGTGTCTCCCTCTATAAATACAAAACATCAGAAATGCAACCTTCGCATTTTCTTCTTCGTGACATACCTCTTTTACCCAAAACTTCAAAATCACACATAACTTCTTCATTTCTCAACCAAATCACTTCCCACAAAGCCCATTCTTCATCATTTTCAATTATCTTTCATCTCTACCGATTAAAATCCTCAGAAAACTCCTACAATGGTAGAACCATCAAAGAAGCGAAAGGGGGCTTCAACCTCTATTGCGGCCACCGAAACAGTTTTATAACTGTTTTACAAAGTAGTAATCGATTACCATGGGCATGTAATCGATTACCAATGTTTTTGAACGTTGAAATTCAAAATACAAGAGTCACAACTTGTGATAAAATATTTTCAAACTTGTCTAATTGATTACACAACATTTGTAATCGATTACCAGTATTTCTAAACGTTGGTTTTCAAATCTAAACGTGAAGAAGTCACAACTGTTGATGTGTAATCGATTACCAGTGACTAGTTTTGAAAAATAAATTGCCAAGAGTCACAATTTTTAAAGTGATTGGTTTTTTTGAAGAAATAGCCAAGAGTCACAACTTTTAAAGTGACTAGTTTTAAAGAAAGTCACAACTTTTAAAGTGACTGGTTTTTGAAGAAATATCCAAGAGTCACAACTTTTAAAGTGACTAGTTTTAAAGAAAGTCGCAACTTTTAAAGTGACTAGTTTTGAAGAAATTGCCAAGAGTCACAACTTTTAACATGATTTCTTCAAGAGCCATCAAATGGCTATAAATATGTGACCATGGCACGAATTTTATAACTTATTTCATTCATTCATTCTAAACATCTTCCTAAGAGTTTTTTGTTCAATACTTGCTTTGTCAAGAAAAGTTCATTGGGCAAAAACTTGTGCTTTTCTATTTTCCTTTCCTCCTCCATTCTTACAAAAGCTTTTCAAGAGACGTACTCTTGGTGACTGTTTTCAAGAGAAGGTCTTCTTGGTTGCAAACACTGAACACAAGGGACCAACGTTCCTTGGGTTCATTGCAAGAAGCAGGATTTGCTTCTTGGTTGATCACTGGACACAAAATACCAACGTCTTTTGGGTTCATTACAAGAAATGGGTACAACTTCTTGGTTTTTATCACTGGACACAAGGGACCAACGTTCCTTGGGGTTCATTGCAAGAAGTGGGCATAACTTCTTGGTTGTAATCAATGAACACAAAGGAGGGGATTCCTTTGTGGTTCATTGCTTGTAAAGGATTTTGCAAGGATAGTGGAAATCTCAAGCGGGTTGCTTGGGGATTGGACGTAGGCACGGGTTATGGCCAAACCAGTATAAATCAAGTTTTGCATTCTCTCTTTCCTTAATCTCTTTTAATTTCTGTTGTGTTTATATTTCTTTAAGTTACTTTCCTTCATTTATTATTTTAGTAACTTGTTACAAAGAAATAATTGAATCTAGGGAATAATAAAGAAAGGGAAAATTTTTAATTAGGAATAGTCAACAAAATCTTAATTAACCCCCTTCTTGATATTTCTAAGGTCGCTTGTCCTACAGGTACTGCTCGATAATCCTGTTCATGACTTCTGTTTGACCATCACTTTGTGGATGGTATGCAAAGCTCATCTGTAACTGTGTCCCACTGAGTTAGAATAGCTCTTGCCAGAATTGACTAATGAACAGGGGGTCCCTGTCAAAGACCAAGCTTCGAGGTAACCCATGGATCTTTCCCACAATATCCATGAATAAAGAAGTTATTGTGTGAGCTGTGTGTGAAACCAGTAACATGCCCAGATGGATTCCCTTGGAAAACGGTCAATGACGACAAGGATAACCGAGTTGTCGTGGTATGGAGGAAGTCCCATGATTAAGTCAAGGGAGAGGTCCTCCCATGGACGATGCGGTACTAGGAGAGGGCACAACAACCCCGCTATCTTCTTAGTTTCATACTTGGTGTGTTGGCAATTGACAAACTGGGCTACGAATCGCGCCACATCATCACGGAGGCCCGACCAACAGAAGTTTTCAGATATGCGGGCGAGAGTTTTGGCTACCCCCATGTGTCCACCCGTTGGAATGGAGTGATACTCAGTGAGCAGGGTGGGAATCATCTAGAGCCCACGTGGTGACCATATATGCTCTTTCTGGAGGATTAATTTATTGGCAACTGTGAAATCTGGGTGTGACGCCGGTGACTACATAATGGCATGTCGGCGATCCACGTAGGCAGGGAAATTTTCCAGCTGCTTGTGAAGTTCATCGATAAAGGTTAGGCACGAAACATAAAGGGTCATCAGCGAAGATTATTCCTGCTCTGGAAGTCGAGACAATGCATCCATAGCTTGATTGTGAGTGCCTGATCGATAAATGAATTGGTAATCATAGCCCATCAATCATGCCAAGTATGTGTGTTGCTCCGGTGTATGGATCACCTGAGTTAGCAATTCCTTGAGGCTCCGGTGGTCAGTGAAAATGGTGAAACGGTGGCCAAGCAAATATTGGCGCCATTTCTTCACCGTCGCGGTTATCGTGAACAACTCCTGCACGTAGGTGGATGCGCCTAAGAACCTGGGAGTGAAAGGCTTGCTGAAGAAGGCAATTGGGTGTCCTTATTGTGACAAGACTGCGCCCATACCTACCCCAGAAGTGTCTGTTTCCATGGTGAAGAGGAGTTGGAAGTTTGGCAGAGCTAATATCGGTGCTTTCGATAGAGCACGCTTTAAGTGTTCGAAGGCTGCTTGATCTTGATTCGACCATTGGAAGCGTTCGAGCGTGGTAATTTTCACCAAAGGTGCGGCTATGGTGGCGTAGCTTTTGATAAATTGCTGATAGAACCTGGCAAGACCTAGGAAATTGTGCACTACCTTGGTAGACTGAGGAACCGACCATTGGTGGATGGCTTCCACCTTAGAAGCTACTGGTTGCACTCCTTCGTGGGACACTAAATGGCCGAGGTATTCAACCTGAGACTGAGCAAAGAAACACTTAGATAGTTTTAAGATGAACTGGTGATCAAGCAATACTTGGAAAGCAACCTCTAAATGGGTCAGATGTTTTTGACTGATCCACTGTAAATCAGTATATCATCGAAGAAGACGATGATGAAGCGCCAGAGTTAGGGTCGAAAAAGTGTATTCATTGTGGCCTGGAAGGAAGAAGGTGCATTACACATACCAAATGGCATGACTCTGAACTCATAATGGCCATAGTGAGTACGGAAGGCTGTTTTCGAAGTATCGCCGGAGTACATTCTGATTTGGTGGTATCCTTGTAACAAATCCAGCTTCGAAAAGCAATGGGCACCACCTAATTCATCTAGGAGCTCATCTATGGTGGGGATAGGGAATCGGTCCTTGATCGTGAGTGCATTCAAGGCTCGATAGTCCATAAAAAACCTCCACGATCCATCCTGCTTCTAAACCAATAATACCGAGGAGGAGAAGGGGCTGGTGTTGGGCTGTATGAGTCTCTTCTGAAGCATGGATTCCACCTAGGTCTCAATCTCCTGCTTCTGGTAATAGGGGTAACGGTATGGTCTCACATTAACCGGAGTAGCATGAGGTAGCAGGTGTATATGGTGGGAGGGATGTTTTTGCCAGCTCCGGTAAAGTGGTCGTTAGGAAGCACAACGACATGGAAGTACATGTTATTCGGTTATTTGCGGAAGAGCCAATGAAACTGCAGCGAGGATAGGTAGTTCAGGATGGACTGCTTATCCCCCTTAAGCTCAACGAGACGGCCCTCGTGAAAGAACTTCATGCATAAGGAGTTATAGTCGGTGAGGATCGGCCCCAAAGACTTCAGCCATTGGACACCGAGGACGACATTGGCTCCCGCTATTTGCAACACATGAAGGTCTATGGTGAATTGCGTATCCTGAATGTCCATGGTAATGGCCTCACATAGGCAATTGCACTTCAATTGCTGGCTATTTCCCACCATTACCCGCAAGGGAGTTGTGGATCAGGGCGACAGACCCAATTAGGTCACCAATTGGTGCTGAATAAAATTATGCGTACTACCGCTGTCCACTAGCAGCACGACCTGATGATCACCGATGAGTCCCAGAAATTGGAGTGTCTCCGGAGCCACATTACCTACTAGAGAATTGAAGCTTATTTGGGCCGGGTACGGGTCAACCGTATCGGGTGGTTTGGGTTGCAGATCGCTCGCTTCTATATTAAGCAGAGGGGGGTCCTCGTCCTCTGTTATGAGGAGAAAAACCCTAGAGGCCCAGTGATGGCCTCTATGGTATTTCTCTTCACAATTGAAAAACATCCTGTGCTCCCTATGCGAGGCTATCTCCTTCGGAGACAATTGCTTCACAGTGGGTGGGGAAGGGCGACTGGGTAAGGGAAGCAAAGGTGGGGGGAGGACTGCGTGAAGAGGTGGAGGAGGTAAAGGCTGTGACGATCGGCCACGGGGCACTTGGCGGGTGTTGAGGAGCTTCTCCTCTTGAAGTTGGGCTAGGCCTACCGCCTGGACGAGGGTCAAGGGTTGGTGCACCTGGACCTCGCAGCAGATTTCGGGTGTCAAACCCGAAACGAAGTAGCTGAGTAAAAAGGATGGAGGAAGGTTGATGATGCAGTTGGCGAGGTCTTCAAAGTCCGATAGGTACTGCGCCACCGTCCCTTTCTGTGTCAATTTAAACAAGGCCCCAGTAGGGTCTTCATATTGGGAGGGTGCAAAGCGGGTCTAAAGGGCTTGGAGGAAGGCCGGCCACGATATGAACTAGCCGTTGCCGATCATCCATTGGAACTAGGCCAAGGCTCAGCCGTCCATATAAAATGAAGCAACGGTAAGTCGTTCCTTCTCTGGAGTACCGTGGTACTAAAAAAATTGGGTGATGTTAAAGGTCCAACCTAGGGGATCAGAGCCATCGAAGCGAGGTACGTCTAACTTGATTCTGTGGGTTACTACAGGTGTAGGTGATGGAGATGGAGTGGGGAGGATGTTGCAGGGACTGAGAGCAGTGGTGGTAGACGATGAAGAAACTCATTGAGTTTGAGGGTCATGGTTTGCAATGATTCGCTGAGGGAAAGCTGATGTGTAGTGAGTTTGCGGATAACATCCTCAAGTTTGTCTAGGGTTTTGGTGGGATCGACCATGGAAAGGAGAATGAGAGCACCAAATTGATAGGGAAAGCATAGGGTAAGGGTCTGGTTTCGAGGACCAATGCCTCCAGAAGAGAAGAAGAAGAAAGGTAAAATGATATTTTTCATTGATGATGATGTTGTTATTACATAGTAGTATTTATACTGAATTCTACATAACAAAATTTTTCTTTTTGTGCTAGAGAATATTAGAATTAGTTATGCTTGTCCCCCCAACCATCAACATCATTCCCACAAGATCTTCAAACGTAATCCTTAAGGTAAGCAGACCTTGCAATTCTCCTTTCGGCTTTGCTTGCTAGTTGCACCCCTGTTTCTGCTACTTGCTCTACAGTATCAAAAACATTATCTTAAGCCCAGCACAACAACTACCATTGTTAATTAAAAAGAAAAAACAATCAGTGCCTTGCTTCATTTGTTCTTATAAGGACAATTCTCTGGGCAACTATAGTTTGGAATGTATAACAATTGTGTATTTAATCAAAGCAATATGGAAAAATGAGAAAGAAGTGATCGCTATTAGCAATTTAATAAGCTAATTCTTAATTCCAATCTTTAAGATTTTTTCTTCTAAATTAGGAGCAAGATCAAAAGAAGATTGATTTTTTGAAGATTAACTTGCATAAATATATCATGGCATATGCTAAACATAATACACATTGATTTTCTAACAATTTCCTACGAGTTGCACATCTATACAACCACATATATAATGATTACTCTCTAATCTAAGACAATTATCACACTATGTTAAACACTTGCCACATAGTAAATCAGTAAAGACATTTTAACTAGTTACACACATAAGATATGACCATCTGGGATATGTAATTTTATCCTAGACCTTGTATGATAATAGTAGTTATGTAATTCTTCATTGAACTATAATACACTTTAAAATGAGATTGCCATGGCTATTTACCAATTTATTCCAATAATATTGGCATGAGTGTGGTCCATAATGTACTTCTTATTCAGCAAGTTTCTTTGTTATTCTAGTGCTTCTATACTACTACAAAAAATGCTATTTACAACACACTAACTATGACGGTTGCCCGAAACGTTGTTGAAGACAACGCGGTGACAGTGTTATAATTATGTGGAATGTATACAACGACAATTTTCAAATAACCATCTTTGAATGGTGAGTTAAAGGATGGTTATTTGAAAAGTCGTCTTTGAAAATAGAATACAACAATGGATTTTTCAAAACCATTGTAGTTGAATCGTTAGTACAAAGATGGTTTTAAAAAACCATTGAATAATATAACTTATTCTTGTTATATTGTTCTTTTAGTACGTCTTACCATTCCTTTGTCACTAACCATCCAATCACTCACGCGTAACCTTCTTCTCTCCTTTCATTCATCATTATCCAAGCTATGGATTCCCTCAAAGGTTAGAATTGAACTACTTCCTTGAAGCCCCCTTAGTTTTCTGTTTATGTTCGACTTTGTCTGATCCTCAAATGTTACCTCTCTGACTTGTGTGTTTGTTTTTGTGTTTACATTTGTGACCGTCAAACTCACCTACCCTATCTCACTCAAGCTCTCACTATGCCCCCTCTCTCCTGAAGCTCTGCGAAGCTATGCCGGCCTAGTTCATTTGTCAAAATTCTTCATCAAGGTGTTTGTGGAGGTAAGAACCCCTATTCGTGAATTGTTTTTTTTTTCTTCCATGTGGGTACTGTGGTTGAATCCATGGCCTTTTTGACTTTATTGTGTGTGGCTAGGGCAACAATGATTAATTATTTTTTCGTTATTACTCAATTGTTTTGAGCTCTATGACCTTAGGATTTATTGTTAGTACTAAACCAGTATGAGTGAGACATTGACCCATTCTAACAATTTGCAAACTCTACCTATTCTCTTATAGCTAGAATAAACCAGCACCAAAGCCTGAGGTAGACACTGCATTGTTAGCATTTCCCTTTCTCAAATTCTAGGTGGGAAAGCACTTGCGTGTAGTCTCAAAGAGAAATCATTGCATGATTCACAACTACCATTGTCTCAACTAATCTATCTAAAAGATGTAATTAATTTTTATTAATTCTTTTTTATAAATTAAAAAATCTGATTATACATCATTTAAAATTGGTCAGGACTATAAATATGTAGGTGATGTTTCATAAACATGTAATAATTTCTCAAATTATAGTTGGGAAAGATCTAGCATGTAGTCTCTGAGAGAAATTATTATATGATTCAAAACTGTCGTAGTCTTAACTAATTTGTTTGTAAGGCATAATTAAGTGTTATAAAAAAATTTTGTAAACTGGAAATTTTGATTTTATGTCAGTTAAGATTGGTCAGGACTATAGACAAATGATGTTGCAGACATAAGGAAGAATTTCTCAATTAGTAGGATCACAACATGCTACAAAACTTACAAACAGTAAATAAGAGGTTAAATTAAATGTATAGGATTTGGTTTAAAGTTATAACACTTAATTCTTCTGATATTCACAACTCAAAGAAAAATGATGCCAAGGAATAACTTTAGTCAACTCTTCCTTTAAACAAAACATGTATGGGTATTAAAAGTGAAATTATGACTTAACTGATGTATACACATGTAAGGTTCATCTTCTTTCTTCTGATATCCAACAACATGCATGACACAAACAATAAATATTATGAATTTTATTTTTTTCTTTGCATGAAGAAAATCATGGTGGCGTGCTACCTTTTGCATATAAAGTGATTGCATGTACTTAAGGCAACAATTAATTCAAGGTGATCAAAAGTTTTTGTATGTATTCTTTACACACTACTATAAAAAAGTGTTTCTAAGACGGTGGAAAATAGGATACAACGACAGTGGACGACCGTCGTTGTATCCAACGTTGTGGAAAGTAAAACCTTTCAACGATGGGTCAAAATCCAACGTCGTGGAAAGGGATCCACTTTCAAAGAAGGTGCTTACGTAAGTAACGTCTTTGAAAGTTTGCAAACAAAGACGGTGCTCACGTAAGCAACGTCTTTAAAAGTTCACAAACGAAGACGATGCTTACGTAAGCAACGTCTTTGAAAGTTTGCAAACAAATACGGTGCTTACATACGCATCGTCTTTGAAAGTTAGGATTCTAAGACGTTGCTTACGTAAGCACCGTCTTCGTTTGTGAACTTTGAAAGACGTTGTTTACGTAAGCACCGTCTTTGTTTGCAAACTTTCAAAGACGTTGTTTGCGTAAGCACCGTCCTTGAATTAGATATTGTTTTTAATTATTTTTATTTTTCGTGAATGATAAGTCATCACAAAATAAAAATAATTTAAAATAATATGTGTTAGCATTGTAATTAATATTAATAGTAAAATTTATTTATAAAATTAATATTTAAATGATAGATTAAATCAAAATAAGAGGTTCACAAATTATTTATATTTAATCTCATTTAAATATTAATTTTATAAATCAATATATATATATATATATATATATATATATATATTACAAGACTAACCAAAAAAAATTGTTAAGACAATTTCATACAAAAAATAAGTTATTATAAATTTAGGATATAAAGTTATTATAATTCGTAAGAGAAAATCCTAAATTAAATAATTATTTTCCAGAAAAATTAAGTGAACGACGTACCTCGGCTTTGACAGGATCGATGATTTTATCTCTTACAGCATACTGAAAAAAAAGCTGAAAAAACAAAAAAACACAACATGGAACAAATATTTAAAAATTCTCAAATTTGTATTTATAGATTTTAAACTGAAATTTAAAATCATAAAAAAATTTGAAACTTGAGAGACAAGATAACAACAATTCATTATTTAATTACTCTATTATAAGCACCAAATTCATAAAAACCTTCAATTTTCAGAGCCAGTGATTAAATTCTTCAAATAAAATCAGAAACCACACAAAATGATAATTAGAGGAGCTCTAATCCCAAATACATATTTGTAGCTAATACAGATTTGTATCCTTATCTATAAAAGCTCTTTTGATTTGTAGTACACCCTTTTTAAGGTTCTGGTTTGTCTCAAGTCAAGTTTTCATTTTGTTTTTGTTTGTGTTTTTGTTTTTGTTTCTAGTTTCTAACTATGATGGTTGAGGTTGTGGCTGAAGAGGAGACACAAGCAACTAGGTTTTTGTAAGTTGAGCCCCAGAAAGAGGACAAGGCTGCTGAACAAAATGTGGAACCAAGAGAGTCATGAGTGGAAGAAGCCAAACCCAAAATGGTGGACAAAAGCTCTTCTTCCAAGGAAGAAAGCGACTACCTTTCTGATCTCGAGGGGTTTCAAAGAAAGGCATACCGAGGCTGTTCATTCAAGTTGAAGTAACATTCAGAAGACAACCTAAACTACATATATTGATGATAAAAGCTTCCCTTTGAAGATTAACAAACTTAGGAATATGCAAGCTCTTTTAGAAAATAGAAACAACAGCGATTATATGACAAAACACATATCAAAAAGTTGTAGCATCAAAAATTGTCATTAGAACGATAGTTTGTATCATTAAATTCATGAGACTGATACTTGAAGCAAAGAACTGAGTTCACGCCAAGAGATTGTTGGCAGAATACGGGAAGCATCTGAGAAATGGGGTTTATTTTAGGTTGTGAACCGTGGAATTTCAAGTCCTGTCAATTTCGCATTTTAGACACACGTTCAACAAAGATAGGTTTGCAGAAATAATGATTAAGGAGATTCCATCAAAGAATGCAATACAAATTTATTAGAGTTAAAAATCACCACTTAAAAGGTAACCTGTACTTCCAAACATAAATGAAAATGAAAAAGACAAATCAACGAAATCAAAATATAAACAGGAATTCAAGCAACAAACCCTATATCTCATTAAACAAAAAATGTTAGGCATTAAACACACGAACCTAGAAAGCGATAAATCTTCTTGTCGCAAAACACAACTAGCTAGGGTCTCAACCCAGCCTATGAACCGAGGGAGGAAGTTTCTGAAGTTAGAAGTTCCTGAAAAGTCAAAATTGGACAATATTAGTGCAACGAAAATACAATATCTCAAACCACCACACCCAACTCTTCGTGCAACGAGGCCAATGTTACCTCTGTGAATAGTGTCACTGCAACGACCTTTGGGTTCTCAGAAGCTTAGAAACTCACTCAGAAAGGTCACTTAAAAACTCACTCATGAGGAAGGTAGCGCGGGAAGTTTTGGTGTGAAGGTGTCAAGGTGTTGCGAAACCTAGTGTCACTCAGAAACTCACTCACGAGGAACCTAGCGCGGGAAGTTTTCATTCAGTCAGAAACTCACGAAGAACAAGCGAGGAAGCTAGCGCGGGACAACTTTTATAACATATGGTTCACGACGGTGCAAATTCAACCCGTCATTGTATTTAGTGATTTCGACGACGGTGTTTAGGATACACCGTCTTTGTCAATTTTCTGATAATTACAAAAATGCCCCTGTCTAGCATACGAAAATGGTGCCAAACAAAAACGTCGTTGAATATGTAAAATATTTACCAAAATGCCACCGCCCCTGATACAAAGACGGTCGTGTTGCGACCGACTTTGAAAGTGCGTCGTAAAAAGCATTTATTTTAGTAGTGACATCTCCTTTTCTATGATCTACACGTTGAATATATTTTGGAGTGGTGAATTATTTTTACAACCTTTGTTGGATCGAGGACATTAAATTGCTTGTACAGTTTCTCTTAAGTTATTAATTTACTCTCTAATTATAATTTTTGTAATAAATTGTTATGCATATTGAGAATTTACCATGTGTTCACTCTTTTCTTTGCAAAGGTCTACTTATGTTGTTTTTGGCTACTATGAAGATTGATATGTATTTTTTATTTCTTTTTTGTGATAGCTGATGTTTATATGTCACTGTCTATCACCCTACAACTGTGTAACTGTGTTCTCTCTCTATCTTAGAGGAAATCTTGAATAAATAGTTGGTATGGATGATTCCATATTTATTGGATTAGAACTTGCTACTCTTATTAGGAACAAATATGGGAGATCTTATGATGCTCAGTTGGTAAAGAAGGTGTGTTTTTTAATAAGGGAAATTACATGTAAGATTAGCATCCAGAGTTTCTCATTACAAATTTGGTCCATAATCTCTAGCATTGTTCTCCAAAACTCACATAGTTTATGAGGAAATGAGAGGAGTTGTTCAACACTTTGTTGGATATTGTGCATTTTTTTCCTAAGTTTCACAACTGTGTTAGTGACAGTGATTTGTGTATGTGAATGTGAATGTCATAAAGCACTCATATGCTTATTTTTTGTTTGCCATATGAGAGCTGCTCGCCTATCATTAGTGAACAAGAAATAAGCTGGCATGGGGTGCTTTGGTTTCGATGGGTCCTTCTCTTTCCTGTGAACATTTTTTTAACAAACATCAATAACCACCCAAGTAAGAAGAATGGTCAAAAGGGAGGTATATGTAACTTGTTCTTCTTGCCATCTTTTTTTGCCTCTTGTTTGAATTGCATGTACTGTTCAAGAAATTCCATCACAATCCTCTACTTTTGTTCGTCTTCCAACAACGTCGTTGCCTCAGTTTCTATTTTTTCCTTTGCAATCACTTGCAAATAAGCTTCTTTCTCAGCATGGTATATCTCCTCATAAGGTTTTTTTTTTCTCTTCTGCACTAATAGTCTTCCATTTAGTCCCCAGCATGGTTGAAATTTCCTTAAATTCTAGCTTTGGGTTTGCTTTCTTGACCTGCACGAAGCCATCAATACATACAAAACATTGATTTTAACCAAAACCAACAAAAAAGAGAGAAAATAAGAAAAATTGAATGGATTATCCCAAATGATTTCCTGCTTTTACCTCACTATCTTTCATTACAGGTCGTTTCTTCTTAGAGCACCCATTCTTCTTGTTATCCTTGTTTACTTCACTATCTTTCATCACAGGCAAATTCTACCAAAAAAAAAAAGAAATACCCACATAAATAAAAATAAAACACAAGAAAATGATAAAAAAAAAGGATTTAAAAAAACAATACGCAATCACAATTTGGGTCTAGGGTTTTTGGGACCTCTACGACCATAGGCCCCAAATGCCCTCAATTTTCCACAATATCAAAGATCATGAAGATCAAAATGAAAAGATCCATAAGATTCCTTGAAGTGAACTCACCATGGTAGGTTAAAACTCCTTCAACTTTTGCAATTTTTTGAGCTCAGTCTGAAGCTTGTCTTCCTCGTAACCATGGTTTTTGAGCTCTTCTTCCTTCTACTTGAGCTCTTCTTGGGTCTTCTCCTTCTCAAGGCGCATCTACTGCAGCATTTCCAGCATCTCCAACAATATTTCTTTTCGGATAATGGCAAAATTAGTGTGGCTATGTTGATGCTAGAAAAATCAAGTTTAACCCACTTGACCATGGTCCAACATGATTTTAAAGCCAATCCAAACACACACTAGAATAAATGTGTAATTACAAGATGCTAAACATTATTTAGGTTCAACAGATAAAAAGAGAAACTAGAAAATGAAACCAGGACTAAGTACGTGAAGTTACCATGATTCAAGATATAAGTAGAAAATTTCAATAAATACAACAGTACTTCTTAGATCTAACCTTGTGTTTGGATGAGGAATTTCAAAATTTCAAGGAATTTATGATGCCTGAAATTTGAATTGATTTGATTTTAATTTGAGTAAATAGGCATTTTGGTCCCTGACTTTTGATCCCTTTTGCAAATTAGACCCTATCTTTTTTAAATGTAAAAAATAGTCCCTATCTTTGCATAAGTTTTGCAAAATAGTCTTTGCCATTAAATTTAAAAGTAACACCGTTAGTGAGGTGCATTGTTGGCAATTTTAGTGTCACATAGACTATCCAACGTGGCAAATTGTCCCAGATTGTGACACGTAGACTGGACTTTGATGCAAAATTTAAAAAGTTGTCAAATATTTTCTTCTTCACTTGCTTCTTCTTCCTTAAATTAGGGTTTCTAAAGCTTCTCTCCTCTAATATTATTAGTATGTAAAAGTCTCTAATATTATTTTCAAAAGGGGTAGCGGCCGGCGTAGCGGAGGAGGATGGAGGAACCCTTCATCGTGATGGCGCGGCGCTGCTCCTCGTCCAGGTAATCCATGAAGCGTTGCTTTTTCTCAAAGTTTCTCTCTTAGATCAACAGCCCATTATGAGTTACGCTTCTCCATTCCACACTTCATTGTTCATGTTCATTCATTCTTAATCAAAACCAAATTCTTAGTTCTTTTTCTTCATTTTCTTATTCTCCTTCTCCTACTCTCAACATTTAGTTTATTTGTCAGCTCTTTACTTAAATAGAGTGAGTGAGGCTGCATTCAATTTTTTGGTAAAATGGGTACCATTCACCTCCTCTGTTATCTTTTTATTGTTTTAATGTTGCCCCTTTATTAATTTCACTTCTAAATGTGTTTTTGGTGGAAATTTCGAGTTGCGGTTTCTCATCTTTGCCAAAAAACAAAAAATCCCATATCAAAAGTTCTATTCTTTCTTAATGTCTCCGTGTTGTGATTCAGCATAGTTTGGTCTTATGGAAAACATAGAGGAATCTCAATTACTTGTTTCCCTTGGCCAAGTCTCTATTTTCGTTTCCCTTCTTAGACTTGAATACAAATAAAAGCATCTAACTTTATTAACCTTGATACATTTCATTTGGTTTGTAATGTTTAATTTACTTTTCTTTTTTCTCTTTCCAATTCAATTTTTATGGCATTCAGTTTATATGCTGAACTATACTATTTCAGTGGGCACATTTGTGATAAATAAAAAAACTATCCTTTGATATCAACCATTTCAATGCAAGCCCAAGATAGATATTCATAGGAAAGGCATAGTAAAGAGATGGGATGTTCTCAATCAAAGTTGGATAATGAAGAGGCAGTTAAGCTTTGCAAAGATAGAAAGTGATTCATCAAACAGGTTGTTGAACAAAGAACTCAATTTGCTACTGGACATGCAGCATACATTTAGTCTTTGAAAAGAGTTTCAATTTTCCAACATCAGGAAAAATCAAGAAAATATTTGACAACTTTTTAAATTTTGCATCAAGTCCAGTCTATGTGTCACAATCTGTGAGACAATTTGCCACGTTGGATAGTCTATGTGGCACTGAAATTGCCAACAATGCACCTCACTAATGGCGTTACTTTTAAATTTAACGGCAAAGACTATTTTGTCAAACTTATGCAAAGATAGGGACTATTTTTTATATTTCAAAAAGATAGAGTCTAATTTGCAAAAGGGGTCAAAAGTCAGGGACCAAAATGTCTATTTACTCATTTTAATTTCCTTCATTTTTCAAATGTTTTGTTTGGATAAATCAATTCAAATTTCTTTAATTTTAAATTCTTTTTTTGGATTGGACAATTCAATTTTCTCCGTGTGCAAAATTTTAATTTTATATTTTAAATAGGTGAAATTTCAATATTATATTATATACAAAACAAACACAATCTAATTTTGAAATATTAATTAAAAATTATTTTTCAATGTTTAATAATTTAAAAATATGAAATATTAATGATTTTAACTAGGGTTGTTTTGACTAACCACAATTAGTCATGTTTTTAAAACCGACATCAACCAAGGCTATTTTTTGGTCAACATCAAATAGGATTTATTTTGTCAAAGTATGCAGGGAATATTTGTTAGTTGACATCAGCCGGGGCTATTTTTTGGCTAACATTGGTTGAGTCTATTTTTCAACAAATATTAGCTAGGTTTTTTTACCAACGTCGGTTAGGGTTTTTCGGTCAACACCGGCTAGGCTTTTTTTAGCCAACATCAGCTAGGGTCTTTTCGAATGACATCGACCAAGGCTATTTTTAGCAAACGTTGGCTTGGGAATTTTTGGTTGATAAATAGCCCTTACTAACCGACGTTGACGTAAAAAACCCTAGCAAGCGTTGACAAAGAAAATCTATCCAACATCGGCTAAAAATATAGCTTGGTCGATGTTGACCAATAGAACCTACTCGACGTCAGTCAAAAAACATCATTGGTCAACGTTGGCCAAAAAATCCCTAGTTGAAGTTGGCTAAAAAATAGCCCTGGCTGATGTTGGACAAAAAACCCAAGTCAACATCGACTATAAAATAGTCTTGGCTGATGTTGGCTAAAAAATAGCTTTGATCGATGTCGACCAAAAGAACTCTAGTGGATGTCGACCAAAAGAACCTAGTCGATGTCGACTAAAAATAATCATGCTCAATGTTTGTCAAAAATACCTAGTTGTTGTTAGCGGAAAAAACCCTAGCCATCATCAACCAAAAAACTCTAGCTAATGTGGTTAAGAAATAGCTATGGTTGATGTTAGTCAAAAACCCATAATCAATGTCAGCCAAAAAAACCCTAGCCAACATTAGCTAAGAAAATCTAGTTGACGTCAGCCAAAACACCCTAGATAACATCGGCTGAAAAATAACCCTAGTCGATATTGGCTAAAAAATAGCTTTGGCTGATGTTGGCTGGAAAAACCTAGTTGACATCGGCTAAAAAAAATCCTAGCAGGTGTGTTAGTCGTCATTTACAACTAACTTTTGTATAGAAAAGTTTTATAAATGTTTATCTTTTCCCCAATTTATGGTTCTTTTTGTAGGTTTGTACATATTTTTAGGTTTAGTTTAATTTTGTTCAGTAGAAATGCCCAATAGTGTGAATTTAATGTGTTTAACTTCAGTTGCAGGTAAAAAGGATTAAGATTGTGAAGGCTTGCAGCTAGTGTCTCGCTAAGCGAGGCTTGTGCGCTTAGCGAGAATCAGGCGCTAAGTGAGGCACTCAACCGGCTTAGTGAGTTGGGAGAATCTGGAGGAGAATCTGAGAAGCATCTGCGCACTCAGCGCGTCATCATCTCGCTCAGCGAGGCGTTTGCCTCTTCTCGCACTAAGCGTGCCCAGCTTGCTCAGCGGATTTTCACTAGCTCGCGCTAAGCACGAAAATGGTGCCAAGCGAGCCTTCGAGGATAGAAAGCCCTTTTTAAGGATGAAGTTGGAAAAATCAAGAGAGTCAGCTAATTTAGAGCGTAGAGAGCATAATAGAGGCAAAAAATAGAGCAAGAAAGCCAAAAACCTCAGTTTTCAAGAGGATCTTAGGTTTAGGAGTAATTTCTAGGTTCCTAGAGGTGGAGGAGACATCCCCACCACTGTGTAATCTGTCATTTTCTTTTTAAACCCTCATCTTGTAGCTGAAAGGTGCTGCCTTGCGATGGAAGGCTAAGTATCTCTGTTGGGAAATTCTGTTGAAACTTGATGTAAATTCTTAACTATCTATTTAAAGTTGTTCTATGTGTTCATTGCTTCTATCAGCACTTAATTATTGCATGCTTTTGGTTTGATCACCCATTTGTGTATAAAGTTAGGATTTGTAGCATTGGAAAATGTATTAATCCTTAGAACTGGATAGACCAGGGCTAGATAACTGCATTGTTAGACATAGAGTGCAAGGTTTTAGTTTTAGATATGTTATGATTGTAATGTTGTTCGGTTAGGCTGAGTTCGACGAGACATCCGAGAATGAGGATTAATTAGAATTAGTCCATTCACACGATGAATCGGTATTTGGTATTTTAGTCCTTAGCATAGAACACAAAAATAACATTAAATAGAGAAAAATCTTTTAATTACATCAAGCGTTCAGTAGAAGGACCCAACGTTTTAATCATTTGTTTTGTCTCCTGTTTTGATAAGCGTATTTGTAGTTATTTTAGATTTACAGTATATACATCTTTGGTTTAATTCTATTTACATGGCTTTATATCAATGTCTGCTTGTTGAATGAAACTTCACCGAGTGAAACAAGTTCTCTGAGTTCGATACTTGGTTTATTACCGTTTTATTATTACTTTAACAACTTGGTACACTTTCCGATAAAGTTCATGACTGTCCTAGAGTTCGAACAAGCTACCTACTAGAAAGTTATTCATGACCAAAGACAACAGAAAAAATCTAGCCGACGTCGGCCAAAAAAATCATTTGGTCAACATCAACTGAAAAAACTTGGACGACAATGACCAAAAACTATCCTTGGCCGATGTCAGCAAAAAATCTCATGACTGACGTCAGTGAGAAAATAACCCTAATCAACATCATCTAAAAACAATCTTAGCCAATATCGGCAAAAAATAGCCTTGGTCAACATCATACAAAAAAGTCATGACTGTAAAAACCTTGGCCAACGTTAGTGAAAAAACAACTTATATCGATGTCGGCTCTAAAAACTATGGTCACCCATAGTTGCGAGTGTTGAACAAGAGAGAGTCATGAGCAAAAACGTAAGTTAGAGTGAGCATCTCTGTAAAAAGAATTTCAAATTCTTGATTTTTTGAGAGAATTTGAAATCCCATTATTTTAGTCAATCAAAATGATTCATAAAAATGAAATCTTCTTTCAAATATTCTATCCAAACAATTTATTTTATCATGAATCCTTTTAAATTTCCTAAAAAATGAATTCTCCATATGAATTGCTCCATCCAAACACACTATAAAGGTGATTGATTTTTTTATTAGCCTCTATAGGACATTCTTTGACGTTTGTAATCCTTTTCTTCAGTTAGTAGCACCTCTCGTGTCTTTTGTCTAGATGTTTCCTAAAATTGATACAAGATAGAAAATATGTTAATTTTTGGTAAAATTAAAGAATATATAATATTCACTTATGTGACCAGGATTCATTAGGGTGTGTTTGTATATGTGGTTAATTTTAACTATAAAATTATAACCGTGTTTTCATTTCTGTCCTATTTTCAGAAGCTTATATATGAAATAGTGAAAATAATTTTTCTATGTTGTCTATAACTACAGATGATTATGAGAAGCTTATATATTGAAAAGTTGTAATTTTTATGTTTATTACAAATAGCATAAATGATGATTGATGATAAATAAAATAGAATTCCTACATATATAAGTTGTAAATGTTGGCTGTCAACTTTTCTACTAAAAAATGTATAGAGTTTAGGTAAGTTATCAAATTTCATGATTTTTAGACATTTCCTTTAGAATGGCATACAATATGCAAGTTTATGTAGAGCTAAGTTTCTTTTCTTTTCTAAATGTCATGTACGTGTTCAAAAGATCGTCCAAGACTATTTGTAAATGTTTGTACTGATTTCTATTTCTGCATTTTCCAATGACATGAGTTTCAATCAGTTGAATGAATCAATTCCTACCAATAAGTTGTCAGAAAATATCACAACCATGTAAGAATATCTAATACTTAAATATTATACAAATTATATTCTTTTGGTTATTCTCCTTTCAAAATATGTTGGTTTTGTTTCTCCCTTAAATCTTGATTGCTACTGTGACTAGTTTATTTTTTTTCTTCCTGGTTTGTTTATTTGTGCTTGCAGATGTTGGTTTATGAATATATGCCAAGTGGAACACTAAGGGATCACCTTTCTGGTATATTTTGAGCTCTTATTAACTATTTTTTTTTTTGTTTAGTATGCAAAGGAAACAATGAAACCTATGGTTGCTGGCCAAATACGTTTTTGAGTAGCTAGAACTTGTTCAACATATTTTGTTATTATATTTTCTTGTAGTAACTATTAACGAATATTATTGTCTCATGAATTTATTATTTCCTTCATTCAATTGCATAGGAACAAAAGCAGTACGATTAGATTGATTGAAGATGACATGTTTATTGTAAACATTATATAATTATTTAATAATATATTGATAATTATTAGAGCAAAAATATTTTAGACATATTTTATTACAATTTGTCTGGATCACTGAAGTTATAGGTTTGGTTTGATATAAAACAAAATAAACATTTAAAAAGAAACAAACAAAGATGGTTTTTAGTTAAAACTGTCTTAAAAATGTGACCTTCTAAGATGGTTTTTGAACCGTCTTAGAATCTATATATTATAAAATGATTTTCAATCAGAAATCGTCTTAGAATGTCATGTTTCTAAAATGGTTTTGTCACAAAATCGTCTTAGAAACGTGACATTCTAAGATAGTTTTGACAGAAAATTGTCTTAGAAATGTGGCATTTTAAGACAGTTTCTGACTGAAAATCATCTTAGAAGATGGATTTCAGTCAAAACCATCTTAGAAATGGCACATTCTAAGATGGTTTTCAGTGAAAATCGTCTTAGAATACCAACGTTTTTTAGCATTTTCTAACCAATAAATAAATATTTTAAAGACGATTTCTAAGGGAACCAATGTAAAAAGCGACATGCGAAGACGATTGGAAAACCGTCATGGAAAGTGAACAATTCCCATGACAATGGCTTCAAAGACAGTTTGATAACCATTGTGAAATGTGTTTGAGAACTGACACTGAAAATCATTTTTTTAGTAGTGCTAATTGATTAATTCTCCAGGCCACAATAGTGCAACAATTTCTATTTTTTATTCAGTCCACAAGTCAGTTTTGCTATAACTATAACTGGAATTATGCCCAAGAATGTGTATTGAAAACTTTATTTAGAGAGGCTGCTACTACAATCCCAATGGTTAGCTTAGTTCATATATATGTGGAATGCTTATTAGATCCTAAAATAGACTTAGTTTCCCAAATTTGGAAAGTTTTATCAACTTGCTAGAGGATAACCTCTCACTTTTAGATGTTCTAAGCTTAGCATCTTGAAAACAAAGTATTGAATTTAAAAGCTTGTGTGTTGATCTTTTTTTTTTTCTTTTTTGCATCCTGGGTCTAACCTAGTTAGTAAAATAAAGTTTTCCTGATATTACTGGCTAGCCTCAAACGTCCTGTGGCATAGATTTGTACTTTAAGTTATTTTTATGTATCCCAGCTTTAGCATAATTAGTGCAATAAATAATAAATTTCACCTCATTTTTGCTTTTTAGGCCAAACAATTTGTGAATAATGCAGGTTTTGATGATACTGAAAAGAATTCACTTGATAATGATTGTCATCATCAAAAAGGGGGAGAATGTGAATGTATGAATACATGATTTTGATGATGCCAAAGAATAATAAAAAAAAGGTTGCTTTCAAGATTACTTCAACTAGCATTCAATGGTTAAGCATTGCTTCAAGATTAATACAAGGTTGCTTCAACAAACAAGCATTGCTTCAAGATTAATTCAAGATCAAGTTTTTGCCTCAAAACAAAGTGTTTCCAATAGATCAAGACTTTGGTAATCGATTACTAGACAATGTAATCGATTACCAGAAGACAATTTTGAAAAACATCTTTTTAAAAGGGTTGTGAATTTGAATTTTGAATCATATAATCGATTACTAGATGTTTGTAATTGATTACCAGCAACGGCACTTCAGAAAACACTTTGAAAAGTCATGACCCTTCAAAATATAACTATGTAATCAATTACTAGAAACATGTAATCAATTACCAGTGAAGAATTTCAGAAAAAACTTTTTGAAAAGACACATTTCTTCAAACCATTTTGAAAAGACACAAAGGGCCAATATATGTGTGTGTCTGACTTTGAAAAGAAAGAGAGAGATATTCTAAGAGAACTTAATTGCCAAATGCTCTCTCAACAAATCTTGAGCAAACACTTGCAAATCTATTGAGAGTTCATCCAGGAACTTCAAATTATATTATCATATCCAAAAGAGAGAAATTCCTCTAGGATCTTAAATTTATATCATCCACTCTAAAGGAAAGAAATCTTTTTGTTCATCTCAGAAAGTCAGTTGTAATCAAGAGACTGGTTGTCTCTTGGATTGAGAGAATTGTAATCAAGAGATTGGTTGTCTCTTGGAGAATCTTTGAACACAAGGGTGAGGGGTCCCAAGGTGTGTTCAAAGTCTGTAAAGGATTTACAGAGATAGTGGAAAATCTCAAGTGGGTTGCTTGAGGACTGGACGTAGGCACGGGAAGTGGCCAAACCAGTATAAATCGAGTTTGCATTTCTCTATTCCTTTATCTCATTTATTTTATTGCAATCAATTTTGTCTTGTACATTTAAAGAACATTATTAAATTGATTTCTACTTCTTCTTCTGCATTCTAAGCCTATCATTTAAAAAAGGGGTTGAAATTTTATTAGTGGGAATTTTGTAAGACTTAATTCACCCTCCCCCCTTCTTAAGTTATTGAGGTCACTTGTCCAACACAATTGTGCTTGGGTATAACATGTACACTTATTCTAGAGCATAGACATGTGCTTGTGGTTGTCAAGGTTGTAAATGTATTAGTCACCTCATACTCCCATTCGGTTAAAATTGGTAGCTATCTTAAGGGACTGAAACTAGAGAAGACATCAATTAAAAAACAATTTCATTGTCATTCATGCATACTATTAAACTAGATAATCCTAGTTTCATGTATTTGTCCCCTATGTTTAAACGGGAAGAAACAACCAACTAGAAATAGCCAAAGAAAAGATTCTTTTAACTTGAAACCAATAGCGACTTCAACAGCAGGCAAGGGCTCAAGAAGGTTTGGCATCAAAGAAAGGCACTAAGAGGTTTGGGGCATGAAGCGATGACCAAAGCGATGACGAGGGTGTTGGCAGACCAACGACACCTCAGTTGCACTATCACCAACCTAGGTGTCCAGTAGAATTAAACTTTGACCACCTACCACACTACATTGATCGACACCATTTCGTTCAGCAGCAACATAATGTACAACCATCAACCGGTGCACTCGAGGTTGGCATGGCCTTCGATGAATCAGCATAATGTATTCAAGCAGTCAAAGAATACAACATCATAAATCATTTTGATTGCAGAACAATTTATTCTCACCAGAGAAGAGAAGGCTAAACTTCATGTGTAAATCACATGAAAATGGTTGTACATGGAGCTTTAGCGCATGCAATTCAAAAAGGCATAAGAAATGGATTATCAAGAGTATCAGAGGTCATCACACTTGTCTCATGCCAATGCTCAGACAAGATCATCAGCAACTCAACAAACACGTCATATCACAGATCATCCAACCAATTGTCAAAACAAACCCAACCGTCTCCATCAAGACGTTGATTGCAGAGATCGAAACGTTGATAAATTATACCCCATCCTACAAAAAGACATGGTTAGCAAAGCAAAAAGCGTTGGAAATAATTCATGGAAACTGGGAAGAATCATATGCCAACCTGCCAAAACTTTTGGGAGCTTTGCAATCTTGTGTTCCCGGGACTGTGGTCGCTACTCAAACGGAATTCGTGTTTGAGGGAGGAGAAATCGTACCAGGCAAAAGAATGTTTTAAACGTGTCTTTTGGTCATTTGGTTCATGCATTAATGGGGTTGCATATTGCAAACCTATAGTACAAGTAGATGGTACATGGCTTTATGGGAAGTATACTGGCACACTATTGATAGATACAGCACAAGATGGAGCTAACCAAGTCTTCCTGATTGCCTACGCCATTGTAGAAAGGGAGACAGCTTCAGCTTGGGGGTTTTTCCTAAAGAATTTGAGAAGACATGTTACTCCGCAAATTAACATTTCTCTCATCTCAGAAAGACACCCCTCAGTTATAAGTGCCTACAACAACCCAAGTAATTTATGGGTTCAGGACACATCCCATTTCTTTTGCCTGCGCCACATTGCATAAAATTTTCTTCGCGGTAACTCAAACTGCAAATATTTAAAGAAATCACTCATGCTAGCTTGTGAGAATCTATTTTATTTCTTTGTTAAACTTTACTTTCAATTGAATTTCATAACGTAATAGATTGATTGAATATTTAGAGGCTATGCATACACGGAGAAAATACACTGGCGACATCTCAAGGATATCCGTGCGAATAAGCCAAGTGCAGCTGAATGGCTTGATCAATTACCCAAACAAAATTGTGTACAATGCTTCGATGAGGGGAAACGTTGGGGACATATGACTACCAATTTGTTTGAGTCTGTTAATCATATGTTCAAAAACACAAGACATTTGTCGGTGTCATCATTGGTTGAGGAGGTGTACTTCAAGACTACACAACTCTTTGCTATTAGAGGTCAACAAACTCAGGCAATGATCAACTCTGACTCACAGTATTCTGAAGTCGTCTCTGAGGCAATGAACAACGGTCAACAAGAATCAAATACACATTGTAAACGAATTCGACAGACACAATCACACATTTATTGTAACAGAGACCTAATCCTCACTTCAAACACCCAGACCACTTGAAAGGTTTAGAGTAATGTTACAATCCCCCAAAAGTGTGATTGTGGTGAATATCAGGCTAAACACTTACCGTACATGTTCTCACGTCATGGCTGCCTGAAAATCTATCAATGTTGATCCTATGAACTATGTGCCGCCCCTATTCACTTTACAACATATTTTGCACATCTACGACAACTCCTTTGGTTTATTGTCACACGAATCAATGTGGCAAGAATAGGAGATCACTGGGGCCCTGATCCAAGAGAAAGAGGACTACAAAGGATTGTCCAGTTTCAACTCGCATTTCTATTGAGATGGACGAAGACGAAAATGAACGGGAAAGTAGAAAAAAAATGTGGAATTTGTTGGCAACATGGTCATAACAGAAACAATTGTCCTAACATATCTTCATCTTAAGTTTTTCCTTAGCCAAATGTGATCCTTTAAGTATTTTATTGATGATATAGTGTAATGTTCTTTTATAAATACATTGTTAAACAAAAATTATTATCATTTTTAAATAAATCTAATGACATAAACAAACAAATTATATTTATTAAAATAATAATATTAAAAGTTTTAATTTTTTTACTAAAATAAATATATTATTAGACAAAATTCAGATTTTTTTAAAAAAAAATATATTCACATAAAAAATATCTTAAGTAAATTAAATAATATAACAAAAATAATTATATTTAATAATATCATTTTCTTATTAAAAAAATTAATTTAATAAAAAATGTATTTTAAAATTAATTAAAAATATATTTATATAATATAATATTTATATTATTTTAATAATTTAAATTTTAAAAAAAAATCAAACACGCCCCGAACTTCCTTCCTGTGGTGTGCAAATAGTGTAATTTGGGAAATAGTTTTTGAACAGGTGTATTGTGGGGAAAATTAAGAGAGAGAAAGTGCACTTTCGTAAAAAAAAAAAAAAAAAAAAAAAAAAAAAAAAAAAAAAACATTGATAGTAGTGCTCCTTAAATGCCACCCATTGGAGTGTGATGGCACTTGGAGTCATGGTATGTGAACACAACGCAAAACAATATGCCACTTAGAGTTTATGTTAAAAAATTAGAAGTAAATAATCAGAACATACTGAGTATTACTGGTATGCGTTATCGAAGAGAAGATAATGAATTACATTCAAGTGATTTACAAATCTGAACTTATCAAGTAACCATTTGCTAGCATAGTATAAGGAAGCTAACCTAAGTATTCATCGTAACAAAAAGTAACTGCTAACAACTTGGAGTCATGTGGTATGGGAACACAAGGCAAAACAATATGCCACATAGAGTTTATGTTAAAAAATTAAAAGTAAATAATCAGAACATACCGAGTATTACTGGTTTACATTATCGAAGAGAAGATAATGAATTACATTCAAGTGATTTACAAATCTGAACTTATCAAGTAACCATTTGCTAGCATAGTATAAGGAAGCTAACCTAAGTATTCATCATAACAAAAAGTAATTGCTAACAACTTGGAGTCGTGGAATGGGAACACAAGGCAAAACAATATGCCACCTAGAGCTTATGTTAAAAAATTAAAAGTAAATTGTTAGAACATACCGAGTATTACTGGTCTACCTTGTCAAAGAGAAGATAATGAATTACAGTCAAGTGATTTACAAATCTGAACTTATCAAGTAACCAGTTGCTACCATAGTATAAGGAAGCTAACCTAAGTATTCATCATAACAAAAAGTAACTGCTAACAGATAACACCTGCGGCCAGCTTAATTAGGATACTAACTAACACAACTGTCCTATCATACTCTTAACAGTACTAAACAAAAAATCGAAACATAACATGACTTAGAATGGAAACTGAATAAAAGAGAAATATTCTTCAGCTTTAGTTGTAAATGGGCACAACAATAACCATCATTTGTCAAATTCTAATGGTATCCTACTCCAACCTATATTGGCACAAACATCCACCATAAATTTATATGATATTCCAGTATATATTCAATACAAGCAAGTATCGATCTAATACAAACAAGGAACATGAAGTATCCAGGCTCTATTGTTATCTTAATTACGTTCGTATTTAGAACTAAAATAAGCACGTTAATTAAAAAAATCATGCAAATAAAATTTTCATATGTGTAAAACAAGGATCTAATTTATTACTTTTCATTTGATATTAATTTCTAACCTGACTCTCTTTGTGATATAGGTACATTTGACATCAATTTGAAGGGGAATTCTTCCTAATAAGGAGGGTATGGCAGAGGACTATCCGAATGGAATTAGACACATTTAATTGACTTAGTTCTTGTGTGAAACTTTGAGTTCTTATCAAAGAATGATATTCTTTGTGGCAAATCATCCTCAACTTATCAATCTCTCAAGATTGTGGCACTGTTCTTTTCATCTCCTTCTCTAATTGTATCTTTTTCTTTTTCCCAATTTCATAGAACTCCAAATTGGTTTCCGTTGTCAAAAATTGGATTCGCAAATCAGGATTCGATCACATAGCCAGAGAATAAACTTCAAACAACTTGAAGGTAGTAGACATTTTGTAAACAACTTAATTTCATAGAACTAACCATGGCATATATCTCACACATTTTCACCAAGATCGATTCCCACATCAATATAAATAACAACGTGGAAAACAAAACAATTATCAATGAAGGATGAGGAGAAACAAAACGAAACATGGAAAAGGATTTCAAATGGCAATGCGAGAAAGAGAGGAAAGTAGAGAAAGACTTGGCTAACCTTTTGTGCCCTTGTCACCATCGTGTAGTTAAGGATTTGAGGTCGCGACCTAGTTCCAGCAATTGAACGGCCGTTGCAGAGAAGAAAGTGACAGTGAGAGTGATGGTGAGAACAAGAGTGAAGTGCCGCAGTGAGTGAGAGTGAGAAGCGGGAAAACATATTATAAATAGGATAAGTAGAACGTCATTTTTTTTCTCAAAAATTGATGTTAACATCTAATTTTGGAGAAACCGATGTTAACAATCACCATATTAACATTGGTTTTCCAAAAAACTGGTGTTAAAGAATCTCGTTAATATCATTTTTTTTTAAAAAAAACCTATGTTAATGAACTCATGTTATTTATGATTATGTCATCACATTTTTAGTAACATCGATTTTATCGAAAGTCGATCTTAACGTAGCAATATCAAAATTATTTTTTCTAGTAGAGTTGGATGGTAAATGTTTGTCCAGAATAAAAAAAATTAAGTTGTTGAAGATTTTCTCAATCCACATCATCTTTATGTTGGGATTGTCACACAAAATATAGGATATTTGATGTTTTTAAACAATTTTTAAGTTTAAATATTTTCTTAAAGATGTTCTCGATTTTAAGCGTTATTCGTTCATTTTGTTGTGTAATTAGAAAGGTTGGGGGGAAATCCCCTATATATAAAATTAATTGGTTTATAATGATTATAATATAAAATAATTTGGTTTATAATAAAAAATTTATTAAATCAAATGATTCATCTTTGATTTTGTGTATCTTTTATGGTTGTCTCTTTTCTAAAATAATTTATTATATATTTTACAAACAT
Source organism: Glycine soja (assembly GCF_004193775.1). Lineage (NCBI taxonomy): Eukaryota > Viridiplantae > Streptophyta > Magnoliopsida > Fabales > Fabaceae > Glycine > Glycine soja. The sequence continues at coordinate 36,006,058 of NC_041007.1, read as the reverse complement.
AAAAAGTATAAAAATGGAGATCAATATTTTTTATAAAAATATCAAGAAAAATTTTAAACTTCACTATATATATATATATATATATATATATATATATATATATAAATGTAACACACAGCAAGAACATTTTTTATAACAACAAAGTAAGAAATAGGCATTACTGTTATTGACTAGCTATTGTCTTACATTTTATTAATTGTTATTTATTTTAACTATGATAAATTTAGAAGAAAAAAATTATTATAAGTATGATTTAGAACATAATTTCTGAATTTGTTTTCTTTTTCTTTTACTTATGGTCCATTTTCAGATGTCTCGTATGATTGAAGGATTCAAGCTTTAGCTACTGTACTTAATAATTAATTATTTGAGTATTTTGTTTTCAATATTTGTTATTTATTTATGAAACATGAAAGAAAGGTGAACAAAATGCTTTTATGTTTAGAATAATGTCATGTGTCTTATTTTATGAACAATTTCATGTGTTATTTGTTCTCAAATTACAGTAGTTATTAACATATTGTTATTTGCCCATCAAAGTACATGCAAAATAAGACCAAAATAATAAAGATTTTTAAACATTTTGTTTGTCCCGTTGCGGATGCATCAAAAAATTAGTCTAATTAAAATGAATAACAATTAATATATTAATTATAAGGGTAAATATTTGTATCATTAGGAAGTAGAAATTATACTTGCAAACAAATCTCATATATATATCACATGATATATATTTATATCAAAAGATGAAAACTTAACTCATAAGGATATCAATATATAGATAAATTATATGATTTTGCTTCAAAAAAAAGTATTATTTACAGTATTATAATATATATATATATATATATATATATATATATATAGATAATACAAAAGTGAAATTTTAGTTTAGTATCTAAATTAGCGTTATCAATACCTTGTTATAGCTAATCGAGAGAAATGTAAAATTGTTAGCCGCCATTTGAAATTTAAAAGGAGATTTTGAAAAAGATAAATCAAAATGACAGTTAACTTTATAGAAGAAAATAATATTCGAATTTGAAGATAATATATATTTTATTTTTTATATTTACTTACTGCTTGTTAAATAGTTCATGTTCAAAAATATAAAAGGACTAGTGATTTTGTCCATGCATTGCAAAATCTTATTTAAATTTTCACTACTTTATTTATATAGTTAATAAAAAATTAAAAAAACAGATAATCTATCCTTAAAAAATTAGAGACTATAATTTTTTTAAAACGAAATATAAAAGAAGTAGAAGATAAAGGGAGAGTTGTCAAATATATATGTATATTAAATAAAATAATTTTTTAAACAATTGTGAACAATTATAAAGATATTTTGCAATGATATTATAACTTTTTTTTACAAATTTCAATGATTTTTTTATTATCATTATATCAATAACAACTTATTTTGAATATCTCCTAATTAAGTATATTATTCTAAAAAAATTAAATGAAGTTTTAAATATCCTTACTATTAACTTTAAAAATAAATTTAAATAAGAATTTGGAATTATTGATGAGAGAGAAAAATCTTTAGAGTTGAAAACAATTAAAAAAACTAATAAAAAAATTGAAAAGAAAAGATAATATCAAATAAAGAAGTGAACTAGTTAAATAAATATTAGAAGAGGAAATAAGTGTGATTAGTTACATATAAGAGAAATTTTAGAAAAGTAAGTTGCAAATAGATTTGCATGTTAGGCGAGTTTGAGACAAAAGACAATCCTCCACACTCTCTTCTTTTTCATTTCAGGTTTAGTTACATACATTATTAATGATATTTGTCAATGCAAACATACATTCAATGAGAAATGACACACATTCTCAATGACACACCAGTTCGTGTCTCTCTCTCTTAAGTCCCTTCCCTTTCCTTCCATCTACATGCAATATTGAGATTGTGTTGTAGTCAATTGCTTTTACTATTTATAATTTTTATTTGGTTTATTATTTTGTTATATAGGGACGTGTAAATAGGAGTTGGTTTCTTTTTATCAATTAGTCACCCATGTTATAAGCCATGTAAAATGTGGACCAGTTATTTGTTTTCTGTTTTATATATATGGTAAGGAGGCAACTACAGTAGTTTTATTTTTAGATTGAAGAAAGAGCATTATCTCTGAAAACCTGTATGTCATTGTTCTCTTTTAACAATTGGTATCAGAGCTCCACTATAGGGGCTTGATATTGAGTGCATGTGAGAAAAACAGTGAGTGTAAGTCAAGAAAGAAACTGCAAATTTTCTCTCAAGTAGAAGGAGTTGAGAAGAATGGCAGAAGGTGGTAGTAGCAGTTTCGTGCAATCTGCAATTCCAAGGTTTGATGGTCATTATGATCATTGGACAATATTGATGGAGAATTTTCTCCGCTCCAAAGAATATTGGGATCTCATTGAGAATGGGATATTGGTGGTGGCAGATGGAATAGAGCCTACGGAGGCACAATGCAAATTGATCGAGGAGTAGAAGTTGAAGGACTTAAAGGTAAAGAATTATCTCTTACAAGCAATAGATCGTGAAGTCCTTGAAACAATCCTCAAGAGGGACACAACAAAAAATATATGGGATTCAATGAAGCAAAAATTTCAAGGTTCAACCAGGGTCAAAAGGGCTCAACTGCAAGCTTTATGCAAAGATTTTGAGATTCTTCAAATGAAGAAAGGAGAGACAGTGAATGCATATTTTTCTCGTACTCTAGCCATAGCCAACAAAATGAAGGCTCATGGTGAAAGTATGAGTGAAACAGTCATTACTGCAAAGATTTTGAGATCAATGGTCTCAAAATTTGATTATGTGGTATGCTCAATTGAAGAATCCAAAAAATTAGACATGATGACTATTGATGAGTTGCAAAGTAGTTTTCTTGTTCATGAGCAGAGGATGAGAAGTCGTGGAGAAGAAGAGAAGGTTTTGAAGATCTCCCACGAAGACAAAGCAGGTAGAGGTAGAGGTAGAGGTAACGGTTCATCCATAGGAGGTTGAGGCAGAGGAAGGGGAGGACAATCCTTCAATAAAGCTGCTATTGAATGTTTCAAATGTCACAAGTTAGGACATTATCAATATGAGTGTCCTGATTGGGAGAAAAATGCCAATTATGTTGAATTAGCAAAGGAAAAAGATGAAGAATTGTTATTAATGTCTTATGTTGAACTATAGCAAGCCAAGATGGAAGAAGTGTGGTTCCTTGACTCCGGTTGCAGCAATCATATGACTAGAAACAAGGAGTGGTTCTCAGAACTGGATGAAAGCTTTAGCTAAACTGTAAAACTTGGCAATAACACCAGAATGGTTGTTGTGGGAAAAGGTATCATTCGTATGCAAGTGAATGGATTTACTCAGGCAATTACTGGTGTCTATTATGTTCCTAAACTTAAGAATAATCTATTGAGCATAGCCAACTTCAAGAAAAAGGCTTGATTATTTTGATTCAACATGGGAAGTGTAGGGTATATCACCATGAGAAAGGATTAATTATGCAGACAGATATAAGTGGAAATAGAATGTTTTCTTTGTTGGCTACCATGATACCAAAAGCTTCTTCATGTTTCCAAATAGTATCAGAAAATGAATCTCATCTTTGGCATTGTTGGTTTGGTCACTTAGGCTACAACAGATTGAGGACACTTTTTGATAAGAAGATGGTAAAGGGGCTGCCTTCGGTCAAGATTCTGAAGAAGATATGCATAGAATGTTTAACTGGCAAGCAACACAGAGACTCTATGCCTAAGAAGAGTTTATGGAGAACATCAAACAAGCTACAACTTGTGCATGCAGACATATGCGAGCCTATTAAACTGGAATCAAACAGCAAAAAGAGGTACATCCTAAGTTTTATTGATGATTTCACTCGTAAAACTTGATTTATTTCTTACATGAAAAATCCGAAGCTTTTCCCATGTTTAGAAATTTTAAAGCTCATGTTAAAAAGGAGATTGGTGCATATATTGCTTCTTTGAGGACAAATAGAGGTGGTGAATTTACCTCAAATGAGTTTGTAGAATTTTGCAAAGATCAAGACATTAGTAGACAATTGACTGTAGCCTAAATACTCTTCAACAAAACGAAGTTGCAGAGAGGAAAAATAGAATGATAATGAACATGGTGCATTCTACGTTAGCTAAGAAGCAGGTTCCTAAAATGTTTTGGCCCGAAGCTGTAAAATGGAGTGTGGATATCCTTAATAGATGTCCTATTGTGGCTGTGCAGAATAAAACCCCAGAAGAAGCATAGAGTGATGTGAAGCCAATGGTTGATTACTTTCGAGTTTTTGGGTGTGTAGCTCATGCACATGTCCCAGACCAGAAGAGAAGCAAATTAGATGACAAAAGCAAGAAGTTTATTTTCTTGGGAGTAAGTGATGAATCAAAGGCATACAGATTATATGATCCAGTTTCCAAGAAAATCATCATTAGCAAGGATGTGATTTTTCAAGAAGATGAATGCTGGAATTGGGGCAAAAGCAATGAAGAATGCAGTTCAGATGTTTTAAAGTGGAACGATAATGATGATGATGAGAATAGCATGGAAGATGGAATAGAAAATAATGATGAAGAAGACAACATTGAAGGAGAAGGAAGTGATGTTGATACAAGAAATTCAAGTGAAACTGGTGCTTCTTCTAGTGAATCAATTGAAGATGATTCACCAATTCTGAATGAAGGGAGGGTAAGAGGACCACCATCTTAGGCAATAGACTATGTAACAGGTGAAGGTTTGTCAGATGAAGATGGTCTGAATGCTATGATAATGTTCACTGAAGGTGACCCACTTACATTTGAACAAGCTGTCAAGAGTAAGAAGTGGAGGGATGCAATGATGGCAGAGATTGAATCAATAGAAAAGAATAAGACTTGGAAGCCAACTATTCTACCAACAAGGGTGAAGCCAATTGGATTTAAGTGGCTTTTCAAGACCAAACTTAATGAGAATGGAGAGGTAGACAAGTACAAAGCAAGGCTAGTGGCGAAGGGGTATGCACAGTAGTATGGAGTTGATTATACTGAAGTTTTTGCTCCAGTTGCTAGACTTGACACCATTCGATTAATACTTGCTTTGGCAGCACAAAACAATTGGGATGTTTTTCAGCTAGATGTAAAGAGTGCATTTCTTCACGGTGAACTCAATGAAGAAATCTTTGTGCAACAACCATTGGGATATGAGAAGAAAGGTGAAGAAGGCAAAGTTTACAAGCTAAGAAAGACATTGTATGGCTTGAAGCAAGCACCAAGGACGTGGTATAGCAAGATAGAGGCTTACTTTGTTCGAGAAGGCTTTGAAAGGTGTTTATATGAACACACACTGTTCACAAAGTTGAAGGAAGTAGGTAAAATTTTAATAGTAAGTCTTTATGTTGATGATTTAATATATATTGGAAATGACAAAAGTATGTATGATGATTTTAAGAATTCCATGATGTTGGAATTTGACATGACTGATTTGGGGAGGATGAGATACTTTCTCGGGATTGAAGTAGTACAAAGTTTAGATGGGATTTTGTGTGTTAGAGAACGTATGCTCATGAAATTTTAGGAAGGTTTGGAATGGATAAAAGCAATTCAGTGAAGAATCCTATTGTTCCAGGCACGAAATTGTCAAAGGATGAAGCTAGAACCAAAGTTGATGAAACTTTGCTCAAACAGGTAGTTGGCAGTATGGTGTACTTGACTACAACTCGACCTGATTTGATGTATGGAGTGAGTCTTATTAGTAGATTCATGTCTTGTCCAACTGAATCTCATTGGCTTGCAACAAAAAGAATATTAAGGTATTTGAAAGGTACAACTAAGCTTGGAATTTTCTACAAAAAGGGTGGTTACACAAATTTGGTGGCTTACACTGACAGTGATTTTGCTGGTGATTTGGATGATCGCAGGAGCACTTTTGGCTTTGCATTCTTACTTGGTTCTGGAGCAGTTTCATGGTCTTCTAAAAAAACAGCCTGTAGTGACATTGTCTACTACTGAGACTAAGTACATATCTGTTGCGTTTTGTGCTTGCCAGTGTGTTTGACTGAGAAGGGTTTTAGAGAAACTTGGTCATAAGGAGGAAAAGAGTACTTTGATTCAGTGTGACAACAATTCTACTATACAACTATCAAAGAATTCTGTTTTTCACGGCAGATGCAAACATATTGATATAAGGTTTCATTTTCTTAGAGATTTGACTAGAGACAAAGTTGTGGAGTTGAGTTACTGTAATTCTCAAGAACAGGTTGCAGACATAATGACAAAGCCTCTCAAGTTAGAACAGTTCTTGAAATTACGGAGTATGCTGGGAATGATTGATGCATCAGTGGTAAACTAAATGTTTGTTTTCTTTTTGCATATAGTTTAAGGGAGGGGAATGTTGTAGTCAATTGCTTTTATTGTTTCTGATTTTTATTTGGTTTATTATTCTGTTATATAGGGACACGTAAATAAGAGTTAGTTTCTTTTTATCAATTAGTCACCCATGTTATAGGCCATGTAAAACGTGGACCAGTTATTTGTTTTTTGTTTTATATATATTGTAAGGAGGCTAACTGCAGTAGTTTTATTTTTAGATTGAAGAACGAGCATTCTCTCTAAAAACATGTATGTCATTGTTCTCTTTTAACAAATTGGAAGAGGAAAACATATAAGAGGAGCAAGTTTCTTAAAGACGTGTTTCAATAAAATAAACTCGCTTGTTGGTCTTTGGTTCTTTCATTCTATCTCTCAATCTGTGTATGAGCAGCAGTCATAAAATTAATTGACTCTTTACTTACTCGCCTAGATATGCATCCTTTAGACCTAGGCATGCACCTATGGATATGCATGGTCAGCCGAGTCAATTTTGCTTAAACCCAGAATCCAATCCAATCAAATTTAATTCGGTCGAGTCGATTTTTGTTAAACCTAGAATTCAATTCAATCAAATTTAATCGGTTTAATTCGATTCGATTTTCAGATTTTTTTTTTTTTAAACCCAACCTAACTCATTTATAAACGATTTGGTTCGGACTAGCGGGTTACCCATTTAAATCTTTTCTTAGAACTACTATTTTATATCATAATTTATCAAAATATCTAATATAGTTAACACAATATTATCAAATGCATAGTAGAATTGATTCATTTAATATCATCAACATAATATTCAAAAATAGACTAATACAACTTAAAATAAAATATTCTTCAACGATATTTATTATAATAGTATGAATCAACTATTTTTTGTAATAAACTTTGCTACAATCAGATTTACTACAACCAAATTTGTCACAACTAGATTTGCTGAATCAAATGAACAAAATATGATTTACTAATATTACAAACATACAGAAAAAATAAATATGAAAAAAAGTAAAATAAATAACAATATACCTTAAAGTAATACCTTAAGAACACTAGTAGTCTCAATATTTGCAGTTCCAACACTTGTCGTTCTAAAATTAATAGTATTTAAAATCAAACCAAATAACTCTAAAATTTTAAACACAATCCAGTTAACACAAAAATTAATTTATATTTTATAAAAATATAAAAATGAAATAAGAAATTACACACCTAATTCAATTTGTTGTTGCTTCATGTATTTCAACTTGCAATTCATTAACACTTTGCTTAGCATATCTTAAGCCAATTTTGGACACAAATGAGAGCTTCAGCAATAATGAGACTCAAAGAACTATGAAATGAATCTAGAATTCTACCTCTTGTACTAGTCATAAATGTAAAGTTAGATCATACCGTGAATACATGAATACCAATATGTTTCTAATCATACAGGAAAGAATCTAATATCGACATGATTTCAATTTTTACCAATTCAAAATGTCAAACTCAAGATGATCATCTCTGACATCATCCTCCAAAAACCTATCATATATATATTACATGTCCACGGGTTGGGTTAATGGATCTACAAATCTAAAGTCGTGATCTAACTTGTATATGAACAATTTTGATCGACCAATTCAATTTTAATCCAAATACATAAATGACTCAATTCAAACTGTTCGGATCGATTTAAATCAAGTTAAATTCACATGTGACCTCGTACCCATGAACACCTCTACCTACACCTCACTTGTTTTTTTTTTTTTTTTTACATTCCAGGTCTATTTTATTATTATTATTATTATTATTATTATTATTATTATTATTATTATTATTTCAATTTCTCGGCTATATGAAGAAAAAAAATAACAAAACAGTTTAAAAGTAATACTCCACCTTTAGTGTTATCAAATACGGATTTTGTAACAATTAATATATACCACTGATAGACATAATCTTAAAATTAAAATATATTGTGGAGGAGTTGTTGCCCCGTAAGTAGGTCCAAAACTACTCTATCCATGTAAATTGTTGTGGTGATTCTCAAATATTAACTATTTAGCATCATAAATGATTAAGGTACACAACCACGTATGTGTTGGTTCTTTCAAACTCAAGTCTTGGCCGGGCATCGATCTCATCCTTTATGACTGAGCTATGACAACCTTTCATCCTTCACCACAACTTCAAACTTGAAAAGTCTCAGTTTCACTGTATTTTCCAAACATCTTGGAAATAAACAGTTGACAAGAGTAGAAAGTGTCTAAATTTAATATTAAAAAAAGAGAGTTAAATATTATTAAATCAATAATAACAGTTAAGTACTAAACTCAATTTATATATATATATATATATATATATATATATATATATATATATATATCCCAAAATTAATTAAATGCTTTGATCATTTGAATTAAGGTTTCCAAATTGCTTAATATCTTTATCAACAAGCCTTATGCTTTCAAATTGATTACTATCTTCAAGTTAAGCTCAAAATATCTTCATCAACATGCCGTATGGAAGTGATCCTTTTAATTATAGTGGAAAGTGTTAGTGGAAAGTGTTGGAATTAGTTTAAAGTCAATTCAGTCCTTAATGAGTTGTACCTGAGTTGTTAGTTTGTTTTTTTGTTATTTTCAGTTAGAAGGAACAATCTGCAAATTTAAGTTTTGTAGAATAATTGTAAAGTGGTCCCTATGATGATTGTATAAAAACCAGTTTGTTCGATGAAAGTAGATTACCATTTTCAGTTTCACTATTAGTTCTCATTGTTTCACTGCTTGCTGTACAAACAAACTATAAAGGTGACAAATTTGAATGAATTTTAGTCTTGAATGATGAAGACAAGAGAGAAAGAAAGTGAGGAAGAGAATGAAACAAGGAGAACTAATTGTGAAACTAAAAATGGTAACTAGCTTTTATTGAACAAGCTGATTCCATTTATACAACCATCACAGGGACCACTTTATAATTATTCTACAAAACTTGACTTTGTAGATTGGTCTTTCTAACTGAAAATAATAGAAAATTAACTAACAAAACTATCAACTGAGATACAATTCATCAAGGACACTGAATTGACTTTGAACTAACTCCATCACTAAATTGACTTTGAACTAACTCCATCAGAAAGTCTAATTCAAGTTGGCTATTTTTCCCTTAATCATGACGCTATTCTATCGAAGCATCTTCATCACAGTGTTTCTTGTTTTTTTACGAAAGGAACACCTTTCTTAATTTCCCCTTTATAAGAGTCCTAGTTAATTAACCTATTCAACACAACCCACGCAAGAGAGCTTATACAACTGCTTGTTCTTTAATTTTGCTTCATGGAACTGCACAAATCCACACATGTGGTTCTTCTCTCAAGCCCTGGTCTGGGCCATCTCATCCCAACGATTGAGCTTGGAAAGCGCTTCGTCCATCACCACAACTTCCAAGTCACTGTTCTCGCCGTACTTCCCAAACCTCAAAAACCGAAACTGAGATATTAAACTCATCCCTCTGCCACATCATCGACATCCCTTCACCAGACCTCACTGGTCTTGTTAACGAAAACAACGGCGTCATGACTCGCCTGAGCGTCATGATGAGCGAAGCCGTACCCGCCATTAAATCCATTCTTTCCAAAATTACCCCTCGCCCCTCAGCACTCATTGTTGATATTTTCGGCACGGAGGCTATTCCCATAGCAAGAGAACTCAACATTCTCAGCTACGTCTACGTGGCTTCACACGCTTGGGTGCTAGCGTTGATCGTGTATGCCCCGGTGCTGGATGAGAAAATAGAAGGAGAATACGTTGACCAAAAGGAAGCGTTGAAAATTCCGGGTTGCAACCCGGTTCGACCGGAGGACGTGGTTGACTCCATGCTAGACCGGAACGACAGGAAGTATAAAGAGTTTCTTAAAATAGGGAACAGAATCCCGCAAAGCGATGGCCTTTTGGTTAACACGTGGGAAGAGCTTCAACGTAAAGTCCTTGAAGCGTTGAGGGAAGGAGGCTTGTTAAGTAAGGCGCTGAATATGAAGATTCCGGTATATGCTGTGGGACCCATAGAGAGGGAATCGGAATTAGAAACAAGTTCTTCAAATGAGTCGCTAGTGAAGTGGCTTGATGAACAACGGAGTGAGTCGGTTGTTTACGTGTCGTTTGGGAGTGGAGGAACGTTGTCGTATGAGCAAATGAGGGAGCTGGCTTTAGGGTTGGAGATGAGTGAACAGAGATTTGTTTGGGTGGTGCGCGCACCTATAGAAGAATCTGTGGACGCGGCTTTTTTCACTACTGGGAGAAGTGAAAGCGAGGAGGATGAGATGTCCAAGTATTTGCCAGAAGGGTTCATATCGAGGACCCGCAAAGTGGGACTGTTGGTTCCGGAGTGGGCCCAACAGGTAACAATACTGAAGCATCGTTCTATTGGAGGGTTTCTTTCGCACTGTGGATGGGGTTCGACGCTTGAGAGCGTGACGAACGGTGTTCCCTTGATCGCGTGGCCGTTGTACGCGGAGCAGAGGATGAACGCGACGTTGCTGGCGGAGGAGTTGGGCCTTGCGCTGAGGACGGCGGTGTTGCCGACAAAGAAGGTGGTGCGTAGGGAGGAGATAGAGCATATGGTGAGGGAGATTATCCAGGGTGATGAAAATGGGAAGAGCAATGGCATAAGGGAGAGAGTAAAAGAGACTCAACGAAGTGCAGTGAATGCTTTGTCCGAAGGTGGTTCGTCCTATGTTGCACTGTCTCAAGTGGCAAAAATCATAGAAGGCTGAAAGAGATGTTTTGTAGGTCATATATATGCATGGCCTTTAATTGCTGCATTCCTATTCTCTTCGTCTAAGTAGTATTTAATGGATGGAATTAGTACTATGTGATTAATTACTAGTTTGTATTATACTTTTTAGTGGAGAAATGCAATTTATGTGAAGAAAACTAGAAAAGTATGTCATAATTAGGAATATATTAAATGAAAATATGATAATTTGTGGATTACGTTTATGCCTTATCTCCAGTGAGTAGAGAGGGAGTGGTGTTAATATTTTGACTAAATATACATTATAATGATCTACTTAATTATAAATTATTGGAGGAGTAGGTTATTTTCTCCCTTGGACTCCATGCAGTAATGCATGGCTCCAATAATGGAAAGAACGTCAGCGACTGTTATAGTGGGAACTGAGGAATCTTTTTTTTATTCCTCTGTTTGGAACTTTATTGAAAGAGAGAAACTGTCTGGTGTTCTCTAAGACTCTAACCAAAGTGTGATCCTAGGTTTCCTGCAGTTTTTGGTTCTAGCCAATCTCAGGATATCCGTCAAAATCGTATTTTTTGACCTCATATTAGAATATTCGATTTTTTTCATTTTATTTTATATTTTAATTTCATAATTTTGGAAACTACAAGATATGGTGTACCGAAATAGGAAAAAAAAAAACTTCAAGATTATTGGCAAATTGGTCCCAATCCGCTGGGGTGCTTATAGTTATTAGACAACTTCCTATTGCTTACATCAAGAACAGATTTTTTGAACACTCTAGAAATTAAGTGTTTTCCTTTTTGGATAGTATATCTTTTGGACTTGGCCCAAAGGATTCTATATATTTTTCCTCATTGTATATTCCCTGGCATATGTATATCCTTCTATATTAATACATATTAAAAATTTGCCATAATTTTATTTTTTTGGCAAATTGGCTTTTTTTTAATCATGTGGTAATTGAATGTGAAATAAGCAATTGAAAATGAAATAATTGGGCACAAGCGGTTAATGTGTCAAAGCCAAAATTAAATTATTTAGATATTATTCGAATTTTCGATCAAACTTTATTTGTCTTCTAGTCAAACTCTAGATTAGTTACCGTCTTTTTACCGTCTTTTTTTTTCCTAATGAACCACATGATTAACATCAAGCTATTAAAGAATGTATCACGGACTCAGAGACAGTCAGACAGACTGGAGTCACAAGCACAATTTGAACTTTGGAGGCATATATGCATTTGGGCCTTACGATGAGGCCCTCACGCTTTGCAAATATGTGAAAAAAGGGTGTAAATAGCAATTTTTATTTTGTTTTAGGCTTAACAAATCAGACTTGTTTCAACCTTTTTTTCAATTTTTTTCTTTTTAAATGATCTGCAACAAGCATCAACAACAAAATTCTAAGGATCTCACCGACGACCAAGGGACTCACCTACGAGATGTAATGAATCAAACAGCAGACCAAACGAAAGAACAAAAAAAAAAAAACAAAAGAGGAGAAGAAAGGGAAGGAATGAGGGATACCTGGAGACCCCTCTATTGGCTCCTTTTACCTCCCTCCTTAGGATAGGGGTATGCAAAAAAATTGAGTCAGATCGAACCAGATTGTAACTAACCCGACTTGAACCAATTGCATATTTGAACTAGGTTAAGAAAAAAGTTGTCCTATTTTATAGCTGGTTTGGTTTAACCCGACCCATTTCGGCAAAAAAGAACCAGTGACCTGAACTAGTGTGCTATCTCAATCTCTCTTTCATCTAGATAGTCGACTCTCGTCTCTCTCGTTTCTGACTCTCTCGATCTATGACTGTGACTCTCAGTGGCTCACTGCCCTGCGCGTTCTGTGTCGTTCTCGTTTCTCATTTCACTTCACTCTTCAACCCATCGCGCGTGTTGTTGTTTTCTCTCTCTTCTACCTCTGGTTAGTTCATTTCTCATCATTTCCCTTTATTTATTTTTATTTCACAATCACAGCTCATAGTGTTGTTTTTCTCTTTTTGCCCTAATAGTAACAACTTCATTTTGGAATGCAAGGAGTTCAATGAAATGCTTGAGAAAGGGATTGAAATTGAAACAGGTCAGTTAAACTATTTTTCCCCCTTTTTCTTTATACCCTTTTGTTGTTGTGTTCAGATGCATGTTTCTATGAACTTTAAACATACTATGAGGTAAGGTTTTGCGTTTTCATGGAATAAGAGCTTATTTGTGTTGCCATTTGATTAAGATCTGTAAATTAATTCAAACTATGGTCCTTCATATAAAATGATTTTATTACTTCTATGGTTTGAAAAATATATTTTCATTGTAATTGCTTGATAATCCCATGTTCTCTATCTCCTCAAGACAGGTCAATTAAAGTGTTTTTTTTTTCATACCCTTTTGTGTGATGTGTGTCGTGTGCAAATGCATGCTTCTATGAACTTTAAACATGCCAGAAGGTGAGGTCATGCGTTTGTAAAGTGCCATGGAATAAGATTTTATTTGTGTTACCATTTTGTTAACATCAGTAAATTAATTTAGAACTATGTACCTTCATATAAAATGGTTGATTCTTCCTTGTGGTGATAGTATTACTTCTATGTTGTGAAATTTTTTATGTAAGGATTGAGTTAGATTGGTCAAGGCTCTGATTGCTTTTATATACTAAGGATCAATTTGTAGCGGTGCCATGAAATTATCTTGTTATCATCAGATTAACCATTGAACTATATTGATAGTTTACTCTGTTATGTTGAATAGAAATGGTTCCTCCACTTATCCATTATGTTTTGATTTGTGCTAATTATGTAGTTTGGGTATATTGTATCGACTACCTCTGCTGACATCAAGGTGTTGGAATGACCCACATTCAGGGTCACATTCCACGTTCTATTTTATTTTATTCTCATTACATTATTTTGGGAATTTTGTTATTTCTGAATCTGGTCCATTTTCCATCCACATTCAACTCATATCTTTGTAACATATTTGCAACCACCTTTAGTAATAAATCACGTACTCATCCTTTATCTCACGTACTGATAACTTTTATCTCACGTTCTGATAACAAGTTGGTTGAGCTCTGTGATGGACAAAGTCTATAAATAGGATGGAGTGCTCTCAATTTTGTATCACCAAACTCACTTCTCTATTCAGAAAAAATACATCATCTATTCAGAGCGAGTAAGGATCTGGAAAAACAAAACTGCCTTCAGGTTCGTGTATGCACCGCTTCGCGTTCGATTTGTAATGGTTGGAGGTACGCTCATAATATTTAGTTTCTGTTGTTTGATCTGAATATGTCATTTAAATTAATTTGCATGTTTAGATTAGTGCCTGTTTAATTTACACCAAGGATCATGAAGAGGCTAGGAGGAAAAATGTTGGGGGTAAGGTACCAAGCTTCTTCTACTAGTTTAATTTATTTTGTTTGCAAAACCAAGTTGGTAACTATTACTTTTTTTTCCTGTATATCTAGTTTTCCTATATGTACTGGCAAAGATGTTTTCAATGGTAAGAACTTTGATTAGAATGTGGGAGCATAGCTATGTTTGAAATGGTGTGGAGGAGTTATAGTTTGATATTGCATTTGATATATTGAATTCTGAAATTAGTTGATTTTGGCTTTCAGAAAAATTTCATGTTCAAAAACCACTATTAATTAATTATGTTGTGATTCCAATTTGATATTAAAGGGAATTCTTCAAGCTATTTCCATTCTTTGGAGCTATGTAGTTCTATGAACCCCATTTTTTTTAGATAATTAAAAAGTGAATTAATATTCACTAAATGAGTTGTAGGCTTGTATTGTTGCCATTTATTACTTTTCCCGTTTCTTCTTCATTAACTATTATAAGGGACAAAACAACAAAATATATAATATTTATTTTAACTATATTTAATTATTATTATTATTATAAGAATTTTTATTTCTTTAACTTCTATTCTTCTTCAATAAGGGACAAAATGATAAAATATAATTTATTTTAATTTTATTTATTTATCAATTCTTTTAGTTTTAAATCTTCTTTCAAGCTAAAAGTTTTTTAATAATTTTATTTATTTAGAATTAGTTATCTCACTCAATAAAAAAACATACTTATTAAAATCGTGTAAAAGTTAATTATTAGTATTGTGAGTTTTTGTTAATAGAGAAGATCGAACCTACAAACTTTTTTCTCTTTCCTTCTCCTTTAATCATCCAATCAACATTATTATATCTCCCTAAAATAAATTATTTTAATTAAGATGCATTATTAAATTATTAAAATATTTACCGTTCATTTTTAATTGATAAAATGGCTAAAAAACATTAAAAAAGGTATAAAAAAAGGCCAAAAAAGAACTTTGATCTCTTATTTACATTTTTTGTTTTAGTTTGGTTTCTTATATTATTTTTTATGGTGAGGGGGTGAATTGACTTGTAAGTTGAGGGATAAAATGGAATCTAGCTTGAGATCACTTTTTGAAGAGTATAGTAGTGGTGGAGATGAGTTTGAAGTTAGCTCACAAAAGGCTCAAGCTCAACCTAGTGAAAGGGTCGAGAATGATCCTTCTGGCTATAGTCGATATTTCCAATCAACTAGATTTAGTACATATGAATTAGATATATACCTGGAGAATGCTAGAGATAGTCGACTGGATTTGGATGTTTTGAATTAATGGAAGCTAAACTTAGGTCGATTAATTCCCAACTCTTGCAAGCATGGCAAGAGATGTGCTTGTTATACCTGTCTCTACTATGACCTTTGAGAGTCTGCCTTTAGTATCAGAGGAAGATTTCTTGATCCGTATCGTTGTTCTCTTACAACTCAAATGATGGAAGCACTTGTTTGTACACAAGATTGAATCAAAAGAACACCATCACTATTGCCTTCAAATGAAAATGAGGAATTTTTGAAGTTTGAAAGAATTGAAGGTAACAAGATTTTTTTTTCTTAAGGTAATTTTATGTACTTATTATATAATATGAATGACAACTAAAAAGTTTTCTTTATGTTTCATAACTTGTTCCCTCACCAATTGCATTGGATGTTACTCATTTAGTCTTCTTAACCTTTTTACACTTGATGATGATTGAAGAATCAAGAACACTTCTTTTTAATCTTTTTTAGTTATTAGGATTGTTATGTACTCAATTAATTTGGAGTTTGGATCTTTTGATTTGGATTGTCGCTTTTATTGAACTATTGAAAATGTGAAATTTACTTTCAGAATTCTTTTAGATGATATTAGGATGGAAATGTCAAGTGACTATTTGGTTTAATTAGTTCTAACTCCAATAAAGTTTATCTGATTTTGTAATCTGAATCTAGAATCCTTATATTTAGTTTTATTCTAATATATTTGTATAACTCATTTCTTTATTAAATGAGCATGGAATCCCTATTGGACCATATCTTTTTGAAAACTCTCAAAAGAAAGTAATAACAAATATGGTGACTTACCAAATTTGGTTATTCCTTCCTGCAGGGTTGTTAGGGTGTGACAAAAGTTGCAAGCTCATGCCAGGGGAAATGATGCTAATCTCACTGATTACAAAGGAAAGGTCATTATGGTTGTCAATGTTGCCTCACAATGATACGTACTAATTAATTAATTATATACTTTATGTACGCACCTTAGTTATCAAGGACTTGGGTTCCAAAAGTTTTAAGAATACTACCTATTTTAACTTTGGTTTGGCATAGACACACTTGTTTATGAACATAGTTTAGATTTATTCACACCATTTCCTCTAACTTCTTCTATGTTGCTAGTCAATTAGTTAACTTTAGGAGAGCTGTCCTAGACATCAAAGAAGAGTCCTTTACCAATTTTGAAAAATTCATATAAAGTGATATCTCCCTTTCAATTTTGAATAAGATCTTAATTAGTTTATTTTTTCAAGCATACCCTAAATGTATCATTCATGTTAGGTAAAAAAAGATATTAAATTAGTTATTTAGTGCTTAATTTCTTTTTTAAATTCAATTTAGTTCTTTAGTTGCTTTTTTCTCAATTTTGTCTCTAGTTTTTTAAATCAATTTAACTTAATTCTTTTATCTAAATTAGATCAATAATGTTAAAAAATCATATTTTGTAATAATTTAAAATCATCATTAAGTTATTATAAATCATTACAAAATACATATTTTTTAACATTGTTAATTTAATTTAAATGAAAAAATTAAATTAAATTGATTTAAAAAAATAAATCATCAATTTGAACTCAATTAAAAATAAAAAATTAATTTAAACCTAAATAATAAATTATAGGAAAAAAATTAATTTTTTTAAAAAATGCAGCATGCATACAGCATTAATTGTTGACTGATCACCTCGCACCACACTCTTACACGTCAAAGCTAAAAACAAACGGGTACCCAGCAGCCAAACCTGTCACCAATGGGTTAGAGTGGTGTTTTGTAACTCGTGAGTCGTGACAATGAATGGTCAAATGTTTAAAATAATAAAGTTTAATTATCCATTTTTCTATAATTTTTAAACTTATTTTTTTTTACTTCCTATAGTAGATTTTTCAATTCATAAAACTTACATTTTAATTTCAAAAAAATCTCTGCCGTTAAAAATTTTTAACTAATGAAGTTAAAAAAAATTTAAAGGCAATGACATCTTGAAAATTTAAAATGTAAACCTCAGAAATTAAAAAATCTACTTAATTATAGAGGTTAAAAGGGATAAATTTAGAAACTATAAAAACTAAGTAATTAAACAACATAATAATAACTTTGTAATAATATAATGACTTTTAAGATTTAAAAAAAATTACAATTAAGATTTTGTAGTTTTAAATTTAATGATTTTATAAAATATAAATTCATAATATTTGAAAAGAAATTATGAATTTTTAAGATTTTAAATGACTACATAAAATTTTTTAAAAACATTTAAAATTATTGATAAAGATCCATTAATTTTTTTCACCTAACATTTTATATAAAGAACTTTTAAGTCTGTTATATAACAAATCAATTTCTCTTATCATATCTACAAGTACAATAAAAATAAAATCATTCTCATTCAATTATTAATCATGTTAATTGTATAAAAATTATATATCATCTGTTAATAGTATAGATATTTGTAATCATTCGCATAATAACGATCTCAACAAAAAAAAGTATGTCCAACAATTATTTCAAAACCCATTTATAGATTTACCAACTCATGTACAAATTTTTTTTATATATATTTATTCACTTATACATGAGTCAATTTCTTACATTCATAAGAAATAAACATGTAATCAAAATGTGCAAAATTCGAAGAATTGCAAAAATCTCTTATACTATAAATTAGAAGACATGATGTTCATGAGTCAAAAAAGTAAAAAAAAAAAAATTACAAATGACTATCACTTTCAAAAAAAAAAAACAAGAGATTATCTACTATGGGAAAAGAAAAGTATGTTTGAAAAATAAAGAAAAAAGTCTCATAAAATCTCAAGGGGTGATATGATTGTCTATGTGTATTTTCTATTAAAAAGTCTTGTTCATTAAATTTCATTTTAAAAAAATTCATCAAAATTTATTTACTTTTAAATATTATAAAGACATTTTTTAAGTTATAACTTTTTTTTAATAGAATAAAAACCAATTTTATTGGATTCCTTAGAAAATCCTAATAATCTTAATTCAATATGACAAAACTTATTTATATTATTTAAACATTTTAATTGAATATCTTAAAAAAAAAATTAAAAAAAACTTTTAAAATCCTTGAAATTCTTTTAAATATTCTGATAAATTATTAAATCTTGTTAATCTGTGTTCTTATAGCATTAGTTAAAGATCTAAAATGAAAAAATATTTATTATAAAAATTATAGACAATACAATTTTACGCATCATAATAAAAAAAATTCTTTTTTTAATTCTTTAATGGAAGAAAAATAATTAATTTAATTGATAACAATGAATTTTTCTTAAATTTATAATTTTTTAAAAATTATTCTTGTTATTAATACTTATCGATCTCTTAATTATTTATAAATACATTTTCTCTCTCTTTTTTTAATAAGAATTATTTTTAATCTAAAAATAATAAATAAATAAATTATCATCATAGATTAAATTTTATAAAAAGAATAAGTATCATTTTAAATTTAGGTCTAATAAAGTATGTAATTAAGATAATGTAATAGTTAATACTTAATAACTACAATATTTTTCCTAAAAGTAAAAGTCGTAAATACTGATATTAAGGCTCCATTTGGAAGAACTTATTGAGACTTATCATATAATAATAAGGGATAAGGGATTACGAATGTGTTTGGAAAAGCTTATAAAAATGTCATATAAATGATGTATAAGATCTTTTATGCTTATTTCAATAAGTTGATTCTTGTAGTTTATTGGCTACAGCTTATGCGAAGCTTTTAAAATTGCCCAGGTTTAGATTTCTCTAAATGCCATTGAAGTTATTTTTTATTATTTTCCATGTTTATCGAGCACCCGATTTTCATTCTTCGGTTTTTTTTTTCACCAAAAAATTTCATTTCCTGTTGTTTATTTATCATAGAACTAATACAAAGTAGTTTCCATTGAGAACGGTAACGGTAAAAATTAATCAATCACATTTAATTATATTAATTTCAAATAAAAATAATAATTTTTAAAATTATTTATCATTAGATCTTGATATCAAAAATAAGAAATAATCATTAAAATTATAATATTAATTAAATGAATAATATTTTAGAAATAATAATTTTAATAAGATAAAATTAATTAAAATTTTATTACATTTTAAATCAAGAAAAATATGTTTTTTCTTATAATTAATATCTGAGAAAATAAATAGTAAGAACTTATTGAATAAGATCTTAATACCCTAAATGTATCGTTCATGTTTGGTATAAAAATTAGGTTAACAATATTAAAAAAATCATATTGCTATAAAGTTATTTTAAATCATTATAATATACATATTTTTTAATATTTTTAATTTAATATAAACAACAAAATTAAATTAAATGAATTTTAAAAATTAAATGATCAATTTAAACTCAAATAAAAAAATCAATTTAAATCTAAATAATAAATTAAAAAACTAATTCTTAAAAAAATGCAGCATGCATACAACATTAATTGTAGACTATCACCTCACATCATACTCTTACACGTCAAAGCTAAAAACAAACGGGTACCCAGCAGCCAAACCTGTCACCAATGGGTTAGAGTGGTGCTTTGTAACTCGTGAGTCGTGCCAGTGATTACAGCACCTGTCTTGTTTTACCATGGAGATATGATATGATTTTAGATGCGAAAAATATACTTTTATATCCAGGAAAAAAAATTATTAATATTATTATCACAAATTTTATATTTTTTTTAAAAATTATTTAAATATCTAAAATTAATTTATACATTGAAAGAGATTAAAAAAGTAATATAAAAAGATGATATGTGATAGAATAAAAAAAGATAAACATAAAAATTATTAATAAAATGTTTAATATTTAAGAATGTTGAAATATAACAACCTTAAAAAACCTTAATTAAATGCATGCTTTATTTGGTGCCTGCGGTGTACGTCTGTATGATTTTAGCTATTTTTTCTTTTTTTTTAAAAGGAGTTATTTTTCCTTCCAAGGCAAAAGAGTGAATATTTTTTAGAAAAAAGTTACCCAAACACCCAAACAGTCATCCCTTTAAATATATTATTATATTATTTCAACTAATGATTCCTTTATTATTGCAGGTGTTGGGTGGGGATATGATACACTGTACGGGTGTACATGTATCACGGCTCTAATTTTTATCGTAGGTAATAAAAAGCAAGAGGTGTATTTTTAACCAACAGTCAACATTAATAGGAAAATGATGGAAAGTAGCAATTTGTATAACACGAATTCTATGTCTGGCAACAAACAGTCAAAAGCAACTGGTAGTATCATGTAACCATATATTCTTGTTAAATGTCTTATCTTTATTTTTAAAAAATTTAAAACATATCCTATCATGTATAAATGACGCCCTTGCAGCACTAAAGACGTGCCCAAAATAGCATACCTACCAACTTCAATAGAAAACTTTTTGTATGTTTTTTAGGAAGATTATATTTAAACGCCCGGTTGCCAATTAACACTTACTGGGAGAGTAAAAAGAAAGAAAAATATAATAAATAATATGAATATATGATGCGAAATTAAAAAAAAATAAGGAATGTTAAATGAAATAGGTAAGAAAATGAGTATTCAAATACTATTATATTTTCTTTTAATAAACAATTATTTTTTAATGTGTTGATTATAACAGATATTTTTATGAATTTAAAGTAATTACATGTCTAAAATTTAAACTTAAACTAAAACAATCTTACTTTAGTCCATTGTACCAACATTTTAGAGTAATGATACCTAATAGAATATTAGTTAATATAATTTGAGTGTAATATTTTATTATTTTAAATATCATATATAACATTATTTTTTATTTTTCTCTATTTAGGTATTGCATAGGAGTTTGGGACGTGCATTAAACTTTTTTTTTTTCATAATTTTACAACATCCTTGCCCATGATTCCCAATAGGAAAGAAATCAATCCTTGTTTGACAGCTAGCATTGCAAGAATGCAAAAGCATTAGCGTTGTTTTGGTCACACTTGAATGTCAATAAGATATAAAATAATGAAATAATGATATATATATATATATATATATATATATATATATATATATATATATATATATATACTTTTCTCTCTCTCAACATATAGAATAACTTTAGATGTGTCCACAAAACTTTATTGTAACACGAATAGCATATAACATCATATATCTATCCTTTTTTTTTTTTTTTCTTTTCAGTCTCATAATAAGTTTATGGATTTTCCTCTTAACTCCATAGTCAATGTTCATTGAAAATTCTTCTTGTAAGTTGTTGTTGTCAAAATCTAGAGATGGTCCATGTCAGGCTGATCATGGCCGAAGTGGGCTCCAAACCTTGCACGTTGGACGGTGAGTAGCCTTTGTTGAGAGGACAACGGGAAGACCTGCAAAACAAAGAATTCTAACGCTCAAGTAAGAATAAGAGTAAGATAAGAAAGTTGTGTAAAAGGGGGAGATAAAACCTGATATTTATAAAAATGCAAGAAGAGTTTGTGTGCTTATTTGTAAAGGTTGTTATTCGGCTAACAATGCTTATAGATAATTATGTATCAATTTATAGATAATTGATATCTTATAGATAATGTCCCATTATAGATAATTGATACCTACATAAAGATAAGATTGTTGGGCAGCCCGACTGTTGAGGGACGAGTGTCTGTGCTCCTGTTCCAGGTCTGACATAGGATGCTGACGTGGTTATTTAGGTGCCACATGGCTGGACATGTATATTTTATGGACCCCGAATAGTACATAATCCCCCCAAGCTCTGAGCTAGCTTGCGGGCGAAAGAGATTATTTGATGTCGAGGGAGGTTGTCCGGTGTCGAGAGTAGTCGTCTTTGATGAATAGAAGGGTTGAGAGTTTGACGAACCCCCTAGTATGGACAAGGATAGTCCAGTGTCTAGTCTGGTAGCTAGGACAGGCGTGGGATTGTCGAGCTTGTCGAGCCCCCCAACCAAGATAGAAAATGTTCGAGTTACTTTATCTTGTGTGCAGGCACTTCATTCGTGCTATAGGAGATAGGGCATTTTGACGATTGTGCCATTTTCTGACCGTTGCAAAGTATAATTAGAGAGTGGCGCTTTGTTTCCCACTTACGCTAGCGGGTGCGAGGCACATGCAGTACCTCTTCATGCGTGGCACTCGTGGAGTGGCCATGTTTATGGAACACAGTTCGTGGGTGAATAAGGCTGAAACATGGTGCAAAAATCCAAGGCACCCTTTGAGTTCCCGCCAATTACTGAAGAGTCCACCTCCATTTTATACAGAGTGGACGTTTGATTTGAATTTACTACTTTCAAACTTTTGGACTTCTTATTTCTTCTCCCGAACTTTCTTTGCTTTTCGCTTGTGACTTCTCTTTCTTCTTCATTCCTCTTTTTGTTGTCAAGGTATGATTTCCTTTAGCAATGTCTTCTTTCATTTTGAACTTCGCCATTGGCATGGGCAGTAGTGACTCCGAGGGTTTGATTTAGCAACCCCTAGTGGACCGAGAAGTCATCTCCATTAGTGGTTCCTCCTCGGAGGAGACTCACCATGGAGTTTCTGACAGTGAGTCCTCTTCCTCAGAGAGGATGAGGGCTTTGTGCTATTCTAACGGTGGCATTTCTCGTCTTCGTGAGGGGGCATAACCTTCCATTGTTACTCACGTCGAGGAGCCTATCCCTGTTACTGTGGTCATCCTTCATTTTATTTCAAGGGGAGCAAAGAAGAATGTTGGTGAGGATTTTAGGGTGTCCCCCAGTGTTAATGTTGGGTCGCCGTTGTCCCACCCTGTTGTCGTTGGCTTTGAATGGGTGAAGGACGATGTCTTGAAGTATCATTTTTCTCTAACTTTTGTGACAAGCGTTTTCGCTTTGCAACACCAAGTGAAATTGGCAAGTCCCGAGGATTCTTGCAAGCTGGCCATCTAGGCTTAGGGGAGTGATGATTTCCCTTCTTAAGGGCGACAATGGGTAGTCCGCCCTTCTTTTTCATGTATAGGCGTCTCTTTGAAGTTCTAGGTTTTGCCCTCCCTTTGACCTCATTCCAATGTGCTCTGCTTGAGTACTTAAATGTGGCTCCCTCTCAACTTCACCCCAATAGTTAGGCCATGGTGAGGGCTTTCGAGGTCTTGTGTCCTTTCTTCAACATTCGATCCAATGGGTCAGTGTTTTTATATTTTTTCCATATAAAGTTGATAGGCAAGATTGGTTGGGTCTCCTTGAACGGTGTGTCCAAATTTTTTTTCGAGTTTGACTCAAACATATTTTGCCGCTTCAAGGACCGTTTTTTCAAGGTCCAGGCTATTAGCGTCATGGCTGATGGTTTGCCACTGATGTTCAGTCGGGACGGGGAGCCCCACTTCTCATTTTACTGGAAATCTAGCCCTACCATGTTTAATTCCTTTGATAAGGATTTGTTAACCCTTGTGGAGAGGGTTGAAAAAGTAATCTTGGATCATTTGTCGGCCTCGTTGGATGCGCGGACCATTTTGTCCCTTCTTTTGGCGAGTGATCCCATCGCCACATTGGACGGTAAATATCCTGCTTTGTGTTCTCCTTTGTATCTGGGATATATGTTGACACTTGTTGTATTATTTCTCTTTGTATTGCAAGTATAATAGGTAATTTTGCTTGGAGAAAACTAGTGAAGCAGGCCGGACCTGGTGATGGGTATATGCCTTCATTTGTTGTTGTTCCTCCTGCTGAAGAAATGGGTCAACTTGCTATTGAGGTTGACCCTGTTGTTGGTGTTGTTGAAATTCCTCCGCTCTCATTCCTCTATTTTGGCTAAAAGGAAGCGAGATGATGGTGTCGAGGTGTCGAGTAAAAAGAAATCAATGGCTTATTTGAGTCTTCGAGACTTGAGGGATGTTGTAGGGTTGATGCCCAGTCTGGGTCACTCTTTAAGTTTGCATAGTCCGCCTCTATCTCCATCAACTATTGAGGCTCCTACCCCCGCCGTCGCTATTGGTCCTGTTTCTCCTTCTTCCCTCGCTGCTCTATTAATGAAGTTGCTCTGGCTGCTGATATTAATGTACCAGTTGTTATGGCTAGTGCAACTACGACTTCTTTGTCCCTTGCTGCTACACCTTCGCTGAGTGCTAGCGTGGCAGCTGTGAGTTTTCTTCAAATGTTGCCTCCTTCTGCAATTCCTTTGGCTCCCCCTTCAACTGTATCGACATCGCCTGCCAGCACTTCTCGCCCCCGCGTTTACTTGGACCACATCTACACTACCAATGACTCTGATTCCTTGTGGAGTGTGGGTTACAAGCCAGAGCAGAAAACCTCGATTGGCTTTGTGTCAACCTTCAATAAAAATCTCATTCGGTCAGTTGGGGTTCATAATGCTAATGACATTGCCAAGGTCTTTCTTTAAAGGGGGTTGGCGATCTTAGAGGAAAATGGACACCACCACCAAGAGGCTCTGAACAAGGTGGCATCCTTGGAAACTGAGGTTGCCAAGTGGAGGGCTACTGCTCGCACGGTTTGGAGAGTGGAGTGTCCAAAGGTAACCAATGCCACTATCGCCCTTGCTGAGTCTGTGAGATCGAACCACCAATTGTATTCCAAAGTTGGCAGCATCCTTGCTAAGTTGTTGTGAACCGGGCTAGATGGTGATGAGTTGTATGATAGCACTTGCATGTGAAAAGGCTGACTTGGGTGGCAAGATAGAGGGTGTTGCGGTCGAGAAGGATGAGCTTTTGAAGATGGTGTCTGAACTCGAGGCTAGGCTAAAGGAATTTGAGTTGGAGGCGTCTAAAGAGAGGAGGCCAACAAAGGGCTTGGAGGAGCTATTGTTATTCAAGAAAGAGATTGTCGAGCAGCATGAGAAAGATTTTCACAAAGCAGTTATGCAGGGCGGGTACTTTGTGAAGAGCCTTGACTTGGGTCTTTTTGATCCTTTCAAGGATGTGAAGGATGGTGTCCTACTTGACAAGGATGATGTCGCTGTTGGGGGAGGAGGACATTGGCAGAGAATAGGATGTTGAGGAGCTAGGCAATGATGCCAATGTTTAGACTATCTTTCATTTATTTTCTTGGAATTTTGGGCCTCAATGGCTTTGTAATTGTGACAATTTTTTTCTGCTTACTTTCTCTTCTTTATGATAATCTTTGCTTCGCTACATTTCTTGAATGTCTTGCTTGTTTGCTTTGAATGATGATGGTTTTGTATGTGCAACATATTGTTGCTCGTAATAACATAGGTGAGCTGCCTTGACGCTGGTAAGGTCTCAGTGTTGTAAAGCATAGGGCCTTGGTGGCTTTAAGATGAAGAGGCCTAGATGGTATGAGATCATCTCAGGTTTGATTTCAACTTGGTTAAAGGTCTTATCAGTCATTAGGTGATGCTTCCTTTGGCAGAGGTTCCCCCCCCCCCATGATTCTAATTGATAATTTGGATAGCGAGGCCTTAAAGAGATAAGAAAAAGCTTAAGGCTTATGAGGGCTTAGTAAAACTTTTGACCTGGTTGAAGGTCTTGTCATCCTGCGTGGTGGCAGCTCATTTTGCTTGTGTGGAACCTGTGTAATTGACCATGCTCATTGTAATTCCAAAGGAGTGGCTTTTATCAAGCGCATGCCTTGTGTTTTTGCATGATTGCGTACCAAGGGTGGACTTTGGATTTTTGTACCAAGGGCAGATCTTGGGTGTTTGTACTAAGGGCGGACCTTGGGTTTCTGATATTTTTGTAGACTTGCATTCCTGAACACATAAAAATTAGGAATAGGAAAGATTTTCAAGGGTAGACCTTGTGTACCTTACTTTTGCGAAGGGGCTCACCAAGGGTGGACTTTGGGTTTAACGAGCTTGGGACCATGGAAATGTTCGCCCTGGGTGGGAGCAAGACTCACCAAGGGTTGACTGACCTTGGGTTTTGCAAGCCTTTGGCAAAGAGAAACTCACCAAGGGCGGACCTTGGGTTTGGCGAGCCTTTGGGGAAGCGAGACTCACTAAGTGTAGACCTTGGGTTTTACGAGCCTTTGGCGAAGTGAGACTCACTAAGTGTAGACCTTGGGTTTTGTGAGCCTTTGGCGAAGTGAGACTTACTAAGGGCAGACCTTGGGTTTGACGGGCCTTTGGAGAAGCGAGACTCACCAAGGGTGGACCTTGGGTTTTGCAAGCCTTTGGAAAAACGAGACTCACCAAGGGTGGACCTTGGGTTTGAGGAGCCTTTTCAGAAGTGACACTCACCAAGGGTGGACCTTGGCTTTTGCAAGCCTTTGGCGAAGCAAGACTCACCAAGGGACGACCTTGGGTTTGGTAAGCCTTTGAAGAAGCGAGACTCACCAAGGGTGAACCTTGGGTTTTGTGAGCCTTTGGCGAAGCAAGACTCACCAAGGGCGTACTTTGGGTTTTGTGAGCCTTTGGCGTCACGAGACTCACCGTGGGAAGACCTTGGGTTTGATGAGCCTTTGGAGAAGTCACAAGAGAATTGTTCATCCTTGGTTTCGGAGAGTTGTGACAAGGAAAATAATAAATGTGAAGGGTGTAAAATTTTATTCAATGTAGTCAATTAAGTATAAATTTCCTTCATTACCCTGGATGTGTGTTAATTGTTATTCATGAGCTTTAATTGCATTAAAAATAGGAGAAAAAGTGGCAATGTACCTCTAATTTATGGTTTTTTTTGCGAAATTTGTAAATAATTTAGTCTTATATGAATTTACACAGTGGAAACTCCATTTTTATTGACTAATGATGGATTTAATTTGGTTTTTAGGCTAAAAAAGAGAAGATGTTGAAATGCTGTTGAAGGGCTCGCTTAGCGAGCCAAATTGGCTAAGCAAGGTCCATCCGCTTAGCGAGGAAGCTTGCTCGCTAAGCGAGAACAAAACCCTAGAGAATGTTGAGTCAGAGAGTAGCGCGCTTAGCGCACAACCACTTACACTCGCTCAGCGAGACATGCTCGTTGAGCACGCCTTCGTAAGCTGAGAAGCCCAAGAGCCTTTAAAAACACTAAGAATAGAGGGAGTTTTTTTTATCTTTGTATTAAGTCCTTCTTGCTAATGAAGGGCTGAACACTTCATTGTTGAGGAGTTTTTCTACTGAGCACTCTTAATGTAAAACTTCTAACTATCTATTTAATGTTACTGCTAGTGTTCATTGCTTCTATCTATGTTTATTTTACATATTTGTGGCTTGATCACCCATTTATATGTCTTGTTAGGTTTTGAGTATCAGAAAATGCTTTAAGTCCTTAGAACTTGGTAGAGTAGCTAGAAGTCTGCATTTCTAGGAATAGTATGCAGTGATCTAGTAAATGTTGCATCTTGTGTGTAATGCAGCCCGCTTAGAATGAGTTTGTTGAGGAATCAAGAACAAAACTAAGAGGGTTAAGCTCTTTCGTGTGAGGAATTACTGTTTGAGTAATTTGACGGTGCAAGAACATTAGAGTAATATTGAATAGAGAAAAACCTATTTAGTTACGACAAGAGAAAGTTCAATATCATACTCCCCGACATTTTTATCTTGATATTTGTTATGTTTTACAATTTTGCATTTGTTTTGTTATGTATTTAAGTCTAGAAAAATTAATTAAAAGATTTTGTACATGAATGAGTTTCTACACTTTATTTTACTAAATTAAAAATGCTTACAAACTCAATATACAGTATCTAAGTACAACAAATTTCCTATGGATATGATACTCGGACTTACCGTTTTAATTACTACTTGTGCAAATTGATATACTTGCCAACAAGTCAACAAGTTTTTGGCGCTGTTGCCAGGGAATTTCTTTTTACTTGGATTGTATAGTACAGTTTGGAACATTTATTCTTTATTCATTGATTTTTTTTTATATATATTGTCAACTATTTTCAATTTGATTTAATCTCTTGTCTTGGTTAACTGCTCTGTAGTAGCTTGCTTCTTGTATGCGAGATAAAACTCTAGCAGGAGACTTAGCTCCATTGGAT
This sequence comes from Glycine soja, assembly GCF_004193775.1. Classification (NCBI taxonomy): domain Eukaryota; kingdom Viridiplantae; phylum Streptophyta; class Magnoliopsida; order Fabales; family Fabaceae; genus Glycine; species Glycine soja. Next base: position 35,977,497 of record NC_041007.1, on the reverse strand, counting down.
TTGGAGATTGAAGCTATTTGTAGAAGGAACAATGCAGCAAAGAAAAGAAGAGAGCTACAGGAGAGGACAACTAACCTCAGTGGTGAGAGAATTTTGTCATCTGAATCTTCTTCATCATTTCCCGCTGATTTGAGAGAAACCAAAGTTGGTGCATCTGAAGCTAACACAATGGCAAACGATCAATCACTGAGGGTGACTCTTGAAGATTATTCCAGCTCCACTGTGCCGCAGTTTTTCACCAATATAGCCGACCAAAAGTTCAAGCTTCAAATATCTCATATCCACATTCCTTAATTCATCTTATTCAAGGAAATCTTTTCCATGGCTTGCCAAATGAAGACCCCTATGCTCGCCTAGAAACATACATTGAGATATGCAACACTGTTAAGATAGCAGAAGTGCCAGAAGATGCTATCAGACTGAATCTATTTTCATTCTCTCTAACTGGTGAGGCCAAGAGGTGGCTCCAATCATTTAAAGGAAATAGTTTGAAGACTTGGGAAGAAGGGGTGGAGAAATTTCTGAAGAAATATTTCCTTGAATCAAAGATAGCTGAAGGAAAGGCAATAATTTCTTCATTCCATCTGTTCCCTGATGAGTCCTTGACTGAAGCTTTGGAGCGCTTCTGTGGTTTGCTCCAGAAGACTCCAACTCATGGATTCACTAAGCCTATTCAGCTTAATATATTCATTGATGGTTTGTGGCCCCAATCTAAGCAGTTATTGGATGCTTCAGCTGGAGAGAAGATAAAATTGAAGACTCCTAAGGAAGCAATGGAGCTGATTGAGAACATAGTAGCCAATGACCATGCTATCTTGCGTGATAGAACGCACCTTCCCACAAAGAGAAGTTTGCTGGAGCTTTCATCACAAGATGCTTTGTTGGCACAGAATAAGCTGTTAGCTAAACAACTTGAATCACTCACAGAGACCTTAAGCAAATTTCCAACACAGTTGCAAGCAGCTCAACCGACTCATTCAGCTGTTATGCAAATTGGAGGTTGTAGTATCTGTGGAGGAGCTCATGAATCTGGAGGTTGTATGACTTAAGATGATGCATCCAAAGAAGTTAACTATATGGGTAATCAGAATAGGCAGGGATTTCATGTAGGTGGAAGACACACTGACTCAATTTATGTAGGTTTCAATGTCCAATCATAAGAGCACTGAGTCAGCAATTAAAAATCTAGGAATCCAAGTGGGACAGCTGGCTAAACAAATAGCAGGAAATTCCTCAGGAAGTTTTGGAGCAAATACTGAAAAAAAAAACCTAAAGGAGGAGTGTAAGGTTGTGACCACTAGAAGCCAAGGGAGAGTGATAGTGGGTGGTGAGAGTAAAAACAGTGAAGGAGAGTTAGGAGCAGAGGAAGAAAAAGAGAGAGAAGGAGAGCAGATGAGAGAAAAAGAAATAAGTGAGAATTAGCAAACAGAAAATGAAGAAAAGAATAAAAAGAGAGAGATTAATGGAGTAGAGAAAAGAGAGGCTGGAGAACGGAAGACTAAAAGTGAGTTGGTTAGAGAAAGAAAGAAAGAGGTTGTCCCCAACTCGAGTAAGGAGGTGCCATATCCTTTGGTGCCATCCAAGAAGGACAAGGAGCGATACTTTGCTCGCTTCCTTGATATTTTCAAGAAGTTGGAGATTACAATTTCCTTTGGAGAAGCCTTGCAGAAGATGCCACTTTACACTAAATTTTTGAAGGATTTGTTGACTAAATAGGGAAAATATATAAATAATGAAAATATAGTGGTGGAGGGAAATTGCAGTGCAGTTATTCAGAGAATCCTCCCACCAAAGTACAAGGATCCAAGAAGTGTAACTATCCCGTGCTCAATAAGGGCTGTGTCAGTGGGAAAAACGACGATCGATTTGGGAGCTAGCATCAACTTGATGCCCCTTTCTATGTGCAGAAGGATTGGGAACTTGGAGATTGCGCCCACAAGAATGACACTTCAGCTTGCTGACTTCTCAATCACCTGACCTTATGGTGTGGTGGAGGATGTGTTAGTTAAGGTCCAACAATTCACATTTAATGTAGATTTTGTCATAACGGACATTGAGGATGATGTAGACATTCAATTGATTTTAGGCCGTCCCTTCATGTTGACAGCCAAATGCGTAATTGATATGGGCAATGGTAACCTGGAAATGAGTGTTGATGATCAGAAGGTTACCTTTAACCTTTTTTATGCAATCAAGCATCCTAATAACCACAAGGCATGCTTTAAAGTGGAAGCAATTGAGCATGAAGTTGCCATGGTGGTTGAAGGTATGACATCTCAATCTTCATTGGAGAAAGCTTTGACTAATGCGTTTGAGTGCCTTTCGAAAGAAGAATAGAAAGATTTGAGGAAGTGTCTAGAAGAGTTGGATGGGTTAAAAGTAAGCCCATCAGAGAATGGTCTATTTGAAGAATTGAAGAAAGATCCTCCTACAGAGAAAGCTAAAGTGGATTTGAATATCCTTCCAGAGCATTTGAAGTATGTATTTTTGGAAGATGACAAGGCAAAACCAGTAGTGATTAACAACTCTCTGTCTCATGAGGAGGAATCTCGGCTGGTGGAAGTCCTGAAGAAGCATAGAGTCACGATTGGATGGCATATATCAGACCTCAAGGGAATCAACCCTTCCTATTGTATGCACAAGATCAATATGGAAGCTGAGTACAAGCCAGTAAGACATCCACAACGAAGATTTAATCCTTCTATGAAGGAAGAGGTATGCAAAGAAGTTCTAAAGTTACTGGAGGCTGGACTCATTTATCCTATTTCTAATAGTGCTTGGGTAAGCCCAATACAAGTGGTGCCTAAGAAGGGTGGAATGACGGTGGTAAGAAATGAGAAGAACGATTTGATTCCAACAAGAACAGTCACAGGCTAGCGCATGTGCATTGATTATAGGAAGCTGAATGATGCAACAAGGAAAGATCATTTCACTCTTCCTTTTATGGATCAGATGCTTGAACGACTGGCTGGACAATCATTCTATTGCTTTCTTGATGGCTATTCGGGGTATAATTAGATTGTTGTCGACCCCATTGATCAGGAAAAGACTACATTCACTTGCCCATTTGGCGTGTTTGCTTATAGAAGAATGCCCTTTGGGCTTTGCAATGCTCTCGCTACTTTTCAGAGATGCATGATGGCAATATTTGTTGATATGGTAGAGAAGTGTATTGAAGTATTCATGGATGACTTCTTAGTGTTTGGATCATCATCTGATTGTTGTCTGGCTAACTCGGAGTTGATATTGCAACATTGTAAGGAGACAAATCTGGTGATTAACTAGGAGAAATGTCACTTTATGGTCCAAGAAGGGATAGTTTTGGGGCACAAGATTTCTATCAAGGGAATTGAGGTGGATAATGCAAAAATTGATGTTATTGAAAAGTTGCCCCCACCAATTAATGTAAAGGGAGTAAGGAGCTTTCTAGGACATGCTGGATTCTATAGGCGATTCATTAAAGACTTTTCAAAGATTGCCAAGCCACTGAGTAACTTACTCAACAAGGATGTTGTGTTTGTATTTGATGAAGAGTGTTTAAAAGCATTCAACGCTTTAAAGACCAACCTAGTATCCGCTCATGTGATTACAACACTAGATTAGAGCAAGGAATTTGAGCTAATGTGTGACGCAAGTGATTATACAATTGGTGTTGTGTTGGGTCAGAGGAAAGGCAGGGTGTTTCATTCAATTTACTACGCGAGCAAGGTCCTAAATGACGCTCAATTGAATTATGCTACCACTGAGAAAGAAATGTTTGCCATTGTTTATGCCCTGGAGAAATTTCGATCATACTTGGTGGGATCAAAAGTCATTGTGTACACAAATCATGCCGCTATCAAGTATTTGTTGACAAAGGTAGACTCTAAGCCAAGACTAATCAAATGGATCCTGTTGCTTCAAGAATTTGATATGGTCATTCAAGACAAAAAGGGATCAGAAAATTTGGTAGTCAATCATTTATCAAGACTAGTGAATGAAGAAGTCACTTTGAAGGAGCTGGAAAAACGCGATGAGTTTCTAGATGAATTGCTGTTAGTTGTGAATGAGAGACCATGGTTCGCTGACCTGGCTAACTATAAGGCTGCAGGAATCCTTCCAAAGGATCTTAATTAGCAACAGAGAAGGAAATTCTTGCATGATGCTCGCTTTTATGTCTGGGATGATCCACATTTGTTTTGGAGCTAATAATTTGTTGAGAAGATGTGTGACTAAGGATGAGTCCAGAAGCATATTGTGGCATTTCCATAACTCTCCGTGTGGGGGTCACTATAGTGGGGACAAGACAGCAGCAAAGGTTTTGCAATCAGGTTTCTTTTGGCCTTTAGTTTTCAAGGACGCCCACGAGCATGTAACCCAGTGCGATCAATGTCAAAGAACAGGAAACATATCAAGGAGAAATGAAATGCCCTTGCAAAATATCATCGAAGTGGAAGTTTTTGACTGTCGGGGTATTGACTTTGTAGGTCCACTTCCCCCATCTTATGGGAATGAATACATACTTGTAGCTGTTGACTATGTGTCTAAATGGGTTGAAGCAGTGGCTGCCCCAAAGAATGATGCCAAGACTGTTGTAAAATTTTTGAAGAAGAACATCTTTTCTCGCTTTGGGGTACCGAGAGTTCTAATTAGTGATGGTGGCTCTCATTTCTGCAATAGCCAACTTCAAAAGGTGTTGGGGCACTACAACGTAACACATAAGGTGGCCTCACCTTATCATCCACAAACAAATGTTCAAGCTAAGGTTTCTGACAGGGAATTGAAGAAGATATTGGAGAAGACTGTGGCCTCTACAAGAAAAGACTGGGCTATCAAGCTAGATGATGCTTTGTAGGCTTATCAGACTGCTTTTAAAACTCCCAAAGGACTATCCCTCTTTCAAATGGTCTATGGCAAAGCCTGCCACTTGCCAGTAGAAATGGAACATAAGGCATATTGGGCTTTGAAGTTTCTGAATTTTGATGAAGTTCTATTGGGGGAGAAGAGGAAGCTGCAGCTCTTGGAGCTAGAGGAGATGAGGTTAAATGCTTATAAGTCATCCAAATTGTACAAGCAGAAGATGAAGGCCTACCATGATAAAAAGCTGTTGAAAAAGGACTTTAAGCTAGGCCAACAAGTTTTGCTTTTCCACGTTCTTGGAATTGTTGTACCATCTAGTTCCTGTAATTTGTATGCTTTGTTGTCTAAGCTTGTAGTGACCCTGAATGGGCCTTCCCAGTTAGGGCCAAGTTTTCCCGCTCGAGGGTCTTTTCTAGCTTCACCTCGTACTCGCCACACAAGATCACTCGGTTGAAAGGTTCATGGTTAAACCTTTGTATTGTATTGTCTTGAAACTCAAAGCTTAACAATCTCTTCTTTTATTCTGGTCATTTCTTTAACTTCCTTCATTGTTTCAAGCTCCACCCTCATGTTTTCTTCATTTTGCTATTGATGAATAACCATCTTCTTATCAATGGTTCCCCAACCTCAGCAACGATCATGGCCTTTGTGCCATATGTAAGCCGGTAAGGAGTCTCATTAGTTGTTGTCTGGGGTGAATAGTGGTATACCCAGAGTATGCTAGGGAGTTCCTATTTCCATAGACCTTTAGACTTGTTGAGCCTAGTGCCCAGGGCCTTGAGAATAACTCTGTTGGCTGCTTCTGCCTGACCATTAGTCTGAGGATGTTTGACGGAGGTGACAAGGTGCTTGATGCCTAACCTTGTCAGGAAGTTTTCATAAGCTAGAGCTTTTAATTGAGTGTCATTTTTTGTGATAATGGCATATGGGAGGGCATACCTGCATATGAGGTGTTTCCAGGTGAATTTCTCCACCTCATTGGCTATAATTTCTCGTAGTGGTCTTGCCTTAATCCATTTTTTGAAGTAGTCAATGATGACTAGCAAACATTTGATTGCTCCTAGGACCTTTTGCAGTGGTCCCAGTATATCCATTCCTTACATGGCGAATGGCCAAGGGGAGTTCAAAATATGGAGATTGTTAGAAGGGGTTCGTGGGACATCGGCAAACTCTTGACATTGCTTGTACCTCTTGGTGAATTCGAGGGTGTCGACCTTGAGCGTTGGCCAATAGTAGCCTGCTCGCACTACTTTTGTGGCCAGGGAACATCCCTCGATATGAAGACCGCAAATCCCCTCTTGGAGTTCTCGCATAATATAGTTTGCCTGTTGGTTGTCACGACATTTGAGCAAAGGTGTTGTGAAACCTCGTTTGAATAGTTCGCCATCAATAATGACATAATAGTTGGCCTTTAGTTTCAAGCGTCGAGCTTCATTTTGGTCTGGTGGTAAGGTCCCCTAAGTTAGGAAGTTCTTGTAGGGAGTCATCCATTCTGCTTCCTTCTCTTCCCTGACCATAACATCTTTTGTGTCTGTGGTGGGAGTTTGAAGCGTTTCTTGGATGATAGTTTTGAGGTGTTTGGTCTTTTGGGTGTTGGCCAACTTGGAAAGTAAGTCTGGCCTGGTATTGCTCTCTCTAGGTATGCAATACATTTTGAAACATTTGAAATTCTCGATGAGATTTCTGGAAATATGATAATCCTTGAGTAGTATTGTCTTTCTGGTTTGGTATTTGTTAACAACTTGCCCTTGGACCAGCTGTGAGTCGGTGTAGCATCATAGCTTCTTGGCCCCGACTTCTCTAGCTAGTTTTAGGCCTGCAATAAGTGCCTTATACTCAGCCTGATTGTTTGATGCTTTGAAGTTAAACTTAAGGGCTTGCTCTAGAACAATATTATCAGGGCCTTCAAGGATGATGCCTGCTTTGCTCCTTTTTACATTGGATGCACCGTCAACATAGAGGGTCCACCAGTCTATGGTGGTCTGATCGTTTCCCGCAAATTCTGCCATAAATTGTGTCTTCATGGGGCCACGGGGCTCATAATGAATGTCAAACTCTGATAGTTCTACAGACCATGCTACCATCCTTCCTGATAGTTTAGGCTTTCGCAAAACTTGTTTAATAGGATAGTGGGTTTTGACTACCATCTAGTGACTTTGGAAATATGGCCTTAAACGTCAAGCGAAAGTGATGAGTGCTAGCGCTACCTCCTCCCCCATTTGGTAGCGCTTCTCGGCATCATGAAGTAAGTGGCTGATGAAGTATATGGGAAGTTGATGCTTCCATTCTTCTTGGACAAGGGCCAAATTGACGGCGTCATCAAATACCGAGAGATATAGGAGTAGGGGTACTCCCGTCCTTGGTCGACTTAAATTGGTAGGGTGGCCATGATCTTCTTAAGTGCCAAGAAAGCTTGTTCGCATTTCTTGTCCCATAGGAATTACTCAGTTTTCTTGAGTAGCTTGTAGAATGGTCTTGCTTTTTCAGCAAGCTTTGGGAGGAACCTGGACAAGGATGCTAGTTTGTCATTCAACTTCAAGACTTCTCAGACGTTGGTAGGACTACGCATTTCTAAGATGGTTATGCATTTTTCGGGGAAGGCTTCTATGCCCCGATGCGTGATAATAAATCTTAGGAACTTACCTCTGTCGACCCTGAAAGTGTATTTTTTTTGGTTAAGCCGTATGTCGTATTTTCGAACTTCTCCACATACTTCTTCTAGATCTGCCACATGTTAAGCCATGTGGGATTTGATGACCATGTCGTCGACATAGACCTGAACATTTCGTCCTATCTGCTGCATGACCCTGTAGCAGAAATTGACATCTTTTGTGATGAATGCTATTTTCTCTTTGTCTAGGGCATGCTTCTGGATTTGATTGTACCCAGAGTAGACATCCATGGAACTCAACACTTGAAAGTCAGATGCTCCATTGACTAGCTTGTCAATGCTAGGTAGAGGGTATGGATCTTTGGGGCATGCCTTGTTCAGATCGGTGTAGTATGTTCATATTCGCCATTTGCCATTAGCTTTTTTTTTACCATGACAACGTTGGCAAGCCAAGTTGAAAATATGACTTCTCTGATGAAGTTGGCTTTGAGGAGCTTGTCTACTTCCACTCTTTCTACCTTACGGTGTTCTTCACCCATCTTTCTCTTCTTCTGGGCTACTAGCTTGGCTTGGGACTAATGGCAAACTTGTAACATATAATACTGGGGTGGATTCCCGGCATGTTTGACGGCTGCCAGGCGAATAGGTCTACATTCTTATGTAGAACGTTGACTATGCTTCTGTGTTCATGGTAGGTGAGGTCCCTGTTGACTTGCGTATACTGCCCAAGTTTATGTTTGAGCTACAGCTTGACGAGTTCTTCAGTGGGCTTTGGGCCTCTGCTTGGGATGTCATTGCACAGATCGATCAACATCAAATACATCGTTTGGGCTTGCTTGGTAGACTGTCAGGATTTGGATTAGGGACCCTTCCTCTATGCTCATGACTCGTGTGGTATCTTCCACTGTGAGAATAGGCTTGGTAGGTTCCCTGGTGGGAGGATATGTTTCCACTTTTAGGCTTTCCGCATAACACTATCGTGCCCGCTTTTGGTTTGTCTTGATAGTCACTATCTCCCCAGTTGAGGTGGGGAACTTCATCTTTAAATGTGGTATGGAGACAATGACTCCAAGCTCGTTGAGCGTTTTCCTGTCAATCAAAGCAAAGTAAGAGGTGTTTGCATCAACTATTAAATACATGACTGTAAAGCTCCTTAAGAGCTATCCTTGACTGAAGGTGGTCATTAAGTCGACATAGCCTCTGCTCTCTACTCTTTCTTCTATAAAGCCAAGGAGTGGACTGGTGTGAGGTTGGATGGCATCATGTGAGACTTCCAATCTCAAGAATTCTTTCAAGTATAAAATATCGGTCGAGCTTCCTTGGTCGATAAAGACCTTGGACACCATAAAGTTAGCTATTACGACGAATAAGGCTATGGGATCATCTTAGTTGACAGGGTTGATACCCTTGACATCTTGGTCACTGAAATCGATGGGGGAAGGCTTCGCAATGACGATGAATCAACATGGTAGATGTTGATGTCACGGATGGCATGGAGGTGACGCTTGCAGGATTGGCTAGACTGTCCTCCGTAGGAAAATCCGCCAACTATGGTGTTGATTACACCGCTGATCTGCTGGGTAGGTTCACTTTCTTGTTCTTATGGAGGTTCATGTCTTTGTTGATGACGTGCTGGTCTTTCTCTATCCTCAGCCTTTTACCTGTGTCATTTCCTCTGCGGTGTTCTTCTTGTCCTCAGTTTCTTGCTCCTGTATTTTTGGTGCTGGTCTCCTTATTTATTGGGTCAAGTATCCAGTCTGTGTGAGCTCTTCAAATTTTTCTTTAAGATCCCAACATCTTCGGTGTAGTAACCACAACTACGGTGGTATCGATAGTCTTTGGCCCTATCTGCCCTAGTTTGGGAGGAAGTGGAGGGGTAACTTGATGGGTACCTCCATGTTGAAGGCTTCCTCCAAAATGGTAGTCCGATTGGCTATTAGAGGCGTGTATCAGTCATACCTGGGTCCTTTTGGGAGAGGCTAGCGCTTGTCCAACTTGTGCGATTCGGTCTTATTACCTCCCTCTCTTTTGTCTCACTTTTTTCTAGCTTGTCGGACCTCGTTAAACCAGGACATTTCTTCCATCTGGATGTAGCCCTTGGCTCATTCACATAGCTCGTCCATGCTACTAGAGGGTTTTTTGCACATATCAACTTTCTGCAAATTTACCAAGCCTCAGAGCAAGAAGCATGGAGTGTAGTGCTACCTCTAGGTTGAGATTGTGGATCTGAACAACGATACGTCCAAACCTGTCCATGAATTTTTGGAAGGATTCATCATTCGCTTGTCGCAGGTTGGTGAGAGCAGCTGATATCATACGATGTGACTAGCTAGTTGCATATTACACATTGAAACGTTCGACTAGTGTGTTGAACCTATCGATGGACTTTGGAGGGAGTCCAGGAGTCCACCGTACCAGGTCAATGCTTTTACTTTGAGGGAAGTTAGGAAGACGCGACACATGATTGCATCATTGTTGATACATAGATTTTCTTGGGTGAGGAAGGTGTCCAGATGTTCATCTGGATCTGCAATCCCATCATATTGTTCTTGGTTGAGTGGCTTCCAACCTATTGGTATGTTTACCTCCATGATTCGATGAACAAAGGGATGTCGCCTAGTAGTTCGTCTTGCGGGATGGTGGGCATGAGAAAGACTCAGAATATCCAAAGTGTTGAAGGTGTGTCGGGGGTGTGATTCCCCTTGAGTTCCCTCAGGCGATGTGTGAGCAGAGTGCTCGCCGCCTTGAAGGCATTTGAGATGAGCCTCCAGCTGGTCATTGTTAGCCTTTAGCTTTCTCAGTTCTTCTTCATGGCGTTGCTCCATCTCCGCAATGCGGTTTTGGAGTTGATGGAGAGTATCAATATTGGACATGATTGTTTGAGGAGGGTTGGATGTTTAGATAGGGGTCTCGCGTCTAATACCAGATTGCGTACTAACTATTAGTGTTCGATGAGTAGAGGTTGCGGAATATGTTTTACCACGACCCCACAATGAGAGTCAAATATTCCTGCCAAAATTTGAAGATGGTCCACGTCGGGCTGATCGTGGCCAAAGTGAGCTCTAAACCTTGCACATTGAACGATGAGTAGCCTTTGTTAAGAGGACAATGGGAGGACCTGCAAAACAAATGACTCTGATGCTCAAGTATGAATAAGACTAAGATGAGAAAGTTGTGTAAAAGGTTGAGATCAAACCTGATATTTATAGAAATGCAGGATTAGTCTGTGTGCTGATTTACAAGGGGTGTTATTCGAGTAACAATGCTTATAGATAATGTCCCTTTATAGATAATTGATATCTTAGAGATGATGTCCTGTTATAGATAATTGATACCCGCATAAAGATAAGATTACGATGATATTTTGAATTTAAATAAAACTTGGGTGCTAGGCAACCCGACTGTTGAGGGACGAGTGTTCGTGATCCTATTTCAGGACTGACAAGGGATGTTGACATGGTTATTTAGGTGCCATGTGGTTGGACATATATATTTTGTGGACCCCTGACAATACATAAGTGTACTCTTAATTTGTTTTATGTACCATTAAATCTTAATTTGAAATTCTTTGTCCGACTATATTTGTTTTACGGTAGATTTTTTAGTCTTAGGAATACGGGAGGGAAAAAAATAATCACACATTTGTTACGAAGTAACAAATTAATTAATTTCAGGTATATTTTAATTTGGGTAAACAATAATTTCACATTCAACAAATATTTAATCCTAACCAAGGGATAGAGAATATTTATTCTTATGAGATAAAAATCTCATTTGTGAGTAAAAATACATACATATCCTCTTCTTACTTACAATCACACTCTCATATTAATGATCTCTTCCTTAATGTTCTTTAATTTTTATCATTATCAAAAAAATTGTTAATGTGTCAATTTTATTTACTATTAATCTCATAAATTTTAAAGATGTAGAAAAAGGAATTTTGTTATGGGAATGTGAGATATATACCACTTTGAGTATAATTTTTTCGTTATTTATTGGTCTTATAATAAAGTTATTTGTTTTATGAAAAAAATAATATTTTTAACATGATAATAAGGATATTTTAATAATTATAATGTATATTTCTTAGAAAAATTATTTAACCAAACATATCTCATAATTATTCTTAGGAATAAAAAAAATATTCTCAACTAATTTTACAATTATCCAAACATAGTTTTTTTTATTAAATATCTAGAATAACATTCCAATATTTTATTTCCAGGAATAATTATCTGTAAAACAAACGCTCACTTTACATAAATACTTGTAATTTTTTATTTTTGTGAAATAAAAATGGAGTTAAAAAAATTTTACTCTTACTTTATAGAATTAGTTTATATTTAAATGTATAATATTTTAATCTTTAAAAATTTATTACTTTTGTTAAATGTAAAGACTAAAAAATATAATATATATAATACAAGCAACATATTTAAACCGATACCTTAAAGAGAAATTTTTAGTTTTCTAGGAATGTTAGATTGATAATCTTTGTTTCTCATCTTAGGTATCAATGTTTAAAATTAACATCCCCAGAAAAGAAGGTTTCCACGAAATTTCCTAGGAATGTTTTTTTAGCTAATTTTCCGTGAAAACTTTATAATATGGAAGGTGTGAAACTTATTTTTTGAGTAAATTTTTATATACAGTAAAAATATTATATTACTCGTCTTAGATTAATTATTGTGCTAAATAATTAAAAATATCATATAGCTCTTTAATTCACATGTGATAAAATTCTCAAAAAATTTATCTAAAATATTCTAAAAGTATTTGTGACCAACCAAAATAAAGAATCACGATTTTTAGAAATTATGATTCCCAGGAATAATAAATTCTAGGTATGAAAAAAATTTCTTTCCTATCAAATGCTTCCTAAATGCCATGAAGATTAAAAGAAATGTTAGTTTACTTAAATAATTTGTTTGCTAAAAATAAAAAAATACGAGAAAATTACACTCATTATTTTAAAAGTTTAATAAAAATATACTAAAATATTATTTAAATAATAATTTATAAGTACAATAGTATCATACATTAAAGAATCTAGAATATTTTTTATTAATTAACTATTTAAAAACATCAAATTAATTAAAGTGTTTAATTTTTTAATATTTAAGCAAGTTTCATTTTATTGAATATAAGACTAGATTTTAAAAACGAATCTCAGCCTTTATAGTTTAGTGTCACGTGTCGCCATCTGTTTTGAAGAACCAGAAATGTCCATTTATTCAACCAAATGGAGGGGAGCGGACTCCTCACCAACAGTTTCAGTTATATCGCACCTGTAACTGGTATCGATCATTTTTAAGTACAAATAGCATGCCTAATCCATAATGTTCAAGGAAAATGCTTATTTTTGCGAATTTGTTGTACGCAAGCAAAAGCTGCATATAACGCTAACCTTTTTGATCAATTTCCCTCAAAAGCGTATTTTTAATTTTTAATTTTGAACTTAATATTTCAAGTAATAACATCTAAAAAGCCACGTTATTTCTCCTGAGTTCGTGCAATAAACTTTTCGGACATGTATGATGTATCATTGGTAATATTTAAAGGGATTGCATGATTCATCTCAAGTAAAATTAGAGTAAACATCCTCATAAAAGATTATTGGTGTGACTTAAGAAGATTATACCAACTATCTTAAAGAACATATATATGTATACCAACCTCATATTTGAAGCATTAACTATTTTTCGGGTTATCTTAAAGGGAGTGGTAAATTTACACTTATTTTAACTTTAGGTGATTTCTAAGGTGAAGATGCGAGTCAAGTGGTTTACGGGTCTGGAAGCAAGATATACAGTTACAGTACTGCGAATATTGGTTTTATAATAAAACAAAAATAAATAGTTAATGCAAAATGACTTTTATCCCCTCCATTATAATTTTGCAAAACATAAGGTAAAATATCTCTTCTATAGCCCCGTGCATCACCGGTGAGGGAACTGTGAAGGGGAAGGGAACCTACAAGCATCACCGTGCATGGATCTTTTACCCCACAAACTCGAATCTTTTTATTCCAATCCCCTTTTAATTGTTTCTTTTATGCTCTATTTGGCACAAGTGAAATACTAAAATTAAAGAGAAAGAAAGGGAAGGAAAGATGATGGATCCCGGTAATTTTTTGTCGTTTGGTGGGTGTCAAATACGTGAGAAAATTTGAAAATATTGTAAAACTTACAGTGCAGGATTTTCTACTCTCAAATGAATGGAAAAGCAAATTAAGAAATACTTATAACATTATTCACGCATGTCTACAATATTGCCCTTTTTTGCCCTCGTTTCTCTCGTGGAGGTGGAAGCTTGACAACTAAATGAAAGTGGCACTACTTACCTCTCCAACCCAAATAATAGGCATTAACAATACTAACATAAAGATCAATTGCCAGAGTCACTATAATAACGCTCCCCTGGCTTTTTTTTACACCCATATTATTGTATTGAATTAGACTCTGTTGTGTATTTAAGAGGGTTGGGCGTTGAAATGTCTCCCTTGCAGATTGCAACCAATGAATTAACCAATAATTATTCGAAACAAATAAATTAAATGACCCCATTTGAACCAAATATATCTCAAGTTAGATTTTATTTCCTCCAATTCTTATTATTTGACTTTTTTGGATGAAATGTTTATATTATATATCGATTTTTATACTTACATAAAGATCAATTGCCCGAGTCACTATAACAACGCTCCCCTACTTTTTGTTGGCACCCATATCATTGTATTGAATTAGGCTCTGTTGTGCATTTCTGAGGGTTTGGCGTTGAAATATACCATGCTAAAATATAATTTTTATGCTATTATTTTTTAAAATTTGTAATTTTAGTTATCTTATTTTTTGATTGAGATATTTTTTATTTTTTATAAAAAAAATCAACAATTTTAGTTCTCTTATTTTTAATTGAGACATTCCGCCTCTTGATATTTTTTTAAAAAAATTGTGATTTTAATTCATTTCGTCAATTTTAGTATTGTTGATTGTTTAAGTTTTTTATTTTTTAAAATAAATTAAGCTTGTTAGTAATTAAATAATTTTAAAAAAAACATTTGTGATGTGTATAATAAATAAATAATTATTAGTTAATATTTATAGAGTATATAAATTAACATTTAAAATTAGCCAAAGACTAAATTGTGGATTTTATAAAAATAGTAGATAAAATATCTTAATTAAAAAATAAAAGACTAAAATTAAAAAAAAATAAAAAATAAATATCTCAATTAAAAATGAGAAGACTAAAAACATAAATTTAAAAAAATAAGAAAACGAAAATTACATTTTACCTAATATACTTACTAGTTTCTTCCTTGCAAACTAATTGCAACCAATGAACCAATAATTATTCAAAACAAATAAATTAAATGGTCCCATTTGCACCAAATATATCTTAAGTTAGCTTTTATTTCCTTCATTTCTTATTATTTGACTTTTTTGGACGAATTGCTATGTTATGCAATTAATGGAAAAAAGTAAACGATGCAGGAAAAATATAGTACTATACTTTAATTATTTGATATTAAACCACTGGTGAATGAAAAAAAAATGAAAGGATAGGCACACACTAAAGACACAACACAAATTGTAAAAGAGTAAAACCAAGTAGTTTCAAAATTTAGAAGAAAAAAACTTTCTTGACCTAACCTAGGTCGTTACTAGTTTTCAAAATTGGACTAATAATTAAAAAAGAATAAAGGAACAAACATACACAATGATACAACACAACAATTATAAAAGAGTAAAATTACATCATTTAATAATTATATATAAAAAAAGCATGTTTAATCTAACTTGGGTCATCAAATTTCAGCAAAATTGAGTGGGTCACATCATATTAATCCAGACGGAAAGTATGTTAAATCTAATGATTAACCCATACAAAATAAGCTACCGGATCCGGATTGAATAACTGATCAGATATGATTTTCATATTTATGCTTAAAGGGTTAAACTAAGATTTAAAGCAACCGTCATCTATTGAACAAATCTACATGATTTTATTTCACCATCTTCCAATTCCACATGTTTCCAACTTTCAATTGTTCCAAAACCATATGTGATCGTAAATTGGGAAAAGAAAAAAAAATCCATATATAATTCAAAATTAAAAAGTCATTACTAGTTTTCAAAATCGATATTTTCAAAATTGGACTCATAATTAAAAAAGAATGAAGGAACAAACATACACAAATGACACAACACAACAATTATAAAAGAGTAAAATTACATCATTTAAAAATTATATATAAAAAGCCTGTTTAATCTAATTTGGGTCATCAAATTTCAGCAAAATTGATTGGGTCACACCAGATTGATCCAGACGGAGAGTATGCTAAATCTAATGATTAACCCATACGAGATAAGCTATTGGGTCCGAATTGAATATTACATAATTTTTACATTTATAAATTAAGATTTGAAGCACCTGTCATGATTGAACAAATCTACCTGATTTAATTTCAGTTTCTTTCAATTCCACATGTTTCCAACTTTCAATTGTTCCAAAATCATATGCAATTGAAATTGGGAAAAGAAAAAAAAATCCATGTATAATTCAAAATTAGAAAAAATAATAAACAAAATCCTTTATAGGGTAAAATTATGAATCTTGCAATCATATTGTCATCCACCAATAAGGTCAGCAACATTTTCCATGATGTCATGCTCTTTCTACCCTACGAGTGCGGCAAAAGCGTTCAATTTCTCCAACCCACGACATTTTGGTTTTTTGTGTATCTTTATTTTGTATCAGTTAATCTTTCAACGATTATATTTTAATTATAATAGCGGTGCATCTTACTGTTGTAAATCCTATTTTTTTCTTATATATTATTGTAGAGGATATACATGTAATCTGAAAAAATAAATTAGTCTCTTATAATTTCGTTACCAAAAATTATTTAATTTTATTTTTTACTACTTTTTTAAGTGATTAAATTATCTTTTAATTCAAATTCAATATTTAAAACTTTAAATTTCACTCAAAATAAAGATATATTTTTTTTATTTTTTTCTATTCAAATAATACTAGTTTCATTTCTAATAAAATTATTCAAATTATATAATTTTTTACTAAATATTTTCCTTGTAAACTTCTAAAATTATTTCACATTTTAAAATTTGTTTCTTAAACTCGTAAATATTCAAATATTACTAAATATTTTCCTTGTAAAATTCTAAATGGTTTAATTGCAAAAATAACTCCCTTATTTTTTCCCAACTCACTAAATCGGTCCCTCTATTTTTTAATTCATTATCAGAGTTCCCCCTTGTTATCAAATTGATTATTTGAGTTCCTAGACCAAAAATTGGACGTTGACGGTTAGAGGAAAACGTTGACTACCATGTGTTTGCGTTTAATTGGTACATGGAAATTAACCTTCATCAGTAATTATCCTATTAATTATTACTGTTGACCAAAAAAATCACCTCAAATCCCGTAAGCTTCTCCCTAAAATCGTAAACGCATACCTTCTCGTTACCCTCAAATCCCCAATTCCCAAAATCACATCAGCAACACAAACCCAGAACGTGAGATGCGTGAGGTGATTAGTCTCCTTATTCTCATTGGTGTTCGTTGCATTTTTGGGCTTCCAATTTAGTGGAAGTTGTCATCATTTGGTGGTTGAACAAAGGGGAGGTGTGGAAGCTTTGTGACATTGTGTGCGTAAGCATCATGATACCCATAGGGAGATGGATCACCAATACTTTTGCAGGTAAGATTCCTTATCATACTAAAGCTTTTTGTATAGAGTAAATTACACTCGCATCCCCCATATTTTTCTCAAATTGCATCTGATATCCTTCCTTTTTTTTACATTACTTTTACCCCCTTTTGTTAACGTCGTTAACTAACGTCAAATGAAATATGTAAGCAGATGAAATTGCCCTAACAATTGACTCTGTGAATGGGTCTTTCTTAAGGCAATAACAATTTTTCCTTTAATATTTAAATCTTACTTCATTGTTGCTAACACTTGAAGATGCAACTCTTGATTGAGACATTATATTAAACACCTAGCCATAAAAAATAACAATTTCAAAGAAAGGAGTTAAAAACACAAATTCAAGAACAAAACACTAAAATTTGAAACAAAAGACCATATTTAATCAATAGGAATTGTTGGGAACATGCCCAACAAAAATGCAACAACCAAACGACTCAACACACACAAAAAAATTGAACTAAAAAAAAGGAAGGGTGTTAACACATGCGTACCAACAAGGTGGGTTCACGTTCAACAAAAAGTCGGGTTTACGTCCAATTAGAGACAAAAGGAAAAGAAGGAAGAGTGTTAAAATATTTTTAGATTGAAAATGATGTCATGTCTTTTATGGAGTTAAGAGAAAGAAGATGAAGGTATTTTAGACATAATTTTTTATTAAAAGTCATGTGATTAACATGTGCCTACTTTCTGTTAAATTATTAAAAGGCGTATAGGAGAGAGGGGATCTGGGTGTAATGTGAAATAAACGATTAAGGGGTTTTTTTTGTAGGGTGCAATTTGGAAAAAACAAAGGGGGTGCGAGTGTGAGGAAGAAGATTAGAGTATTTTAGATAAAAAGTTTCATTAAAAGTCATGTGACCAACATGTGTCTAATTATTGTTAAATTATTAAAAGATATTTTGGAGGAAGGGGGTCTGGGTATAATGTGAGTTAAACAACTAAGGAGTTTTTTTTGTAGGAAACAAAAAAGGAGGGATGTCGGGTGCAATTTGGAAAAAACACAGGGGTGTGAATGTAATTTACTCTTTTGTATATTACCATGGTTGATGGTCGTGGCCCTTATGTCACAATTTGTTTTCCACCTGAGTGTTCTTTTATTCATGTTTTGGGCTCCACAGGGTGTGTGGTGTTTTTTTTTCTTGTTCAATGTTTTTTATTTATTAAATTAACATTATAGTTAAAGTGGGTGTTACTATGTAAAGGAATTATTTATTTGTTTTTATTTTTATGGTTGTTGTGTGCATTGAAACATGGTTTTTGTCTTATTATTGTCATTTTTTTAGGCCAACTGAAGAACAAAAAGTGAAATTAAAAATTCACATGGTGGGATGTTCATCTATTAACCCTTTACTTTGTATATCAATGGTGACATTGAAGAATAACAATGGGCTTGGGATGTGAATACCATGTAATATATTGAATTGGGATGTGGGATAGTTGGCCACAACAAAAGGATATGTAAAGGCAAGACAGATGCTAATAGGAACATTCCCAAAGGGGGGGATAAGGTAAACACTACTTGCAACCTATATTTAAAGTGTATCAAACGAGTTTATTCAGTTTTACATTATTTGCTTTGAATTGTAACAAAATTTAAAGAGAAAATCAGCATCTACCACAAATGTTGTAAAAAAGAAACAAAAAAATGTTTCTACAAGTGGGACCACAATTGTAGGAACTAAAGGAGGTGAAACTACCAATCTAACTCAAGAATCAATAATCGATTAATAGAGTAAAGATGGAGAAATGAAGCAAAATTTTCGCCACAATTGGATTCTCTGTTGAAGTTTTTTGGATGTTGTAGTTAAATTTTGTGGCTGTTTTTTGGATGTTCAAGTTACTGTTTAATGATGCTATGTAATGCACTCTTATGTAATTATCTTTTGCATTGTATAAGGATGGTGTTTTGGTACATACTTGTACAAAGACCATTTTTATATAGTAACATATATATTAAGTTCATATTATACTTCATTTCAAGTGTCTCATATTATAGTTGATTTGGAGACACTCATATGACCACAACTCATTAAAACTATAAGTAGTTTTTAAAAAAACGTATACAAATTTTCAATGAAAAGTTTGTTGTCATGTGTAGTAAGCCTCGGTAATTTCACCACCCTAATACATATGACCTGTAACTAACTAATGAGAAAATAACAGAAGACAAAAGTAACTACTCTAACAACTTTTAACATTCATTTACATTTGATTTATCATCTAAAAGTTCACATGTACACATTTTCCTTCTTCCTATATCTAAGTATCTACACGACATTACATCAATCTTTTCATTTCTTTAACGACCAAGGAACTTGCTTGGTTTATTCTACAAGGTACGAGCACACATATTCTTGAAGTTCTTCCACATGTTTCCTAAACCCAACATCACTTTTCTTAAGCTCCTTCACCACCTGCAGAGAATTTGCCCTCTTTCTGTCCAAACAAAATTGCACCATGAGATCAATATAGGTCCATTAAGTAATTTTAGCTACTGCACAAGCTAAAAAATGAAAATCAAACAAAACTGAACACCAAATGAATATCAAAGCTGAACACCAATAAACTTTTCTTTCATTAACATAACCATTAAGTAATTACATACAATTTGCACACTAAAACTGATGGCAGCATAATACACCTCATACACCTTAATTTCGTCCTAAACCCAAACCACAAATGCAATGGATTACTATTACCGCCATTACATCACATTCCCTTGCTACATAATAAAAACAGCCATAAGCAAACAGTGACCCAAGATAAAACCAATCCAATCCCTAAAATTTTTCCCTTCATTTTCATGTCACTGATCTTGGTTTGCAAACCTTTTTCTTTGACCTTCAATTCATCAACCTTCTTCATCAATGCTACAATGATCCTTTTCTCACGATTATTGACAACTAGAACATGCCACTCAAAAAATTGACACTCTTTCCTACCTGTAACCTACATGGGCAAAATAAACACAAAAATCAACACATAAACCAAAACAAAACCAATACTAAACATTATTCCTTACCTTGTATAAACCACAACCATAAAAATGCCTCCCTAGATTATCCTCAGTTTGTGATATCACCAGTGGAGCCTCTACGTTAACAAACACATCACGCGAGTTTGGGACTCGTAGTTGCATGATGATGCACTCCTTTCCATGGGAACGGTGCTGACGAGGAGGTGGAAAATGCAATGAGGAGGTTGCAAATGCGACGAGGAGGTTTGGAACACGACGACGAGGTTGTGAATGCAATGAGGATGTGACAAACGGGACGAGGAGGTGCCAATGTGACAAGGAGGTTGCTCGGTTTGGGTTCCAAGGGATTAGGGATTTTTGGTAATGTGTGTTGGATCAAGTGGCCTTAGAATAATTAAGAAGGGAGGTTGAATTAATTATTCCTAAACATTTACTAATTAAAAATTTACTCTTCTAAGGCTTTTACTACGTTGTTAAGTAAATGAAGAATAGAAAAGAAACTTAACCAAAAGTAAAAGCGGGAATTAAAGTGCACAATGGAAATTAAAAGAGTAGAGAAGAAGGAGACAAACACACAATAGTTTTTATACTGGTTCGGCAACAACTCGTACCTACATCTAGTCCCCAAGCGACCTGCGGTCCTTGAGATTTCTTTTCCAACCTTATAAAAATCCTTTTACAAGCAAAGATCCACAAGGGATGTACCCTCCCTTGTTCTCTTTGAACAACCTAGTGAATGTACCCTCCACTAGAACTGATCCACAAGAGATGTACCCTCTCTTGTTCTCAGTCAAACCCAAGTAGATGTACCCTCTACTTGTACCACAAAGGATGTACCCTCCAATGTGTTAAGACAAAGTTCTTAGGCGGTTAAACCTTTGAAACTTTGTGAATGGAGATACAAAAGAATTCTCAGGCGGTTAGTCCTTTGAAATCTTTTGTATTTGGGAAAGGGAAGAATCAAAAGAATTCTCAGACTGTGTCGTTTTGAATTCTTTGACAAGGGAAAAGGGAGACACAAAAGAATTCAGGCGGTTAGTCCTTTGTTCTTTTGGAAAAGGGAGAAGAGAGACACAAAAAGAATTTAGGCGGTTAGTCCTTGGCGAATTCTTTTTGGCAAAGGGAGAAGGGAATGAAAAGAATGAATAGCACAAGTTTTCAAGGTTTAGAAAACCAGAAAACTTTGGAAAGCTTTTTGAAACAAGGAAGAAGAAGAAGTTCAAAGAGACTCAGAAATCAATGTGAAAAAATTGCTTGTGTAAAGAATGAATTGGAAAAGATAGACGTGTAGATTAATGGATTGGATTGATGTGAAAATGCAAAACAAAGCCTTGCTTTTATAGACTCTTCATGTTTGGTCAAGTGAACCATTAGAAGAGTCATGACTTTTAGAAAAACTTAAAACCAATTTGAAAAAGTAAAAAACTATTTGAAGAGTTACACCTTTTGATTTGTTCAGAAACTATCACTGGTAATCGATTACCAAATCAATGTAATCGATTACACAAAGCTTCTTTGTGAAAGAATGTGACTCTTCACATTTGAATTTGAATTTCAACGTTCAAGCACACTGGTAATCGATTACCAAAACATTGTAATCGATAACAACATTATGAAATCAATTGGAACGTTGTAAATTCAGTTGAAAACTTTTTTAAAAACATTTGCTACTGGAAATCGATTACATCAATATGGTAATCGATTACCAGAGAGTAAAAACTCTTTCGTAAACAAGTTTTGAGAAAAATCCATGTGCTACTCAGTTTTTTAAAAAACTTTTTCATACTTATCTTGATTAAGTCTTCTCTTAATTCTTAAATCTTGAGTCTTGAATCTTGATCTTGATTCTTGGAACTTGAATCTTGAAACTTGATTCTTGTTTCTTGAAATCAAATTTCCTCTTGAACCTTGAAGTATTCTTGAACTCATTCTTTGATTCTTGAGATCATCATCTTTGTTATCATGAATTGTTCTTGATCTTTGAGCTTTTTGTCATCATTTTTGTTATCATCAAAACTTTTTTGAATCAATCTTGATTCATTATGAAGCTTGCTTCTACAATGTGAAGGTTAGGAATTTGGGGGTAATGACATGGTTTGGGTTTACGAGTTATAGGGAGAAGCCTACGGGTCTCAGAAATGGATGAGGTCATTTTTTTGGTCTTAAGTATTAATAACTAGGATAATTACTGATGATGGTTAATTTTCATGTACCAATTAAGCATGAATACGTGGCTGTCAATATTTTTTTTCTAAAAGTCAACGTCCAATTTTTACTCTAGGAACTCATCAAATAGTTAATTTTAAAAAAAAAGACTATGCTGAATTAAAAAATAAAAAGATTATTTTTACAATTAAGTCATTCTAAATTTGTTTCGCATTTTAAATTTGTTGCTTAAACTCTTAAATATTCAAATATAAGTTAATAATTTGGAAATTTAAAGTAAAAATAAATAACAGAGGCACCATGATTACCAAATTTTGAAAATAAAAACAATTAATTAACTTCAAAAGATACTTTGAGAAAATCAATTTTTGCACAATCCAAAATACAGAGAATAAAAACGTAACTAAACCTTATTTTATACAGTAATTAACATTAGCAAAGACAATTACTGCTAAAGAATGTTGTAACAACTAGCAAGCACCAAATTTTCCACACTGAATGTCTCATCAAACATGCATCAATTCTTCCGCGTCTCATATTTTGTCGCAAATTGATTAGGCATAGCATCCAATCTATTATTAAAGCAACATTTACTTAGCTAATTGGATCGTTAAATCGGATACTCTATCATAATCCCAACGGGAAGAATTGCACGGTTAGGATGTGTTTGAAAGAAAAAATGAAAATAATAATAAAGAAAAAGTTTACATTTTTGTCGTCAGATTCACATTTCGTATAGTTTATTTTAAATTAATTTTTTATTTATTTTATTCTTTAAACCAAACACAACATTGGAACATGAAGCCTGTTGAATCTCATCACTCATCAGCTAGCACCTTGAGAGAGATGCAAAAGCTGTAACCAGATAAAAAAAAATCTTATAATGATACATATCAACACTTGTACTTTTTATCCTTGAATTGTTTTTGCCACGTGAGAGAGAGCAACATAGGACGAACCACCTTCCGACAAAGCATTCACTGCACTTCGTTGCACCTCTTTCACTCTCTCCCTTATGTCATTGCTCTTCACATTTTCATCACCCTGAAGAACCTCCCTCACCATCCGCGCTATCTCTTCCCTACGCACAACCTTCTTCGTAGGCAACACCGTGGTCCTCACCGCAAGGCCCAACTCCTCCGCCAGCAACGTCGCGTTCATCCTCTGCTCTGCGTACAGCGGCCACGCGATCAAGGGAATACCATTCGTTACGCTCTCAAGCGTCGAACCCCATCCACAATGCGAAAGAAAACCCCCAATAGAACGATGCTTCAGTATTGTTACCTGTTGGGCCCACTCCGGAACCAACAGTCCCACTTTGCGGGTTCTCGATACAAACCCTTCTGGCAAATACTTGGCCACCTCATCAACCCCGTCACTCCCAGTAGTGAAAAACGCAGCGTCCGCAGTTCCTTCCATGGGCGCGCGCACCACCCAAACAAATCTCCACTCACTCAACTCCAGCCCCCAAGCCAATTCCGTCATCTGCTCATACGACATCGTTCCTCCGCTCCCAAACGACACGTAAACCACCGATTCGCTCGGTTGTTCATCGAGCCACGTCAGCAGCGACTTAGTCACAGAGCTTGTTTCTAACTCCGGTTCCCTCACTAAAGGTCCCACAGCATATACTGGAATGTTCATATTCAGTGCCTCACTTAACAAACCTCCCTCCCTCAACGCTTCAAGGTCTTTACGTTGAAGCTCCTCCCACGTGTTCACCAAAATGCCGTCGCTTTGCGGGATCCCCTTCCCTACTCCAAGATACTCTTTATACTCTCTGTCGTTCCGGTCCAGCATCTGGTCCACCACGTCCTCCGGTCGAACCGGGTTGCAACCCGGGATTTTCAACGCTTCCTTTTGGTCAACGTATTCCCCTTCTATTTTCTCATCGAGAATAGGAGAATACACGAGCAACGACAGGAACCAAGCCTGTGATGCCACGTAGACGTAGTTTGGAATGTTGAGTTTCCTCCCTATTGGAATAGCCTCGGTGCCGAATATGTCAACTATGAGTGCTGAGGGGCGAGGGGTAATTTCGGAAAGAATGGATTTAATGGTGGGTAGGGCTTGGCGCATCATGACGCAGAGGCGCGTGAGCATGCGGTCGTTTTGGTGGATGAGGCCGGTGAGGTCTGGTGAAGGGATGTTGATGACGTTGCAAAGGGAGGGTGTGAGGGCTGAGTTCAGAATCTGAGTTTCGGCGCGTGAGGTTTGCGAAGTAACCGCGAGAACAGTGACTTTGAAGTTGTGGTTAAGAACGAAGCGCTTCCCAAGCTCAATCGTTGGGATAAGATGACCCAGACCAGGGCTCGAGAGAAGAGCCACGTGAGTGGGTTTTTGCAGTTCCATGGAGCAAAATTTTGAGAAACAATAAGCTATGTGCTTGGGTTTTGTTTGTGTGTGGCTTTGTATTGTCTAACTGGCTAGCTAGTAAGTCTTATATACTATGAAGCACCCACATTTTACGTAACCGACACAAGTTCGTATCAGGATTCGACATCAGCACGACACGTCTATTATATTTTATATTTTGGATTACAGGTATTTACATGTTGGTGTCAATGTTATCTTTAATATCGGCTTATTATATTATACAGCTTATAAACTTAAGAGTAATATGAGTTTAAGTAAGAAAGGTGCAGGAGAAACGTAAGTTTTAATTAATTAATAATAGAAAAATATGTTTATAGTAGTACTGTCGATGAATTTAGTGTTATATTAATATATTTTTATGAACAGTGTTATATCATAATGTTTGAATTTAAATTTAAGATCTTATTTAAAAAAGATATGAGTCTAGTTTTATTTAAATACATCAATTTTATGTTGATTAATGGAATATTTTGTTAAATAATATATTAAAGTTTATTATTTATTTTTAATTAAATATAATATTTATGATATATTTAGAAAAAATATGTTAACAGTGTCTTCCATAGATTGGTCAACAATGTTGTCGTAAACGTTTGTGCTTCTGGATAGGAAAAAATCCACAGATACCTCTATTGATGTAAACACACCAAGAAATTAATAGAGAAGAAAAATAAATATTTAATATAATTGATGATAAGATATATGACAAAAGATAGAGATAAAAATAATAAAAATCAGCACTATTTTGGAAATTAAAATCATATAGTGTAGCAAAAGAAAGGAAAATATATACAGGGATTACAATTCTACAATATAATCAACTACAAGATTTTTTTTATCTATTTCTTTATTCCACCCATGCTTCCTTTAGGTTTGTGGATTTGCTAGGGACACCCAACAAATTTTCAAAATCCTAAAAATGCCCTTAAGCGTTTTTGTTCTTTAAAAACAACGCTCTTCTGTTGACACTCTCGAAAGAAGTTCTTTCGCGGGATTCCACAGAAAAACTTTCTTCCACAGTTGTCATGTCAACTACGGAAGAACCTTCTTTTGTAGAATCCCACGGAAGAACTTCTTCCGCGAGACAAACTGCAGAAGAATTATGGAAGAAGGTCCTTCCGTGGAATCCCGTGGAAGAATTTCTTCAGCGAGTGTCAACGGAAGAAGGTTCTTCCGCTGGAGTCCGCGGAAGAAGGTTCTTCCGTGGATTAATTAGTTAAAATATTTTTTTAATTTTAAGATTATTTTGTGTTAGTTAAATGATTTTTTCTTCTCAGAAGTCGACCACTGGCCGATTCTTCTACGCACCGCATGATATGTGTCGGTCACATTTTTCCTCAATTTTTTTACAATAAAATTAATTTTGAACTCCTCGTTCTTCACAGTTACACACACTCCACTCACACACTTCTTCCTCTCTCCATTTCTCTAACTTTGAGCATGCAATTGGCATTGGTCTCATTGCATTCTATGTAGAAATGACGAACAAGGCCAAAGGAAAAGGCAAGGAGGTCGCCGGAAAAGGTTCTACCGGCAAGCGCAAGGGTGCCTTCGACGATGACAAGACCGGTGGCGGTCGCAAGAGAAACAAGCGAGGTGTCCTTCAGTTTTTTCTGACGACGAATTAAATGCCGCGCCAAGAAGGATGGACATGCCAGATAAGGGCCAGAGTAGCAGCCCACGTGTCGTCCCTAAAGAGGGAATGTTGGCCCGAAACCAACTTTTTTGAGTTTTGGGCCTTCTGTTGTAGGCCCTGTTCGAATGAACCGGTCTCTAATGTTATTTTTTTTGGATTCTTTGACGTGCAAACATGAGACAGGCCACCTATGGAGACTCTCACGCCTTTCCCAGATAATTTAAAAAAAAACCCGAACAGGGGTACTTAGGCAAGTTTACATGACCCGAAACCAACTTTTTTGAGTTTTGGGCCTTCCGTTGCAGGACCTGTTCGAATGAACCAGTCTCTATTGTTATTATTTTTGGATTCGTTGACGTGCAAACATGACACAGGCCACCTTTGGAGAGTCTCACACCTTTCCCAGATAATTTTTAAAAAACTCCGAACAGGGGTACTTAGGCAAGTTTACATGGCCCGAAACCAAGTTTTTTGAGTTTTGGGCCTTCCGTTGCAGGCCCTGTTCGAATGAATCGGTCTCTCATGTTATTTTTTTTGGATTCGTTGACGTGCAAACATGACACACCTTTGGAGAGTCTAACGCGACCCCCAGATAATTTAAAAAAAACCCCGAACAGGGGTACTTAGGCAAGTTTACATGGCCCAAAACCAAGTTTTTTGAGTTCTGGTCCTTCCATTGTAGGCTCGTTGTATCTTACCTCTGCTGACTCTTCCACGCAAGGTTACTGACATGACACGACACGACAGTGAACGATGTGACAGGAGGTTGCTTTAGTTTTACGCTTCAAAATGTAAAATAGTCATGGGTCTGGTAATAGTGAAGCCACGTGCCTGTTTGGGCCATCTATGTAAATGACAGATGGGGATGTCCATGGTACTCAACATCAACTGGTATTCAGAGTTTGTCAAATTAATTTTCGATAAACAATGACATTCTTAGGAGAGACTTCGTCTCAAACGATCGTGAACTTGAGGTTGGCATTCATTTTTCCAAATGGAACCGTCATTCACAACGAGTGTGGGGTTTATTTTCAAAGTTATAGTCCAGTGCCCATGCGAGTACCAAACCTATGCGATTTTTCAACTCTCAAAAGCAGAATACACAACACCCTTCAACTAAACAACAATCAAGTTGTGGATGAAATTCATTACCGGCGACCAGTGGAAGATACAGGTAACAACATTCACTTTGAAAGTATGCAATTGAAAAATGACATGGATGTGAACACCATGTTAATGTATAATGATCAATTTTCATTTGTTGGACCGATTGAGTTGTTATGTACCGTTAGTAGAACAACAGATGCAATTTTAAACTCACTTGAACGCCCCAGCATCCCTACGCATGATGCGGTTCTGTATTACAACGGAAGGTGGAACATGCCACGCCAAAACAACTTTGTGGGTTACGCGTTCACCAGAATAAATCTGAAAAAATTTGATATTCCAAAAGGATGTAGCATATATCAACTGAAGGATTTGATCAAGCAAGTATCACCTAAAGGGAATCCTCCTCATGGGATTCACGAATCCCAAGTTGTAAGACGTTTGTTTTATCGACAACCTAGTCATTTGGAGTATTCTGAGAAAGTTTTAGAATTTGAAATTATTGAATTGAAATGTGACGACGACGTGCTAAAGGTGCTGGTAGAGTCCAATTACTGGAAACAATTTGTGCCAATAGAAATTTTGGCTCTCTTTAGTAAAGTGGTTATGGAAAATGAGGATGATGTGATTACGTCCTTGCATGATTGAATGCTAGTTAAATGTTAGGCTGTTTCGTGCAAATTAAATTTGTGTCCATGATGTTCTAGTCGATGTAATATGTGTTAGTGTGTCAATTTGTTATGTTTGTGACCCGTTTCTAATGTGTAGTATGTATCAAAAAGGAATAACAAAACCAAAATCAACTTTTATCAAAAAGGTTTATAAGGAGTTACAAAGAGAAAAAAAGGTGCAAACAGTACTTTTATCCATTGCATTACAAGCAATTGAAAAGGAATAACAGAACCAAAATCAATTTTTATGCCTTTCACACTATATATACTTAAATTATATAATTGCCAAATAATTCTAAATTAAATAATTGTTGTTTAAATTATATAATAATTTTTAGTATAAATTAAAATTTCTAACTTATTTTGTCCAATCAATTACATTTAATTAAAATTTCTAACTTATTTTTTTAAAATTTCTAATTTATTTTTTGATATTTCTGACTAATTTTTTTCAAATGTCTAACTTATTTTTTTAAAATGTCTAACTTATTTTTTAAAATGTCTAACTTATTTTTTGAAATTTCTAACTTATTTTTTTAAAATGTCTAACTTATTTTTTTAAATTTCTAACTTATTTTTTAAAAATTTGTAACTTATTTTTTTAAAATGTCTAACTTATTTTTTTTAAATTTCTAACTTATTTTTTTAAAATGTCTAACTTATTTTTTAAAATTTTTAACTTATTTTTTTTTGAAATTTCTAACTTATTTTTTAAAATTTGTAAATTATTTTTTAAAATTTCTAACTTATTTTTACCCATTTATTTAAATTTGAAAGCATATATTTATCACATACATAAACAAATACTAAAATTAACAATTTAAGTAAAAGGATAATTTAAATACATAAAGAAATAGATACATTATCTAAGTCAATGTGTTTTAACAAATACAAAAAGAAATACTAAAATTTAAATACATAAACAAATACAATAAAAAAGATAAATCCTAATTTATGCGGCGTCTCTGCCGCGGCCTAAGACTGTCATCTGGGTCGTCACCTCTAGCTATCCTCAGACAAAGATCCATGATATCATATAAGTCAGTCCCTTCATTCACCATCCTGAGGTTGATGACCCGCTCCAAATGCTCAGCAATCCTTACACATCCTGTGCAATCAACCTGTATCAGTGAAAATAACAAGTCAGTATGAATTTATAAAAAATAATTAAATTAACAAAAACTACACAAGTTATGCTTACCATAGAATGCGTAGGGAGATCCAACGCGATTGGAACCTCGGGGACAGGTGGCTCAACGAAGTCATCATCATGAGGGGGAGGGGGAGGCGCAGGTCTCGGCTCAACAATCTCCTCCGTCGGTGTCACAAAAGGGTGCGAAATCTGAAAAAACCACTCCATGTTGTCTGGGACCACCTGCCCAGGAACTACACAGAGCTCCCCTGTAGGCACCACATGATCTGAAAAGTGTACCCACCAGTCGTCTATATCAGTACCTGTCAACGAATCACGAACCGGTGGCGGAGGAACGGTCTGAATGTACCCAAACTGCCGAACCACCCTCTCTGATCAAATGTAGACGATGATCTGACCCCATCTAACTTGCCCCGTGTACAAGGAGATTAACTCATAGCCCCGAACTCCCCGATGCTCAGCATACAGCATTCAACAGACGTCGGTCACTATCAGGGCATCAATACGTGCTCTTTATGGGGCTCCCTTAATCCCCATCATCTGGGCCTTACCCGTAAGCCACCTACAAGCACGTGGGCTAGCCTCAGCATAACCATCATCAACGACACACCGATGGACCGATGGAAAGTGCTCGTAAATCTAGCACTACAAACACAAAGTCAACATAAAAAAACAAACATGAATTGAATTTTACTTTAATTTAAATTACAAGCAGCGATACTCACCTGAAGTAATGAAATGTAACCGGCCATCTGTAGTGTAGGGGCCTGCGACGCCTCATTAAGTTGATCGTACAAGTGGACCAAAGCGGCCGCTCCCTAAGAGAATGCCCCTGCCTGGCCCAGGTCCCTGAATGCCTGCAGGTGCACAACATGGACTTGAGTTGCACTCTTGTTAGCGAAAAGAGTGCAACCAACCAAATGAAGGAGGTACGTCCGAGCTGCAGCAACCCACTGCCTGGCCTGACATCTACTCTGGTACATGTCCCGAAGCCAGGACAACCAAACATGAGGCCCACCTGCCTGACGTGTCTCAGCTGTAGCCTCGTTTGGGGTGACCTCAAGTAGCTCCGTCAACAGGGCCACTGCGTTAGATGTAACCAGCGGCTCGAATGAATGCAGCGCGCCAGTAATCGGAATGTGCAGGAGTGACGAAACATCGTCACCTCCCCTACTGGGAGGTGGAAGCTGCTCGTCTCCCTATGCCACCTCTTAACAAAGGCGGATATAAGTCTAGGATCAGTGGTGATTACAGAACACCTGATCAGTGGATCCAATTCGGTGGCCGTAATCATACCTTTGATCTCAGCAGCCGGTCTCCCAAATTTATCTACTTTCCTACCATGGGAGACCAGCTTGAGATCGGGTCATTCCTAAATTGAATAACAGTTTATAAATTTGTGTATTTCAAAATAAAAGAAACTACGAGACATTTTTTTCTAGTTACTGGAATAAAAAAAGTACGTACCTGTCCACTCCATATGCTGTGTGCCACATGATCAGCAAATCCTATCAAAATAGATGGATCGCGTGGCCCACCGGGGAACCCCTCATGATCAGCAGGTGCCCCCAAGCTCCCATCACTAGCCACTCGATCTGTCTCAACACCACTGGCGACGCCTATCATCTCTGGGCTACCATCAGACACATGAGGCACATCCTCAAGAAATTGAGGAGCATCCTCGACTCTCTGGGTAACGTCCTCAGGCACAGGAACAAGAACCCATTGCCTACGTGCTGAGGCAGTGGGCCTACGACGCCGAGGAACATCAGCCTCAGGCACATCCTCACTAATGTCTCTGCCTCTACCTATGCCTAACACACGACCTAGACCTCGTGTTCTAACCATGATCTGAAATCATGAAGAACATTTACTTTTATTCGTCAAATTAAACATTCAAATAATTTGTAACAAAGCTTTGAAATCCTAACTAATCCACATAATTTAGCGAAATCCACAGATTATATATTTAGTTCAACATAATTTATCCAAATAATTGACATACAAATGCATATATAACAAATGCATATATAAATCACACCAAATATAATTCAATTTACATATAAATGCAATTTTTAATAGCAACTAAATAACACTTTTCTCTAGGTGTCATTTAGCTCTTAGATGTCCTTACATTACAATAAGACTAATGGTATGCAATTTATGATAGATTTCTTTGGTGCACTCAGGGCTAGAGTATATGATGATGAGGTGAGGAAGTGGATTTCTGTTGTTGGTGTTGACTTCATTGGGAAGAAGCTTGTGAACTTGGTGATGACTTCATTGGACCTCCAACCTTTGATCTGGCTAAGATGACTTTGAGCAAGCTCTTGGAGTATGGTAACATGCTTGTCCAAGAACAAAAGAATGTGAATAGTGACCTCAGAGAATGATGAGGCACTTGATCTTATTCATGTCAATTAGGTTTATACCAACATCAAATTGTTCTCTTTTGTGGCTACGATTTAGTGGGCTTGTGTCCACCAAAAGGACTAACTTGGATTGGACGCCATGAGTTGTGAAACTCAAATTACTTAGGGGTGGATTTTTTGAATTAGATTCATGTGGAGTCAAACACTTTGATTGATTGTGAATTGAGAATTTATAAAAATAGAGAGTAATAAGAATAAGAGTATGGAAAAATGTTCAAAAAGGGCACAAGGCTTGCGGATCCATGTGGGTGCTTGGATTTGTAATCACCAAGTGCATCATTTTGTATTCAAAATTCTCAACACATCAAATAATAAGTGAACATTAGTTGTGATTAGAGGGATCAAGGTGCTCCAAGATTTCGTGTTCAATTTGTTAACTAGCTATTTATGTTGTATTTTACAATATTATCTTCTAATAACGCATGATGCTACTAGCTAGACTCGTGTCATGCTCGATCTCTGTCCCGTAACAGGCATAGCACAACATGTTCTTTTAAATGCTCCTCGATCACATGAATCTTAGTTACAATGAAAGTATTAGAATATTCTAGTTCATATGGTAAGGTATGGAGAAAAGAGTAAGCACCCGAACAAAGCATTTGTTCTTACTAGGAAGGGCTAGATACATAGCTCACATGTGTCATTTAATTTGTCCTAGTTGTCTATTATTCTTTCAATAAGAGCTTTTCATCCTTGTCAAGGAAGGGATTTAATGGTCAGAAATAGACACGTAGGCTTTATCAACAAATATATCCTTATCATCTTGGTGTTGTCCGAAATACTTCCCAAACCATACATGGAGTGGATAGTTAGCTGTTGATAGAGCTACATTAGCTTCTGTTAAACAATAGCAGAACCATATTTGGCAGTTATGGATTTTAATTGTAGCTGAGGTTCCTCACTATATTGTCATATTTCCTGTGAAAAGGAATTGGATAACCAATTTAATTTTGCTCTTTCATTTTGTGTTCCACATAACAATTCACATAATTTATGCAGTGTATACAGTCATTTAGACATCCTAACCAAATGACAGCAAATAACAATTCAATTTAGACATCCTAATGCATATATAAATCACACTAAATATAATTTCAATTTACGTCCTAAATGCAATTTTTAATAGCAACTAAATAACACAAAATTAGGGAGTTTGTGTAACTTAAATACCATATACACTTTGTAATAGCTAATAAATAAAAAAACTAACTAATAATATCAATAAATTGGTGGTGCAAACATAATTTTCAAGAAAAAAAAACCAATATACAACAAAACATGGTCCGTAGAAGAAGTTTCCCAGGTTCTTCCGCGAGAAGGATAGGAAGCCTGCGGAAGAAGGTTCCGCAGGTTCTTCCGCGAGAAGGACATGTACCCTGCGGAAGAAGGTTCCGCAGGTTCTTCCGCGAGCAGATAATGTAGCCTGCGGAAGAAGGTTCCGCAGGTTCTTCCACGGGATCCGCGGAAGACAATGTTCTTCCGCTGGCTCCCGCGGAAGAACCTGCAGAAGCTTCTTCCGCTGGATCCACGGAAGACAACGTTCTTTCGCTGGCGCCCGTGGAAGAACCTGCAGAAGCTTCTTCCGCTGGATCAAGCGGAAGAATCTTCTTCCGCTGGAACCCACAGAAGAACCTTTTCACCTTTCTTCCGCAGGAGCCCGCGGAAGAACACCTTCTTCCGCTACAATACCCAACGTCCACTTTCACACGCGCGGAAGAAGGTTCTTCTCACGGAAGAACCTTCGTCTTCAACCTCAAGCACCAAACATCACTAATGTCGTCTATCCTACGACCATTTACGCGATTCAAACAGAGACGAGGTTAGAACACTAACCTGGATGGTGGAAGAAACGCTCAAAGAAAGCCAATGGGGTGCACAGGCGAAGAAGGGAACCAAAATGGAGAACGAACGCCGGTGAGAATGAAAGCCTGTGGAGGAGAAGAAGGGAACCAAAATGGAGAAGCAAATGACCAACAAAGCTTGCGCGAAGGAAGAATGGAAGAAGACGAATGAAGAAGACGAAGGGAGGGAGATTGTTGGGTGCACAGATGGAGAAGAAGCGCGGAAGAAGAAAAGTTTTTTTTTTTAAAA